>NC_061478.1:4903355-5516274 GCF_022581195.2 Helicoverpa zea
AGAAAACCAAAATTATAAACTGAACCAAAAAAAATATGTACAAAATTGAAATAAAAAAAAATAAAACTTTTTCTTTTTTTTTGTTTTTCTATTTGCAGATACCGAATAATTCAGGATATAAAAAATTATCTATTAGCTTCTACAAAATGAAATTCATCTGTTTGGAGCATGAAGTGGAAGTGATTAGGTACGACACCCCCGATTTAAACTTACTTATTCATTTTCCTAGCTTTCTTAGTTTTTTTCTTTCTTTCCTGGCTAGTTCCTCGACTGCTGCTGCTAACACTGCTTGAGTCGGAAGATTTCTTAGATATCTTATTGTCGCTATAAATAAAACATATTTACTAAATTGAGATTCATTTATTCAAAATAGGCTGAAAATCAGCACTTTTTGAACGTCAAATTTACAAAAGACAGCCCCCAAAACGCCCGCCCTTCACCACTTCCTATGTGTTTTGCTGGGAAGAAGTGGCGCAACAAACTCCCCAGCAACGCCAAGAGCGAAGCATGCCTTCAACTAAGGCTCAAGTACACCGACAACATAAAAGTATTTTTTATAAAAACAACTGTTAACTATGATATTGCAAATACAATTTTCGGTTTCTGTTTTAAGACAAAACAGAAGTTATTTTATGTCGTCGCTAAAAATTTACCTTAATGTCAGTTTTCTCAAAACAAATGTTTACCGTGAATTTTCTATGTATACAGTTGTTTTAAGACAAACTTGGATTTAAGCCTAATGACTATTCACATTTTTGAGCACACAAACACAATGTGCACACACACACACACACGTAAGGCTCACCCGCTTTCGTGAGATTAAACATCTATAAGTAAGTTATGCATGTATGTCAAACACCAACCGTCTTACCACAAAAACTTTTAAACGTCAGTTTATGCCTTGTCTAAAAAAATGTCAAATTATGACGTTGACATATGGTTCATTTTGGAGCCACATTTTTTTTAGACAAGTGTAAAACAGTGGTTAAAGTTTTTGTAGTAAGGCCACAAGCATTTTAATGTATGATATGAACCGTTCACCTTTTATTTTATACCAAGATAAAGATACGTTTATTTGGTAGGTTCAATATAGGTGACAGAGATACATTTTAATGGTTCAGCCATATTTTGCCATGAAGGCATGCAAAAGCTACCTACATAATTCATGATTTTGTATGTTTTATAAGTATATTTTAATACTTTTTTTAAGATGATATGATTTGACAAAAGTCGCGTTATATACAGCCACCGATTACATTGCAAAAAAAAAGCTTTTAATTAGCGGTGATTTTTAGTTTTTGTCCAAAAACATACCTCACGCCTACAACCGATTTTTTGCTTTTTGGTGTTTTCAGTTTTACCAAGTCTTTATTCTTTAACTTTTTGTTTTTCTTCTTATTCCTCAAGCTAAATTAAAAAAAAAATCTATTTAATAAAAAAAAAGAAAAAAACTCAAAAACGAAAATTCTCTAAAAAAACGAAAAACAAAGTAGATAGCCAAGGGTATCGATAGATTGGTGGGTCCCGGCTGTCATTTGAACATCTTTGGCAGTCGTTACGGGTAGTCAGAAGCCAGAAAGTCTAACAACCAGTTTTGCCAAGGGGTTGCAAGGGTAACTGGGTTGAGGAGATCAGATAGGCAGTCGCTCCTTGTAAAACACTGGTACTCAGCTGCATCCGGTTAGACTGGACGCCGAATCCAAGTTAGGAAAAAGCTAGACAAATAAAGATGTTGACGTACCTTGTAACAATGTTAGGAATTTTGAATTCTGATACGGGCGGTATTACCATCGGTTTGCTAAAACAAATTAAACCAACAATTAGTATGAGTAATAATTAGTGCGAGTGTCGTGGTGGCCTCTCTCGAGTATGAGGGCGCGGGTTCGATTCCAGGTCAGGCAAGTACCAATGCAACTTTTCTAAGTTTGTATCTACTTTCCAAGTATATCTTAGACACCAATGACTGTTTCGGATGGCACGTTAAAGGTCTCTGCACACAGCGGGCGCGGCGCGGCGGGACGGAACGGCGACGCGACACAATGTACTAGATCGTCGCGTCGCGTCGCGCCGAGCGGGACGGCTCTGTGTGATGTCATCCGTAATATCTAGTACATTACAACTGCTCAGTGTCGCGTCGCCGTCCCGTCCCGCCGCGCCGCGCCCGCTGTGTGCAGAGACCATAAACTGTATATCCCGGCTGTTATTGGGGGTATTGGGTTGCCCGGGTAACTGGGTTGAGGAGGTCAAATAGGGAAGTCGCTTCTTGTAAAGCACTGGTACTCAGCTGCATCCGGTTAGAAGACTGTAAGTCGACCCCAACATAGTTGGGAAAAGGCTAGGCAAATAAAGATGTTGACGTACCTTGTACAAACGTTGGGAATATTGAATTCTGATACGGGCGGTTTTACCATCGGTTTGCTAAAACAAATTAAATCAACAATTAGTGATGTCCTCCTAGCCGATTATCGGCTACTTTACATGATAAATGGCTAAACCAATCATGATGAAATTTTATACAGAGATAAGTTGGGGGTTTTATACAAGTGAACGAAGTTAACTCTAGATGTAGCTTAGAATGCATTAAAAACTATCATTATTATTATTCAAGTTAATAATTACCCATTGCAATGGTGTTTCGGTTTCTTGACATAAGTCACCTCCCTGAAACGAATTAATAAATATATTATTATTTATTACATACTTGTTTACTATACATGTGCATGTATATGGGAATAAATTAAATCTATCAATTAAAATAAATATCACCACTACATATTAAAAAAACGAAGTCGAAAACTGCATGAAAATATGTGAAGCGATTTCCGAAGTAATCATGAATAGACAGACAAACAGCGGTATACTGTGCCCTTTATATACCTATAACTTACTAAAAAAACCTTAAAAAGCACTGAAAAGCAAACTTTTTTAGGTTTCCTCCTAACTCTGACAAATACATGCTGAAAATCGCATCAAAATCAACTGAACCGAACGGGACATAATCGCGCTCAAACATACATAACGCGCCAAACTGAGAACCTCCTTTTTCGAAGTCGGTTAACTGTGTTAACTTACCTAATACCAGTAGCTAGATTAAAACATTCCTTGGCAGGTTTCGGCACTTGAACTTTCATGTAAGACAAATAATCAACGATTTGATTAACATAAAATTTATATTCTCCGTCGAAAATCGCATCAAGTTCGACACGAGTCCATTCCATGCATTTTCTATAGAACACTAACTCATCCTGATTAGTCGGTATGAATATCATTTTATCCCTTCTCTCGTCGGCTAGAAATTTTATGATAGTTTTGAAAGCATTGCAAAGGAATGTTCTAGGCAATCTGTATACAAAAGTGGCTTTGTTTCTCATTTTTAGTATTTTTTTCGGCGACGGTTTTATCGGAGGGTATCTGTGAAAAATAAGACATTTTACATACGACAGTCAATAGGTGAAAGAAATAAGGCATTACTCCGTATTTTAGATCTACAGAGTGTGTCGTACCTAATAATATTAAATTAAATACGTTAATGTGTGTCGATTAGCACAAAGAAAATAATAAAATACGTAAAAAAAAAACTGACAAAGTAAATAAAATTAAATGTGCGAGAATCAGAACACCATTTAAGAGTCAGTCATACATAACAAACAACGGAAATTCTCTCTTGAAAACTGACAGCTATCAACTGGTCAAAACATTCGGTACCCCTAACTTTATCTCTGCATGATGTTGTAAATTATGAAAACGAAAAATGACTCCTGTGGCTAAACCACTGAATGCTCTAGCCACTGAATTAGGTTATTTTTTTACAATTCGCCGTAGAATATCATAAAGTATATGTGATAGGATTTAATGTGATTAGGTACGACACACCCGATATACTATACTTACATTTTAATTTTTTGACCTGGATTTTTGATAATAAGATCTTCGCGATTATAACATGCGAATGGTTTTAATCCAGTTGGTTTGTTTACACCAGTTACTGGTCCGTTTACACTAACAACTGGTTGACTTGGGGTGAACACTGGTTGATTTTGGGTAAACACTGGTTGACTTGGGGTAAACACTGGTTGATTTACACTAAGAACGGGTTGTTTCTTATCAACTGGTTGGTTAAAGAGTGTGGCTGGGTTGTTGGCTATAGGTTGTTCAACAACTGGGTTTATATCAACTGCAGTACTCTCATTGGTCATTGGTTCTTCTGGTCTACTTGGACATGGTTCATTTTGGTCTGTAGATTGGTTAGAGTCTACCTGTTCTATTTTACCAACAGCTGATTCAGTGACTACTTCCGGTTGCTTTGTGTTTACACCCGGTTCAATTACACTTATATTCAGTTCATTTTCACTAATTGTCGGTTGCTTTGTGCTTACACCCGGTTCAATCTCACATATATCTGGTTCATTTAAACTAAGTGTCGGTTGGTTTGTGCTCACAGCTGGGTCTTTTCCATTTACAGTTGGTTCATTTAAACTATCAATGGGTATTTTTGTTTCATCTTGTATTTGTACGACTGGTTCATTTGTGGTAATGTCAGTTTGGTTTATTTGTACTGTATTAATGGCTAGTTCATTTGAACCCATAATTTGGTCTGTGTTAACAACTGGTCCATTTACACTAGTTATGGGTTGGTCTGTTACATCTCTTTGTGTCTGCCATTCTGGCTGAATTGTGGTAACTTCAATTTTGGGTTCTGTGTTATCAATAGCAGGGTCATTTAAACCCACAGGGTCATTTAATCCCACATGTTCATTTGGACCCATAGATTGGTCTGTGGTAACAACTGGTTGAATCTCACTTACAGTAGAATTATTTACACTCATTGCTTGGTTTGTCAAAATAACCATGTCTATTACATTTGATTGATTTTCAGTAACTGTCTGTTCGTTTGAGCTAAGTGGTGGTGTTATATTGATTCTGCGTTGTTTTGTATAAGTCGCACGCTCAACCCTTTTCTGTTTTGGTACTTTTTCAAAGACTAGACTCCTGTAATATAAAAAGGCAAATGTTAAGTTTTGGTTTTGTTAAAATTAAATATGGTTCTTGTAAAATAAACCTTAGTTTATTGTAGTTAAGGAGCAGTTTCTGAACAACGTATTTATACGTGAATGGTACCCAGATTTAGATTAAAGACATAAAAACTCTTTACCAGAATATCAGTATGTTTTATATTTTAATAAAAGAAAAAATGTGCATTGCCCAAAAATATGCTAGGAAAATAACGCTAAACAAAAAAAAAGCTTTGTTAAGGTCAAGGTACATGTGAACGGCACTTCACGGTACGGTACGGCACGGCAGAGCGACACGACTCTTATAGTAGTTGCAAGCTCCCTGTCACCCGTTTCTATAATAATGTCGGGACACCATTTCACACACGGACGGTTAGCCCCATGGTAAGTTATTAATTAACTTGTGTTATGGGTGCTAACACAACTGATAAACTACATATAGCCACATATTATAAATACATATTGTAACACCCAGACCACGGCCAACAAGCATGCTCATCACACAAAATGTCGATCGAACCGGGAATCGAACCTGGAACCTCAGGTTCGGCAGTCCAGCATGGTGACCATTGTGCCATAGAGCTCTTCTATATTGATGTTATAAAATGTTTTATATTAGATACGACTTAGGGGTCAAATTCAAATGACAAGTTAATCGCTGTCTTGGAGCTGCGCCATGCCGTGCCATTCATGTGTGTCACGACCTTTAACCCGTTGTATGTTAGAGCGCTGATATAGGCGAAACACAATTAATTTTCTATAGTTTTATAATTAGCAACATACAAGCGGTTAGTATAAGTGTTAATGTATTACATATAATAATAATAATAACGCCCTCACCACATCCCATGCCAAGAAATCAATCCGTTAACTTACTTTTTATCACCGCAACTGTCAATATTAACTTTAAAATCATACTTTGTACTGTGAATTTTGACCGCCTCCCATAAAGCTCTATAGAGTTCATTGACCTCACTGACATTTTCACAGTCGGCAAAGGTTATAATACTTTCAAGCAACAATTGCATGAATTCTGCTTGCTCGGATGTTAATTCCGGGAATTCAATATTTTTGGTCAGATTATTTTTTACGAATACCAGTGCTGAGTGTAAGCAGTGGATTTTAAAGCTGTTAGATACTGTAGGGTTTTTGAACCTTTTTGGTGAATGACGGGGTTCCATGTCGAACGTCTCCATGGGTAACGGAGAAGGTTGGTTGCTATCTGATGAACTGAAACGGTTTAATATTTTTTTTGTAATATATTATTTGTTGTTGACTTTAATATAAAGTTTTTTTTAATCGTTATTATTGACATATGTATTTTTAGTGTTGAAAAAAACAACAAATATATTTGTGTGTTGTATGCAGTATTAATATTTTTTTGTTAATTTTTATTACTGTGTAAATAATAATTTTGTGAAATCAACATACCTTGTTCCTTCCAAACTAAAAGGGCTTTGGGTGTAAATTTTTTTGATGACTAAGATGGGACTGTAAATAAAAACAAAAAAAAATATAATTTAAAAAAACTTTGTGTATAAAAATGTCCCTAGAATGTATAAGATAAATAAGACACAGTAGAAGATTTCTTCAAATAGATATTTTACCAAACATTAAAAAAATATTGCTTTAGTTTAAATAGAACATTTTTTTTAATGCAATTATTATAAGAAAAATTGCATTCACTTCTTTTCTATGTTAACACAATCAAATGTTAATTCAATACTGAAACGAAGGAGAAATACTGAAATCAAATGAAATTTGAATAAGAAGTTTGTAATACAATCAAAAAATTATTATAAGTGGATAGGTTCATCAAATGTTTGGTTATGGTGCACTTTAGTAAAAATAAAACTTTAAAACAAGAATATACTTTTTAAACTCCGTCCGTAAATCATAGTTATAGGTCAAAAGGTATCCCGAATTCTTGAAGCTGCCAACCTCTATTATTTTATCACAAATATCTCTATAATTAGCATCCAAACTCCTTGATTTCAAAATATTAATGTCTTGGATGATTATTTTGAAAAACTCTTCATATCGTTTAGTTATGAACGGGAACAACATTTCACTGTCATTACTCTCCAGGAATTGTAATAATTTCGTGAATTTCAAGTACAATGTATTGAAATTAAGTTTTCCTAGGATTTCGTCGAAAGTTAGAGGCATCTTCAATTTCCTTTTTTTCTTTTTCGGCGAATTTAATGATTCAAGTTCAGGACATGGGGTGTCGGATTTTGGCGGGTTTTCACTCGACACCGGCAATGTTTTGGAAGTGTTCTTTATAACATATTCATCCGTCACGTCGACCCACTCATCAGAAACTATTGAATCATCAATAAATTCTGGACTTTCATTGTTATTAATATTTTTTGGCGGGACGTGCTTGCTTTTGCGGGGCATTTTGCTATCGTTTTTACACTTTTGCCTGTAGGTAGGTGTATTCCGAATTAAAATAGAAGCCGAGGTGTTACCTGCCCGTATACCGGCAAAAAGTACCTACACGTTTTTAAATATAGGTACCTACTTATAAATTACTTCAATAACACAGTAATCAATTTAATCGATCGCGCACCACCCGCCCGATAATTGGAATAAGTTGTTGAATTAAAGCGAACAATACGTGATTATATATTTCAACCACTGGTAGTCTTTTAGTTTTCTAAAAGATAAAAATTAAAAAGAAAATAATACTCGCCGCCTTGCCGCACGGTAGGTTTATTGCAGTTTTTGAAAGACCGTCCGTTCCTTTTCACAAGACGTCATTTGTCAAATAAAATTGTACAATATCATATCTAGCATAATTGTAACTTGTATAAGTCAAGAAAACAAAAAAGGCAATATATGATATTATTGGAATAAGAGAAGGACAAAGCAAATAGTGATATTTGTAACATGATAAATATCTACAACTTGCGAAATTGGAATGTACACTTCGGAGATTTTCTTTATTTGACAGAGAAATAAAATTGCCAGCCACTAGCCCAATCTACTTATTTAGTTATAAACACTCCTGAATATAAGAAATGATTATTACTTTTATTACAAGGAAGACAAATGGTTGTTTGCTGCAGTGCAAATGCGGGTGCAGATTTTAATCAAGCGAAAGATTCAGTTTGAATCACGAGCAAAGCGATTGATTTTAGATGCAAAAAAAATTGTACAACATGTCATGATGGATGAGAACAAAGTTGATGTGCGGTGTAGTGTAGTCTAGTCAAGTGTAGTGTAGTCTAGTCTAGTCAATACTCAAAGAGCTGCTAACCGCGATAAAATAAAAGTACAAATAAATAGAGAGAAATAGTCTTTAGCTGCGAATTACTGCATGATTGAATTTCGTTAACTTGAATAGACAGAATTAAATAAATAGAACATTTTGGAATTTTGGAATATGGTGTCATAAAACCGAATTCATAACGCGAAACACCCATCCAACTATTCAGTAGAAATTCTAAATTTTAATTGGCAGCACAACGCGAATCGCGATCGCGAATCTGAAAATTGTAAATGTTATGATTTCTGTTTGTTTGTTTTTATAAAATGTCGAAAAATAATAAGAGAAATCGCGGCAATTGTACGGTAAATAACAAAGCACACTTCGATGTAAACTGGGATGTAGACAAATATAGGGACGAGCATGAATGTGAAGAGCACTGGCAGCTACGAAAAGCGTTCATGGAAAAGTGGAAAAACAATTTCCCCGAAGAAAGATTGGTTTGTTTGGCTCGAGTTTATACTAATATCGAGTTTATG
The DNA here is from genome assembly GCF_022581195.2 of Helicoverpa zea. Lineage (NCBI taxonomy): Eukaryota > Metazoa > Arthropoda > Insecta > Lepidoptera > Noctuidae > Helicoverpa > Helicoverpa zea. The sequence continues at coordinate 4,912,121 of NC_061478.1, forward strand.
GGGTGTAGATACCCTCCCCAAGTCATGGAACAAATCGCTCAACTATCTTTTGAGGTAAACATAACCTATAATTATACTAACGACTTAAGTCATTTAAACTTCAGGTTTTTTTTCAATTATTATCATTGATACATACTATATAGTGATCCATACTTATGTTTTGAAGTATAGTTTAAGTCATAGTTTTGTACAATAAAACACTATGTAAGGATATTGAGGCAGTTCCATTAAACCGCTTTAAGAAGCGGCCATTCGAGCTTAAATTTGAACACATACATTACATTACCAGCTTCTAGTAATCCTATGTTATAACAGAGAGGAAACATTTTTTTCGTTTGTTTGTAAACAAATTGACCAAAGCTACTAAACCAATTTGAGAAATTCCTTCACGGTTGGAAAGTTACACCCTTCCTGAGTAGTAAAGGCTATATTGAATCCCAGTATGCGTAATAGTTCCTACTGGACGCGAGTGATACCATTTAAAAACAGCGATTAATATAAAAAACATATAATTTCAGGTTGGACGTAAATATAAAGAGCAAAAGAAAACAAAACTCCAAAGGACGTTTGTGTCTGCATCAACAGCTGCCGAGGATAGAGCAAGAGGCATCAAACGTGTAGCCGGAGAAGTGGTTGAGGGCACTCCAAAATCTGCCCGAATAGCTTTCGTACCCCAAGGACAAGCTCCTGCAGAACCCGATCATAAAAACAATGTTTCCGATGAAGAAACTCAAAAAAACAACGAAGACGTTGATATGGAAGAAAATAGAAACACAACTAACAAAGTTTCAGTTGCCACGGAAACGAGATCAACAGACTTGATGGATGCCGATGGTTATTTAGAAGAAATGTCAAGTATAAAGTGTTTGGATGTCCGACTTTTCAGGGAATATATGTTCCAGTCCCCGTTTGGACGTTTGGTGTTGTTAATACGGCCGTGGGCTAAGAAATTGTGGAATATACAAAGTAAGTACTTTTTTATTAATATTTTTTATCTAATTAATGCCCAATCAACATATCAACACATATTCGCATAATCACCCGTTGGACGCCATAACGTTAGTTTCGGCTGTCGCTGAAAATCAGCGCTGGGACTTTGTCTCGCACGGGGTCGCAGCATCATGCTGAGCGAGGGCCGTATTGCGTGGTTGTGACGCATACTACCCCCTCATGTTTGTTTTCTTTCTATTTTAGCCCTTTTTTGTTTTATTTATTATATTGATTGTTTATGTAGGTACTTATGTATGCGTCCTCAATTACGTAATTAAATGTATTTTCTTTCTTTCTTTCTTTCAATCCTTCTCCATGTGAGAGGAGGCCTGTGCCCAGCAGTGGGACGATAAAAAGGCTGTAACAAATTTTTTATCTGTACAGCGTGCTCATTCTTTTCTTAGAAAATATGATATCTGTGATAATGTAAGCATAGTTTGAAATCCCTACTAATATTATAAATTTGAAAGTAACTCTGTCTGTTTGTTACGCTTTCACGTTTAAACCACTGAACAGATTTTAATAAAATTTGGTTCAGAGATCGAGTTGACCTTGAGAAAGGACATAGGATAGTTTTTATCCCGGACTTTTGAAGAGTTTTCTTGGAAACGCGATATAACCGAACTTGGGCATAATGATATAAACGGGCAAAGCAGCGGGCGGAAGCTAGTAAATAGTAATTAAACAGATGTGAAGCCAATGTATTAAAATAGTAACAATGTCACTCACATGTAGGTTTAGTTTGTAGGCTCAGAACTGTTTATTCTGTGCTATAATGTTGCCAGAACTGATAATGGTTAATGTTACTGAGAAATATGCCAGATAAAAAAACAATGTGTGTACATTTTTAGACCTCAGCAAAATTACAGTACTGTGTGGCATACATACAAAGGTTTAGTGTGTCATTGGATCATGCTGATAAAGTTAAACGAGAACAAAGCCACCCATTGAAAATAACTTACACAATGATACTTAACACCATGGAGAACACTAAGTATTTATATTTAAACAAAACATAAAAATACTAGCTTCCGCCCGCGGCTTCGGTTATAACTCTTTAAAAGTTTGGGATAATAACTATCCTATTCCTATCTCCTTTCTCAAGGTCAGTCGAGTTCGCTTATATCGCGTTTCCAAGGGAACTCTTCAAAAGTTTGGGATAAAAGCTATCCTATTTTCTTTCTCAAGGTCAACTCTAACTCTGTACCAAATTTTATTAAAATCGGTTCAGTGGTTTAGACGTGAAAGCGTAACAGACAGAGTTACTTTCACATTTATGATATTAGTAAGGATTTACTAAGATGGCCAACAAAGATTGCGAGAGGTGGCTCGTGACGTCACCTTTATGTAGGGCTGCCATCTCGAATTTCACCAAACCCGGACAAACATTAAAAAAACCCGGACATTTGGCGTAAATCGCATTTTTTCCCCGAAGGAGTACGATTTTTTTAAACAAAATAATACCTAATTTGTGATCCATTTACTATTAACACATACCTACTTAAATCCAATGAGGTGCTTCCTTACATGAAAAGTGTCCGGGTTTTCCCCGGACACTTCTTGAAACCCCGCCCGGACGGCCCCCGGACGGCCTCCAAACGAGGACAAATCCGGGGAAACCCGGACGGATGGCAGCCCTACCTTTATGTAAAATTAGTTCCTAAAAGTCACGTAACGCAAATTTCAATCATGTTATATCTCCGTTGTTATATGTTTGCGAGAGAAAAGAAAAAATCATCATCATTCTCCTGCCCTTAGCCCAATCCTCTTTGTGGTCGGCGCAGCATGTTTTCTCCTTCCATATCTGCCGTCATCTCACAAGTAACATTCTTTCTTACCATATCTACTTTCACACACACACACGAAAACGAAAAGAAATTATACGTGTCCATTATTTTAGGCTTATTTAAAAGACGAATTAATTCTTTTTTTTTTTTTTCATTTACCATGCCTATTTACCTTTACATAATTATTTTTGTTGTAGCGAGCTGTCAAGTATGTGGTTTAAGTCTGACCAATGGTTTTGAAAACAAATGCTACTCTCTCCGTATTAATGATAGGTTGCTCGCCCAAGCTGAGGGTGAAACTAAAGTTGAGGCTAAGAATGCGGCGGAAAACTTGGCATGGGAGGTATGTATGATATGTATAGAATGATAATTATGACTGTTTATCTTTTGAACATCTTTGCAGTTGTTACGGGTAGTCAGAATAGGCATGATGACAGTAATCAAAAATCATTAAAATAATATATTTATTAAATTAAACTTGAAGCTTGGAATATAAAACGCGCATTGTTTTCTTTATTAATAATGTTATTAATATGTATTTTTATAAAATAAAATTACGAAATAAGGCAATCCGCCATGATATCTTGAACACCAATCAGAGCTCGTGACGTCATCTCTCAAAACAAATCGCGCGAAAGCGCGCGAACGTCACATTTCGTTATTGTGAACTTCCACTGCGATCTTTGTTTTTAATTAATTAATTGTTTATAACACGAGTTATGGAGCCCGGGTTTATCAAGGCAAACAGCGCTAATTTGCCTAGAATTGATATCATAATGCTGGGAAAGTTTTTGGCATCAAATAAAGATTTTTGTTCAGCTGAATTTAGAAATGTTAAAACTTCCATGTGAGTATACTAGTTTAATTAAAAAACAATGAGAGATGAAACCTAACCTCGAAATAGTTATTTACATTATAAACTATGCTAGAATCTAGAGAACTATGTAATAACTTACATCAAAGTGATCTTCACAAAAATAAAGTTGTACCCTGGGCAATATTGCTTTTGAATCTCGCCTTGCAAGTTTAAGCCACTTGTTTCGTATTTTTTTATTGTGAGGAACGTACACAAATAACTTATCAGGAGTTGTTTTGGATGTGTTCTTACACTGGGGGACCCCACAACACCTATGCCCTTTCGAATTCATATTTAATAACACAAAAAATTATTATTGCACGAGCGTTGTTTACTTGCGTCTTGTAATTTCAGTCGTGACGTCACAAGTGACGACATGACACTGACAAGCGTTTTCGTGCCGGATTCAAAGTGGACAGAGAAAAATGCAATTATTTGATAAAAAAACTTCGCATTTTCTTAAAATTAATAATTTTTCATATAAAATAGACGTATACCTACATCATACAAAGGAATTTAAAAATTTGTCATCATGCCTATTGCCCGACTGACAACCAGTCCTACCTAGGCGGGTAGGGTTGCCCTTGTATCTGGGTTGATAAGGTCAGATATACAGTCGCTCCTTGTAAAACTCATTAAATATTAAAAAAAAAATACGTCCTATATGTTTTTCACTTCACTTTCTAAGTAAGGACCTATAACTCTACCGAAACATATCAGTTTCATCTCTGGGTAAAAAATCTTGTAAAGTAGTGTTTTATTTTAAACTAGCTTCAGGAAATAACTGCTTTCCGTAGCCGGAGAATGACAAACACTATCCTTCTACCCGGATCTAAGCTACCTTCCTTCTAAATTCCAGCTTAAACTGTTCAGCCATTCTTGAGTTACAAGTAACGTAACTAAATCGACATTTTAATTTTTAGATTTAAAAATTTTAAGACTTAGATTCAAATGCTTATATTTCAGGCACTACGAGGCGAAGTAGTGAGCGTACTAATAAAGGAGCAATTCATAGCACAAGGCGACACACGGATAAGTGTGAGCGATGTCTCCGGCAAGAAGAAGGACGATGTCTTTGGAACTCCCGTCGAGAACAGTGTGGCTACTAAGTAAGTTCCTAAAAGTACATTCAATAAATTATCGGTATGGTGTCACCATTTCATTAAAGTTGTCTCAAAGGGCTTCAGCGTGTTGGCTTCGGCTCCACGTTCGCCTCCCAAAAATGCAGGTCTCTGTAGTCCCGTGGTCTGGTCGAGATATTTCGATTAATCGCAATAAATATTATATAATAAAGGAATTTATTTTTTTGTTTGTTTGGCTTCGTAACTACTGAACTGATTTAAAAATTCTTTCACCATTATAAAGCTACATTACCTGCGAGTTACGTAGGCTATACTTTATCCCGGTACGGGCAGTAGTTCCCACGGGACTCGAGTTAAACCACGGGAAAACGGCTACTTCAACAAATAATTCGATGCCTTTTATGTATACAACTTCAGTTGAATCGGCACTTAACTAAAGATAAACAATGTTGATAGGACTTTTTATTTAAACAGATGATGATGATATGATTTTAAGTACCCACAGAATATTCTGAATAATGTTTTAAACTGAATGACCTTTTTACGAGAATAATGTATTTTTTATTTGTTTATTTCAGAATGATGAAATTAATGGGTTGGCAAGGCGGAGGGTTGGGAGTCGACGCGCAAGGCATATCTGAACCTATCAAGCCGAACTTACAAATGGTGAGTCATCTATACTTTTACTTAGTCTTACCTAGGGGTATTGGGTTGCCTAGGTAACTGAATCCGGTGGTGGTTGGCATCCGGTGAGACCGGAACAATACAACAATAGACCCCGAATTAAAAACTCAATACAATACGCAATTATCTGGAAATATCGGATCGATAAAAAAGTAATCGATAAGGTAGACTGGTAGAGAACGCCTAAGGCGTTAAGTCCGCCATTGTACTATGTGTGCAAGAAGTATTTTAAATAAAGTCAAAGTCAAATCATTTATTTCATTTAGGCCTTTACAAGCACTTATGAACGTCAAAATTATAACTAAGTTTGATTCTAGTTGCCCATTCCAAAAGTAGCTTCCTATGGAGAAGAACGGGCAAGAAACTCCATGGTTACTCTTTTTAAAAATAATATAGTATTACAATTTGTATGTATTGATACATACAGTAAAAGCATGCGAAGATCATGTAGAATCGCAAAGACAAATGAGGATAAAGTGACAATTAAAATGCTACATGGTGTTCACATTTACAAATTGGTTTATATTTTGGTACAAAGTTACAAACAAATAATCAAAAGATGAATACAATTTTATTTGCTGGTGTAATTTTAATTTGTTAATTAATTAGATATTGTCAGTATGTCCTATGGAGCAGGACCAGCATGTTTCCAAGCATTTTTATCTTGAATGTAATCTTCTAATTTATAATATGCTTGCTTACAAAGTGTGGCTTTTATATGAGTTTTAAACCGCATGTCATTTAGTTCCAGAATGTTGTCTGGTATTTTATTATAACATTTGACACAATATCCCATGAAAGATGTATGTACTTTAAATAATCTAAACTGCGGGATAGCTATCTTATTTTTATTTCTAGTGTTATAATTATGTCTATCACATATTTTTTCAAACAAATGTAAGTTTTTCCTAACATACATGATATTTTCATAAATAAATTGGCAAGGTACGGTCATGATATTAATTTTTTTAAACAGTTCCCTAAGAGATTCACGACTACGTAAGTTGTACATAGCTCTGACAGCTCGCTTTTGCAAGATAAATATGCATTCAATGTCAGCAGCTCGTCCCCACAGCAGAATGCCGTACGACATGATGCTGTGGAAGTAACTAAAATATACCAGTCTAGCTGTTTCTACGTCCGCTAGCTGCCTCATCTTTCTGATAGCATAGGCGGCCGAGCTAAGACGACCCGCAAGAGATGTAATGTGGGGTCCCCACTGTAGTTTTTTGTCAAGAGTGATTCCCAGGAAAACTGTTTGATTTATAAATTCTAGTTTTTCACTATTATACTTCGGCCGTTCAGAGAATGCGTTCCTGACACCTATCAGTTAGTCACGACTAGTGATGGGCACAACATAACACTGAGTTCGTTACCGTTCCTTCAAAATGAACCGCCGCATTATTTTAAGATTATTTTCGTTTTAAATTGGCGGAATCATTTGTTTTATATTTTAGTTATTTAAGTGGAAACCAAAAAAAGGTAATATTCATATAATAAAATTGTTTTATTTATTCTTTGTTACAAGTACATTGAATTGAATGTGCGAACAGAATATTAATCAGACTCCGATTTGCTTGAGGAGGTGGTGTCTTCATCATCATCTTCGCCTACATGTATAATTATATTATTATCAATAACAGAATCAATCCTGATATCTCGGTCTAACAAAAGCCGGGTAATCAAATAAAAACAGATCGAAAACACTTGAAAAACGTGGTCTATGCGCACGAAACGACAACGGACGACTGTTTTAGCGTCACAAAATGGCGGCCCATAACGCCATTTGGGGTTACCATTTTTAATCTAAGTATAAAAATGCGGTTTGGTCATAGTTTTATTTTTATATTTCATAAACGTTATAATTAAGTCTTATAGTCCATTATTTTCCAATTCTTAAAAAGAAAATCAAAACGTATTATTTTATATTATAACTGTATAAGAACAGATTACGATATTTGCCTGTTATTTTTAGCACAGCACTACAAAATATAAACCGCTGACATAACCTTGTAATAGCGCAGTATAGATTTAGAAAAATATTGTTTACCAAGTTATTTGACACTCAGTTTGGCACAAAATTATAACATTCATTGATTATTGATATAATAATGTTGTTTTAATGCTCCTCAATTGTTAAAACGGTAAACAACCAGCAAAAATATTTTTATCGTAACTGCAACGCCATTGCAAAGTTACGTCGTCAGTTCAATCGCGACGTGTCAGGAACGCATTCTCTGAATGGCCGAACTATAAGTATAATGTCACATTCACTACTTTTTACATTTGGCAATGAAAATCGAATGCATTTTGTTTTTTTTTCATTAAGAGCCAAGTTATTTGCGTTGAACCAATTTTGAACCTGGAGAATGGAATTGTTTACGTCGTCTAAGGTACGTCTACGTCGATCAATATTAAAAATAAGAGAAGTGTCATCGGCAAACAACACCATTTTAGGTTGATTATCAAATAAGTAGGGCAAATCATTTATGTAAACTAAAAAGAGGAACGGACCTAATATAGAACCTTGTGGTACGCCCATTGCCATCACTGAACCTCGTGAATTTACGCCGTTTACTTGAACTTTAAGTTGCCGACCATTTAGATATGATTTTAACAGCTGGAGAGAAGTATCTCTTATTCCGTAATGCTCTAGCTTTCGCAAAAGCGTTTCGTGATTTACACAGTCAAACGCTTTTGAGAGATCGCAGAAGATTCCAATAGAGTCTTCAGCTTCCTCCCAAGCCTTAAAGATGTGCTTGATCAAAGTTACACCAGCATCGGTTGTACAGCGACCTTTAGTGAAATCGTATTGTTCTTTGTGAAAGATGGAGTTTTTATTGAAATGGCGCAACATCTGTTCAAGCATCAACTTTTCAAATACCTTGCTGAGAACCGGTAAGACAGAAACGGGTCTATAGTTATTCGATTCCTTACTATTTCCCGATTTGAATAAAGGAACTACTTTGCTGTGTTTCATTAAGTCAGGAAACACGCCTTGGTCTACGCTAACATTAAATATGTAAGTTAAATAAGGTGCAATTGTTTCAATAATTGACCTACATACCTTGACAGACATACCCCACAGATCTTCTGTTGATTTTATTTTAAGATCTTTAAAGGCTTTAATAATAGCCTCGGGGCTGGTATGTTGAAATTTAAATAGTAAAGAGCATGGTTTAACATGTTTTTTGAGTAGATCGATAGACACGGTGGTGGAAGAATTTAGTGCTTTTGTCGTCTCGAAAGGTATTTTAGTAAAGAATGCTTCAAACTCTTGAGCTACTTCAAGGTTACTGCTGATGGTACCATTATCAGTTTCTAGACTTAAATCAGTTTTTCGAACTTTTCGTCTCCCTGTTTCGTTGTTAATTACTGTCCAAGTAGTTTTTATTTTATCATCAGCATATTTTATTTTATTTCTAATATGAATAGATTTTGCCTGTTTACAAACGGTTTTAAATATTTTTGAATATTTTGAGACGTGGTCACGGAAACTTGGATCGGCGTTATAAGGCTTTAAACCATAAAGTTCAAACAGCTTTTCTCTACTTTTACGAATACCCGGGGTTGCCCAGTCACTAAATAAGAACTTAGATTTAATAATTTTAGTTTTGACTGGAAAAGCTAAGTTGAATTGGTCGTTTAATACAGAGAAAAAATCGGCATAAATATCACTTGGATTTTTAAGATTGAAGCTATGTACACACAGTTTATCAGCTAGAGTCTGATTTAGTTTATCGATTTTTTTTGAAGTATATTCTCTAAAATTTATTTTTGTTTTCTCTGGTGGAGAGTAAGTGTGGAAAGTGATCACTTGTCCACTGTGATCAGATGGCAAGTAATTCACTATGGACTTATGCAGGTACTCACAGCTGCAAAAAATATTGTCTATACAAGTAGCAGTAGTTGGTGTTACCCTAGTAGGTTCTTCAAAAACGTTATGCAAATTAAATGATTTGAAAAGATTTAAAAAACTCGAACTTATAATATTATTTTCTAAAATATTAATATTGAAATCACCACATATGATGACTGACTTACTACTGCTACTGACTTTTTTCAAGACATCTTCCATGACAGAGTCAAATACACAAAGATTCTGGTGTTGCGGTGGTCTGTAGACACACACTATCACATGCTTATCTAGCTCAACACAGGACAATTCAATATTATGTTCCACTGACATATCAACTATATCTTTTCTTACTTTATGTTTAATATGATTTTTGACTAATATTAGGGAGCCACCATGTATCATGGATTTCCGGCTAAAATAACTAGCTACACAATAATTCTCAAAGGACAATGCCAGGGTGTGGGCTCAAAGTTTGCCCAGCAGTGGGAGTAGTTTCAGCTGGTTCCATAGTGCACTCTGAACACGAAATCCAAATATTTTTGAAATCGGTCCCAGAGGTCCCGAGAAAAACCGGTTCAAATGTTAAACTTGATCAGTCACTTTATAAAGTCCAAGCCATTTGCCCAGTAGTGGGAATGGTTAGAATAGGTTCTTTACTTCACTCTTAAGACGGAATCCAAATATTTTTGAAATCGGTCCCAGAGGTCCCGAGAAAAACCGGTTCAAATGTCAAACTTGAACAGTCAATTAATAAAGCCCAAGCCATTTGCCCAGTAGTGGAAATTGTTAAAATAGGTTCCATAGTGCACTCTGAACACGAAATCCAAATATTTTTGAAGTCTGTCCCAGAGGTCCCGAGAAAAACCGGTTCAAATGTTCTCCATAGATAGTCACTTAACAAAGCCTGAGCCATTTGCCCAGTAGTGAAAGTGGTCGAAATAGGTTCTTTGCTGCACTGTTAACACGAAATCCAAATATTTTGGAAATCGGTCCCAGAGGTCCCGAGAAAAACCGGTTCAAATGTTAAACTTGAATAGTCACTTTATGAAGCCCAAGCCATTTGCCCAGTAGTGGGAATGGTTAGAATAGGTTTTTTACTTCACTCTTAAGACGGAATCCAAATATTTTTGAAATCGGTCGCAGAGGTCCCGAGAAAAACCAGTTCTAATGTTAGCCAGCCATTATTAGCAAGCCATTTTAAGCAGCCACAAACCTAACAACCTCTTTTCTTGAAATAACATTCAGATAGATAGTGGTTTCACTGTTAACAGGATAAAAAAAAAAACAGAAATAGACGTTTAAAGGTAATTGTTGTTTCTCTTGCTTTTCAGTCTCTATCTACCACAATCAGTCCTAAGTTCGAGTAGCGTCATGCAATTAATATCCTTAATGGCAATGGAAAAATCTTATCAAGACGAATAAAATAAGCTCAAACACGAGGTAGTAAATAGATACCGTTGAGGAGTTCCCTCGTCTCACTGTCATCTCCATCGTCAGGTCAGGTCTTAACCTCCACAGTTTTGTGGTGTCGGAGACATATACCCGATTGACAAGTTTTTATTCGATATGTGCTTACAATTTCCGAGAGTTCCATAATGTTTTAAGGTTTCTATCACCAGACCCTGGACCCTGGAACTATTTGGAAATTAAATCCTTTTAAACAATAAAATGATTGTTTAAATCGGTTGGTAAACGACGGAGTTATGCACGTACTTACGTAAAAAGAATACAAACGAACTGAGAAACTCCTCCATTTTTTGAAGTCGGTAAAAAAAAATCTCTTTCAATACCTCGTATTTGTCGATTAATATTATAATGCATTTCAATTAAGGTAATAAAAGTGGAATAGTTAAGAGTTCGTAAGCATATTTTTCGTAGTATTGAATAAGAGTCAAACCAGTTTTTCTCAGCACTCCTGGGTTAGATTTCGAAATATTTCGGTCTGGGACCTATTATAAGCCTATGGAACATAATATACTATGCAGTTACTGTGGGCAACTCTTGAGCCCAACTTCCATACAAAGAATAGCATTGTCCTTTATAGATTCTACTTGATAATCTTTCAGCCAATGTTCTGTAATACAAATTACATCAAACTTGGTTTGTTCTAATACTAATTCTATTTCAAGAAGTTTAGAAGAGCAACTCTGAATATTTTGATTAAAAAGTTTTAAAATATGTTGCTCATTCCTGTGATTTTTGTAATTAACTAAGTCGCCAGAAGATAACTTGCTTCTATCTTTAAAATTATTAAATACTGGAATATCTTCTGTTGTCTTAATAATTAGTTTAAATTATTTATATCAGGAGTGTTCTCCACAAATGATATAACTTGCATAGAAGAATCTATGCCACCGGCGTGTTCAATATGATTAGAATGTTCTAACATATTGGTGGTGGTGGTGGTAGTGGTGGTAGATAGTATTTGTGGACCCCCCTTCGTACATGACGTCATCATACAACAATCTATCAGTGTGCTGTTAGTATAACTATACAGCATACCCTCGTCCCCTAACCTACATTTCATTATATTAGATATAATATTGTCAATATTATATGCTATCAACATAGCAATAGTATGTCTACAACTACCAGGAACAGATACAGCTCCCTTAATCAAAGTAAAATCACTAATAAACTTATTAGTATCAAAAAATAAAAGTTTGTCACTATGACAACATGTCAACATGTGTAATGTATTATTTAAATAAATAAATAAGTATATAAAGTAAAGTATATCCGACAAATACTCAAGCTTATCAATCAATATACCTATCTATGGACTAGTCACGTAGCTATACACGAATACATATTTAAATAAAAAAAAATACTTTGTAAACTGTTCATATCATGAACAACAAAATGGTGAGCGGAAATGTCTTAAGAAAGTAGCGCGCCAAAATGCGAGTGTTCGGGGGACTCTATGAATATTATAATAATATGTCATAGACAATTTAAGGTTAGAATAAAATACCCGTCAGTTATATAAACTCTAATCACAAAATAAACAACATTTATATATTTACTATATTTCTCCCGCGGATTCACCCGCACCCCGTGCTTATTATTCAGACTGAATAGAATAGAATACTTTTATTTGCATCGAATATAGGTACATACATAAGTTATAGAATGATACAAGAATGGGTAAGTCCCGGGTACATTCTACCTTTTGGCATGCAAAAACTAAAATTAATCATATCTTAAATAAAAAAACTTTTAAGTTAAACGGTTTTATATCTTATGTGCACTGATTTTTAGTATTTAATGAAAATGCCTACCGAATATTCTTCATTCTATACATGGGTCAGCAGCGGTGAGGGAGTGCCAGACTCTTACTGACTAAAAACCGTTCTTTTTCGTTGTAGGCCTTTTATGTACCACGACCACGGTAACTCTTTAGGACAATCCCGCAGCCCAGGCAGGCCTAGGCCCTGTTGGGCCCCGTTGGGGTTGCTGACAGTATTCTACTTGAGTAGCCTTTCATTTGATACCCATATTGAGGGGGTTGTGGAAAAATATGTAATCCGCCATTTTGTACCGGCGGCCATCTTGGATTTACAATGTTATTGATATTACTATATTGTATTGTCATCGGAATTAAAGGTGTGTACCAAATTTCAGATCAATCTGACAACAGGAAGGCACTGAAATTTCAATTTCTAAATTTGACCCAAGAATGAATAAATAATAAAACAAACGGGGTGAGCTAAATAAAACCGTTTAATAAAAAATACCTATTCTTTGTCTACCTAGGTGAATCGTGCAGGTCTAGGCAGTGCCCAAGACATACGAATGCTCCGTCGCGCATCCCAAACCATGATGCAGCGGTACATAGCGTCCGACACTTTCGACCTTGACCTTGTGTTTACGAACGACTTCACGAAGCCTGAGCGAGCTATCCTGCATCAATGCGCGCAGAAGATGGGGCTGGCTTCCAGGAGTTATGGGGAGGGTGAGGATAGGTAAGGTTTTGTTATTTTTGACCTTGATTTACAAATTGGCTGTTTTCTTCGATTTCAACCGCGTCTTTTTTAGGGTTCCGTACCCAAAGGGTACAATGGGACCCTATTGTTTTCGCTCATCTGTCCATCCGTCCGTCCGTCTTTCCGTACGTCCGTCAGTCAGTCACCAGGCTGTATCTCATGAACCGTGACAGTTAGAGAGTTGAAATTTTCACAGATGATGTATTTCTGTTGCCGCTATAACAACAAATACTGAAAACTAGAAAACAATAAATATTTTGGGGGCCTCCCGTACTACAAACGTAATTTTTTTGCTCATTTTCTAAATAATTGTATGGAACCCTTCGTGTGGGAGGTTCCGACTCGCACTTGGCCAGTTTTTTTAATAACTACTGTCCGTATACGATTAAAGGTAGCCCATAGGTTAGTTCAGCTTCCTAACAGTGTTTTTTTTCTAATCGGTTCAGTAGTTTCAGAGCTTTTAGGTACCTACAAACAAACATACAAAAAAGTTTTCTCTTTATTATATTAGTAGAGACTTATGTATGTTAAATTCTTTTTACAGATTCCTTGTAGTCAAAAAGAAGCTGGATCCATTCTCCCTGGTCCGAGCGATCGTCGAAAAGGGCGGGAAAACGCCGAAATACCAAGTTTTCATACCTGCAGCATTGGCGCGAAATAGACCGTAGTCTCGAATATTTACAACTGTTAATTCTGATAAGAACAATAAAGTTTATATTGATTTACTAAGTTGATATGTTGTTTTATTCTTTCAACTATTAATAGGTGCTATTTGAATAGCTACTTTTTTTTAGCCCATGTTGTCCCACTGCTGGGCAAAGGCCTCCCCCATAGCCTTCCATCTGTCCCTGTCGGTCGCCATTTGTGACCAGTCCTTGTGGAAGTTGTCTAGGTCCTCTCTCCAGCGTTTTCTTGGTCTTCCTCTTGGTCGCCCATCATCAGGGATCCATTTTGTGGTGTTGTTGGCCCACTTATCCGGGTGCATTCTGTAGACGTGACCCGCCCAGTCCCACTTCAACTTTGCAGACTTAGGGTCATGGCACAGTATAGCGGCACCGCAACAGCACGGCTCCACACCAGCATTTAAGTTGTCATTCAATTTAGAGCATTAAATCGTGTATATTATAATATATTTCGTAATTTCAATATGAAAAAGCCAACGGCGAGTAGTCAGCGCGCTTGCCGCTTCCACACAACTCGGCTCGCAGCCCGCGTGCTGCAAGCGAGCGGACCTCATGCGTACAGCGCGCCGACGGCATGCTCATTACGCGCCGACTCCGAGTCGGCAGCGAAACAACGTCATTACGTCGTGTTCAATCATAACTGTCTTAAAATAATATTGAGTTTGCGATGACAGCAAGCTTACACCTTGCGGACAACGCGTAGTTAGCGCGCTGGCAGCTAGCCGTAGTCTTAATTCGAGGCGACGCACAGTAGATCGACGCCATACAAGCGTTGGGACATAGGATATTTAAATATCCAAATGTCAATTTTTGAAAAACGAGTTATGCCATCGTATTTGTCTTCTTATTAGCTGTTAAAAATGTTACTAGCATTTTCTGATTGGACTCTTACATCGAGAGCTATAGCGCAAAATGTGATTTAAATGTATGGGAAGTGACTTAAAAACTGATGTATCTCGAGATTCCCTTCGCCTTTCGACTTGATTTTTTTATATGGTAATAAGACATATATTTGGCACATTTTCTTCAAACAAACATGGTGCGATAAATGTGCCCGTTTTAAGATACAAGTATAGACCGATTTTTGCAATATCATCTACATATTTATTTATAAGTTTCACATATTTTATCTCTGAATCTCACTTCAGTGGTGACTCACTGATATGGTCAGGCCATAACTCATTGGTGCACCGATAATATAATCTCTGGAAATAATTATATAATGAGATAATTTGTTAATTTTTGGTAATTTGTTATTACCTAAATTTTAATGAGGTGATTAGCTATTTTTTTGGAAAATTAGCTAATTACTTATAAAAGACCTTTTTATTGTTTACAATAAGAACTCGAATCGATTTTTAACATACCTACCCTCATTAGTGCCAATTTTGGAAACCATATAAATAGGTGCATTACTTGAAGAGCATTAGTTGTAATTTCATCCTCATCCGAGTGTTGTCATTATGTCTTTTCACGGTTTCGGTACTTACCTCGACCTTTACATTTCTCTACGTGAAGGTGGTGATATTCGGGACTATAATCAATTATTTACGTCTCTGAAAACCAATAGTGATTTTCAGTTAAGAGACGCAGTTGAAAAAGAACTTAAAGAATGGTGTCGTAGATTTTGTTATCGGATCTATGCTAAATGGATGAAATCTTCAAGAAATCAAGAAGCATTTATGCGGAAGTATTCCTCCTGGTTGCAAGCAGATATCAAATGGCCAGAAAATTGGAAAGAGAATGTTATTATACCCGAAGAAGAAATAGACGAGGCATCTGAAGAACCAACAGCGACAACATCCGATTCTTTCACAAATGTTGTGATGAATCCGGAATGTCGGGTTTCCGACGCATCTACATCTACTTCGATAGAAAGCCGCAAACCTTTTGAAGAATTATCGAACAAACAAAAAAGAAGACGCACAGAATCGAGTTGCAGCTCCTATAGCACGGAAGAAATCGTCTTCTCTGCTCAAACGAGCCTCAAATCATCTGGAAAAAAAGATGTGGCTGAAATCCTGCAGTACCTTTTAGAAAATCCAGAGCAAGTCTCTAAAGTAAAGCAGTTTATTCAATTTGGAGAAATGAAAGAAATATCATCCCAAAAAGCTTTGGCATTATATGTCACTTTAAGACTATCAAAGTTTCGATACATAACACTAAGAGATTTCAGTGAAAAGGAAGGAATTTGTAAATACCCTAGTTATTATAAACTTCAAGAAGAGAAGAAAAAGTGCTACCCTGACAACAGTGCTGTAACAATAACAGAAACTTCTGTTAAGATTAAACTTCAAGCTCTGTTAGATTTAACTGTAAATAGACTGGTTTATTATTAGACGTTGTAAAACAAGGCAGTGGGACGACAAACAACGGAAACTCAGCTAGAAGGTTCTTTCAAGATCCAGCCAAAACTGCTGATATAACTGGACTAGACGTTGCTTTAGTGCAAAGACTTGGTGTGATCCTACAATGTATTTCTTCTGGTGAAAAAATTATTGTAAACAAATTTAATGAATTCTGTATAGATACTGCAAAAATGTTTACCAATCTTTATCCATGGTATTATATGCCTGTGAGTATTCATAAGTTGCTTATTCATGGAGCTCATATAATTGAGCATTTGTCTATAGTGCCAATCGGTTTTTTGTCAGAAGAAGCATCTGAAGCGAGAAACAAAGATTTTCGTAAATTTAGAGAGTCTCACTCGAGAAAAAGTAGTAGTATTAATTGTAATGAAGATGTACTTCATAACCTGCTTCTCACTTCAGATCCTTTTTTGACAACCATACGACCAAAATTGGATCGTAACGTAAAGAGAAATATGTTTAAAGAAGTTTATGAAATGATAGTCACAGAAGAAAATCAAGTAGAATTTTGTGACGTTATGAATTTAATATCTGATAGCGATTCTGAAGAATCTGAAATAGAATCTGATGATGATATTTTCTGTGACTAACACTTTCTTTTAGACTATTGATTTTTATGATGCTTTATGATGCTGTTCTTCGTTTTGTTTGTTATATTGAATATTTGTTTTTACTGTTTTTATCATGTCTAAATATTAGTGTCAACCAATTTAAAATTTTGTCCTTACTTTATCATTATGAAATTAGTTATTAGTAAATTGTAGTTAAGTACTTCAAAAAATATCTTAGTAATAGAATTGTAGGTATATTTTGATGTTTTTACATATTTTATTATTTGTAATTTATTATTTTTTTAGTAACTAAGCGTGACAATAAAATATTTTTTTGTTTTTCATAAAAAACGACTGCTTTTATTTAATTTAATTTCAGTCAACCATGCGCCTATTTATATGGTTTCCAAAATTGGCACTTATGAGGGTAGGTATGTTAAAAATCGATTCGAGTTCTTATTGTAAACAATAAAAAGGTCTTTTATAAGTAATTAGCTAATTTTCCAAAAAAATAGCTAATCACCTCATTAAAATTTAGGTAATAACAAATTACCAAAAATTAACAAATTACCTCATTAGTAGTATATAATTATTTCCAGAGATTATATTATCGGTGCACCAATGAGTTATGGCCTGACCATATCAGTGAGTCACCACTGAAGTGAGATTCAGAGATAAAATATGTGAAACTTATAAATAAATATGTAGATGATATTGCAAAAATCGGTCTATACTTGTATCTTAAAACGGGCACATTTATCGCACCATGTTTGTTTGAAGAAAATGTGCCAAATATATGTCTTATTACCATATAAAAAAATCAAGTCGAAAGGCGAAGGGAATCTCGAGATACATCAGTTTTTAAGTCACTTCCCATACATTTAAATCACATTTTGCGCTATAGCTCTCGATGTAAGAGTCCAATCAGAAAATGCTAGTAACATTTTTAACAGCTAATAAGAAGACAAATACGATGGCATAACTCGTTTTTCAAAAATTGACATTTGGATATTTAAATATCCTATGTCCCAACGCTTGTATGGCGTCGATCTACTGTGCGACGCCGTGCTGCAGCCGTGCTGTTGCGGTGCCGCTATAATGTGCCATGACCTTTATTGCCCACATCGACTATGCCCGTCTTGGACCGGATAATGGTGTTGCGTATCCGGTCACTAAGCCGTATGTTGAGTAGGCTACGCTCCATGCTCCTTTGGCATACTTTTAGCCTGAGGTCCGATTCTCCTAAGTTAATAATGTCAAAATCGAATAGAAATCGAATCGCAATATGATCGCAATAGCAGTTTTAACCATATCGGGCATTCTGCTACTAATAAAAGACCAATCATATTCGATTGACATTTGATTGGTGTGCGATTGGTCTGCTATTTTGGTAATTTTGGTCTATCTATATGGTAGTTTGCTGTACAATCATTTTGCAATCGTAAATCATTTGCAGACAAAATGATTCATTATTGAATGACAGAAAATGATAAAAACGTTTATTTCAAATTTTTTTTTTAAAGACATCGGAATTAAGAACTTCCTACTTTTTGATGTCGGATGTCGGTTGAGAATAAAATACCTATATAGTACCTACTCTTTTGATCCTTGTTACCTACCAAAGATAACAATCATTCAACCCGCATCATGAAACACGCAGATAAAATCTAGCATCTGTTTAATATTCTGAAAACATCAATTGGTTTTAATCAGATCTTTAAAAAATACGGGACTGATCGAATCTATTGAGTATAAATACACAACAAAAATACAATTCAACATTATTCAACTTTCGTTTCTGTACGGAACTCCCACCATTTTGTACTCACTTTTTTAAAATGAACGCGAAATTGGCAACGGTGTTATTGGCTTACTGCCTTATCCACTTTTTCAGTGGAGCGGAAAGTTCGTTTATAAAGCCTAATAATGTACCAAGAGTTGGAAGAAGCAATGAAGCAACTCCATTCGATCAGGGAAGCATGGGCTATGTTATTAAAACGAATAAGAATATACCGCGGATGGGCAGGAGGAACTATGACTCGGTAAGATTATAGTAGGTAACACTAGCTTCTGCCAGCGGTTTCATCCGCATCCCGTGGGAACTACTTCCCGTACCGGGATAAAAAGTAGCCTATAGCCTTCCTCGATAAATGGGCTATCTAACACTGAAAGAAATTTTCAAATCAGACCGGTAGTTCCTGAGATTAGCGCGTTCAAACAAACAAACAAACAAACAAACTCTTCAGCTTTATAATATTAGTATAGATTAAACACTGTTCTCCTATTTGCTGAAGTCCTAAATCTGTGTGCGACCCCTATTTAGTTGCAATAAGTTACCATCAAGGTCTTTTTTGGAGGGAAATCATCAAATAGTGACCCCTCCCGCTGCGGGCGCAGCGTAAGGGAGTGTCAGACCATTACTTTCCTCTTTGGTCAGACCCTTACTGACTAAAACCCACCACGTTCTCGAGTCCTTTGTGCACCACGGCTGCGGCATGTATACAGCTTTCGAACTCTCGCACAGCCCTGGAAGGCTTTGGACTTAATCGGGGTACTCATTTAATTCTTGATAGTACCATTGGGTAATGGCCTAGATCAGGGTGCGTGCTTCTGCATTTTTCGCAAGCAACTTTTAAGATGTTTATATATTAATTACCTACAATTAGTGAATAAAGTTAAAGTACACGAAAGTTATTTTTCAGGAAAACCGCTACGACATCCCCAAGTTTTATCAACTACCTACAGGAAATTATGGCTCATACGAAGGTAAGACTTTATTGATTGTAATTGAGTACAATTTAGATTATAATATGTTATTTAAATAATTTTATGTATCCTATACGCAGGCGACGAGTACAATGTACCAATTGAAGCCTACTACCCTAAAAATTTGGAAAACATGAGAAGATAAACTGGAACTTCGTGAATCTCACAATTTGTAGTGCCGAAAGTTTAAAGTTGTTGATCTAGTCCTTAGTTAAATAAATGATTTCATAGCATGCATGCAATTTGGCATTTTTATTTTAGAACCTTTTTCTAACATTTTGTGCAGACTTTTTTTTATTCAGCGTAAATCGGAACGAATATTCCAAATTATACGTCAATGTCAATCATTTTAACCCGACAAAATTA
The DNA here is from genome assembly GCF_022581195.2 of Helicoverpa zea. NCBI lineage: Eukaryota > Metazoa > Arthropoda > Insecta > Lepidoptera > Noctuidae > Helicoverpa > Helicoverpa zea. The sequence goes on from NC_061478.1 coordinate 4,932,100, forward strand.
AAAAGTTGCCCTAATTTTGCTTCTATCTCTTTCTTTACTATGTAAGAAAACATCTTTTGTCTCTTTTTGTCTAAAATGGTCCCGTTACCTGAAATTGTTTGGACTATTCTCTGATTTCTTCCACGAATTTTGTGGAAGAAATTTCACTATTTATTTGGGATAATAACATCTAAATTTCTCGTGTACATTTGAATTAGTTAAAATGGTGGTATCCGCGGACGTTCATCTGCCGGAAGAGTCGGAATTGACGGTGAAGGAGCTGAATTTATCGTCAGCAGTTTTGTATGCTGGTTCTTTTCATTTAGGAAAATATTGCGAGCAAGCTAATAATGTAAGTAAAGGTGCAGTTTTATTTATAAAACTATTAACTTTAAGATAATTACGCTTTTAACTTGCTTTAGTTGTTTGTTGAAGGCAAATTGATTGCATAATCATAGTTTTATTGAGGTTATGTTATGATAGATTTTTGTGTGATAATATTTTCGTCGCGAAACCATACTGTATAATAATAATTGTTAACTTAACATTAAAGGAATTATTTATGGCCTATTCCTCTACGCCTGTTTTATTTTTTTTTAATGCTATGAACAGGTACAGATGTGTTATTAAAAAAAATATTTTGTGTCTATAACAGTCCTTGGAAAAAATCTTTTAGTGACTGCTTTAAAAAGTAGCCTCAATGTCATCAAATAACAGTGCATGATTTTGTTAGGAATTTATAGTCTATGACATTTAAAAAATGTAGGGTTGTTAGTCTATGAAAAAGAATGACTGTGGTGTAAATTGTCATGATGTAAAAAACCAGTGAGAACAATGTTATAATTCCTAACAAAATGTGATTGTATTTCTTTAACTATTAAAAAAGACTTTCAAGAATACCAGAAGTTTGAATACCTACAATAGGTTATGGGCCCAGAACGCCCGAGAAGAAAAAATTAAAAACCGGGATTGGGTAATGAAAAACCCAACATAAAAAACAAGTGAAAAAAAAAAACTAAAAAACAGTAATAACAAGGAAGAAAATAAAAAACGGTGAAAAACTAAAAAATGGAAAAACCTGAGATAATACAGATAGAAAAATTAAAAGATGCGGAAACATTTTTATTGTGGAAATTTGAATTCAATATACACTTAAAAGCGGCAAATCTTGCAAAAACAATTGCACAAACAAAAGAAGATGACAAGAAAAGTGACTTCAGTATCAAAGATGCTCAGGTGCAAAGAATTATCATAAGCAGTATTGATAAGAAACTAAAAGGTCACATAATTAATTGTAACAGTGCACGTGAAATGTACGTAAAATTATGTGAAATATTCGAAGGTTCTGAGCAAAGAAACAAAGATGCATTATTACAAGAGTTTTTCACATATAAGAAACAAGAGAGTCAATCGTTTTCCCAATTAATAAGTGAAATAGAAAATTTACAATTTCGTATAAATCAGCTAGGAACAAAAATAGATGATGAAATGGTCATATCCAAAATACTAAGCTGTTTACCAAATAATTTAAACTATTTTATAACTTCTTGGGAATGCATGGCAGACGATAAGAAAACCCTTCAAAATTTAACAAACAGACTTCTGGCTGAAGAAAATCGAATGTTGAAAGCAAAAGAAAGTGACAAGCAGCTAGCATTTCAAGCTACATCTTCATCTACATCAAAGAAAAAGTTTAATGCAATAAAATGTTTCAAATGTAACAAAACAGGGCACATGAAGAAAGACTGTAGAGCCTGTAGTATCTGCAAAAGGGACAACCATGAAGATAAAGACTGTAAGTTTAAAAATAAACAGTGCTCAATCTGTAAAAAAATTAATCACAGAGAAGAAAATTGTTTTTTCAAAAATAAGAATAAGAATGAGAATGAAGAAAAAAGTAACAAAAGAATAGAAAAGGCATTTTTTACAAACGGTGAAATTCAAGAACCAAAACTGAAAGAATTTGTTGTAGACTCTGGGTGTACTGCACACATGACCAAAAATGTAGACATACTAAAATTTTTTGAATGCAAACCATCATCTGTTTTGACTGCAAATGAAGAAACAATAGAGGTGAAAGGGACTGGTAAAGTCATTGGCAATAAATGTACTCTTAATAATACCCTGCTTGTTCCTGACTTATCACAAAATTTATTATCGGTTAATGCAGTTACAAACAATCAAGGAGTGGTTATATTTACCAAAGATAATGTAAAAATATATAAGGAGTCAGAATTAATATTAACAGGAAAAAAAGAAAACGGTTTATATAAAATTAATTTGGATGATAATAATATGCAAGAAAAAACACTGCTAATGAAAGAAAATGGCACTGCCTTAGAATGGCATCAAAGACTTGGACATCCAGGAAAGAAAATACTAGATATATTACCAGATGTGGCAGATGGAATAAAAATAAATGGATTAAGGCAAATAGACGAATGTGAAATCTGTACACAAGCTAAACAAACAAGACTTCCATTTAACACAGTAAGAAACAGAGCCAGTAGACCACTTCAATTATTACATACTGATGTATGTGGACCGTTCGAAAACAAAACGTATGATGGCTATAGTTATGTTTTAACCGTCATGGATGATTATACTCATTTTACAAAAATATACTTGCTTAAATATAAAAATGAAGTTAAAGAAAATTTAAAACATTATATAGAAGAAACAGAAAGAGAGAGAACAGAAAAGGTATCTACCATAAGATGCGATAATGGAGGTGAATACACAAGCAATGATTTTAAAAAATGGTGTACTGAAAAGGGAATAAAACTAGATTATACAGTACCATACTCACCACAACTAAATGGTAAAGCAGAAAGACTAAATCGAACATTATTAGATAAAACCAGAGCATTACTATTTGATTCATTGTTAGATAAAGAAATGTGGGGTGAAGCTGTATACTGTTCTACTTATATTATAAATAGATTACCAAGTGAATCTTTGAAGAATAAGACACCTTATGAGATGTGGCATGGTAAAAGGCCTAATATATCTAATATATGCAAGTTTGGTTCAATAGTATATGCTAAACAATTACATTCAAATATTAAGAAACTAGATCCAAGAAGCAAAAAGTTAATCATGATTGGATATACTAATAATGGATATAGATTGTGGAATAAAGAAGAAAGAAGAATTGAAATAGCAAGGGATATTGTTATAATTAATAATAATAAGAAAATTGGAGAAAAATATGAAGAAACAGGAAGTTCGGTGATAACAGAAATAATACCAGGTAATAATGAAGAAGAAATAAATCAAGAAGAAGAAAGTGATGACAGTTATTATGAAATAGAAGAGTTAGAACAACAAAGTAATGTAATAGAAGATAACATCCCAGATATTATTGATGAAGTAGAAAATGATGAAAATAAAGAAAGTAATACTGCAGAGATAGAAACTATAGAAACTATAAATACAAAACGACAACGGAAAAAACCAGCTTACCTGCAAGATTATGTATTACTTACGTATGATGAAGTCATGAAGTCTGCTGAAAAGAATAATTGGGAGAAGGCCATAAATTCGGAGAAGGAATCATTGGAAAGTAACAATACATGGGAAATAGTTGATGTAGGAAGAGCAAAAGGACACAAGATATTGTCAAGTAAATGGGTATTTTGTATAAAAGAAAATGGTACTTACAAAGCAAGACTTGTAGCAAGAGGCTTCGAACAGCAAAGCATTGACTATCAAGAAATATATAGTCCAGTAGTAAGTCAATCAGCAATAAAATCATTAATAGCAATTGCTGCTTCAAAGGAGTATGAAATGATAACTTTTGATGTGAAAACAGCATTTTTGTATGGCGAGTTAAAGGAAGACATATTTATGTATATTCCTGAAGGATATGAAAGACAGCCTAATAAAATTTGTCATTTAAAGAAAGGACTATATGGGCTAAAACAGGCACCAATGACATGGAATAAAAGATTTACAGAAACTTTAAGGAAACTTGGACTGAGAGCTTCAAAGTCGGATCAGTGTGTGTTTTTTAATGAAGACAAAACTATAATATTGGCTATATATGTTGATGACGGTTTGGCCATATCAAAAGACAAGGAAAAGTTATTACAGATCTTGCATCAATTGGAAAAAGAATTTATCTTAAAAACATATGAACAACCTCAAAACTATATAGGTTTTGAAATAAAAAGATCAGAACAAGGCATCTTGTTGCATCAGCAGAATTATACAGAAAAATTACTTAGAAAATATAATATGTATGATTCCAAAGCTGCAGATACTCCATGCATTGTGGGAAAGGAAAATGAATCTAAGGTGGCTACGTCAGCTGCGGGTTGTTCGAAAGAGATACCGCGGCCCTGGTACATAAAAGGCCTATGACGGAACACGACGATTTTAGTCAGTAAGAGTCTGACACTCCCTCACCGCTGCTAACCCACAGCGGGAGGGGTCATTTGATGATTTTACGTCGATAAAAAAAAAAAAAAAGGTGGCTACGTCAAATTTCCCATACAGAGAACTAGTTGGTGGATTATTGTATTTGTCAACCAGGTCAAGACCAGATATCAGTCAAGCTGTGAATGAAGCAAGTAAAAAGGTAGAAAATCCATCAAGGCAAGACATATTAGCAGTAAAGAAGGTGTTGAAGTACTTGAATGGAACGAGAGATAAAGGGATTTTGTATAATGCTGGGAAAGATATTACAAGATTGCATGCATATTGTGACTCAGATTATGCAGGTTGTACAGAGACCAGACGAAGTACAACAGGGTTCATAATAATGTTGGCAGGTGGACCTATAGCTTGGTGCTCCAAAAGACAGCCGATAGTAAGTCTATCGTCAACTGAAGCGGAATATATAGCAGCAGCAGATTGCGTTAAAGAGTGTTTATACTTAAAGACTTTTATAAGTGAATTAATTGGTAGCAGTATTAAGATTAGTTTGAATATTGATAACCAGAGTGCTATCCAATTGATTAAAACAGGTTCATTCAGCAAGAGATCTAAACATATAGATGTGAGATTTTATTTTATACACGAAAATTATAAGAAAGGATATTTAGATGTTATATATTGTCCTACAAATTATCAGATAGCGGATATGTTGACGAAACCATTATATAAAGAAAAATTTAAATTTCATTGCGATAAAGTTGTTGTGTAAATTGAGAGTTATAATTAGAAGTGTTTAAGTTAATGTTTTGAAAACTTGTTTAAGTTAATGTTTTGAAAACTGATGTGTTTCTGAAGTAATTATAAGGTATTTTTAATTTATGTTCATATATTAAAAATAGGAGAAGGTGTTAGGAATTTATAGTCTATGACATTTAAAAAATGTAGGGTTGTTAGTCTATGAAAAAGAATGACTGTGGTGTAAATTGTCATGATGTAAAAAACCAGTGAGAACAATGTTATAATTCCTAACAAAATGTGATTGTATTTCTTTAACTATTAAAAAAGACTTTCAAGAATACCAGAAGTTTGAATACCTACAATAGATTTTACGGCCCGTGACGAAAACCTTATTTATTTAAAATATTTAGGCCTAAGTTTCACCAACAAAAATAAATGTCCATATGTCTCAAAACAGCAGCTGTTTATTAGGAATTTTCATGTTCAATTTTCATAGCAAATAGTTTTTTTAGAACTGATGTTTATGTTGGTGGTGAACTTGGGCCCTAGATCATCTTTTTCTGTCTCTATTGTCAACCACTGTAAAGGTACTAAATAAATAAATTAGACCAGGAATTTTATTTTGAAAAACAGGCAGATACATTCACATTCATAATATTGGGAAAAATTACATTTAGGAAATTTAATTTTATAGATATTATTCATCTTTTAACTTTCAAAATTTTATGAATCAATCATCTGCACTCTTCAGGAGTTCATGCTGTGCCGTCTCGAGGAGAAGGACCCTCGGAAGTGCATCAACGAAGGCAAAGCGGTCACCGCATGCACCCTGGATTTCTTCCGGAAGGTGAAGAAGTCCTGCCTGGACGAGTTCAACCAGTACTCCAACTGTATTGACAAGAGCTCTGGAGATTACAGCTTGAAGCAGTAAGTTGGTTATCTTTACTCTATCTGATATATGCCTATTCTGCACATGGATGTATAAATTTTCTACATGTTACTCTGATTGTTATACTACTGCCAAGTTTCATCAGAATCCATCCAGGAGTTTTAGTATGAAAGAGTAGCAAAGAACCACATACATCCTTACATACTTTGGCATTTTACAGTATAAGTAAGAATTTTAATAAATCAACAAGCTGTGCTGTTATTAGCCGGTTATGTCACACTGCTGGGCAAGGGCCCCCATCTCGCTTCCGCACTTTCCAATCCTTCAACCAATTCCACCAGTCTCGACGTTAGGCGTCTAGATCGTCACGCCATCTCTTCATCTGTCCACTGGGTGACAATAGTGGCCCAGCTTTCCGGATGCATTCGACTGACGTGTCCGGCCCAGTTCCATTTCAATTTTGCCGCCTTTTGGACATTATCAGCGATTCCTATTAGATGTGGTAGTTACAATCCTTTGTTGTAATGTTTCAGATGCCGCAAGACTCAAGGCGTGTTCGACAAGTGTGTGCTTGAGAAGATGAACATTGAACGTCCCGCATTCGGATACTTCTGTGAGGCTCGTGTTCACGACACTAAGAGGTACAAAGACATACATATATTTTATTTTAATGGTACTTTAATGAAAAGCGAACCCTAATTTTGTACCTACAAATAAGGTTCCGACGAATAACGCGAATATTTCGCCATAGGTATTTACACAAGATATTAGTACTTTAGTACTAATATCTAAGGCTTTAATGTTGTGTTGCAAGCATGCAATGCAAGCTATTTTAGACATATCTATTCACTAAGATATCTTTGACGTAAGTAATGGCTGAAATAGCTTAGCGTAACAATGGAGCTGCCTGTTGGTTTGGTCCAATCCCTGAACGATACAAATTGTTCAAAGGCTAATTTAATTTATATGCGTATAAAATACCCATACGCAAATGACCCCCTCTATTACCATGATTGTATGTATTCAAATTGTTTAAAACATATCGAATCTTTAAACATATGAAGGTAAAAAATAAAGAGTTTGTGACTCATGTGAACTCATGTCCTATTTGGGCCTATGCACATCACGTTTTTTAAACGCGCCGTCGACGCGCGTTTATAGCGAGCGATCGCTCGTTCCCAAAACGCGCGTAGCCGGCGCGTTTAAAAAACGTGGTATGCGTAGGCCCTTACTGTCCCTACAGTGTAAATTGACATTTACTATGATTTTCCAATTAATTTCAGGCCAAAGCCCCTGGAAGAGCCAAAGGCGGTCTATCCAGACGCGACTCCGGCCCTACCAGACGACGCGGAAAGAAAGCCCGCGCGAATGGGATCCCGATTCTACTGGATGACAGAATAAACAGCGGCCGTGCGAACGAGACGCTTTATACTGGTTATGTGCGTGAGAAAGAGGACGAACGAGTTCTGTATTTAAAATTCGCGGTTATTTTCTACCTTTTTTGGTTGTAAATTTATAAAAAAAAAACTGAAGGAAATCTGAACAAATCGGTCTCTTGGTTTTTGATGGGGCTACGTTCCGTTCTACGATTTTTCACGCGCATACCATTCCGAAGTAAAGCATTTGATGAGTTTTGAAAATCATCTTTTAACAAATTTCAACGTAATTATTTAATTTATAAGCTAACAGTGGTATAGATCAATAAATCATGTTATACAAAAACTTGTCTAATGTTTTGCTTTCTAAATCAAATAGCTATTATTGATTTGTAGAGTAATAAATGTTGGAATTTAATGTTTCTTTTATTAACCTGTGATTTTACCTGAGAAATAAAAGCTTTAAAAACTTTTATACGCTTAATACTTTTAACGTTAATGCTCCTGCTCCATCTGCGTCTTAACGCGTAAAATCTTGGCGTTAAACAGATGTGGCCAACGTTTTAATGGCATTATTAATAGCATTGAACGTTAAGCGATAACTCGGGTGTCGGTTTAAGTGTAGCCAACGCGCATTTTTATATAATGCCCTAAGTAACGTGTAGTTGGCCATTGACATTAACGTTAACGCTAACGCAGATGGAGCAGTAGCATAAGACAAACATTCTTATTTTTTTGTCTGGATTACATAAAAATATTTTTACAAAAGCCTACAAGTATTCGTGAATGCGTAAATTGGATAACGATTGGAAATGTCAAAATTGTCATGTTTGGCTCGCGCTGCGTTTCAGGTCGAAGGTTCGCGTATATTTAACGTTGTTTCCTTATTTTCATTCCTACCTTTTCTTCCTTAACAGTTATTGTTATAGCTATCTCGGTCTAACATATGACTGTGTTTGTTGATTTCGAAATGAATGAACTTACAAACCTTGAAAATTGAATCTTGCTTGCTTGAAACGCATCAATGTCATTGAGAAATTGAGTGTACAAGATCGATTGAATCAATAATATTATTAAAAATAAATCGTAAAAGCCGCTTAATCGCGTAAAACTGTTTCATCCGTTTAATTTTCTGGCATTCCTTGTCTTATCATAGGAAAAACATTAAAAGTATACTAGAAATAATGTGAAAACACGCGAGTGCGGAGTATAAACAAATGTTGTGATATCGTGTTTTCCACGACAAATAATGAGTGATTTGTGCGATGAGCAAGTTATTCACGATAACAATTACACGAATACGTACAGTTTGTGGGGTAACTCGAAGTATTATGATATAAAAAACTTGTCTCCGCAAAATTTCGCGAATCGCAATGGTACTATTGGGAGTGAGATTAGCCAGGAGCTTAAGAGTTCGCGATGGTCGGCGCCCCCGGCTGAAGAGCCGGTCCCGGAGCCGGAAGACAGTCGTAACCGAAGGATAGTTTACCGAGACTCCTTGTACGAAGATCCTGATTTGTTTTACCAGGAAGCCCCGTGAGTTTGTTATTATTTTGAAATAGGAATGTTTTTGTTTTGATTCGTTGTGTTACTCCTTGCTGGTATGGGCGCCTGGTACTTCTTGTGAGAAGTTATTAATTTGTAAAAATATAATGCCATCATCCCAATTAAAATTATTTGTGACTTGAGTGAGTCAGTTATGATAAAATTTGACCTTTGTTTAGAGTGGGTAGTAAAACAATGGTATAAAAATATTACAGAGATTTTTATTTTAGTTTGCTCAAGATTATAGAGGCTTTGTATGATTTGACATACAAAAATGTAACAACATTATTTTGGAATTGATTTTTTATAGTTTTAGCCGGAAGATTATCTATTTATCTTTCACAAGTTTTGTTATAAATTGGAATAATGTCAGGTTTTGAAATAACTTACCAATCTGACCCTGTATTGGTATTAAATGCTTATCTTCTCTAAATAGTGTTGCTTTCCAAATTTAGGGTTGTGCCCTGTACAAACAAAAAAAAATCCTCTTCATTTTAATAGCACAGATGGGTGGGTGATCTAGCCTGTGATAAATTAGTGTCCAAGATACAGATGTGCCTAGATTGGGGCCAATTCTAAATCATGTTATACACATTTGGATAAATATGTTTTTGAATTATATGCTTTACAACATCCTATTTCATTTTGCAGCGAGGAGAGTCCAACCAAGAGCCCTACCTTCGACTGGACTCAACACTACTGGCACAAGGCTTCCGAGAAACCAGGCTTCCACAATGGATCCCGGGATGCAGGGCAGGGTACCAGCAGGAGTCGGAGACAGCCTAATGTAGGGCCAAATAAGATTCAGAAGAAACTTGATAAGATGTTGGCTAAGCCTGTGAAAATGAGTAAGGCGGAAAGGTAAGCATATGTGTGCCTAGAAAAATCCAATATTTTGAAAACTTTTTCTTATAAATGTTAATGTTATAAAACATTATAAATGTTATATAAATGTTATTGTCATCTGCCTAATCTTTTCTCAACTACATAATTATATTGGCCTTGGCTTCCAGTCTAAATTGATGCAGTGGAGCTCCAATGCTTTACATGTTGCGCTTGCCTATCTGACTGCGACAACCCACATACCTGGGCAACGCAATATACTTACAAAGACTGGTTGTCAGACTATCTGACTTCTGACTACCTGTAACAACTGGCACAGACTAGTTTGTTGAACTTACCTGAATTGAAACTTACTATGTTCTTAGGAAGACTGTAGCTTTCCAACAGTGAAAAAAAATTACAAATCGGTTCAGTTGTTTTAGAATTTTTAGGGTACAAACAAAAAAATGTTTCCTCTTGATTATAATAGATTCCAGGGTACATACATACTTACCAAAAATGTTGCCCAGCGACTTGGCTGAAACTGCAAGAAATGCTTAGTGTTAGTAAATATATTTTTCTTATCATTTACAGTATGATGCAGAAGATGGGTTGGCAGGGCGGAGCGCTTGGCAGGAGTGGGGATGGTATTGTAGAGCCAATAGCGCCCAATGCTGTCTATGTAAGTTGTTATAATGTTTTATTATCAGTAAATGGAATTGTAAATGGAATGGAACATGTGGATAAAATGTTCCCTATATGTTACTCTGATATATTATTATTTTATTGCCAATTTCATCATAATCCATCCAGTAGATTTTGGCATGAAAGCGTAACAAAATTACACATGTGCCAAAACAGGAGACATAACATACTACTATACTTGCGACTAAAATTTGAACTAGAACAGAGCATCAAACTTTTTTTTTATCTTAAACTAGATCGAGTTTTTTTGTAATCAGGTAGTTTACAAGCGGCTTCATTCACATATCAGGGAAACTCCTTCCAGTACATAGATGGGGGTAAAAATCCTATGTCCGTCTAATGTTTTTACATTACTTCCCCACCTATATTCAGCCAAATCAGCTTAGCCGTTCTTGACTTATAAATAGTGCACCTAACACTACTTACTTTTATTTACTAACATATATATTTTCTTATTGACATATATTTCCTTTATTACAGGCCAAAACGAAATTCGGTTTCGGCCAAAACCACCAACCACTTAAATCTCCGAAACACAAAAAAGCAGAAAACAAACAGTTTTTCGAAATGAATGTACTTCTAAACATTTTCGAGTTCGTCAAAAATAACTCCGAATTCGAACTTCTTTTCGACAAGAATTTGAAAAAAGACGAACGGAAACGGATACACCATTTAGTGGAGTTTAAGATTCAGGGTGATGATCTAACTGCTGCTGATTTTGATAGTCCTGCACAAATGGACTTGGTTTTGCAGATTAATGATAAAAACTGTTATGTTTTGCAAACGCAGAGTTATGGGATTTATCCTGTGAGGTAAGTTTTTGATTTTGAGGTTTGAAATTCTATTATCTAGACACACGGCAGTGTGTCCGCCAAGTTCGAGCAAAAAAAGCGACACACCGGCCGTGGGTTATATTACACGAACCATTTCAGGCCAAATTCGACCCCCCTATAACTCAAAATCTATTTTATTTACGCATATCAAATTTCTAGTATCTGTTGAGACCCCCTCACTTATCTAAAATACAAAATTTCATTAATATATCTTTTGTAGGCCTTGAGATATTGACGTCAGAAAATCGCTATTTTTACTATACACTCACTGACTGACTGACTCACTCATCAAAAATCTAGACCACTTCCAATGGTCGTATTGACTTGAAATTTGGCATGGAGGTAGGTCTTTATGTCAAGGTGAAGGGAAAAATCTGAAAATGGCCAAGTGTGAGTCGGTTTCAAAATAATGAAGGTGTTTTATACCCGGTGTAAATTTATACCCCTAAGGAACTAAAACGAACTAAATTTATCTATATTTATATAATATATCTTCGAATGGTCGTACCGATCCGAAATTCGTTACAAAGGTTTGTATTTAGTCAAAGTAAAGTAAAAATCTGAAAACGGCCAAGTGTGAGTCACTTTCGAAAATAACGAATGTGTAACTTTGATCCACGAACATAATATATGATAACATGTCATGTCAGTCAGTTGGTAAATCTAGTCCATTTAGTTAATCTAGTTCATTTCTTTGTAAGAAGCATAGTGCATATTCAAAAATCTGAAAGATAGTATAAATGAGACATTTCCTTAACTAACTTAAACATAAGAAAAAAAAATAATAATAATAAACAACCTTATTCGCGCCTATAATGGTTGGGTCATGCCAGTCCTGATGTACTCCTTCGGCATACTCAAATGGACTCAAACTGAATTGGATGCCTTGGATAGGAGAGTCCGCACACTGCTGACCGCAGAACGAATGCATCACCCACGATCGTCGGTGATGAGACTGTACATCCCACGGAAATGTGGAGGCCGAGGCTTTTTAAATGCAAAGACGCTCCACAACCGTGAGGTGTGCAGTCTCAGAGAATATCTTCTCAAAAGCGACGTGGGTATGCATCGTGATATGGTAGCAGTGGACAAAGGACTCACCCCGCTATCGTTGGCAAATGAGAACTGGCGCAGACCTGTGGTACTAACTACCCATGATCGCAAGGAGGTATGGCAGAGCAAACAGCTACACGGACGCTTCTTCGGGGCTCTTCATGGCCCCGATGTAGACTTCAATGCGTCCGTATCTTGGCTACGCTTCGGTGACTTGTTTGGAGAAACCGAAGGGTTTGTATGTGCAATTATGGACGAAGTTATCCTTACGAATAACTACCGGAGATATATCGTGAAAGACGGGACGGTTGACATATGTCGGGCATGTCACCATCCGGGTGAGTCTATCAGACATATTATATCTGGTTGTTCTCGTTTGGCTAATGGTGAATATTTGCACAGACATAACCAAGTGGCCAAGATTATCCACCAGCAGCTTGCTCTGCAATACAACCTTGTAGACCTTGAGGTACCGTACTACAAGTATGCGCCCGACCCAGTTCTCGAAAAGGACCATATCACGTTGTACTGGGATCGATCTATCATCACTGACAGGACTATTGTAGCCAATAAGCCTGATATTGTGGTGATAGATCGATCAGCGCGCCGCGCGATGATAGTCGATGTCGCCGTTCCGCATGACGAGAACCTTGTGAAAGCTGAGAAAGAGAAACAAATAAAGTATCTCGACTTAGCGCACGAGGTTGTCGCCATGTGGAGTGTCGACACGGCTGTTGTTGTGCCGATTGTCGTTACGGCCAATGGTTTAATAGCCAAGAGCCTCGACGAACACCTCAGGAGGCTCTCGTTGGGCGGCTGGATCAAGGGACTGATTCAGAAGGCAGTACTCCTTGATACGGCACGTATTGTGAGGAGGTTTCTGTCTCTGGGACCCTAACCACCGGTACCTTGGACCCTGTGCCCGATATCGGTGGCAACCTATTTTTTATATTTTTAAATGTTTTTTATTTTTATATTTAATATTTAAAAATGTAAATTATATGCTTGAAAATAAATAAATACCAACAAGAACAACAACCTTACAAAAATAAATGAAATCCCACCCAAAACAAAGATGTGAAAGGTTGCCAAGTTCGATAATATGGGAATGCTTCGCCTATAAAAGAAGTGAGATCTGAATAAATACCAAGTTCCATACAAATATTTTAATAGAAAATTATATACTTGATTCATTGCGTTTAGTAGGTTTATAACAAGGTGTGTGAAAACTTGCCAAGTAACATCATTAAAAAGTAACTATTTTTAACTGAGGTATTTGTATGGAACTTGGTATTTATTCAGATCTCACTTCTTTTATAGGCGAAGCATTCCCATATTATCGAATTTGGCAACCTTTCACATTTTTGTTTTGGGTGGGATTTTTATTTACTAGCAGTTTCTTGTTATTTCGCTCGCATCCCGGGGGGCTTCTTCCAGTACCAGGATAAAATATACCTCTAGAGCGTATGTGACTCAGAGTTAGTGTAGTATCCCAATAATGCAAGAATTTTTCAAATCGGTTCAGTAGTTTCGGTGCCTTTATGGCTCAACAAAGAAACAAACAAAAAATATCCTCTTTATAATATTAGTTTCGATTAGGCGTCTTTTAAACATCTTTTTTACCACAATTCTGACTTGCTCTAATGATTTTTTAGAAAAACATGCAATAACTATCTCGCCTTATATCGAGTCTTCTTCGATATCTAAAATCTTCATTCGATTTTCAATGCAATATTTTGCGGCAGCTAAGACGTTGTATCTTTTTCCAAATCTTTGTAGCAATTAGATTTCATATTTGATGTCATATCTATACCATAATTTTCTTAAAAATTTACCCAAAAACCATATTTTTTCAGGCAACTCTGCCTCTACAAATTGGCTCCACCCCACGTCTATCTAATTGTACCAGATGATTTAAGAGATGAACCAACAGACATCTTAAACTCAGAAAACGGCGAAGAAGTGCTAAAAGTCGAAATAGATCCTCCAAAAGTACCAGAACCTCTAAAAGTACCACCAGAGCCTTTAAAAGTACCACCAGAGTCATTGACCGATGAATTGGAAATTGAGGAAGAAACTAATCCATTTTTAATAAGTATAACAAGGAATTTAAAGAAGAAATCAGATTCGGAATGTCAAGAGGAAACGGTACAAGAAGTACCACAGATACCAGAGGCTTTAGAGGTACCAGAAGAAAAAGTACCAAGTCTTCCAGAAATGTCGAAAGTTATGACAAAAATTGTGGAGTTTTTTATCGAATTTGCCCAAGATAAGAAATTTTCTCAGTTTAAGTTTTTGGGGCCTTTTAACGAAGAGGAAGATTGTGCTATTAATGAGTTTATTGAGCAAGCTATAGTTTATTTGAGTAAGGAAGTAGAGTGTACGATGGAGACCATTTTTGAAAAGGTGCTTTTCGAAATCAACGAAGACTGCACTGGGAATACAGTGTGAGTATTTTTTTTTTTCATTATTATTTTTCTGAAAAGCATTTGCAAAGCTATTTGCTATGATCTAGAGGTACCATCTTGTATAGATCCTCGCCAAAATTGATGGCGCCTCGCACTTATTTTCGAGCATAAAGATTTCAACGGAGCCGCCAAAGTTTGGCGAAAACAACAAGACAAGTTTTCAGTCTAATTTTTCTACTTACCTTATAGGGATAAGGGAAGTTAGACCGCATCACAGGACATTTTTTACTGTCGAAATTATTATCAACATTATTCTGATTGAAATATAATTCAAAATCAATTATCAAATATGTTTAAAGTAGTCGTTTCGTTGCTCTGCATGCCACATTTCTGTTAACTGATTTTAGGCTTTATTTCAATAGTTATAAAGTGGTTAATAATTTGACACCCAATAAAATCTACTACCATACCTACCATATTTTTATGCAATTTGTTCACTTTAAAATATTAAACTTAAGTACTATTTTTCTTTACCAGGATATACAAGAGGCCAGTATAATGGATGGATATTCAAAATTAGTTCTTAAGTTATTTATATTTAAGTTGAAGATGGTTTGTTACGAAAATTGTAAGGTAGCGAGATCCTCGTCGAATTTCGAAAATTGATTTATAGTGGCCATTTTTATAGACAGTATAACCTCCTTAAACTATTAGGTTACTTATTAATAATAAAATCACATTAATAAGAGAAAGTTTGTAAAAATGGTTACTATTTTTCGAGTATGCAATATTTTGGAAAAAAAAACACGCATTTTCTCTGTGCCTTTAAATAAATACTGCCCGGGCCATTTAACGGCCATTTTAACATGTCATTAGACCTGAAATCGGCGCGAGTTTCAGCTATATTGTATACTGGTTTGTTATTGTATACATATAACATACCCACCATTTTGGGAACTCTATCAATGGTTAGAATAAGCATGTGAATATGTCGATATGTTGATATATCGATTATATAGTCAGTGACAAGTTAAATTCATTGGTCTCATTTAATATAAAAACGCAGACCGTGAAATAAGACATAAATATGTATATAAAATTGCATCTATAGAATTTTTATCGATTATCAATATATCGATAATGTTACATCACTTATTCTAGCTCTAGAGTGGTAGGGTTTATGGGCAGTTTTTATTGCCTCATCTCTAAAACTTAGACCAGTCAAAATTAAAATTATGCTTTTAAACCGACTTCCCAAAAAGAAGGAGGTTCTCAACTCTACCTTTACATTAATTAAACATGTTAATCGTTTTAATTAAAATATGTTAAGTAAATCTTTATTTATTACATTTAATGCATCCTTCATAGTTGATTCGTGTGCTGTTTTGTATATTTTCATTACGATCCCACCACTAGTATCGATATCGATAAATATAATGTAAAATGTAGGCTGCCCGCCCACATCCGACATTTTGTAGGACAGATAAATCGGACCGACTTTTTTGTAGGACGGTCTTACTAGTATTTTCCAACCAACTTTTTATAGGACAAAGAGCGACTGCCTATCTGACCTCCTCAACCCAGTTACCCGGGCAACCCAATACCCGTTGGTAAGTGGTTGAAGAGTGCGTTGCACTATTGCTATCAGTGTTCTATTTTACTCCTACAATAAATCGGTAACCGATTTATCGGACGTGAGCGGACAGCCGTAATCTTTATTTTTTAACTAAAGTCCAACTTTACTGATTAAATAAACGACAGTTTTTTTTAAACAACTTGTTCACTTTGAAAAATGTGTAAATTCATAGTAAACTAACTTCCGCCCGCGGCTTCGCCCGCGTCGAGTTCGGTTATATCGCGTTTCCAAGAGAATTCTTCGAATCAAATTTTATTTAAATCAGTTCAGTGGTTTAGACGTGAAAGTGTTACAGACAGAGTTACTTTCGCATTTATAATCTTAGCCAGGATAGTATAGTTTTTTTAAGAAAACTGACGTTTATTTTGTCGGTGCAATTCGACCTTAATTATTATTTGTAATATTCTATCGGAATGAAACGATTTTTAGATTAAAAGAATTTCGAAGATCATATTCCACCTTCTATTCAAAGCTTGATTTTGGTAGGTTTTAACCGTCATCTTAAAGAAAGTTCATGGTTTAAACCTAGCACTTAAGCCGGTACTAAAAACACTTTATAATAAGGTGGATATAGTTTTCGTCAGAAGTTAGAACGGCCGTTCCTAATATTTTATCTAACTATCGTTTTGTTTACTAGAGATAGGCATTTGACTTAATATTATATAACTTGTATGGGGGAGGGGGGGATATATCGGGTGTGTCGTTCAAATCACATTAAATGAAATGCGTTAATATACTAGTTCATATATGTCGATTAACACAAACAAAAAAGAAAAAATCGTATAAATAAAAAAATGAATTTTTCAAACAAAGTAAATAGAATAAAAATGTGCGAAAATTAGAAAACCATATAAAAGTCAGTCATTAAAAACAACGGAAATTCTCCCTTGAAAACTGACAGCTGTCAACTGGTCAAAACATTCGATACTCCTAACTTTATCTCTGCTTTACACATGATGTTGTAAATTATGAAAACGAAAAATGACTCCTGTGGCTAAACCAATGAATGGATTAGGTTATTTTTTTTACAATTCGCCATAGAATATCATAAAGTGTATGTGATAGAATTTAATGTGATTAGGTACGACACACCCGATATAATGTCAAAATTCTGTCTAGTGAGCAAATCAACAGATTTAAAGAATATTGGGAACGGCTATAAACGAGGCATTGATTTTAAACCTGCTGACTGCTATAGGACATTTAGAAATGTAATGAAAATGAGTGAGGTGCACAAGAGTGTATGATAATGTAAGGATGTCATCGGAAGTTAGTTCACAGACTTTAAAGCCCAAGTTTGCAACATAAACTTCAATTTTCTTAAAACAACTTTTTACTATAAAGGACAATGGGCAGATTGGTATACCCCACCAATAGCAATGTCATATATATCATTGGATAGGCCTTTTTATGTAGAACAATATTTACTATGACAGCTTTGCTGAAATGTTTGTCCGTTCTGAGATATAGATCAAAAACTGTGCAAAAGTTAGAACTAAGTAATCTATTGATAACTCAAGTTTTTAAAGGAAAATCTAAGAACTACTAAGTGTAAGTCTTGTATATGAAAGAAAATCAGATTACAGTATTGATTAGCATCAGTTTTAAGATTGTTTGTTATCTATATCTCAGAACGGACAAACAATAGAACAAAGCTGTCATAGTAAATGTTGTACCAGTTAAAAAGACCTATCCAATGATATGTATGACTTTCCTATTGGTGCGGTTTCTCACTACGCCCAACATCCAGTTGGTACAATAAAAGGTTGAAATGCTACATAATAGTAACAATTATGGATCCTAACGGGCACAGTAGTACTTACAAGACTTAAAGTTATTAGTACTTAGATTTTCCTTTAAAAACTTGAGGTATCAATAGATTACTTAGTTCTAACTTTAGCACAGTTTTTGATCTATATCTCAGAACGGACAAACATTTCAGCAAAGCTGTCATAGTAAATCTTGTCCTACATAAAAAGGTCTATCCAATGATATATATGACATTCCTATTGGTGGGGTATACCAGGTCCCATATATTTGTGCCCATTGTCCTTTTCACTTTATGTTTCGAAAGTAGGTTTTTGACGTGACAACGTCTTATAAATCGATGGAGCCGGCTGCACGCACGAAAAAACATGACTCATGCGGCGTTACCTCGCTCTGAGGCGTTCCGTTTAAGGCTTGAAGTGCAAGCGAGAGCACGCAACGAGCAACAAAGAGGCACGATCGGCCTCCGCGTTCGGCAACGTTCGACATCTGACGATCAATTTCTTATGACGTTGTCACGTTCGACTATCGTCAGTAAACCGACTTTACAGACAACAGTTTTTTTTAAGAAAAACTGACATTTATGCCGTGAACCTAGGCCTAATTTTGGTTCTTACTGTGCCTATAATTCGATTCGCCTTTTGAAAGAATGCTTGCTAACTTATTTTGTTCTTTAGCAGTCAGATGGTTTAATCTGATTATGTGTATAATTATTAATAAATGTTGTAAATAAGTGTATTTAAGTTAAAATTTTTACTTTTTTTAAGGATAAAAATGTTTGACCCATTTTCATAACCATAAAAAAAAACATGTTATTGATTTTTATGAATCATAAAACGTTTTTCTTAAAACAACTCTGTACCTACTATAAAATTTTAACGTAAAAAATCAAAGTAAACGATTGTTTTAAGAAAATTGACGTTTGTATTGTCGATGAATTTGGGCCTAAATTGGCAAAGCCAGAATAACTTATCTTTTAGTAAGAAAATTTTGATGTAGAGAATATACACAGGTTAGGGAGAAAAGTCAATATTTTTTGTTTTATACAGGCCCCAAGGTCATTTCATAACTTTTTGACCTTGAATGTTGGTTGAAACCGGGCTCTCCCAAGGTCATTTCCCAACATTTTGACCTTGAATGTTGGTTGAAAAATGTTGATCTGAAAAATAATTTGAAGGACAGCCTGTATATGTACAAACGACAGCACATCAACCTACCTTAATCTGTCAAATTTCTTCACTAGATTTTCAACCTTATCACAATCTTCGATTAGCAAAATTTGACAGATTAGGATAGGTTGACTTACTGGCTTCTAAACTAACAAAGTCAAAGTTCTAACTCTGTGTAGATTTTCTAAAGAAACACTTTAAAGTTATAAGGAAAGGGTTTATTGTATTTATTTAATAATTATTTAAATTAAATATTTATTTAATTATATAGCAACGGGTGCAGACGGAATAAAAATGTCTCAGGAGTTAAAATTGGAATCTTAAAATGTGGACTTGGCTCCCTTTTAATAAGTAATTTTTTATATTTATAAATGGTAAAGGTAAATACTTACTGCTGATTTATATAATCTATCTATTGATTACTAGAGATAGGAATCTGGGGTTACTACCCGTTCGGAGGGACCCGAAACTGACTTTCAAAGTCAATGTTTTTATTTTAAATAGGCCTTTGCAGGCTCTTATGAAACGTCACACTAGTTACGGGGACCTCGGGGGCACTTCACTTATGTATTTAAATGATGTTCATACGAAACGTATAAAAATGGTGCAGAACTCCATAAAATAACGATAAGTTTTTAGTAAAATAGGTATAAATCTTAATATATCGTTGTCTGTCTAAGATAGAATGAACGGTTCTGTTTATTTATATTTTAACCCCGGCTGCACCTGTTTTATAAGTTTTAGTCACGTTTTGAATGGTAATTGCTGATCGCACATGCCGCGACTGCTTGAAAACAATTGATATCCAAGGGCGACTGCACGTGCTGCAGCCATTTCATGTAAATACATACATCATCATCATCATCTCAGCCATAGGACGTCCACTGCTGAACATAGGCCTCCCCCTTAGATCTCCACAGATACTTGTTGGAGGCGACCTGCATCCAGCGTCTTCCGGCAATACATACATACCAGTAGGTATTTATTTAAAACATGAATGGCCCGTATATGTATAGTATTAAAGCTGCGGCCGATTTAATGCAGTCGCGGCTTCTATGCGGTCGGCAGTTGTCATTCAAAATGTACCTTTAGGCCAGTCATCAGGAAACTATGGATGTTTACTATTTAGACGTTATAGTTCCTATTAAACTTGGTGGCGTTCCGCAGCAGATATTTGCGAGCGTCAGAGCTTTGTACGAATCAGGATAAAATGAAGCCTTCCTCGATAAATGGGTTATCTAACACTGAAAGATTTTTTCAAATCGGAGCGTTCAAGCAAAGAAACGAAATTTTAAACGCTTTACAATATAAGATAGATGTGCATACTTGTGATCTGAAATTAGCTGCGAGACGCCATCAAGATTGGCGAGAGCTATAACAGTGTTTTACATGAAGCGACTGTTAGGGTCGATTTATACTAGCGCAGAGTCGAAGCGCATCGAATCGTCTATCCAAAACTGAACATAACAAATTCAACCTTAACTCCACGGCGTAACGCACACATTTCTTCGGAGATTTAAAAAAGACGCGCGCATTCGTCGAAATTCGCGCGTCTGCGCACGAACTACACAAAGTGGTGCGCGCGCATTCTCGCGCCCACTAGCGAAGCAACGCGTCAAGTGGCAAGTGATTCAATAGCTCTGCTGTTGATGCCCATTACTACACGTGAGAGTGCGCGCGTATTCCGGCGAATACGCGCGCATTCGCTTTAGTTGTAAAAAATTTGACGCTTCGATGCGCTTCAACTCTGCGCTAGTATAGATCGACCCTTAGTACCTTCACGTCGTATGACCAATAAAATTACTAGTAAACATTTATAAATATCCATTAATGCCTACAGACTGGCGATTATGTAAATAATTGTAATTATTTTTATTTAAGAAATATACACTATATTGTCAATTTAATATCATTTGTTTTATTTTTGTCCTTATTACTTGCTCTTTAGGTGTAATTTACGATGGTACGAAGGGAAGTGATAAGCTTAAAACTGTAACGCAAATCAGTAAGATATACATATACTCAAAATACTATAAACCTGAATAGTTGGTTTGTATGTATCCGCTACTATCAGGAACTACTAGACCGATTTCAATAATTATTTCAGTGCTTTTATATGCCTAAATCAGACTTAAATTATATACTTACGTACCTACCTACTGTAGTACCGGGAGTTTCTATCTTCTAGTAAATTAAAACTTGATGAAGTTCATGCATTAGGTAGGTACTTAGTTTTCAGCAGAAGGTAATCATCTGCCTTTTCCCAAAACTACAATCCAGGTAATAATAG
Source organism: Helicoverpa zea (assembly GCF_022581195.2). Classification (NCBI taxonomy): domain Eukaryota; kingdom Metazoa; phylum Arthropoda; class Insecta; order Lepidoptera; family Noctuidae; genus Helicoverpa; species Helicoverpa zea. Next base: position 4,953,690 of record NC_061478.1, read on the forward strand.
AAATAAAACAAAATAATCGTAAATATGAACATATTTGATCTTTATTTACACACATCGGATGACAAATACAATTTTCAGTCTATATCGTCTACTAGCCACACGTAACATAAGGTTTTTACACAATGGCCCATATTGGCCTAGCGTCGTCACTTTAACACTAAAAAAGTTCTTAAACCTTACTAACGGTGAAAACACACTTGTCGAATTGACCGCGGCGAAATAATCCAATTTTAGAATTCCAAAATCATTCGAATCTGGAAGAATTATAGATAAGACGTCGTCTCCCGAGCCTTTTCCCAACTATGTTGGGTTGGCTTCCAGTCTAAGCGGCTGTAGCTGAGTACCAGTATTTTAGAAGGAGAGACTGCCTATCTGACCTCCTCAACCCAGTTACCCGGGCAACCCAAAACCCACTGGCTTCTGACTATCCGTAACGACTGCCAAAGATGTTCAATGACAGCCGGGACCTACAGTTTAACGTGCCCTCCGAAACAGATCACAGAAATTAGATTCCTTCGCCACTTCAGTGATAAATGTGCGTTCACTATAACTTGACTTTCTATTTTAACAAAACATGAGCCATTGTGTAAAACACCATTAACAATACTTGTCAAATACCGCCAATAGATGGCGTTTTATTAAACCTAACTAAGATATGCAAGAATGCGTGTGATTTTGATGTATTGATAGTAAATTCTTGCATTTTCTCACAAAGTTTAGCCTCACTGTGGCCCATAGTGTATTATTCAAAATTACTTTTAAATAAAAACGATATCCCGAGATAAAAAAAATAATAATTGCAGAACAAAATTAGAATATTTCGGATAATCACAAATGGAAGAAAAAATAAACAAATAAATGCAAGACTCAATGGTAATATGCAAGAATTCTTAGAACACGGAATATCGCCTTTTACATAGATTTAAATCTTTCACAATACAAGATAAACGCTATCTTACAAAAAATTTTAACTAAAATAGTTAATTGCGAACTAAATATTGCGTGTTTTAATTAAAATTATCTCTAAAATTATTACAAAAATTGGCATGTGTGATAAACAAAATAATTCAATATTGATATATATTCATATTTTTAGCATCAAAATAATATACCTACAGACAAAATCAGATAGTAAGACAGAATTAAGAAATCAATTAGAACAAAACATAATTTAACAGTTCTCATCAAATAAGTCTGCCGGTCTGAAATTAGCTACTAGTAACTACACAATACTCAAAATGTACATCATTAAGTTCGTGCAAATAACTTTGCATATCTGTTAGCTATTTGTTTCGTATAGATATTATCAAAAAGCTTTGCTTGTCCGAAGTTGGCTACTATTGACTAAAGTCAACAATAGAAAAATTGTAAACAATAGAAAAAAATATTAACAAAGCTAATTCACTTATTTGTTGAGAACTGTAAAAATACGTTTGTAAATAAGGTGCTTACAATAGTTGTTATATTTATTGACTTACAGCCAATTTCTTCATCAAAAGTAAAAGCCAAAGTAATGTCATAAAGTAAAAGTAACTGTCAAATTCGTTTTATCTATTAGTTTTGCTGTTACTTTAGCCTTCCTACAACGTATTTGACCGTTACTTTTACACATTACTTTGGCTTTTACTTTTGATGAAGAAACTGGCTGTTAGGTGCCATTTCAGGCCAAGTTTTATCTTACCCGCTTTTAGATACTCGGGGTACACAAAAATCGGGGGAGATAAAACTGCGTATGAGATGGTACTAAGCCGATTTATTTCTGAGGAAAAATAAAGTACAATTTATAGGCAAATATATTTGTTAAAAAAAGGAAATTATTGACTAGGGATAAATGGCTTAATTAAGGTGATCAGTCGCTATCTAAAGGAATGCTAAATAATTGTATTAAAGGCCAGTGCACACCTATGGCATGTCATGTCACATGAAATTACCATTTGCCTAGCGTTTTCCCAAGAATATTGGAAAGTACCATTTACCGATAACCAGAAGGATGGTGTTTTATAATTCAAATCAGTTTTTTTCCCTCTACTAAAAGTAATTTGAAGATTTCTCGAACATTATAATATTTATATATTTTAGTTTGTTTTATTTTAGGAAATATTTTCTGTAATGTTAGAAAAATAAATAGCGTGGTAATAATAGTTTATTCTGTTCGTTGTTAATAAGCATTTGATGTGCACCAGCCTTTTCTGTGATAAAGTAGTGATTTGTAGAAATATGAAGTTGCTACTAAAAGCTCATTTGGGCAAGTGACCTGATAAATTCAATAATATTAATTAAAAGCTACTTGTAAAGAAAGTTCACGCTAAATATCTGTGCATATCTGAAGTAAGCCAATTGACTCGGCTTGACCGAAGTTAGCTATTATTGACTTCACAATAATCTTAGGACATGCAAAGTTACTTGGCGTGAAACATATGTAAGAATGGTTCTATGTCGGTACAAAAAAGGGTTACAATTATTTCAGGCAATTTCAATCTATCTTACCTTTCCAACTCCGTTCTTACAATGTAAATTTTATCTTTAATTTCACAACATACATTTTAAATTTCCATAAATCTACCAACGACAAGAAATCTCCCGAAACACTTACTATTGCCAATTTACATTTTACAAATTCTACCATAACGACAAAAAAAAAAAAGAAAATTCAGTCATTCGTTTAAAATAAAAAATCGATATTAAATAACTTATTTTAAAACCAATCGGTGATATATGAAAAAATGTCTTTTCGATAAAATTTAATCTAGGAAATAAGCAGTCTATGATAATATCACTTAAATCAAGATATGGCAACACTACGTTTATAATAATAATAATGACAAGGTGATAGTATAGTCGAATATGACTGTTTATCTTGAAAATCTGTATAATCGACTATTCTATCACCTTAGTTTTTTTTTAATCAACAAAATAATTATGATCAAACGTAAAACACCGAGAAATTGGGTGGCTATACAAAAAAAAACTTTCAGCAACTGAGAAAATCTAGAATAAGTCACATTTTTTTTATGTGACTTCTTTATTATTTCTGACAAAAAAAAAACTAAAATAATGTTTTTGAAAGTTTTTTTTGTATAGCCAACCTTTTAATTCCGAGTAGGTTAAAAATAAAAGAGTTACAACCATTTGTCTATCGTCCACATAGATATGTTCAGCCTTGTATGTATATAACATACATTATATAGTAACAATAATAATTGAAATACACTTAATTTACAGCTACCAATTATTTTACATTAGGGACAAATTCTACCATTTGTTTATTGAATATTTTGTGTATGGCAACACTTTTCGTATAGCCAATGGATTTGTTGAAATTAATACTCTAATAGCCAGTTTTACCGGTTACTGATAAAGTCTCTGACAGCCTATCAGGAAGTTATCTGACTGATAAACTACAACTTTCGTATCGGATATTATAAGCAGAAATTATAAGCAGCCTTTATCTGGCAGATAACATTAACTATAGGATAACTTACCGACACTTTATCGGTAACCAGTAGAACCAGGCCTTAGGGTTGCAAACCCATTAACTATAACGATAACCAAACCATAACCAGCCGTATACTTGCCGCCCATTATTCACATCGGCGATTTGACAACTGAAAATGGTTCAGTTATCGTTATAGTATAAATGGTGCATCTCTAGGACATATTGTTTTTGATACATAATTTGATAAATAATTATACTTTTGAATGCTGTTTTTTTTCCAAATGACTATACAAATAAGTTTTTCTGCACATGTGACTTGGAAAGCCTTTATAAACGACTTCTATGATTATTTTAAACTAGCTTCGAACGAATTTTTCAAACAGCTACAAAAAAAAAAATAGTTTATTTCTGTCATAATGATTTATTTAGGTTAGGTGCCAAATTCACGAAGTCGTTTACAAAAACTTGCATATTATATTAAATTGTATATTTTATCTACAAGCAGTTATGATATAGTATTTTCTACTGTTATGTATAAAATCTATTTTTTATTATATTATATACTGTATTATTACGGGAATTGTAACTATTTTTTACACATAGTATGTATCATGTCAATGTATCATGAATTTTAATTAAAAATGCGCTGAAATATTACTGTCAAAATCATTGTTATAAATATCGCATCTATAAGATTTATAAGTAACTGCTGCCCACTGTTTAACTCGAGTCTCGAGGGAAATTACTTCCCGCATCAAGACAAAAAGTTACACAATATTATGGCCTTTTTCAGGCTCTAGTCTATCTGTGCACCAAACTCATTTAACTCGGTTCAGCAGTTCTGATTTGAAAGTGCGAAAGACAGAGTTACTTTCGCATTTGTAAAATTAAAGTAAGGTTAAAAACATCTTCAGTACATTTCAGCGCAATGTCGATACTAGTGTTGTCACATGTGCAGTTTATAATATGGGTACGGTAAGGGATGGGACGCGTATATCGATATAGTACGGGACTAGGAAATTAAATATAAGTTGGAAAAAATAATTAAATGTTTTTGATGACTTTCGGATTTTTTAAATAAATTCATATTACAAATGAGTTTGAAAGGCAGTATTCATACCAAGGTAAGTTTTTGGTACAAATCATTCTTATTGATAAAAATGACAAGCGACTACTTATCGTAATTTAATATAACACTGAATTAACTAAAAAGAAACCACAAATTGGAATATGAAAACTAATCCCTCTAATTTAAAAGTCCCGGACAAATATCGATAGTGGTACAACACTATAGAATCGATAAATCGACATTCAATATAAAGCTTATTTACACTAGTTTACAAGTGAACTCAGCAGAGTCTATATTTTATTTAAAAGAAACAAAATTGTCTTTTCATTGCAATTTTTTCATGTTATTGCTGATATTAATATGTCAATATAATATGTATATCGATAATTTTCGTTCATCTGCCCGACTCAAACTTTGATAAGAGTACTTTTTAACCAACTTTTACAAAAGGAGTTGATCAATTTTTAAATTCGATATCAATCAAGAATCACGCTTTATAATACTTTTACGAGTATATATTTTATAAATTATATTTATTAGAAAATCGGTAAAATAAAGGATAATGTTGGAATCGGTAGGCTTATTATGTAAAATTACAACTGCGATTGCAACTAGAAAGTAAAAAAATCACGTTTTTCTTAAATTGAAGAGCCAATCTTAAGTAGTTGCACTGTTTTTAAATGAGCACAAACAATTCAATTTTTTTAAATAATTCCAATAACGAACTCCAAAACTATATCCAATTGTAAATTCTTTAATTTCAATATATTATTTCGCGTTTATAATAAATTCATGAGGTCTAAAATTCTTTCTAAAACAGTTAAACTTAATCTAAAGTGCCAATCGTACTGAATAATTTAAACAAAAAAATGCTGCATATTTTATTTTGTCTTTTCAATAAAATTTCTAAGACTATAGCAACCAGTCGCAATTGCAAAGTTACACCATACACACGTTAGTCGTTAATTGTTAAAACTTATTAAATTCAGTCGTCAATACTTTGGTATGTCATAGTAATGGCAAGTTTCTTAAGAAAGTTCATATCTGACGAAATATGTATCGCGTATTATCGGTACAGACATTCAATCATCATCATCTCCCGAGCCTTTTCCCAACTATGTTGGGGTCGGCTTCCAGTCTAACCGGATGCAGCTGAGTACCAGTGCTTAAAAAGGAGCGACTGTCTGTCTGACTTCGTCAACCCAGTTACAAGAGCAACCCAATACCTCTTGGTAAGACTGGTTGTCAGACTTACAGGCTTCTGACTACCCGTAACGACTGCCAAAGATGTTTAGTTACAAAAATCATTTACATCTAACCAATGATGAGTCAATACGACGAACATATTTACGATATGCTAGACGAATCTTCTGTCAGATACGAACCTTCCCTTTGTCTAAAAAGTTGGGTTACACATATTTTTAAGTGGAAACACTGTGACATTGCTGGCCTTCTTAGTGAAAACTTTTTTTATCTGTGTGTTAGAAATTAAGCATGTGTTTTTTAATACTTATAGGTATGAATAAAATGAACTCAAATGATTAATTATTTTTGAATGCAAAACCCAACTTTAAACTAAAGATAGCATTTTTCCTTTACCTTTAAATTACAACCATATTGGTTGTGATGTCAAAATAATAAGCGTCCCGCTAGAATATTGGAACTTGTTATACCTCGAAATTATATTGTTAATGAGTCCATAGGACTCGGTATTACCTGAAAAGATAGAATTTAATTTGAATATACATACATACAATGACATACATATTACATAATGATTTTAGATACGATATGGCATTTCACATGGGTTGTCGATGTTTTTGACTGTGATATTTTTTATTATTATTTTGTAACACGTTGCTTAATGTACCTCCAGTTTGATTCCCGGGTCGGGCCGAAATCACTTTGTGGGTTTTAGAAACAGTTACAAAGCAGCTTGGAAATTGGTGATGAATACACCCGCGTTGCCGTAAGTGCTTGTAAAGGCTTACCTACATGGAATAAATTATTTGACCTTGACCTGAGCATCGGAGAGCACGTTAATTTTGGTCCTGTTTGTGATCTCTCTCAGGTGGTGTCGGATTGCCGTCTCATCGGACGAGAGTGAAGGTGTAAAGTGCACCTGTGTCCTGTGTGTCTACATACAATTGCTCGTGATCCTGTCATGTCCTGCGAAGCTGGTTGATCTCCAGCGTGGCCCAGTAGTAGTACATAAAAGGCCTACGACGGAACACGACGGTTTTTAGTCAGTAAGAGTCTGACACTCCCTCACCGCTGCTAACCCACAGCGGGAGGGGTCATTTGATGATTTTTGACGTCGTTAAAAAAAAAAGGCTGATTGATCTTCTTACACGATAACAGTCGCCGCGGCCGATGATCAGCCAGTTCATTCGCACTGACCTGCACTAGCGCAGGTTAGCAGCGAGCGCAGCGCCGGTAGCGGCAGCGCCCAGCGCAGCGCAGAGCAGCGCACTGACCAGCGTGTACTGTGCATCTGTGTGACGTGTATAGACACTGACCTGCACTAGCGCAGGTTAGCAGCGAGCGCAGCGCCGGTAGCGGCAGCGCCCAGCGCAGCGCAGAGCAGCGCACTGACCAGCGTGTACTGTGCATCTGTGTGACGTGTATAGACACTGACCTGCACTAGCGCAGGTTAGCAGCGAGCGCAGCGCCGGTAGCGGCAGCGCCCAGCGCAGCGCAGAGCAGCGCACTGACCAGCGTGTACTGTGCATCTGTGTGACGTGTATAGACACTGACCTGCACTAGCGCAGGTTAGCAGCGAGCGCAGCGCCGGTAGCGGCAGCGCCCAGCGCAGCGCAGAGCAGCGCACTGACCAGCGTGTACTGTGCATCTGTGTGACGTGTATAGACACTGACCTGCACTAGCGCAGGTTAGCAGCGAGCGCAGCGCCGGTAGCGGCAGCGCCCAGCGCAGCGCAGAGCAGCGCAGAGCAGCGCACTGACCAGCGTGTACTGTGCATCTGTGTGACGTGTATAGACACTGACCTGCACTAGCGCAGGTTAGCAGCGAGCGCAGCGCCGGTAGCGGCAGCGCCCAGCGCAGCGCAGAGCAGCGCACTGACCAGCGTGTACTGTGCATCTGTGTGACGTGTATAGACACTGACCTGCACTAGCGCAGGTTAGCAGCGAGCGCAGCGCCGGTAGCGGCAGCGCAGAGCAGCGCACTGACCAGCGTGTACTGTGCATCTGTGTGACGTGTATAGACACTGACCTGCACTAGCGCAGGTTAGCAGCGAGCGCAGCGCCGGTAGCGACAGCGCCCAGCGCAGCGCAGAGCAGCGCAGAGCAGCGCACTGAACAGCGTGTACTGTGCATCTGTGTGACGTGTATAGACACTGACCTGCACTAGCGCAGGTTAGCAGCGAGCGCAGCGCCGGTAGCGGCAGCGCCCAGCGCAGCGCAGAGCAGCGCACTGACCAGCGTGTACTGTGCATCTGTGTGACGTGTATAGACACTGACCTGCACTAGCGCAGGTTAGCAGCGAGCGCAGCGCCGGTAGCGGCAGCGCCCAGCGCAGCGCAGAGCAGCGCACTGACCAGCGTGTACTGTGCATCTGTGTGACGTGTATAGACACTGACCTGCACTAGCGCAGGTTAGCAGCGAGCGCAGCGCCGGTAGCGGCAGCGCCCAGCGCAGCGCAGAGCAGCGCACTGACCAGCGTGTACTGTGCATCTGTGTGACGTGTATAGACACTAGGGTGTCCCTTATATGGCAAAAAAAAAAATTTTTTAGAATTTCGAAACGCATACCCTCCAATTTTTTTATAAATGCTAAAATGTACTTAAATATGAAATTTCATATCTGTAGCATGTTTGCAACCTGTGCCGACCGGGCTCTAAAGTTTAATAAAAAATGGTGTTTTGGTCTGACGTTTTGGGTTGATCCAAAACTAATTAAAATGCAACAAATAAAGTAAATATGAGTAATACTAAAAAAATATTAATACAAACTTTTATTTAAATACAAATTATAATAATAATGAATTAGGGTAACTTCTCTTTAGTGTAGTTTTTTTACAGTCTGGATACAGATTTCTATGTTCTTGAACACAACGCAACAAAAACTGATTTTGCTCTTCTTCAGCCGTGATAAGACCATTATAATCTTGCATTAATTTAACAGCTCTTTCAGCAGTGTCATTTACGACCTTCAAACGACTTAATCGTCTTCTAGCTTCCAAAAAAGCAGGATTGTCACCCCACGAAGATACGTCTTCCCGAAGAAAACTGTCGTCGATCTGTAGTCGAGATAGAAATCGTTTGCTTCTTTGAGTTACAAAATCATCCAGCGTCATATCTGAAATAAAGAAAAAACCATTAAAATAAGCAAAAACTAAACCACAAAACTTTGAAAAAGAAACAAGAAAATATTAAGTACTTACCAAACAAATTTTGCGTAATTTCTTCCTTCGATGGGACATAGCGTTTAGAGGAATCTGAACTTTCGTCTCTGTTTAAATTATTAATAATTTTTGTCTTGGTTTTGGTATCAACTTCTTCATCAAAGAGTGATAATATGACTGTTTCTTCACACAAATACCATAAATGACGAATAAACTTGCTTATGGATGCCTTGGAAATTGTCGCGTCTACTTTTTCATATTCTTTTAGAGCTTTCAAAAAGGACAAGTCTTGGTTAGGTGCTTTAACTGCCATTGTACATTCGAGCCAAGGTTTGGTATACAAGGTGACGATAAATAAACAAACATCTTGTAGAGCATTTTTGTCCTTTGCAGTAATTTTAAGTTGCGATTGAAGCAAACATATTTTTATAGAATAGATTGCTTTCGCCATCCATCGCGCTTGATGCAAAGCTCGGGGGGCCTGAGTTTTAGTTTATACACTGTGTCTCCTCCTAAGAACACAACGCATAGTTCAACCAATTCGCGGTAATCGTCTCTAACAAACAGTTCAGTCTTATAAAAAGTTAACAAAGATGTAATGTTTGTCTTAGCAATATGTGCTTTAACGAAATTTCGTGCCTCTTTTAAAACTGTTTTCAGGGCAAGGAATCTGAGTACTAAGTTCAGAGTTCGAAATCTGTTCCTCATCCGAATTCTCAAGACATTCCAAGTTATCTATCGAAGAAGTAGATGCAACAGCCAATAACTCTCTTTGTTGTTAACCTTTCTTTCCTGTTCTTCCAATCGTCTTTACCTATCTCGTTCTTCTTTCTCCGCCAATTTTTTGTCGATTCCACCTAAGCATCCCGGTCGACCTGGCTCTCTCTGTTTCCTTAAGAAATCTTTGTCTTCCTCTATCTTCATTCTGTCAAAAGCATCTGCATGTGCAATATCAAATAAGTTATCAAGGTCTTTTACAAAGTTAGTTTCATGATTCTTGAAAGTCAACAGAGTTTTCTTACAGTTTTTTTGCAGCTCCCTCCAAACATGATATAAATCAACAAGTTTCTTCACGCAGTTAGGGATTGTCTTCGTAGGAATTCTGGTTTTTTCCCAAAATATAATGCACTCTCTTATAACAAGATTCGCACTTTCACTAACAGTCAGCTTGACTTCACGAATATTGTAAAATAAAACGGTGAGAACTTGTCGATTAGATAGTAATTTTGCACCATTTATCTGGTGGCTTGGCAGTCCGATAAGGAAAATATTTAGTTTATTACTTCGTAATTTCACAGACATTTTCACAAAATAAACAACAAGGCACTAAAAATGTTAGAAATCACTTATGAAATGACAATTGAAACTCGCAATAACAGGTCGCCGCGCTGCTCCCGCGCAACTTGTATGGACAAGTTAAAAACTCAAGTCGGCACGGGTTATCGCTTATAAATCGGGCTTATATTTATTTCTAGACTTTATTAAGTCCATACGAAACTTTTTAGAAGGTATGCGTAAAAATATATTGAAGTTGAATTTTAAGGGACACCCTAATAGACACTGACCTGCACTAGCGCAGGTTAGCAGCGAGCGCAGCGCCGGTAGCGGCAGCGCCCAGCGCAGCGCAGAGCAGCGCACTGACCAGCGTGTACTGTGCATCTGTGTGACGTGTATAGACACTGACCTGCACTAGCGCAGGTTAGCAGCGAGCGCAGCGCCGGTAGCGGCAGCGCCCAGCGCAGCGCAGAGCAGCGCACTGACCAGCGTGTACTGTGCATCTGTGTGACGTGTATAGACACTGACCTGCACTAGCGCAGGTTAGCAGCGAGCGCAGCGCCGGTAGCGGCAGCGCCCAGCGCAGCGCAGAGCAGCGCACTGACCAGCGTGTACTGTGCATCTGTGTGACGTGTATAGACACTGACCTGCACTAGCGCAGGTTAGCAGCGAGCGCAGCGCCGGTAGCGGCAGCGCCCAGCGCAGCGCAGAGCAGCGCACTGACCAGCGTGTACTGTGCATCTGTGTGACGTGTATAGACACTGACCTGCACTAGCGCAGGTTAGCAGCGAGCGCAGCGCCGGTAGCGGCAGCGCCCAGCGCAGCGCAGAGCAGCGCACTGACCAGCGTGTACTGTGCATCTGTGTGACGTGTATAGACACTGACCTGCACTAGCGCAGGTTAGCAGCGAGCGCAGCGCCGGTAGCGGCAGCGCCCAGCGCAGCGCAGAGCAGCGCACTGACCAGCGTGTACTGTGCATCTGTGTGACGTGTATAGACACTGACCTGCACTAGCGCAGGTTAGCAGCGAGCGCAGCGCCGGTAGCGGCAGCGCCCAGCGCAGCGCAGAGCAGCGCACTGACCAGCGTGTACTGTGCATCTGTGTGACGTGTATAGACACTGACCTGCACTAGCGCAGGTTAGCAGCGAGCGCAGCGCCGGTAGCGGCAGCGCCCAGCGCAGCGCAGAGCAGCGCACTGACCAGCGTGTACTGTGCATCTGTGTGACGTGTATAGACACTGACCTGCACTAGCGCAGGTTAGCAGCGAGCGCAGCGCCGGTAGCGGCAGCGCCCAGCGCAGCGCAGAGCAGCGCACTGACCAGCGCTCCGCCGTCGCCCGCGCCGCGCACCATGGCCATGCCCATGTACGTCACTGAGAGGATCAGCCCGTGTGCTGTGCATCTGTGAGAAGATATTATAGAGGATAGGTAAGTAGATATAATACTGTATATATACTAGTATAAGTTTTGAGACGATCTCAAACAAAATTGATGCTCTAAACTCGGTATATTGTAAAACCACGCTTTATAAGGGTCCGTTCAGACAGACCGGCTCGGAGAGAAGAGCAAACTCTTAACACGTTGAAAATCGAGTACTTAGTATTTGTAGTAAAGTTTATTTTTGGGATGTGCACTGCTTTTATCATTAAATGAACCTCTTGAATGTCTTATGTTACACAGTGCGACATAAGAAAAAAATGCTCCAAATGTCTTAAGTCGGACAGTTACACTTAAGGGCTTGGTCAGGATTGGTCGCTAAATATCTGTAGTTGTGTTGCAAGTAGCAATATGTTCTGTATTTATATGAAAGAAATGGTTCATTCACTCTTAATTTTTATATTTTTCAATAGCAGCAACATAATTTTGAACGAACTAAAAAATAAATAAATTCATCTGATATTCCAGTCACGGCCGACGTCAAAGAGTGTAAAGGACAATGGGCGATTCCGGTCCAAATGTCCACCACGAACGAGACCTATATGGCTAGATAGCCCGTTAAATATAGAACATTTTTTGTTATGAAAGTAAAAAAAAATATGATGCCAAAAAAAAGTTATAGCAAAATTAAATAAAACATTTTATAGATTTTTTCAATTTCATGTTTTCAATTTCTTTTCGTGATGTTCGATTTTCGTACTTTCTGTAACTTCTGACAAAATAGAATTGTTCATTATTAGAGAGAAGACACCACCAGTTACATCGAACTTTCTTAGATCCAGGCACCGCTGAGTAAGTATATCCAAGCACTTCTGGCGCCTCAATTGGTTATGATTCGTACATCCATCGGGCAAAAAAATATGGGCTGTTTATATGCAAATGTGTCTTACTCATCTTAGTTTTAGATAAAGTGCAGAAATGGAAGTGGAATAAAATAAAAAATAATAATGATAACATACAAAAACTACCGAAAATTAAGAATACATTTTTGACTATGACTTTTTTTTGGCATTGTTTTTTTTTACTTTCTTAATAAAAGTTAGTCTAAATTAAGTGGACTATTTAATTATATAGGTCTCGTTCGTGGTGGACATTTGGACCAAACTTCATACATTCTTGCCCAATCTCCTTTGTGCGAATCAAACAGCGAAATAAACAATGAATAGAGGCAGTAGACGCTAAGTTTTCTTATAAAAATCTATATGGAATTACTGAAAAATAAGTGTAGATTCCGTATTTAGTAATTGTTTTTCAAAAAGTGATGATTATATAGGCGAAAAAAGTAACGAAAGTTTAGACTTAACATTTTTTTTCCATAATGGCCGTCGTGTTATGACATGTTTTGCTACAAATTCTCGTAAATAGTTTGAAATACATTTAAGTAGTTAGCATATTTACCTATAAAAAAAAAATAAAAGCAATATATACTTAAACCATCACGTATTGACATCATAATTGTGTGTCAAAGAGAAAAAGTCGTAAAAACGTTAACGTTACTCGCCAGGCGTATGGCCGCCGGCGCACGCCGCGTTCGCAGAATTTTTATCGGTTGACAGAATAAGTTGTTGTGTCGTGCAAATAGTGTATTTAGTAGTGATATTTAGTATGTTATGAATGTGTAAACATATGTGCCATCGTATTATAGTGTAATTTTAGTGAATATATTTGTGGATTCGACGTATTGTGACAAAGTGCGAAGGTTATGTGAATAAATATTATTAAAATGAAAACATATCACGTCACAGGAATGTCAGGTCAGTTTTATTTCACTACGTTTACGTTTTGTTAGATAGAAAAACTAATGAGGATTCCGGGAAGGTATCATTTATAATTTCTTATTATCGATTTAATGGTATAATCTTCCTTTTTCTGAAGGCCTACCTAACGTTATTGCCTTATTCATAAAAGCGTTAACATTGCACGTAACAGCACATTACGGAGGTCGACAACCAAAAGGTTAAGAATGCTCGAAGGCGCTCGGTGTGAAATAATAAGAGGAGCCGACCGGCTCCGATCGCGTACTTTTTCTTGACGTTTGGCTCCGATTGCATGCTCTTCAATGATTTGAAGGACAGCAAAATTGTTTTTTAGTTTCTATCTATAGCATTATATAGTACTACTCTTCCCGATTGAAATTAATTTTTATTTCGAACGCTAAGAGTTTAAATTTTCATGAAATATGTATACAGCTACGATAGTTCGATCTTCCCTATATTTTATTTGGCCTGTTAGTATGAAAAAACTCCACTTTAGATATAAAATGGTATATATTGAGAAAGAAAACTTGCAAAAATATAAAATAAAATGGGGTTAATGCGGGGAAGTAGTACTATATAAACCTTTAAGTTAGAAATTACTAGAACATTCTGCTGTCCCCAAAAAATTACATCAAATTTCATAAAAAACGCGTTTTTGGTACTTTAGGAGGGGTATATCTCTAAATCCCTACGTGCTAGTGCAACTTTATGTTCTGGACTTCGATTGTATCAAATATTCTACAAGAAATTGTATATTTCACCTTTGCACCAAAAAAAAATATAATTTGTTGACCAGTGTAATCGTTCAATAAAAATACTAGAACATGTTTTTCTTACTGTTTTCGGTAATTTCCCCAAAAATATATACAGTCGACTCTTGTTAATTCAAACCTGCGATATTTCGAACCTCTCGTTAATTCAAAGTTATCACGAGTTCCCTACAAAATCTCTTTATATTTCGAACTAAATCAATACATTTTTATGCACTTGGTAATTGGAACGAAAAAAGCATTGCTATATAACAAAACGACGCGTTAATTCGAATTCTTAGTCGTCCAACACTCGAGAATTCAAAGTTGCAGAGAGAAAGAGGCGGAAAGATTGTAAGTTAGAGTCAGAGAGCAGTTGTAGTAGCAGCAATCTGTTTTGAAGCAGTATGACGGAGCTGTTTCAAAAGATTAATTAATTCACATTATGAATACCTACACACAAATGTGTCTTTAAACTTTTGACATTGTTATAAAATAGCAGTTAACAAATAATAATTGATCAACACTTAATAATTCGGAGTTTTATTTATTTTCTCTCACAAATTTCGAACCATTTAATATTTCAAAAACTCGATAATTCGTAATATTTTAAGAGTCCCTCAAGTTTCGAATTAACGAGAGTCGACTGTATATTTGGCCACCTATACCGATAGCAAAATTTCTTATAGACAATCGGTACAGAGTAGTTACAAATACACACACTCACATACTTTACTTTTATTTTATAAGTGTTATAGTATTATTAGTGTGATGGAGTGATTAGTATGATAGTGTGATTAGTGTGATAAGCGTGATAGTGTTTAGCGTGATACAGTGATAACTGCTATAGTGTGATATGTGTAATTACAGTGACAGTATGATAACTATGATAAGTGAAATAGTGTGACATTGTGATTAGTGTGATACGATGACAAATATGATAGTGTTTAATGTGATAGAGTGATGATACCCACCTCAAATTATGTGGATATGTATTAACAACAGTGACTCCGACTATATAGAACACCATCGCTATAAAGAATCGGTAGACCGCCTCCACTACGTATAGCGCTGTCTCGCTCTGCGCTATGTAGACTAAGGGAAACAGCAATATACATGCTCCGCACATTGCCACTATATATTGCTATATACACTATCCGTCACAACAGCAAAATTTTCTGATATAAATCTGTCTAGCAGTTTGCAGTTTGTTTTTTTGTGAAGAAGTGACAAATATACTCACAAACTTTTGCTTTTGTAATATTGATGTGATAGTTTGTTGAGTGTGATAAAGTGATAGTATGAATAGTGTGAGTGTGATAATGCGTGATGGTGTGATTAAGTGTGATAAGTGCGTCAGTGTCATTAACAGGATAGAGTGATAAGTATTATAAGCTTGAGTGTGATTAAGTGTGATAGTGTAGTTGGCGTGATAAGTATGGTAGTGTAATTAATATGACAGTGTAATATTGTGATAGTGCGATTACTATGATAGTGTGATTGTGAAAGTATAATAATTGTGACAATGTAATTACACCCACCTCAAATTATGTGGATATGTATTAACAACAGTGACTCCGACTATATAGAACACCATCGCTATAAAGAATCGGTAGACCGCCTCCACTACGTATAGCGCTGTCTCACTCTGCGCTATGTATACTAAGGGAGACAGCAATATACATGCGCCACACATTGCCACTGCGAACAAAGAAAATTATCACAAATTATTTAAAAATAACAGTAGAAAAATACGCTTTTATATAAATGTACGTAAATAATTACAAGACATTTCTAACAAGTCCAAACACAGCTATGATACGATGTTCCGTCATGAAGTTCCAGTTCATATCTTCCGGCTCCATCATCAGATCAGTTCGACAGTACCATATTATTGTATTGTCATCAGAACTATGTACAGCTGTCAATTTTTATGACGAAGTTACCTTGGATTCTATTACATAACAGAGCAACAAACACGACGACAAACATGGCGTGGGACACGTAGCTCTGGTCGGATGATGCTGTGGAAGCTATACGAAGCCTCTGTGTCACTAACACACTCACCAGGAGGCCTCATGCTGGTCGGCAACAGAGCAACGAACACGTCGACAAACATGGCGTGGGACACGTAGCTCTGCTCGGATGATGCTGTGGAAGCCGCTATACGAGGCCTCTGTGTCACTAACACACTCACCAGGAGGCCTCATGCTGGTCGGCAACAGAGCAACGAACACGTCGACAAACATGGCGTGGGACACGTAGCTCTGCTCGGATGATGCTGTGGAAGCCGCTATACGAGGCCTCTGTGTCACTAACACACTCACCAGGAGGCCTCATGCTGGTCGGCAACAGAGCAACGAACACGTCGACAAACATGGCGTGGGACACGTAGCTCTGCTCGGATGATGCTGTGGAAGCCGCTATACGAGGCCTCTGTGTCACTAACACACTCACCAGGAGGCCTCATGCTGGTCGGCAACAGAGCAACAAACACGACGACAAACATGGCGTGGGACACGTAGCTCTGCTCGGATGATGCTGTGGAAGCCGCTATACGAGGCCTCTGTGTCACTAACACACTCACCAGGAGGCCTCATGCTGGTCGGCAACAGAGCAACAAACACGACGACAAACATGGCGTGGGACACGTAGCTCTGCTCGGATGATGCTGTGGAAGCCGCTATACGAGGCCACTGTGTCACTAACACACTCACCAGGAGGCCTCATGCTGGTCGGCAACAGAGCAACAAACACGACGACAAACATGGCGTGGGACACGTAGCTCTGCTCGGATGATGCTGTGGAAGCCGCTATACGAGGCCTCTGTGTCACTAACACACTCACCAGGAGGCCTCATGCTGGTCGGCAACAGAGCAACAAACACGACGACAAACATGGCGTGGGACACGTAGCTCTGCTCGGATGATGCTGTGGAAGCCGCTATACGAGGCCTCTGTGTCACTAACACACTCACCAGGAGGCCTCATGCTGGTCGGCAACAGAGCAACAAACACGACGACAAACATGGCGTGGGACACGTAGCTCTGCTCGGATGATGCTGTGGAAGCCGCTATACGAGGCCTCTGTGTCACTAACACACTCACCAGGAGGCTTCATGCTGGTCGGCAACAGAGCAACAAACACGACGACAAACATGGCGTGGGACACGTAGCTCTGCTCGGATGATGCTGTGGAAGCCGCTATACGAGGCCTCTGTGTCACTAACACACTCACCAGGAGGCCTCATGCTGGTCGGCAACAGAGCAACAAACACGACGACAAACATGGCGTGGGACACGTAGCTCTGCTCGGATGATGCTGTGGAAGCCGCTATACGAGGCCTCTGTGTCACTAACACACTCACCAGGAGGCCTCATGCTGGTCGGCAACAGAGCAACAAACACGACGACAAACATGGCGTGGGACACGTAGCTCTGCTCGGATGATGCTGTGGAAGCCGCTATACGAGGCCTCTGTGTCACTAACACACTCACCAGGAGGCCTCATGCTGGTCGGCAACAGAGCAACAAACACGACGACAAACATGGCGTGGGACACGTAGCTCTGCTCGGATGATGCTGTGGAAGCCGCTATACGAGGCCTCTGTGTCACTAACACACTCACCAGGAGGCTTCATGCTGGTCGGCAACAGAGCAACAAACACGACGACAAACATGGCGTGGGACACGTAGCTCTGCTCGGATGATGCTGTGGAAGCCGCTATACGAGGCCTCTGTGTCACTAACACACTCACCAGGAGGCCTCATGCTGGTCGGCAACAGAGCAACAAACACGACGACAAACATGGCGTGGGACACGTAGCTCTGCTCGGATGATGCTGTGGAAGCCGCTATACGAGGCCTCTGTGTCACTAACACACTCACCAGGAGGCTTCATGCTGGTCGGCAACAGAGCAACAAACACGACGACAAACATGGCGTGGGACACGTAGCTCTGCTCGGATGATGCTGTGGAAGCCGCTATACGAGGCCTCTGTGTCACTAACACACTCACCAGGAGGCCTCATGCTGGTCGGCAACAGAGCAACAAACACGACGACAAACATGGCGTGGGACACGTAGCTCTGCTCGGATGATGCTGTGGAAGCCGCTATACGAGGCCTCTGTGTCACTAACACACTCACCAGGAGGCCTCATGCTGGTCGGCAACAGAGCAACAAACACGACGACAAACATGGCGTGGGACACGTAGCTCTGCTCGGATGATGCTGTGGAAGCCGCTATACGAGGCCTCTGTGTCACTAACACACTCACCAGGAGGCTTCATGCTGGTCGGCAACAGAGCAACAAACAAGACGACAAACATGGCGTGGGACACGTAGCTCTGCTCGGATGATGCTGTGGAAGCCGCTATACGAGGCCTCTGTGTCACTAACACACTCACCAGGAGGCTTCATGCTGGTCGGCAACAGAGCAACAAACACGACGACAAACATGGCGTGGGACACGTAGCTCTGCTCGGATGATGCTGTGGAAGCCGCTATACGAGGCCTCTGTGTCACTAACACACTCACCAGGAGGCTTCATGCTGGTCGGCAACAGAGCAACAAACACGACGACAAACATGGCGTGGGACACGTAGCTCTGCTCGGATGATGCTGTGGAAGCCGCTATACGAGGCCTCTGTGTCACTAACACACTCACCAGGAGGCCTCATGCTGGTCGGCAACAGAGCAACAAACACGACGACAAACATGGCGTGGGACACGTAGCTCTGCTCGGATGATGCTGTGGAAGCCGCTATACGAGGCCTCTGTGTCACTAACACACTCACCAGGAGGCCTCATGCTGGTCGGCAACAGAGCAACAAACACGACGACAAACATGGCGTGGGACACGTAGCTCTGCTCGGATGATGCTGTGGAAGCCGCTATACGAGGCCTCTGTGTCACTAACACACTCACCAGGAGGCCTCATGCTGGTCGGCAACAGAGCAACAAACACGACGACAAACATGGCGTGGGACACGTAGCTCTGCTCGGATGATGCTGTGGAAGCCGCTATACGAGGCCTCTGTGTCACTAACACACTCACCAGGAGGCCTCATGCTGGTCGGCAACAGAGCAACAAACACGACGACAAACATGGCGTGGGACACGTAGCTCTGCTCGGATGATGCTGTGGAAGCCGCTATACGAGGCCTCTGTGTCACTAACACACTCACCAGGAGGCCTCATGCTGGTCGGCAACAGAGCAACAAACACGACGACAAACATGGCGTGGGACACGTAGCTCTGCTCGGCGATCATGCCGCCGAGCCGCGACGTCAGGTCGGCGTGGCGCGAGCAGCCGCCGCGCATGCCGCGGATGATGGTACTTGTAAAGGTACACCACTCGTCTAGTTCCCTGCCTACTTCCATGTCTGTGTCGATTATTCTGTGGGTAGAAAAAGTCACATAAGACCCCGTTGGTGCCATGGTCACCATGCCGGACTGCCGAGCCTGAGGTCATGTTAACGCGCCCACTATACATGCGCGGTCTTGAACGAAACCACTGTGCTGCGCGAGAGGGAATTGCGCAGCACGGTGAAAGAAAGCGTGATGCGTTTATGAAATCTTTACTCTTTTTGTACAAACGCTTTCTTTTATCAAACTAAATGTCCGAATTATATTGTAATTTTTAGAAGCGTGTTTTTAGTTTTTTAAGCTACTATTTTTATTTAATACTTTTCTGGGTTTACGTCACGTGACTATTTTTTTCGTATAATATAAATTGAAAGGATTTGCTGCCCTGACAGCAAAACCTTTCATTATATGTTATACCCATATCATAGGAGTAGATTTGCACAGTCAGTCCGCCATCTTGGGGAGGCCGCCATATTGGATTTGTAATGACGTTTCTTAGCTAGTCATGTATTGTCATCAGAACTCAGAGCGAGTGCAAAATTTCAACCTGATTAAAGACCGAGAGTGGGTCAAATAAAGATTTTCTTACATATACAGTTACAGTGAAGCTAATATTATTATAAGTTAAAAAAGGTAAAAAATACTCACGTGCTATTCACAAACAGGCACCCCTCAAAGGTTGTAAACGAAGTCTTAATATTCGACAACGCTACATTATTGAACGAACAATTCTTGAACGCCACGTGGGACATCAACAGATCTTTAATAGTACATTTATTAAACGTCATATTGTAAAATTCAATGTTTTCTAACGTTGTGTTGTAATGTACGTCTGTATATGTGTCGTTTCCGTAACTCTTTTTGGAAGCTTCGAAAAGATCGCTGTCCATTTTCACTACGGATGCTGGGACGTAAGATGCCAGGTAATACTGTAAAGGAATAATAATAATTTTGCTATGTAGAAATTGAGTAATACATGCAAAAAACTGTGGAATTTAGGTACTTATCACCAAATATTTAGCGTATAGTAGTTTTGTCTTTGCATTTTGGAATAAACTTTTGCATTGGATCATATACTTTTTAATTTTAGTAAAATTAAATTTTCTGAAAACTGTGACTTGTAATTTTTCCGTACATGTACAGAAAAATCACGAATTTACGATTGAAGTTAATTTTCGTCTTACGGTCAATCCCGGTGTCAGCTTGCCTATACAACATAGCTGAACAATTGGGTTACTAAACTCCAAAAATACTATATCCATTTTAACAAAAACCACATAACACAATGACCTTCAAATCATGCAATGATGAATTGTGTCCCAAGTCTTTCCCAACTACATATTTTATGATGGGGTCTTCTTCCAGTCTAACCGGATGCAGTTGAGTACTACTGTTTTATGACTGAGTTAATGAATGGATTTCAAAAATATAAAAATATAGACGGTCGTGACGTCACATACCTGTATAGCCATAGTAAACAGCAACATTCCTCCGAGCGAGAGCGTGGTATTGCGGTACGGGCTCGAGAACAGTTGGAAGAATGACTGCCAGAACTGAAACAATATGTTTAGCTTTAGTTTTTGTGGTATATAGGTGAAAAGCTACGGATTTTTGCAAATATGTACAAAATTTCTGAGTATCATAACGCATTTTCGAAAAAAACAATGGTAAAAATCAGCGAAAGCATGCAATTTGTAAAGATTTCCCCGTCGGACACGGAAGGATATATTCTTTATGCAGAATCTAGTTTTTTTTCTGTGGAATTTTATTTCATTATGTGGCGTGTAAAGTGTCGCGACGTCGAAGGTAGCTGACACAATATCTTTGATGATGCCTTATGAGGTCATTGCCCTGCATTGATACATTACATATATGATTTTCTTAATTTTGAATGGATTGATCAAGTGTGGTGATTTGGCGATTAACGCTTAATCGTATGTTTTGAAACAGGAGGCTTGTGTCCAGAAGTGGGACGATGATGACGACTTCGGAGAACCTGTCTTAGCTGGTCTCGGGTGGCACTCCAGCACCTCGTTGCTGCTGTGTATGTAACACACTCACCATGCTGACGCTATGGCGGCAGTGGTGCAGGGCGGGCGGGCGGCGCTTGCCGGGCAGCGCCAGCTCGCCCAGGCGGTACTCGGCCGCGCCCGCCACCGCCACGCCGCACACCAGCACCTTGTTGCTGCTGTGTATGCTCTATGACAATACAAAATAATAGGTATTACAAAAAACATCGAACACAAATCTTAAGTATGACTAAACTTTACCGTAACGAGAGCCGCCGCATATTTTTCACGATACATTATTTAAATCTATCAACATTATTCGGGCAAAATGCAATGCAATGCAATCCTGCATTTGCATAGAATTCTAAAATCTTTAAAAATAAGGGCCAAAATCAAGACAACCCTAATATCTACACGAAGAAACATACCTGATAAACCATCATGGCGTCGACTTCCCTTCCCGCATCTAGTAAATACCGCGGCGATTCCTGCGTCCAGATCAGACTGACCAGCGACGCGAGTATCGGTAGCGTGCATAGTAGGAGATACCTGGGAAAAAAAATAAAAGGTTGATTGGTAATCCGAAAATAACTGATGATTGAACCCTCCCGTGGGCTGCGGGAAGAAGTTCCCTCGACACGTGGACTAAACACCAAGTAGGTTAAACTAGAATCAGACTTACTGGTTTCTGACGACCCGTAACGACTGCCAAGGATGTTGGAAGGACCTACAGTTTAACGTGCTAGTTTAAGGTGTCTAAGATATACTCACCCGATTACTGAGCAGTAGTGTTGCCCAAATTCAGTCTTGGTCTTGCAGTCTTGGTCTTGTTCTTGCGTTTTTGCAAGACCAAGACCAAGAACAAGACCGCGTATTTTTAGCAAGACCAAGACCAAGACTGACCGTGCAAGACTTGAGCAAGAACAAGACATAGCCTGCAAGACTCTTGCGTCTTGCAGCTAGGACTTAGCGCTATTTCACTGAGTAGTTAGGTGTAACAGTTCGGTGTATAGGTAGGTACGCTTAGGAATTCTATGAGACGCAAAAAACTGTATCAAAGAATATGAAAAACTGGACCTATGCGCATTACGACTAATACCATAAACATAGCGAATAAAAAAATATCTATTAAAATCAAACTGAGTGCATGCATAGTTATGTTTTAACCATCGGCACTTTGATAATGCGGCATCAAAGGTTTTGTACTTACTTCTCAAAGAAATTTGCCGCTTTTCGGAAGTACATGGTTATGATACACGCGCCGGGGCGGCTTCTTTTGAAATCTACAACAATCGTTGCCGCCACGCCGAAATCATAACATTTGACACTATTTGATTGCCGCCATAGGGCGTAGGTATACTCATGCAAAATAATTTCCTAGTAGAGTACCTACAGGTGTTCCAAAGAATAAATAAGTTTCAGAGTGCTTAGAATGAAAATGAATACATTATACTGATCACGCAAGTAGTATTATGATTAGGATAAAATGGTAAGGATAGGTAGTAGATGTCATATTAATTCATTCTAGTAAGTATATATTATAATATTGATTACTTATATGGTTTTAAACTAATTACTTAGGTACTATTATTGTACATTTAGTCATTATATTTCTTACATTTTTTTACATGTTTTAGCAAATGTAAGCTTATAAATCATAAATGTTTATTAAGAAACAGTTACTTCCATGGAAAACGACATATAGGTCAGTTGATTTTTCGAATTTCTTATAAAATCTTCAGTTATTTATTAATCTGCTTGATCAAATCTATGGCTATGTTAATTCAAGCTCACAATGTTCCAATTCTAATACGTTTTTCTAAGATTTAAAGTAAACTTTAATAAATAGTAATAGACTAATAGGTAATTGCAAGACTTGCAAGACTCTTGCTGCAAGACCAAGACCAAGACCAAGACTGGGACCGCAAGACCAAGACCAAGACTGGCTAAGTCTCGTCTTGTTCTTGCATTTGGGCAACACTAGTGAGCAGAATCTAGCTAGACGAACATTTAAAACACAATCTGACCTGTGCCAGGCACTAAAGTGCTCCTTATTCTCGATGAGCGTGGTGGCGCCGGTCTGCGGCAGCGTGGCGGCTGCCAGCGCGGCCGCGAGCAGCGAGCCGGCGGCGGCGGCGGCGGCGCAGGCGCTCAGCGCGGCGCGGCGCCCGCCCGCGCACACCTCGCCTATGTACGTGTAGCTTATGGGGACAATGCCGCCAGAGCCTATCGCTGAACAGAATCTAATAGACAAAGAATTGTGAAAATGAATTTTTGAATCGACTTCCAAAAAAATTAAGAAGATATTTATTAGATTTGTGTAGATGATAAGATTATAAAAAAAAGTATTTTAAATTAAAACTTCTAAATTAACTTGGCTGTCAACTGACAGTGTGCCCGATCACGTAGCCAAAAGAGAAAAGGATGTACACAAATACAAAATTATGTGAAAGAAAAAGATTTGCAAGTCTTAGATTAGTCGTATTAGATTCACAGAAAGAGAAGTTCTAAATAAAATCAAAAGATTGGATACTCTGAAGGGCGCGGGTCCGGATATGATACCTCCTTTATTTGTCAAACGTTGTGGACAATATCTTGCTTTACCGCTCTGCCTAATCCTCAATCGTTCTTTTGAGGATGGCGTCTTTCCGGATGAATGGAAAAAAGCTCGAATCGTACCTGTCTTTAAAAAGGAGATCAGAATAATGTAAAGAATTACCGTCCTATTTCCATTCTGTCTTGTTTTTCAAAATTGTGTGAGTCCCTACTATGTCCTATCATTACAAAATACATGAATAGTATCATCACAACTGCACAACATGGCTTTATAACCGGCCGCTCCGTTCAAACCAACCTTGTGTCTTTTGTGTCGGATCTGTCTGTGGCTGTTGACAACGGGAAACAAATTGATGCTATATACACAGACTTTTCTAGTGCTTTTGACAAAGTCAGTCATCCCCTTTTGCTGAGCAAACTTGAATCCCTTGGCATACACGGAAGTCTTTTAAATTGGTTTCAATCCTACCTATTCCAAAGACCACAAACAGTATCAGTAAAGGGGTATGACTCAGAAATATACTTTGCCAGGTCTGGCGTGCCGCAGGGCTCTCATCTCGGACCCACTTTATTCACTGTTTTTATCAATGATATCACAAATCAAATTAAACACTCAAAATTGTCCCTATACGCAGATGATCTAAAGATATATCGAGAAGTAAATTCTACATCCGATGTTGATCTTATTCAAAAAGACCTTGACCGAATTCGAGACTGGTGTCAAAAAAATTCAATGACTCTCAACGCATCTAAATGTTACCACATCAAGTACACAAAAAGAAGAGCTCCTATACACTCGAATTACAATATTGACGGAACAATATTGCAAGAAGTCAATGAAATTAGAGATCTGGGTGTTATTATAGACAGTAAATTAACCTTTTCCTCACATATTAACGCGGCAGCAAAAAAAGGAGCTCGGATGTTAGGATTCATAAAAAGAAATACCAAAGAGTTTCGTCTTATACGGACAAAAAAAATATTATATTATAGTCTTGTAGAAAGTCATCTGGAATTTGCTTCTGAAGTGTGGAGTCCCATATATGCTGTGCAATCTCAGAGGATTGAGAGTATCCAACGAGCGTTTACCAGACATCTGGCGTATATCTCGTCCGGAATTTCACATAGGGTCCCATACTATCAAAGACTAAATTTCTTTAAAATGAATACTCTCCATAATCGTCGCAAAATTCATGACATTCAATTCTTACACAAACTCATTAATGGAAAGACAGATTGTAGCGAATTAGTTCATCACATTAAACTTGCTGTTCCCACCAGAATACCGCGATACCCAATCACCAAACCATTCCACATTCCATTTTACAGAACCAATGTTGGTAAACGCTCGCCTATGGCACGAATTTGCAGTGAATATAACTCTTTGTGCGGGAGCTCGGACAATTTTGACATTTTCCATGATCCCTATAATAAATTTAAGCGCAATGTAAATGCCTCTTATAAATTAAATTTTGCACAAAATTGACCAATTTGAATAGTACCTTGTCATTTGCCTCTATCGATTCTTCTTCTTTTTTTTTTATTATTATTTTTGTTATGCATAGTTTGGTTTAGTTTAATTTAAGTTATTTTTAATTTGAATGTTGTGCGCACCTGTAATTAACATATTTACGCAGGACTTATTACAATTATAAACTTATATATGTGAAAGTGTTTGTAAATAAGTTGTTGGTGTGCCTAAATAAATAAATAAATAAATAAATAAAAAAGTCTTTGAAGAAACAAAAATTTTCTTAAACACATGGCATACTGCTGTTACTTTTTGTACAAACAGCAAAAGGTTTAGTATATAATATTGCTTGACTTTGATTACAAATTATCATTTCACTGACCTGGCCATCATAAAAGTCCCATAAGTTGGCATGAAAGCAGCTATGGCGGCAAATACCGCGTTGACGGCAAGACATGAGAGCAGACATCGCCTGCGCCCCAGTCGCTCTGATAGTGCACCCCACCCCGCTGCGCCAATGGAACCGCCCACTAGGCTGATCATTACTGCAACATATATACAACCTCGTAGTCGTGGCGTGTATAATATAATTTATCTATCCGCTGTTTTGCTATTATAGATTGCAAAGACAAGAGCAGACACCTTCTGCGCCCCAGTCGCTCTGATAGTGCGCCCCACCCCGCCGCGCCAATGGAACCCCCCGATTGGCTCATCATTACTGCAACATATATACAACCTATATAGTAGTCGTGGCGTCTATAAAATATCTATCCATTGTTTTGCTATTATAGATTGCAAAGTCAAGAGCAAACACCGCCTGCGCCCCAGTCGCTCTGATAGTGCGCCCCACCCCGCCGCGCCATTGGAACCGCCGAAGGTAGATACCCTGGTCCGAAAGGCTCATTTGGACCTGGACCTAGGTCGCTGAATGGCTACAAAATTGTTAGAAAGTGTGGCTTTGGACCGTTTTTCTTACACAACACTTTTACACGAAATTACCACCGAAACCCAAACATACATAACCCATCCAGCTTCTATAAATTAGTAACCCAATTTCCCGAGAGATGTCGCTGTACTTTGAGCCACTTTTATGAAATTAGAAGTTGACGCTCTTGTTTTTAATGAAAGTAGTATTTAACGCTCTTGTTTTTTATGAAAGTAGTATTTAACGCTCTTGTTTTTATGAAAGTAGTATTTAACGCTCTTGTTTTTTTATGAAAGTGGAATTTAACGCTCTTGTTTTTTATGAAAGTTGAATTTAACGCTCTTGTTTTTATATGAAAGTAGAATGTAATGCTCTTTTTTCATATGAAAGTAGTATTTAACTCTCTTGTTTTTTACGAAAGTAATTTATATGAATCCACTAAATAAATTAAACTTACCGAGCCAATTCTTCTCGTGCGGCAGTATACACAATTAGTAACCCAATTTCCCGAGAGATGTCGCTGTACTTTGAGCCACTTTTATGAAATTAGAAGTTGACGCTCTTGTTTTTAATGAAAGTAGAATTTAACGCTCTTGTTTTTTATGAAAGTGGAATTTAACGCTCTTGTTTTTATGTGAAAGTGGAATTTAACGCTCTTGTTTTTTATGAAAGTAGTATTTAACGCTCTTGTTTTTATGAAAGTGGTATTTAACGCTCTTGTTTTTTTATGAAAGTGGAATTTAACGCTCTTGTTTTTTATGAAAGTTGAATTTAATGCTCTTTTTTCATATGAAAGTAGAATTTAACTCTCTTGTTTTTTACGAAAGTAATTTATATGAATCCACTAAATAAATTAAACTTACCGAGCCAATTCTTCTCGTGCGGCAGTATACACAGTTCGATTTCCGCGGAGGGCAAGATGAACGGTATGGCAGCCAGCTCGAGCGAGGCGCCCGCTATTGCAAAGAACACTGCTAGTGTGACTCGCGCTTGGGAGAGACCGCAACCAGCCTGGGGAAGAATATAATAACTTCTTCTCTAATTGTTTTTTAATTGATATTTTGTATATCAACGGTTCTTCAAACTACACAGCCAGAATTGTGTTGTTGGGGAGTTTGTTCCACCACTTTTCCTTACCAGCAAAAACGCATAGGAAGTGGTGATGGGGGGATGTCTTTTGTAAATTTGACCTTCAAAAAGTTCTGATTTTCAGCCTACTTTGAATAAACGACTTTTTATCTCTACCATAGGGAGAGTACATAAGAA
The DNA here is from genome assembly GCF_022581195.2 of Helicoverpa zea. NCBI lineage: Eukaryota > Metazoa > Arthropoda > Insecta > Lepidoptera > Noctuidae > Helicoverpa > Helicoverpa zea. Next base: position 4,981,369 of record NC_061478.1, read on the forward strand.
AAAACAAAGGGGTTGTAGATAAGGGAGAACATAGGGGGAGTACATAAGGAAGAGCATAGGGGTGGTATATAAGGGAGAACATAGGGGGAGTACATAAGGAAGAGCATAGGGGTGGTATATAAGGGAGAACATAGGGGGAGTACATAAGAAAGAACACGGGTTGTTGATAAAGGAGAACATACGGGGAGTACTTAAGGAAGAACATAGGGGGAGTACATAAGGAAGAACATAGGGGTGGGTGGTAGATAAGGGAGAACTAAGGCGGAGTACATAATCGAGAACATAGGGGGAGTACATAAGGAAGAACAAAGGGGTGGTAGATAAGGGAGAACAGTGTGTCGTACCTAATCAAATTAAATTAAATACGTTAATATATATCGATTAGCACAATGCACATGAGCGAGAATTAGAACATCATATAACAGTCAGTCATTACAAACAACGGAAATTTCTCTCTTGAAAACAGAGAGCTGTCAACTGGTATACATACCCTTAACTTTATCTCTGCTTTACACATGATGATGTAAATTATAAAAACGAAAAATGACTCCTGTGGCCAAACCACTGAATGGATTAGGTTAATTTTTTTACAATTCGCCATTGAATATCATAAAGTATATGTGATAGGATTTAATGTGATTGTGAACGACACACCCTGTATAAGGAAGAACATAGGGGCAGTTGATAAGAGAGAACATAGGGGTGGTATTTAGGCAGTCTATACGTATACTTAAGGGACTATATATAAAACCCAGTAGTCCAAGAGCTGACCTGTCGCAAGGCATCCTCATGGAACTGCTCGAGCACGCTGGAGTCGTTATAGTCGAGGAGCTCGCCGCTCTCGTGGTCGGCGGCGTCGGGAGGGCTGGCGGCCATGTGGCTGGTTAATAAACATTCTACTCTAGTCCAAGAGCTCACCTGTCGCAAGGCATCCTCGTGGAACTGCTCGAGCACGCTAGAGTCGTTATAGTCGAGGAGCTCGCCGCTCTCGTTGGCGTCGGCGGCGTCGGGCGGGCTGGCAGCCATGTGGCTGGTGTTGCCAGGCTCGCCGCCGCCGCTCTCTGTACCTGGGGAGAGTAGGATGCCTTCTTAGTGGGCCTTCAAGGTATTTTGTGGGTTACCCGCCCACGTCAAACTTTTTGTAGGACAGATTTTTTGAAGGATTGTCTGACCGACTTTCTGTAGGACATGTGCGTTGCACTATTGCTGTCAGTGTGGTCTATTTTTCTCCTACAAAAAATCGGTCAATGATTAATTATCGGACGTGGGCGGGCAACCTTAAGTTCAGCTTTGTAGCTGTAAAAATGAAGAGGAAGACAATTTGAAATCCTATAAGCGTTTTGATCATGAAACTTAAAATTCATTCCTTATGTTTAAGTTCATTTTTTTTGACAGCAAGCTACCAAAGTAATAAGAAAATCTAAGGGTGTGCGTCCACATCTGGCGAATGTGCCGCAAATCAATGAAAGAATCAAGTAAAGAAAACACTCACCGCTAAGTCTATCTTCAGTATAGGTCATGGTGCCGAAGCTGTGCTTAGACGAGCCCTCAGAGTCGGAGCGCGCGCGCACCAAGCACGCGTGCTCCTCGGCCATCGTGCCCACGGCCTACCACGCCGCTACAGCCAGCGAGAGGCATCTGCAACGTGCAGTTACAGAGAGATTGTGAGGAGAAGAGCAGTTCCTTCTTATTAAGATCAGCCAGCTGCACAGGACCTATAATAGTATACAAGTATGCCCACGCCCTATTATGCCGGTACAACCAGCGAGGGGCATCTGCAATGTGTAGTTACAGAAAGATTTTGAGACAAACTGACATTCTCCCAAGGAGATCAGTCAACGCAGGACATGTTATAGGCCTCGCCTAGGCATCTGTAACGTGCAGTTACAAAAAGATTGAGAGCAGAAGAGAACTGTTTTTATTATTCTTTTAGATCAGTCAGTTGCGCAGGATATATTATAGTGTACAAGATCACCACGCCTTATCAGGCAGCTACAACCAGCGATAGGCATCTGCAACGTGCAGTTATAAAGAGATTGTGAGCAGAAGAGAACTGATCTTAGTGTAGTGTACCTAAGGAGATCAGTCAGTTGCCCAAGATGTTATACGCGCCGTCTTATCAGGCCACTACAGCCAGCGAGAGGCATCTGCAACATGCAGTTACAAAGAGATTTTGAGGAGAAGACATTGTATCTACTATTCTCTCACTCTCATAGCCCGAATGCAGGACTGACATTTAAGTGCTATCTTAGGCAATCTATCATCAATCACCAACTTTTCTAAAACTACAAAGAAATTTCGACCCAACCAAGACCAGTGGGCAACTGTGAGACCTAACCAAATTGCATGACATTTGGAGCAGAATTCATTGCTGTCTAACGGCGAATACAGACATCGCTGGTGGTATGCCGCTCAAACAAGTAAGAAAATTTACGCCGGCTGGCAGCAGAAATATCGGTGACCGAGACGGTGCTGTGTGGTATCCTCAAAAGAGAAACATGAGTCAGAAAAGTTTCAAAAAATGTGTATGTGATGCCTGCTTTGTAATATAACACACATAGATGTAAAAATATAATTGAAATAGTGCTAGAGTTGAGGAATGGAAAATTTAATTAAACTTAGGCCACTTAAATATGTTCTCCGTTCATTATTTACCTATAGTTTGTAGTACATAGTACGTATGTACAAAAGATTAATTGAATTACCAGTTAAATAATTACCAGCAAACTGCAAGTTTGTTATCTATGTGTTATCGTTTTTATGTTAATTACAATAGGAATATACTTATATTGGGTGGCTCAAGGACTCTTACTTAATTAACTTGATATTTTTTAATAAGCTTTCCTCATTCATTCTTGGTTTAATTGTAATGATATCAAATCCAATACATAACAATTACTGCTTTCCTGTGGTTATACCCAGGTCACATGGAAACTACTGCACATACCGGGATAAAATATATCCTATGTTACTCTGGAATAATGTCGCTTTCTAACAGTCAAAGAATTTTTCAAATCGGTTCAGTCGTTTCAGAGCTTTTGGGGCAAGAACAAACAAAAGATGTTTCCTCTTTATTAAATTAGTACAGATAATAATAGGATTTTTGCATGACAGGTCAATTTACAATAACAGATTATTTAATAACATCAGTGATGCAAACTTGTTTGTCATTTTTGTAATCTTTAATATTTTCCACAGCAATACAATTAGTAAACAGATAAACTTTTTAAATGCTTTCTATGTATAATTAAATAAAAGTATGATTATTTCCTTGATTCTTGAAGCTATAGTATCTCCAAGTGGCACGGGCTATATTTTACCCCAATACACAATGTAATTTCCCCAGGATGTTCATGAATCCATGAGAAGCAGCTAGTAAATTATATCTTCATAGTATTTCCACCCAGTAAGACATTTTGATATCAAACTTGTGTATTACAATACAGACAATAAATAGATTTTTCTATTGTTTTTGTATGTACTATTTTTTTTATAAATAACAAAGGAATGCAATTTATTACTAGTGTGAAAACTACTTTGTTTTTTAAAACCACAGGGGTAAAATAAAGTTTTCCTTTTAAATAGACCCTAGATATACTTTTTTATATTGTGAAAGTTTTGATAATTATGGCAATATTAGATGCAGTTTCTTGTACCTATAGATAAAATTATAGGTACGTTAAGATTGAAATAGGAACACAGTATCATATTTTATAGAGATGCAAATTACAGAGACTAGAATTTATATTATAATATAAAAGCCACATTACACGAGACAATAACAATGCATAGATTTACTACAGTAAAACAATGTTACGGAACATCTGTTAGCTATCACAAAGGCCACTTACACGCGCAAAGAATACTCACTTTTAACAGGAAGCCTAAATTAACAGAAATTATTACTGATGACGCCTAAACTATGAACAATAAACATCCCTGATAACTTCCAATTAAACAAAACTTGTCTTCAAAACATACTCTATTTACGAAACGCCGATAACGAAATATCTCTATTGATTTACTCATGAAATGAAAAAATGCGATACCTATTGATAATTTTCGAACAGCTAAAAATAGTGTAAAGGTCTATAACTTACGTTTGAAGAACTTGCAATCGTTTATGGATATATAATTGTAACGTTTTAGGGCGAAAACATTTCAATTCACGAGCTTTTTATTGGTAAAAATGCAAAATAAAAAAATATAAACACCCACAGCGCGGAACTCTCAATACCTACAATTTTATTTTTAAAACGCACAATTTTAATTACCTCTTATTTCATCTCAACATTCTTCTATCCTTGTCTTTGAGTCATTACAAATCAGTGTGTTGGAAAGAAGAGGGGATAAATCAGGTCCAACCAAAGGAGTCAACATAATTTTGTAGGCTAATTTTAGAGAATGAATGACTGCTAGTTCTTGAATGAACTGATTTTAATAGTTGGTAGGGATGTATCAATGTAATCGCTGTTATCTATCCCACAATGAATGGAAATACTTAAATGGTTTTAATTTCTAAAAATCTGTAATAAAAAAACATGGTTTTTTGTAAACCTGCTTAAATACCTTTATAATGTATTTTTTTGAGTTTTTATAAAACAATACTTTGCAAACAACATAATAAATAAAAAATGACATTAAATAAATTGTTAGCACTTTGAACGCGCAAAAATTACACATTAAAGCTTGATGTTCCTCAAACATGCAAAGAAAAGAGCAAAATTAAATTACATTGTGAATTAACCTTGAATTTTTAATTACTTTAAATGAAAAACCGAGCAATCAAACAAATATTTGAAGGCTAAATTTCAAGGTTCAGAATTCTGTTAATCTTCGTTTAGCGAAACACGCTAATTATTTAACTCGTACATTTTCGGAATCGCTGGAATTAATCTAAAAGGCTGATAAGCGGGGCAATGGATTAGTTTTACTGTACAGACCTTGAACTAGAATATGTGCGAACCATGCCAAAGTATTGATTTAGATTGATGGGAAAAATTGCTATTTTAACCGGGTGATAAAGATGTTCGAATGAGTTTGATTTTTTACCAAGGAAATATGGAAAATTAGATTTTCTCATGTTCCATGCTGTAGTCAAAGAACTATGCTTTCTATTCTAAAGCTAACAGTATATTGAACTGCTATTCAATTGTAAAAAGGCGATACTACTTACAATTTTGAAGCATTAAGCAATTTTGCGTCCTATTATTTTCACGTAATTGAACACTGAAAGCGGTGCCACACTGCTGTTCTCTAATTCTATGAAATATATTATACAAATTACATTGTGATTATTTATGGCTGGTGTCGTGTGCGAAATTTGCAATAAATAATTGAACTATTTCAAAACCTGATGCACTGTTTAGCACTCATTGTTACCAGTTTTTGTACAAATACTTTACATTAACACTATAAACATGAATAAAAATACATTTTGCAGTTTTTATGAGACATTTTCATTAATACTGTTTGCTGAGGTGCCCTGAGAACTATGTCACACGTTAAGAAAGGGTATACGGTACGGAATTTACTGGACTCATTCACTTCACTAGTATTTTATAACAGTTGTAGATCCGAACACAACACTATTAATGTTTATTTTATCCCAAAAAGGGTTTATAGGATTTTAAAATTATACATTCAGGAGCACTCATAAAATGTGTCTCATGTGGGACACTATGAAATCTGCAAGGTTTAAGGTCAGGAAAGGGATGGGGAACTTATTTTAGGAAATGATAGAAAGAGAGGCACAGTGAAGATCAAGGTAATATAAATGGGGTAAATGTCTTGAGATATTTTCTTTTGCAAAATATTTCGAGTGTAGGTAAATGTGTATAATTTGGGGTTCACATGAATACTCTGAGGGATGGGAATATTCTGTGTAGTAATGATACGAAACACAAAATGCTAAGTTGGCAATATCAAACTACGAAAATATACCCAGGTATATTGATTGTTATTAGAAGTTGTGGTGGCCTAGTGGGTAAAAGACCAACCTCTCAAGTATGAGGGCGCGGGTTCGATCCCAGGTCAGGCAAGTACCAATGCAACTTTTCTAAGTTTGTATGTACTTTCTAAGTATATCTTAAACACCAATGACTGTGTTTCGGATGGCACGTTAAACTGTAGGTCCCGGCTGTCATTGAACATCCTTGGCAGTCGTTACGGGTAGTCAGAAGCCAGTAACTCTGACACCAGTCTAACCTAAGGCGTATCGGGATGCCCGGGTAACTGGGTTGAGGGGGTCAGATAGGCAGTCGCTTCTTGTAAAGCACTGGTACTCAGCTGAATCCGGTTAGACTGGAAGCCGACCCCAACATAGTTGGGAAAAGGCTCGGGGGATGATGATGATTGATTGTTATTAGAAATCTTGTTAAATTACACGGCCATTTCGGCCATCAGCCCTAAGTAGATAGACTTGGCTGATGGTCAATACATGACTTTTCGAGCGATATATCTTAGGATGCTGATCTCATGTGTACTTCACTGATTATCGATCGGCCTCTTGTGTTGCGCAGATAGGCATATTAGCGACACATGCGCAGTGTGTTGAGGCCCTGATATTTAATTATCTGTCATATTTGAATGAAATAGTAACTGTAACATGTTTATTTAAGAATTTAAAGTATAATAAATGCTAAATTAACATCTTGTGGGAAAATAACGCGTAAATCTACTAATATTCGCTGTAATAATTTATAATTCGTTCTTTAAGTGTAGACAACACTAAAGCCGGCCATAATTGAATGAATGAATTAAAAATCGTCAGCTGTCACTGACGAACGTCATTTTTTGACAATTCAACGGCGGGAATCTAATCGTTTGTTTATTTATTTTTGTTCATTATTATTTCTTACAATGTGCGGGCTACATACTGATAATCCACTTGAAGTGCAAATAAAACTTATAAGGAAGTATTTAAAGCTTAAAATAATGGCGGATAATGTATCTTTTCGCGGACACGAGCAAGAAAGGAATCACGTTTATGATTTGTTCAAACGGACTGTCTCGCATGGTGAATCTCATTCTGCCCTCATGATAGGACCCAGAGGAAGCGGCAAGACAACCGTAAGTAATTAACTGTAGAGTTTGCAATGAAAACCATAGCTAAAATTAAAAAAAAACCTGACCGGTAATAATAGCTAACCTTTTTGGTGGCTACAGTTCTAACGTCTTACAAAAAAGCTTATTTGCATCCCTGTGGCGTCGGTTTCCAGTCTAACTGATTGCGGCCGAGTACTGAGTACCAGTATGCCACATGGAGTGACTGTCTATCTGACCTCCTCAACTCAGTTACCCGGGCTACCTAATACCTCTTCATAAGACTGGTTATCAGACTTTCTAGATTCTGTCTACCAGTTTCAGCGGCCATAGATGTCTGCTATAACCCACTATAGTTCGGCCATTCAGAGAATGCGTTCCTGACACGTCGCGATTGAACTGACGACGTAACTACATTCATTGATTATTGATATAATAATGTATTTTTGCTGGTTGTTTACCGTTTTAACAATTGAGGAGCATTAAAACAACATTATTATATCAATAATCAATGAATGTAGTTACGTCGTCAGTTCAATCGCGACGTGTCAGGAACGCATTCTCTGAATGGCCGAACTATAATTTAACATTGCCTTCCAAAACACAGAGTAGATAAAAGATTTGAGCTTAAAAGGCCATCAATATTAATAATTTTATTTATTTCAGCTTATAAACTCAGTGCTGCATCAAATAGGGCAGGAGGTAGACCTGTCTAATGATGCTATCATTGTGCGGCTCAATGGACTGATCCATCATGATGATAAAATTGCTCTCAAGTCTATTACTGCACAGGTAAGCATCTATATCTTATTTATAAGGAACTCCAACAAGTTATTGATTTTACTTCATTTGTGTAGGCACTCAACAATCTTGGCATGACTTATGTTGAATTATTATTTAAATAATTTAGTTTAAAAATTAAGTGCTGCTTAAAATCAATCTAAATGCTATAATTACCTAATATTTTATCATTATTTTAAGCAAGCAAGCAAGGTGTAAAAAGTTGTACAAAAATTGTTCAGCATAGATAAATGCCTACTCTAATATAGTATGGGTATTCTCATGTTTTTTAACAAGCTCAATTAATTCTGTACTTTTATCAATTTATGGTTGATAATTATTTGTGAGTGTCATAAGTAGACTACATTTTATTCTATCATTTACATGTGTTCAAACTACGAACCAATAGCTTGTATATAACATATATGCTAGTTTTATAGGGTATTTATCTATGGGCCATTGATGCCTGAAAACAAGGTTATAAATTAATAAAATTAACATTCACAATATTTCAAATTTTTACTTTTCCCACAATCCAGATGCAACTAGAAAACGCAGTAGGCGACCGTGTATTCGGCACATTCGCTGAGAACCTTGCCTTCCTCCTGAGCTGTCTCCAAAGCGGTGCTGACCGTCGCTGCAAAAGCATGCTGTTTGTGCTAGAAGAGTTCGATATGTTCTGTCATAGCGGACGTACGCAGACGCTGTTGTATAATCTGTTCGATATTACGCATAGTCAGCAGGCTCCGATGTGTGTTTTGGGTATGTTCATACTTTGTCTGTTATGTATATTTTTTGTTTCATATTACAGCGGATCTCTTTAACTGAACGATCCGTCGTTTTGCGATCAGAGATTGATCTTAATTTATATAGAGCTAATTTAAAAATTCAATCTGTAATCATAAATCAATTATTTACAACTTTTTGATGTTGATATTGTTGTTTGTTGTTGAGTATCACCTGCGTCCCAAGAGAACTACTCGTCACTTACCCAGATAGAAGGTAGCCTGTGCCTTTCTTTTCTCAGAGTCTAAATTATAGGTGTGCATAGATTAGTATTTTGTATTTTTAGTAGATTTTGTATTTTTTGTAATGTTGATATACATATTTATTTTTATGTTTTTTCGAGCATAACATCTGACATTCTCCAAATGATTCTATATTAATTTTAAATCAAAAGTTAATCAACATTTCCAGGCATAACAAACCGCATAGACGTGATGGAGCTTCTAGAAAAACGGGTGAAATCTCGTTTCTCCCACCGTCACCTCTTCATATTTCCCAACGAATACGACCCGCAGAGGGCGCCACAGTACAAGTATCAGGATTTGTTAGTTCAGCTGTTGAGTATGCCTGTTAAACCTAAAACTGCAACTAAGAAGAAACGCAGTCGGAGGAATACAGGTAATTTTATTTAATTTACAAGTGTTTTAATAGGATTCCAAGATATTTCTTCAGATATCTATGCCACAAGTATCAAGATTTTCACCTGATAACTTGGTAAGTAAGCTGTTTATTTAATTGACGAGCAAGTAAGTAATTTTATTCAATTGACAAGCCGTTTTAAAAGATTTTACTAGGACCCCAAGACATAATCTAGGCTACAAGCATCAAGACTTTCATTTAGTAACTATTGGTAAGCAAGTCTGTCATCACCAAAAAGAAGAATAAAATAAGAAAATATTAGCATCCAGATTGATAACTACTCCTTTTTGGGAAGTTAGTTAAAAATAAAATAATAAAAGACCAACAAAAGACAGTTAACATTTTCACAGATGATGTATTTATCTTGCCATTTTAACAACAAATATTGAGAACTAGAATAAGATTAGTATTTTAGAGGGATTTCATACAAGAGACGTAATTCTTTTGCTAGTTTTGTAGACAATTACGGAACCCTTCATGCGCAAGCCCGACTCGCAGTTTGCCGCATTTTATTTACTTTACTTGCTTAAAAAGATGCTTGCCTGAACAAGTACGTATATCAACTTGCATCAACAAGTATATTATATCAAGATTTTCAGTTTTTCACCTAGTTACGAGTTGTAACGATTTATACTTACAATAGACCATTTAGTATTTACTAGTATCGCATATGTAAACGTTAATGAATACACCATTAACCACCACTTTTTACATTACAGTAACATCAGAAGACATAGAAATGGAAGCCAAGATTGCGGGAGATTCCCACACTCTCCCACAGCCCATACTATCCCGAATAAACTTAGACCAACTAAATCAAGACTTCGTAACAGATTGGAATAATCACATAGCGAGTCTACGTGAAGACCATAAAGTGATCGATTGTTTAGAGAAGCTCTGTTACTATACTGTTAATGAACAGGTTTTTAGAAATGTGCTGGTGAGTACAACTTCCTGCAGTCGGATAAAAATTAGTCTGGGAAATATTTTCAGCATTTGGATATAAAGTAGCCTTTAACCTTCTTTGATAAATGGGCTATAGAACACTGAAATTATTTTTTTGTTTCGGACCCATCTTCCACAACCAGTATTATGTAGGTATACCTACTAATATTATAAAGAGGAAATCTTTGTTTGTAATGGATAAACTACTAAAAACTACTGGACCGATTTAAAAAACTTTCACCATTAGAAATCTACATTATCAGCGAGTAACATAGGCTATATTTTATCCCATTACGGGCAGTAGTTCCCACGGGACGCGGGTGAAACCGCGGAAAATCAGCTAGTTCCCGTATAAACTTAGACGAATTAAACCAAGACTTCGTAACAGATTGGAATAATCACACAGCAAGTCTACGTGAAGACCATAAAGTGATCGATTGTTTAGAGAAGCTCTGTTACTATACTGTTAATGAACAGGTTTTTAGAAATGTCCTGGTGAGTTTTTTGATGTTTTTTAACTGGATGTGGTACTGGGGACTACTTCCTGCATCTGGACAAAAAGTAGCCTGAATTTTATTTTTTTTGGTTCCACTGGGAACTGTTACCTGCACATGGATAGATAGTACTTAGTCTCTAACCTTCCTCTTACATAGAAATGATTTTTTTTTTCAATTCCGATCTGAGATGAGAGCGTTCAAGGAAACAAAGACACTAAATCTTCAGCTCTATAATATTCGTATAGATTTAACTAGCTGTCTACTGCGGTTCCACTCGCGTCCCAAAGGACTACTTTGGGTACCCAAATAAAAAGTATGCTTTTTCTCAGGCTGGGTAGACTATCTGTGTATTAAATCTACGTGTATGTGATTAAATTAATTCAGTAGTTTTGAATTCATCACAGAGTTACTTTCGCATTTATAATATTAATAAAGAAATTTTTATTTTTCCAGTTCGAGCTAGTATCAAAACTATCCGCCGACAGTCCCTACATAGAGGTTTCAAATCTATCCACAATCATAGACAAGACAGTCGCCCCGGAGCATAGAGTAAAGCTGCTACAATCGTTGTCTATACTGGAATTGTCTTTGGTAATAGCTATGAAGCATGGCATGGAAATATTTGATGGACAGCCCATGAATTTTGAAATGGTTTTACATAGGTAAGAAAATAAATATTTATTGCTGTTATTTATTTCAACTAAAGTATAAAACTTCTTCTTGCGAGCCTTTTTCCCAACTATGTTGGGGTCGGCTTCCAGTCTAACCGGATGCAGCTGACTACCTGTGTTTTACAAGGTGCGACGGCTTATCTGACCCCCTCAACCCAGTTACCCGGGCCACCCAATACCCTTTGGTTAGACTGGACATTCAAATTCAAATATACCTATTTATTTTTTGCAAATATGGCTTCAGAAAAGATCTTATATTAGTTAAAAAAATGTGATTACCATATCCTGTTAAAAAGCTTGAGAAAGTAGAGGTATAACAATGTAATTATATTATTGCTTTCACTGGGTTAATTTTTTCTATTGATAACAGCATCCCCACAATACAAATATTTAGTCGGCCAAGAGTTTGATTGGATTTATTATTCTTTGTAGAGATGAAACTAGTTCGCATATAAGCCTATTTTTTATTATATTATAGCTCAAAAAATCTATTATTAATCCTACTAACATAATCTATACTAATATTATAAAGCTGAAGAGTTTGTTTGTTTGTTTGTTTGCTTGAACGCGCTAATTTCAGGAACTACTGGTCCGAGTTGAAAAATTCTTTCAATGTTAGATAGCCCATTTATCGAGGAAGGCTATAGGCTACTTTTTATCCAGGTTTGTGCCGAGGTTCCTACGGGATGCGGGTGAAACTGCTGGAAGAAGCTAGTTAAAAATAAAATGTTCGTCCCTTTTACAGGTACACGAAATTCGCGAACTCCAACTCTTCAACCCAAACAGTGCCAAGACCAGTTATACTAAAAGCCTTCGAACACTTACAAGAACTAGAAATTATAATGCCAGTAAAAACCACGGATTCCATATACAACTCCGGTGATACCACAGCGAGCAGAGTTCAGAAAGAATTCAAATTGTACACTTTAGCGGTACCAAATGAAGATATAAGTGATGCTGTGAAGAATTTCAAGGCTTTACCCACAGAAATTAATCATTGGTTCAATAATTCTGTTGTGTGATTTTTTTGTGCTGGCAACTCTGATTTTTGGTAGTTTTTTTTGTTTGTAGCAACATTGTTATGGTAGTGTGTTGTGAGACAGGTAAATAAATGTCGTTATTTTTGTATGTTTTGTTTTATTAGTAACTCATTTGCATATTTAAGTCACCCCTCGAGTTCCTATAATTAAAATAAAAGTTAAAAACATTAGTTAGAAATTAAAACAGCAAGAAATTTATTTAAAATGCTTTTTTATTTTCACAAAAATAGTGTGTCTTAAATTCTATTATCAATATCAAACAGCTTATTAACAAATAATACTTCAAAAAACATTAATTTACATTTACTTAAAAATACTTATTAATTTACAAACATTTGTGTCTTTTTCTCGTACCCTTTAACTATAAAATGTCAACATATTTTATAACGGCCGTTCACAATATTCTATCTAAGTATTCCCATTACTACAGATAGGAATTTGACATAACTAGAATAGCGCTCAAAACTCTAAAGCAAAACAACAGACATTACATTGCATACCAATTTTTATATAAAACATTATTGAAAGGTTCTTCCAACCTACAGACAGACGTGTTGCTGGGGAGTTTGTTGCGCCACTTCTTCCCAGCAAAAGCACATAGGAAGTGGTGAAGGGCGGGCGTTTTAGGAGCTGTCTTTTGTAAATTTTTGACGTTACCAGGTGCTGTTTTGCAGCCAAGTTTGAATTAATACTTTAGATTTTGGGAACGACCGTAAGTCACACAAAAATCATTCACACATTTGCTGTGCTTAAAATGCCTCTAGACTACTTTATTCCAGTCCATCAGTGCGACTGTGTGTACTATAAGTGCTTTATTAAATCTGTTTTTTTTTTTCGACTACAGAAAGAAGGTATGTTTTGTCTCACAAAAGCGGGTGAGCTACATTTGTGTGTGAAAATGTACATGCACATTGTCTTTGTATGTAGCGGTGAAGGCTGGACGTTTTAGGGGCTGTCTTTTGTAAATTTCAAAACTTTCAAAAAGTGCTGTGTTGAACGCTCAGTAGTGGTCGAGTCACACAAAGACAATGTGCATGTACATTTACACACACAAGTAAGGCTTAACCGCTTTCGTGAGATAAAACGCCTAAAACCCAAGTTCAGCGAGATATTTTGAAAACAATTTGTCCAGAAATCTGAATTTCTTGGGTCTCGGCTCAAAGGGTTTGGTGCAACGCCATCTGTCATTTTCTTGGGGAACTATTTTTTTTTAATTCTCAAAAAGAAAACCTTCCATTTTAATCTAACCATCTAATATTAGAACTAGTAGCCCTTTCAACATCTCTCTTATAGTCATCTTCATGAAACCTGTATCTAAATCTATCTTGATTCGCACTAATTCTCCCTAATTCTTCCAATTGCTTAGCGCTTAAATCTTTATACCTTTTCCCTTTAATACCTTCCGGAATCATAACATTACTAACTTCTTTATTTTTTAGTGTGGCATCATTAATGTCGTGGACCATAGAGTCTAGAGTTTTGTGGGGATTATTGTCGGTGTTGCCAGGTCTTTTGTGTAAAAATCCCTGGTTCGAGTATGTAGTTGAAGGTTCGTGGTCGTTTATAAATGCTTTGTTGGTGAACATGGGGTATATTGCTTTCTTTTTCTTGGCCTGAAAATAAATTAACAATCATTAGTATAGTATTTAGGTTCTACTCAGGTGTTTCGTGTTGCATAATTTTGCTTCTAAGTGTTTTTTTTTGGATCATAAAAAAAGCGTGTAAAAAAAGCTATCAAATAATTGCAAACAATATTATTTTCGATTTATCAGAACAGCAAACTCTTTAGTTTTATGAAAAAATGAAGCTGAATCTCTTTCTTTGTTTGAAAGGGCTGATCTCAGCATTATTTACTATACCGATTTATAAATAAATAATATCGAGACACCATTTTTACACACGGTCGGTTAGCCCCATGGTAAGTTATTAATTAACTTGTGTTATGGGTGCTCACGCAACTGATAAACTACATATAGCTACATATATACATATTTATAAATACATATTGTAACACCCAGACCACGGTCAACAAGCATGCTCATCACACAAATGTCGACCGAACCGGGAATCGAACCCGGGACCTCAATCAAGATCGGCAGTCCGGCATGGTGACCATTGCGCCATCGAGGTCGTCAAATAAATATTTCAGTGTTAGATCATTTGTCAAAGATTAGGCACATTTTTTGTCAGGTTCGCCGGATTGTATAAGCGTCCTCTTGTACTATACACAGAACATGCAAGCCAGAGAAGTTCTGAAATAAGCTTCATAGAGCCTTATATCAGGTTGCTCGGGTAACTAGGTTGAGTCGCTCTATGAAGTACACTGGTATTCAGCTGCATTCTGTAAGACTGGATGCTGGAAGCTGATCCCAACATACTTTCTTATTTTCTACTGTACCAGTGTCAAGTAACCCCAACATAGTTTTTTACAAAATAAAGTCGCACGCACAAATATTTTTGGATTAATTGGATTAGTAATGATGTTTCTTAGCTAGTCATGTATTGTATCAGAACTAAGGGTGTGTGCAAAATTTCATCGTAATCGAAGACCGGGAAGTGGGTCAAATTGAGATTACAATATTTTCTTACATGCATAGTTACATGTGAAGCTAATATAAGCGTGTTAAAAGGCAAAATAAGAGGTTCTTAACTATTCCTACTAGAACAATACCCACACATCACAAATAAGTACTAGCCTCGTTGAGTTTGTCCACAATGTAACCGTGGCCGGTATTCATGCCGACTGTCGGCATGCGTTCTATGCTGTTAGACCGGTGGTAGGGACGTAATGCTGATACAGCGCGGGATATGCCCACCTAAAAATAGAAATAAAGAAAAATAACATTAAAATCAGGAAAAAATCTTATATATTCTTCTTTTAAATAAGAAAAATTAAGTGACCTTAGGAACGGCAGATAATGCTTATTATATAATGTTATATAATGATTATTTCACAGATACACGCAGTTGGTAGACAAAAAGTCGTGTTCGATTCCAGGTCAAGCAAGTACCAATGCAACTTTTCGAAGTTTGTATGTACTTTCCAAGTATATCTTGGATACTAATGACTGTGTTTCGGATGGCACGTTAAACTGTAGGTCCCGGCTGTCATTGACCATCCTTGGCAGTCGTTCCGGGCAGTCAGAAGCCAAGAAATCTGGCAACCAGTCTAGCCAAGGGGTATTGGGTTGCTAGGGTAACTGGGTTGAGGAGTTACACTTTTCGAGATCGGGGATAAAAAAACATATTAAATTGATTTTAGAAACTGTTAAAGCACAAGTGCTCAGACAACATAATCGTCCGCTTTTGTTAAAACAATTGTTTAGTTTGAAAATTAATAGTATGGTCTGACACTTTTTTGGTGCAGTTGCCATTTCTGTCAGTCAGTCAGTACAAAAATATATATTACACAAAAAAGTCGGTGTAGGTATAAAATAGTTATTTTGAGAAATGTTTAGGTATGTTGTCGGTTTTAATTTCAACGTTAGGTACTGTGTGTAGGTTCGCCTTGAGGAACTTTTGCATCGGGGCACCTTTCACCCACGGTTGGTTAGCCCCATGGTATTGATTATTTATTTATTAGCTTGTGTTATGGGTGCTTAAAAAAACATGCTCATCACACAAATGTTGATCGTACCGGTTTAAAAAGAAGTACTTGCTCACGTATCTTTTCTAAGTATATTTTGGTCACCATTGACTGTAAAAGTGATGGAAAACTTCTTTAGGGAAAATTGAGATTGAAAAATGTTTTTTTTTTTTTTTTTTTTAATCTCTCCTTCTCTGTATAAGAAGAATCTGTCGAAACAGTTACCGCAGCCTGATACATAAGTGGCTTTAGAAGAAACATGATGGGATTTATAAGAATCTGGCACTCCCTCATGCTGCTAACCCACTCCGGGAAATCATCAAATGACCCCATTCTTCCCAAAAAAATAAAGAAAGTTTAAAAATATCCGAACTGAGAACCTTCTTTTTAGCGAATTTGGTTAAAAACCTCAATTTCTGGTCTTACCTGTCCATGCCTGATCCTATGTTCAGTGATATCAGCACCCATGAGTTCAGTGTAGGGGTCCATTCGAATGGGCATGATCTTGTCGATGAACCAGAGCAGTGAGATGGTGACCAGGATGCCCCATGTCATGAGGCAGACGCCTGTCAGGGTTTGTACACCGAGGAGGTACCAGCCGCCACCTGGGAATTTTAAGATAGGAAGAATCAAAGGATTAGTTTAAAGTTTAAAAGAATCTTTATTAAGAAATCACAGCACGGAATAATACACATGATTTTTGCAGATCTGGCTGTACCTATTAGGCCGCCTTAGGTAGGTACAAATCCTGTCTTACAATAGGACTGATCATATCTCTAATAATTCGTAAAAAATATTTAATGACCCGTAAATACCTTTGAAAAGTCCTGATCTGCCGTTAGTAGTCTCCATGGGTATCGGGTTGTCTGCAAATAGTCCTACCGCTATAACGCCTGAAATTAAATTGGTAGTACTTGACAAAATATCCAATGATGAATGAACACAGAAAGTACAAAGTCGCCAAGATTTGCTTCAGTAAAGTTAGTTTTCAGTAAAGTTTCGTTTCAGTAGTTCAGTAAAGTCTACTTCTCCAATATTACCTAAACATGGCGTTAATCTTTAAGGAGATCAGCCAGCTGCAGAGGACATATTATAATGCACAAGCATTTGCGCAGACACAGTTCACTCACTATTACTATGGACGGCAATCCGACACCACCGAAGAGAGATCAGGCGCAGGACCGATATTTATGTGCTCTCCGATACATAGGTGCACCAACTTACAGTCTACGGGCTGCTTTCTGGAAGCTGCCTGGTACCAACTCACTCTTTCTACTCTTCTTCCCGTCCCGTTCTCAAGTGATTTGGGGCCGGTACACGCGTCCCAAATTTCTTTAAAACTCATACTCACCCCATAGTCCACACGCCCCATGCACAGCGCTCGCCCCCACTGGGTCATCCACCCCCATCATATCGAACAGTGGCGATGTGCCGGAAGCTATGGCGGCACCGATGAACCCAATCAGTAGTGACTCCCATGCGCGGTAGAGGAAACAGCCCGCTACAGAGATATTATTATAGGGTTAATATTTGAAAATTGGCAAGTTGTTGTTGTTTAAGTTTAAATGATGCTTTAACTTGGAGAAGTTGGCTAATTTTTACTTTAAGAGGGGAGGAGAGGAGATTTTAAAAAAAATTGAGTTATATCCAAATTAGTTCAAATGATTTACTGTCTTATGGTAACGTTCGAAAAATAAAACAATTTACCACAGTGTGGGGTAGTTTTTTCTAGTATAGTAACACCAAATTAACTTCTTAGAATTCCCCGCTTGGAAAGTATTGCCATGTTTTGAGTAAATAGTAGAAAAGTAGAAAGTAACAATAAGTAAAAAATATAAGAGTAACATTAAATGGTAAATAGAATAAATGGAATATATGTATACATACACATACCTATGTATAAGAATTTTGCTTACCGGTAATAGACACGAGTGAACCAAGAACGCTGTTGATGAGTTCCATAACTTCTGCCTTGCCTTTGTTCTTAATTAAAGTAAAGCTGAAACAAAAAATATGTTAAAACCAAGATTTTTTATAAGCCATATAAATGTTCCGCATGTTCCATATGTTTCCTTGAATGGGCGACTGTATCTGGTCATGACGAGTTCCTCAGTGTATCGGAAGGCAAGTTTAATTGGTAGGTCCTGGTCATTTTAACATCGTTAGCAGTCATTACGAGAAGCTAGAAAGACCGACAACCAGCCTTTTCAAGGAGTTTCTATTTCCCCTGGTGACTGGGTTGAGAATGTCAGATATTCAGTCGCTCCATGTGGTATACTGGTACTCAGCTGCTGCTAGACTGGAAGCTGACCCCAACATAGTTGGAAAAGACACAAATGATGATGAGTGTCCTTAACTTACAGCAGTCCAAAGCAGCCTCCTCCGAAGGATCCCATCATCGTCATGACAGCTGCTCGAGCCGCGTACTGCCATTTTGCTCCGCTAACCTGCAGACAAAAGGGTTCTTGAATACCGAACAGCAAATTATGCGTGGAAAGATTTCTTATACATTTCTGTCTTTGAGAAAATTCTACGAAAAACAGGATAATATTCCCGAGCTAGACATAGGATCAGCATAAACACACAGATTAGAGATCTCATCTCACTTAACAGTACACCAGGGACTTTTTATCCAAGTGTGGGAAGTAGTTCCCTTTGGACGAGTGTGGAACTGTCGCTGGAAGATAGCCTAAACTATGTTATATTATAAAAAAGGAAAATAAATTGTTTGTTTGCTAAAAAGCTTCAACTGAACAGATTTGGAAATTCTTTCGCTGTTGGGAAGCTACACTATTTTTTATCAAGACACGCGCAGAAGTTTCCCTGGAACGCGGGTGAAACATCGGGAAATCAGTAAGTCTAAAATAATAGAATAAGAAAAAAAATTGTAGCCATGTACCCCAAAAGCTTCATTCATTATTCCAGTGATGGGAGGGAAGCTACAATCTAATCTACACTGTCCCCGGGTGACATATTTTATCCAAATTGCTGGTGGTAGGTAGTAGGTAGTTCTCTCAAGACTCGGGTAAAACCACGGGTGGAAACTAGTATTACATAACAAACCTTCTCAGTAACGATTCAATAGGAATAATGTATGCAAAGTATTTAGAATCAATTTACGGTAGAACATGCAACGCAAAACGTTGCTCGTTTGGTTAATTCGTTCAAAATGGCCACCGATTACTGACAATCTTGTTCAACAGTACCTATAGAGGTAGTTAGTGGAATTTTAAATCTGTTTGCTTTCAGGATAACCTTGAGTGACACTTATGTAATATTTTAAAGGATATTTGTAACCAAGTCTAACCAAGTATTGGGTTACCCGTGTAACTGGGTTGAGGGGGTCAGATAGGGCAGTCGCTCCTTGTAAAGCACTGGTACTCAGCTGCATCCGGTTAAACTGGAAGCCGACCCCGACATAGTTGGGAAGAAGGCTCGGAGGATGAGGATGATGATTTGTAACTTATGTTGTAATCTATACTAATATTATAAAGTAAAGGCTAAAACGACAATGAAATAATATTTCACTGTTGAGAAGATAGACTGTCTCTGGGTAACATGGGCTGTATTTTGTCCTGGTATTGGAAGAAGTTCCCTCGGAACGCGGATGAAACAGTTAGTAAATTCTATTGCTATTACATAGGTATTAGGACTTAGTACGCAGGCGAAACCGCGGCAAACAACTAGTACTCTACCTAATAATTGGATTACGTTTTTGTGTGGTAAACATGTTTGTCTTATTTACTCTAAAATCTGTTTGATAATATAAATAGGTATAAACACCAAAAACTTCTTAGCATAATAGAGCTATTGTGCATTCATAACTTTATATTTCGTACAAACAGAAAAACATACCCAAATCAATGACTCGAAAACCCAGGCTGCTTGGTGAAACTTACTACAGATGAAAATTCAAAATAACATAACTTATGAATGATATTTATTTTGCAAATAGCATGAAAACAACACTCTTACACGTAATTTTCAGTAAAAGCGAGATAAAGTCGGTAATTCCCAAAACAAACTCAAGGGTCACAGTCTTTTTTAAAGTCCGAACATACAGGCACCATGGATAAGCAATGTAGGATCGCGTCTGAAATTACCTTTTGAAGAAAGTATCACACAAGTTTTATAGCTGTCTAAATATATGTAGTGGTAAATACTTAAAACACTTATTTTTGCTACATGCACCAGTACCACCTACCAAGGGGTATTAGGTTGTTCGGGTACCTGAGTTAAGGAGGTCAGATAGGCAGTCGCTCCTTGTAAAACACTGGTACTCAGCTGCATCTGATTACACTGTGAGCCGACCCCAACACAGTTGGGAAAAAGGCTCGGAAGATGATGAGTTTTGTTACATACCCCATAAGTACTTCCAGAGTTGAACGCAAGCCACCCCCACCAGAGCACGAAGGTGCCCATGACGGCGTTGACGGGGTTCCCCATGGGCAGGGGCGCTATGCCGTGCGCGTAGCGGCCCAGCCGGGGGCCCAGCATGAGGGCGGACGCGAAGGCTGATGCTCCTCCTACGAGAGGGGAGAAAATTTGTTTGATGACGTGATTCTTAAAGAGTGAACTATCACAGTAAAGTGTTCCAGCTACCTAGGCTATTTCTCCACTACTCAGAGGTAGGCTAGAGAACGCCTGAGGTCCACCATTGTATATACATAATTGTGCAAAAAGCATTAAATAAATATACAATAACAGCTAAGAAAGTCGTCACAGAATCAAAACGTCTATTGCTGGACGAAGGCTTCCCCTAAGCAGGGGGATTTTGGTAATGTGAACAATGTGAGGTTGGCAATTGAGAAAGGACGTTGCTGGTTTGGGGTCATGGACAACAAATGGTAATTGAAGGAACAAAAATAAGATTCAGTAAGAAATATTTAAGATCAAGTAACTAAGTTACAATTTAGACCTACCTCCCATTTCTCCTGTAGAGGGGGTTTGTGGGGGTCTTACCTATGAGATGCACGGGCCCCGAGCCCGCGATGTCCACGGCCCCCAGCTTGTTGAGGAAGCCGTGCGAGCCCCACACCCAGCCGGCTGGCACGCAGTACACTACCGTGTTCAGGAGAGAGAAAAGGCAGTACGCTTTGAAGTTACACCTGAGGAGAGAGAGGAAAGGTGAAGAAAGCTCCATTATTATGACGAGATTTCATGAAAATTGTTCTTGAAAAAAAAAAATTTTGTTCGCGTCGGCGCGAGTCCACTTCTAGCCTGCGTTCTCGAGGTTGCAATTTTGCGGACATGTTAGAAATATTCTCACATAATTTGTACCTAACTGTTTGCTAGAACGAGTAGACCAGAAGATACATTTATCAACGTCATACTATATAGCAAACATCTTTATGATTTAATTTCTAATGAAGAAAAATAAAGACGTTTTTCGACACTTATTTCAGAAGTCTTCTTCCTGTCCTGTTCCCAATTTTATTTGGAAACTATCAGCCTTACTTATAAACGTGAATTAAATATAAGTAATTCTTAAGGGCTGTTTAAGAAAATTCTTACTTATAAACGTTTCTTAAACATGTCTTAACTAACATTTATTCACTACTTAAGACTTTAAGTAGTGATTAGTTAAAATGTTGCTTAGAAGGTGATTAGAGATTTTATAAGTAAGGGGGTAAATGTTTTAAACGTAATAATGCTTTTAGTCTAATACTAACCTTTCAGCCATAGCCCCACTAACAATCGTAGTGGCAGTGGTAGCAAAAGACAGTTGAAACAGAAAAGAAGCGAACACGGGCCCCATTAGCGCATCCCCGACCGGGGGGTCTGGGAGGAAGTCCCCCACGCCTATGAAGGGGTTCGAGTAGGTCCCCTCGCCGAAGGACATGCCGTAGCCGAAGATCCAGTAGGTAAGACCTAGGGGAAAAAAGTGTATTGAAATTGGTTGTCTATTTAGAAAAAGGTAGATACCAAAACACTGTCAGGATGAAGAGGTGTAACTACATATTAGGGACTAATATCGCATACTTAGAGGTAGATGATAATTTTTAGTAATGGTATAGCTGAAGTTTTTCTGGCTTTAAAACATATAATGGCATCCACGGTCGATTTCGACCACGGCGGCTGTTCCTATATAAGGAGATCAGCCAGCTGCGCAGGACATATTATAGTGCACGAGCATTTGCGCAGACACAGGCGCACTCACTATTCCTTTACTCTCATAGCCCGATGGGACGGCAATCCGACACCACCGGAGAGAGATCAGGCTTAGGACCGACATTAACGTGCTCTCCGATGCACGGGTGAATCAATCACCAACTTCCAACTGCTGCTTTGTGAAAGTTTTAGAAAACCCACAAAGCGATTTCGGTCCGATCCGGAAATCGAACCCGAGACCTCGGGCACAGCAGCCGTGCTCGCGACCACTAGACTAACGAGGCAGTTGCGATGCATGTGGCCCAAAATTGTGCAAATTAACTTCTATATTAACGTGAACGCTAGAACTGGAGCGGGAATTTCAAATATAAAACGGATTTTTTTATATTGGCCATCCGACATGAGGCGGTGACACGAGGATCTTATGGTTCGCGTTAATTATATGCTTCAGAGTAATAATAAGTAAATAACTTACCACCCAAAGAGATATCAGCCAGATTCTTCATCATGATGTTCGCTTCATTTTTGATGGACACGCAACCAGACTCCAGCATGCCAAATCCTGAAAATCTCTAATTCTTAAAACTTTTCATCAAACAAAATCTGTATGTCTAAATCTGTATGCAGTATGCAAATCATTGACACAAGTCTTTTGACCAGCTGCCGTCTCTTGGACTTTATTTTAGCTAACATGGCTTCGTCGGTTATAAGCGTTTCTCAAAGAGAGTCAGCAAACCCCAGTGAGACCCACTACGGCTAAAGCCTGCCGGGGCTATGGGATTGTTCGCGCGAGTTACCGCGCCCCTGGTACACGAAGGGTTTAAGAAGGAACATGATGGGTTGTAGTCAGTCGGAGTCTGACACTCCCTCACGCTACACTCACAGCGGGGTAACATAGCATAGTTTGTAGCGAAGTCTAAATCTTGGTATCGGTTTCGTATTTGATCAGATATGAGCCATTGAACATAACATACTAAAACTCGTACTAAGATTAGTATCAAATACGTATATCATAACGCTTACTTAGATCATCCAAAACCTGTATAGTATGTATGTTTGTCCTACACATGTCAGAAGGAAAATGGTAAACAATAATTAAATAAAGTAGTCTTTCCTTTACAAAATAATCCTTGGCCTAACCAGTTTAGCAGCTAGGAAGGCCGAAATAAGATTAAAATGTCCTTTCATTCATTGTAACAACGTAAGGTAAATGCTTATCTATACTATAGTTCGGCCATTCAGAGAATGCGTTCCTGACACGTCGCGATTGAACTGACGACGTAACTACATTCATTGATTATTGATATAATAATGTTGTTTTAATGCTCCTCAATTGTTAAAACGGTAAACAACCAGCAAAAATATTTTTATCGTAACTGCAACGCCATTGCAAAGTTACGTCGTCAGTTCAATCGCGACGTGTCAGGAACGCATTCTCTGAATGGCCGAACTATAATACTAAAAATAATATCTCTGAGTTTGTTTCTTTGTCAAAATCAAAATCAAAAGTCATTAATTCAAAGTAGGCTGAAAATCAGCACTTTTTGAACGTCAAATCTACAAAAGACAGCCCTCAAAACGCCCTTCACCACTTCCTATGTGTTTTTGCTGGGCTTTGAACATGCTAATCTCAGGAGCACACACAGAAAAAATTTTCACAAAAAAAAAAAACTGGCCACAATAACATACCTAAGACCTTCTCCTGACTCTGACAACAGATACTGTGTGCTGAAAACCGCACCAAAATCGGTTCTGCCAAACATGAGATAATCGCGCACAAACATACAAATGTCCTACACGTACATATTATGATTGAAGTTGGCAAAAAAATGCGTAGTGCATATGAAAACAATGCGTGTATTCTTCAAGAAAATTTCTTCATTTCCAAAGCTATTGTCTATCTCAAACAAAAATATATAATTTTGAAAACATTGATTATATTATGGGTGCCTATTTTGTTCCCACGCTTTAACAATGCTGTTTAAATTAGTTGTGTGTAATGAAAACTATTACTAATACTAGCTAGTGTAGAAATAATTATAACAGTTGGAGAAACTTGGAGAAAGATATATAAACTATAATTTGTACTAATATAAGAAAGATGAATCATTTTTTGTTTGTTAATTTATTTAAACTTTATGCAACAAAAACACATAGGCGGACTTAACGCCATTGGCATTCTTTCCAGTCAACCTTAGGGAGATGCAGAGAAAACATGGTAGGTTTGGTTCTACCCCAAAGGCCCGCGGAAATTCCTGGACCGATTTGAAAAGTAACAAGGTTATATTTTATCCATTTTATCCCGGTTCGGGAAGAAGTTTCACTGGGATGCAGGTGAAACTGCGGGAAAATATACCTACATAATAAGAAAGTACGTAAGTATGTACTTTGGATTAGTGGTGGCCAAGTATCAGGGGGTGAACGTACGGGGCAATCACGGTTGAAGAAAAAAATATTTTGATCTTCAATTTCCTTAATTAATGAAGGAAACACGCTTAGAAGTTAACACGACTCATTGGTTGACAGTTAGTCTTGTGCACGAGGAATCGGGTTCGATTCCTAGGTCGGTCAAACCCATTTTTTAGGGATTGAAAGTATTGATTGCCATATGAAAATAGAGATTCGGGATCGATAGACAAAAATAAAATCTGTTTTTTTTCGCAATGACAATTTCGCATGAACAAAAGAGGTTCTATCTCAATAGATTAAGACCTTATTAGCAAATCCCCTCTGCCAAGTGGGTTGGCACAAAAATGCATATGTATGGCACAGTTGGCAACTTGGCAACTTGCCAGTCTAAAGGCCAACCCTGCCGTTTTATAATAATTTATGGCACATCCCATTTTGAATTTTAATGGAATAATTATTGTAGCATTACTTTCTTAATCGGTTTGTGTTGCCAACTTCAGAAAATATCGCTTCGTGTTACGAATAAGTTGTAAGTAGATAAGCAAGGAGGATGTTTGTCTATTTGGAATTTTAACTAAACCTGTGAGTACACCTAGGTAATGGACAGGAAAAATAATATTTTCTTATTCAACTTCGAAATTACTTTTCTAAAAATCGAAAGTGGAGGACGACGTTTTTACACAACGTGTTAAAAGTTTTCATTATTCATGTTTGAAAAAACCCTTACTGCCACTATAGGGATATTACAGCCAAAGTAATAAGTCTAAATATTATATATATTATCTAGCTATTATTTATAATATCTACTCAATTTGGATAAAGTGATAATTGACACAGAATTTATCACATTAACTAGCAATTTTGTATAATATCTCCACAGACTTGGATAATGTAATAAAACAAATAGGTACAAGTTTATTATTTCATGTTAACTAACTAAAATGTCTGGTAGCTGACCTTAATATAATTCAAAAAGGGCTAGTTAGCCCAGAGCAGGGCACGCCATAATAGTAGCGAAAAGTCCCCTCTTTGAGTTGTGGCTCGGGCCACTATAGGGACGGCCCGGAGGACACGGTGAACCTCACAGTTCAGGTGTGCCCTGCCTGGGAAGGGTACCGCCTTGTCCTCGTCGAGGCAATAGGCAGCGGCGACCTCGTGCCCGGCCCTGGTTCAAGCCATGGTCCGGGGTGAAAGGTAATGGGATGCCGTCGTCTCATGCAAACACTAGAGAAGTTAGAACCTCTCATCCCAGCTGCTGGCATAGACGTGGAAGACACCACGGGCACCGGATGTCAAGTGACGTCTCTCGGCCCTCGTAGGTGTGGGTTTGTGGGCGGTGAGTTTCGGGTGGCTCATCGTCCTTCCGTCTCTTAGAAGACACGGGCCCGTCTCGGCAGCGCGCGTTGTTCCACGCGCTCCTCGAAAAGATTCAGCAAACCCCAATGGGTTTAAGTCACTAACAGTCTGATACTCCTGCATGCTGCTAAACCACAGCGGGAGGAATCATTTGATGATTTATCATTAAAAAAGTCGGCAATAACTTATACCGTTTTTAAGAATTATATAGTCAGTACCAAGTTGGTTATACCTACCATATTTATTACTGTGGCTAACTTTGACCAGCTATTATAAATTATATCCAGATAAAGTAATTAATTTATCACATTGTCAGGTCAATTTGGGAATTAAATATAATGACCAGTGATTATGTATAATATATATTTAATCACTATGGCTGTAACATATATAATAATAGGTAGCTTATGTTACATGGGAAAAGTGTAGCTTTAAAACAGTGAAGGATTTTTTAAAATCGATCCAGTAGTTTTCGAGTTTATCAATTATAAACAAACACAAATTTATATTTTTTTCCTGTTTATAATATTAGTATAGATGGCATAATTAAAAAATATTTACTACAATTTAAACTTACCTGTCTGCATAGTGAAAATGATGAACGACGAGGTCAGAATCCAATTGGTATCTTCCAGGTCTATTTCAAAACTTTCTTGTAGGTTAACAGTCGTATTCGTGAGGTTTGGCGAACGCAGACCTATTCGCGGATACACAGTCCAATTGGAATCCATATTGAATTCCTTCACCTTATTATAAAAAAAAACTTTTTTATCTGGCCTTTCTCAAAATTTGGCGGGAATTTATATATTTTTTTTCTATAATATCAAACGCATTTTTAAATTTAATTTCCCGTTTTTATATAAGTATTATTTTACAAAAAATCCCGAAATGAAATACATTTTTATAAGAGCAAAAAAAAATGACACTAATTTTCCCGCGCCCGTTTTTTTTTTCTAAACGGTCCGACGTGTGACAGCTGTACAGCCGAATGAAATGAGTTTTCACAGAGGAACCTCTTTTATAAAGGAGTGAGTGAATCGCGTGATGCGAGTAAACAAATAAAGTATTGATACTCTTGTTTAATGCAGATTAGTGCGTCATTTAGTCTGAAGTAATTCCCTTTGGCTAGAACTACTGATACGTACGTTTAAGTTAGGGGAGTTTAATGGAATTAAGGGGTGCCTTTCCCGCTTTTAGACTTCTTTAAATATTTTTTTTGTTTTAGTGGTCTTAAATGCTAGAAATATTATCTAACTGACATTAGGGTTCGATTCCCTGAGTCTCTAGTCGAAACTGTCAAACATTACATGGCCCGGTTTCAGGTTATTGCGGTAATATTTTTTCCCTATTCCGTAATCCTGAAATATCAATTTATTCCTTAATTTTGCTGTCGTTGAATAACTTGGCCACTGTGAAGTTGGGCTACTATTACTGCACCACAGCTATTTAAATATAGAAAAAAACATTATCGACTTCAGAGCGGCAAACTTATTTGATAAGAGCTGTACCTACTACAAAATCCAGTTATAACTGGTTATGTACATACAATGTGTATCTACCAAGCTACTATCCTATATATGTATTGTATATATGTAGGTATCGTTTTCACGAAAAACCAATTAAAGAAGTGGAAAATGAATTGCCATGAGTTCTGAACGCGGAAAACTCATCACTTTTAATTACTGCTGTCATTAGTGCTTCTAACTTTATTTGTCTTCATAATATAAACCTACATAGTTAAACTAGCAGTTCGCCCTGTCTTCGACCGGAGTAGGAACATAATTGAATGAATCAAAATCAAAATCGAAATCATGGTACATAACCTGTATAATTTGTGCATGAGTTTTTAACCGATTTCAAAAACAGGTGGAGGTTTCCAAGTCCGTTTTTTTTTGAGTTAGGCCCTCCGCACATGGAGCTACTAAAAAGGGACTAATCACAAACTCACATTACTAACGAGTTTTTTGAGCGTCACCGCCCATACATTGCCATACAGGTTCGCACACGACGCGACTAGTCACTAACCAGTTCGTAACGCGTTGGCAACTGATCGCGCGCGACGCGTCGTGCCGGTCGCCGAGCTACTAGGTTACCTGAGTTTACTGTGTTTTGATGTGAAAAATGAATGATCTGTTTATCTGTTTCACGCAGCTCTGGTGCTGCAACTGACAATCTGCAGTTCACATTATTTTGGATAAATGGGTGAATCCAAAATCTGCGTCGATTCCTTCGGCGTCTGTTATGATGATAATATAGTATAATGACATCGTCATCTTCGCTCGATCCACTCGACATTTTTATAGCTTCCAATATTTCCCCTTGCTAGGTTTTTCGCACGTGTTTATTTGGTAGTAGAAATAACAGGAGTGACTGAAACCTTGCAATGTGAGTAGCGTCGTGTGCGAAATACAGTTTATAACTAGTTTGTAATTCTAATTACTGATTAATTCCGTCATATTTGAGTAGCTCCATGTGCGGAGGGCCTTAGTGTTTTCAGTGATCAGACAGATAGGCGCGGCTTTTTTTGAAACCAGCTTTTGCCTCGAAATCGAAAGCCAGGAAAAATTTAGCTCTTTCTTAACTGATGATATCTTCAAATAACTTTGACCCACTGAAGTCAGCCATTTACCACCTCGCAAATATGTACGGATTCCAATAAACTCCAGATTAATGCTATTTACTTGAAAAATTACATCTTTATAATGTCACCGTAAAGTATGTCATTGTCAAGTTTTCGATAAAGCGGTCTTTCCTTGAGACCCGCATGTTTTGGGTCTGTGGGCGGTGAGTTCGGGTGACTCATCGTCCCTCTGTCTACTTAGACGACAGACCCGTGTCGACGGCGCGCGTTGTTCCACGCGTTCCTCAAAGAGATGTCAGCAACCCCAGCGGGGCCCAGCAGGGCCAAGGCCTGCCGGGGCTGCGGGTTGTTCGAAAGAGATACCGCGGCCCTGGTACATAAAAGGCCTATGACGGAACACGACGGTTTTTAGTCAGTAAGAGTCTGACACTCCCTCACCGCTGCTAACCCACAGCGGGAGGGGTCATTTGATGATTTTTGACGTCGTTAAAAAAAAAATAAAAAAAAGACCCGCATGTTTTAGTAACTTATTTGCCAAAATAATGTTAAATGAAGAGCTCGTGACTAAGTAAGAGCCGCACAAGTTGACTAATGGTGGATTCCTATAACCTATCAGATTTTTGCGAGGACGAATTGGAATTTTTGGCGCCAAGGATCTCAATTTTTCTCAGTAAATACAAAACGGATCAAAATACAACTTGGTTACCTGAAAGTTCATGATATAAACCTTATTTTGTTAGACGTAGAAACATGATTAGGTAACTTTTATAACAGAGAAAAATATATCAAACATACCTCTTTTTAAAAAGAGATTCACATATTATGGGCAAACGGGACCGATTTAAGCCTCTTAACTTTTTTAGTAGTTGAGTGTATACATACTCTTTAAAATTGTAGAAGGAATTTTTATCAAATTATCATTTCTAAATAATAAAATTACAAAACCATTTTGTCGCTTACGACTTTTAGTTATAAGCTAGCGCGCGTATTGTTATCCTCGCCCCGCTCAGACGCTCCGACCCCTTTTGGCGCCTTAGATGCGCGTGCCGGTTATGGAATTATTGTTGACCAATTCGTCGCCTTAAATTAGACAGAAGCTCCATTTATACCTACGTCTTTCAATACCCTCAGCCAATGGATACTTATATAGGTAAGTCCGCAGCAAGCAAAGACTTCGCACTTCATGAATGAACAATTTATCTAGTACAGCTGCAGTACCAGGGTTTTACAAGGAGCGACAGCCTATCTGACCTCCTCAGCCCAGTTACCCGGACAACCCAATATACCCCTTGTTCAATGGCAGCTTAGGGTCGGAAACAATCGTAGCTATAACTCAGTTGGCAACACAATTTTTCCATCACGCTCCAAAGTCTGATAATCACGACTCACGTTCATTAAATGTTGTAGATATATCATGTTTTAGTGATAAATTCATATAAATTATGAACTGAGTATTTTAGTTACAATTAGAGCTGAAAAATTAGAGAATGAGTGCGAATTGTAGTGTGACACGGTCGGATATAAGCGGATCCAGAAGTAGTGTTTGTATTTTTATTTAGGAGGCAAACTAGTTTGAAGCGATTTTATCTTGTTATAAAGATAGCAACCTGTCGTCTTTGAGACTATTTTTGATACTTTTTAACATGCTTTTGTGTATTCATTTTCACTTTTCAACTTGTAGAATATTACTTCATACTATTAATATGAATTTGAGAATTTATATGGATACATCTCTGAATAGGGACTTTCAGGAACACACAATATCGTCCAGATATTGTGGTGATTTTTTTGGCGGGGGATATGAAGGAGTGCCTAGTGTCCGAGAGCGATGTCATGGATAGAGCGAAGTGGAACGAAGGATTAGGAAGGCTGACCCCACCACCATGTGGGATACATAGCAGGAAAGAGAGAGAGAGAGAATATAATATCGTGCAGACTCATACTCGAGAGGTTGGTTCTTTACCCACTAGGCCACCACGACTTGTTAAAACAACTATTTGCTATGATTTTTCACGTAAACAAATTCCTATTCAATTTCCAATTTTCAAGTAAACAACCGTTTTAAGAAAAACTGATGTTTATGTTATGACCATAATACCTAATTGGGCGCTCATAGCACTGTTTATAATAAAACATTTATTTGGGAGAACGTCCTTTGACTTTTATCTCCCATTTTTCGTTTATTGTCTTGGTAAATGTTTTACAAATAATGGCGTCATCACCGAATCTAACTAGCAGCGATTAGGTACCCACCTAAAAGATCTATGACTGTTTATTTTCAAATAAATAATTATTTAAGTACCTACATACAGGGTGTGTCGTTCACAATCACATTAAATCCTAGCGCATATACTTTATGATATTCTATGGCGAATTGTAAAAAAATAACCTAATCCATTCAGTGGTTTAACCACAGGAGTCATTTTTCGTTTTTATAATTTACAACATCATGTGTAAAGCAGGATTAAAGTTGGAAAAGACCGAAGCCGTGTTCTTCCATGGGCCCCGGCAGCACCAACCGCCTGACGCTCATATACATGTGGAGGGTGTCCGCATTGGGGTACAGCCCCAGATGAAATATCTGGGCATAGTCCTCGATAGCAAGTGGCGCTTCAACGCACTTAGTGGCTTGTCGACGCGCTTGATGAGGACCGCGGGCGCCCTCTCATGGCTCCTCCCGAACATCGGGAGGCCCGGCGACCATTGCCGGCGTCTGTACGCCGGCATACTCAAGAGTATGGCCCTGTACGGGGCCCCAATCTGGGCAGACTCACTGTGCGGTCGGAGGAACGCCGCTGCCATCCGAAGGCCACAAAGGGCCATTGCACAGCGGGTGGCGAGGGCATACCGCACAGTGAGCTTCGCGGCGGCGTGCGTTCTGGCGGGAGCCCCTCCTTGGGAACTCGAAGCTTGGGTGCTCGCCAGAGTGTAGGACTGGACGGCGGCGCAAAGGGCGCTAGACCGGCACCCGGACCCGATCGAACGGGAAGAAGTGCGTGAGGAGGCGAGGGAGGCAATCACTCGGCACTGGGCCGAGGACCTTGCCTCGTCAACGTTCGGTCGCCGGACGCTGGATGCCATCGGGCCTGTCCTGGATGTATGGCTCGATCGGCGACATGGCTGCCTCTCGATGCACCTGGTGCAG
This sequence comes from Helicoverpa zea, assembly GCF_022581195.2. NCBI lineage: Eukaryota > Metazoa > Arthropoda > Insecta > Lepidoptera > Noctuidae > Helicoverpa > Helicoverpa zea. The sequence goes on from NC_061478.1 coordinate 5,012,959, forward strand.
GTGCTGTCCGGGCATGGCTGCTTTGGAGCGTACCTGCACCGGATTGGGAGGGAGGAGACCCCAAAGTGCCACCATTGTGCAGCCGAGGTGGATATGGCAGAGCACACACTGGGGGTGTGCCCATCGTGGGCTGAACCCCGCCGCGCCCTGGTGGCAGTGGTCGGGGATGACCTCTCGCTCCCCAGTGTGATTGGTGCCATGCTGGGAGGTGAAGAGGCATGGGACGCGGTGGCCTCCTTCTGTGAGGACGTCATGTCACAGAAGGAGGCGGCGGAGCGCTTGCGGGAGAACGACCCTCTCGCAGCGCCGCTCCGCAGACGAAGAAGGGGTGGAAGACGGCGAACACAACGTCCGTCCCCATCCGCCCGGGGGGTGATCAGCGGGCGACAGGCGCGGGGGTGCCACCGCCTGCATTACAAGGATCGCCCCTTGTGCTCCGGCCATAATAGGGACCTCTCCCCACTGGGGGGAGGCATGAGGGGCCTGCCGTGAGGCGGGCAATCGCCGGTGGGGGACTGGATGCCATAGATTCCCAGACCCCCTCCACTCAGGCGAGGTCGGAGTGCCGCTGGGCCTTTTTAGTGGGTATACCGGGAACGTCGTTACCGGGGAGTCCCACATACCCCTCTCCCGTCCCCCGACGGGAAGGGCATGCGTAATAGCATTTTTTACCCAGCGACAAAAAAAAAAAAAAAAAGGATTAAAGTTAGGAGTATCGAATGTTTTGACCAGTTGACAGCTGTCAGTTTTCAAGGGAGAATTTCAGTTGTTTGTAATGACTGAACTTTTATACGGTGTTCCAATTTTCTCACACTTTTATTCTGTTTACTTTGTTTGAAAAATTCATTTTTTTATTTTTACGTATTTTTCTTTTTTCTTTGTGTTAATCGACATATATTAACCAGTATATTAACTCATTTAATTTAATGTGATTATGAACGACACACCCGATATATTTCTGTAATAATTTGATAATATTGGGGATTAAAGTGAAAAACGCATTTTGATTTCTGACACTTACGCGAATAGGTTAGACTTGAAATAAACCTACTTTTACGGCGGTTGTATTAATATCAGTCCACGTAGTTTTTTTTTTTCAATGAAAAACGCGTTATATTCTTAGGCCTCATTTACGGAGACGCGGGGCGTCGCGCGTTGCGTTGAGCGACGCGGCCCGCACTGAATTCAAATATTCAAATATATGGCGTCTTATGAGTGCGTTTACGGAGAAGCGATTTTAGACGCGTTTGTTTGAATTAGGGCGTTTTTTGCGGCCGAGCCCGCGGATGGTACCGACGCGTCCCACGCGGCGATTATCGCGGCGGCGCACGCAGCGGCAATTCTCGATGAAGCTATGTCCGAGCCGGAATCTTCTGTCAGTCTTATTTAGAAATCGTGCAACACAGACGTAGTCACCGTGCAATGGAGTATGATGTGATCAACTTTTTTTCAGAAGAAAATTCAGTGTTAAATTTCAGTGAATTATTATATATTACTAGCTTTCACCCGCGTCCCGTAGCCGGATGGTGACAAAACCTTCTCCCGGGTCTAAGTTACCTTCCCTCTTATTTTCAGCCAAATCGGTCTAGCTGTTTTCATGTTATGTCGTGACAACGGAAAGCGGGTTTCATTTTTATAGATATAGATAATATGGCTCCCATCTCTCGCCAACATAAAACTAGTCGATTTGATCGAGGCGAGCGTGCGCCGCCGCGTTGCCCGCCGCGTGCTTTGCTACACGCTAGAGGATTCGCCGCGAGCACCGCCGCGGACACCGCCACGCTTCCCGCCTCGCTTCTCTATGAACATGGTCGTATATTGCTATAAGTTTGTGTTTACGCGTGCGATGATGCGTGGCGCTTCACGCGCCGTCCCACCGTAAACAGAAAAAACGTCCGACGCGCCGCGAGACGCCACGCCACACGCGACGCGAGACGGCCCGCGTCTCCGTAAATACGGCCTTAGATGAATAGGTGAGTAACTACTGAAATAGCATCTATGTATAGGCGAAGTAACTATTAAGTAATCTTTGGTATAGGTCAGTACTGTAATAGCATGTACGAACGAAGTTAAGAACTATATCCCACACTGCGCTCACCAACACGCATGCCCAGCGCGGTGAGTTTGGGTAAGTGTCCCCGAGCGCGGGAAGGCAGCATTTCAGCAGTGTACGCACGGCTACACATGAAGCTATATAAAACCAGTTTGTCTTGGACTCGCTTTGTATGATGCTTCTTATTTATTTATTTATATAAGGCACACCAACAACTTATTCACAATAACTTTCAAAGGTTAGGTTGTACATGAAAAGGGCCTGTGTAAATAAATCAATTAAAGGTATGCACATCAATCACAGTGAGACGTGATTACACTATCAGTAACCTAAGAAAAAAAGAAATAAATAAATTGAAAATTACAAATTTCATACAAATCAAATTCTTTCAATATCATGGTTAATTAATTACTTAAGTCAATATATTAAATTATAAATTAAAGCTAAACAAAGTAAAAGAAATAAAGATTATACAATAAGGATTATTGACAACTAAGTATTATTGAAATTTGAAAACAATAAATTAAATAATAACAAACGACATTAAGTAGGTAAGTTGAAAAATATATCAACGACTATAATATCAAACAATATAAATTGCGATCGGCAAGATTAGACTATGAATCAATCATGGCGACCTTCTTCTTAAACTGGGATAGAGACTCGTGGAAGACGTCAATGTCCAGACCATTCGAGCAGGCTTTATTGTAGGTGTTCATCAATCTGTTTAGTGGGGGAGACTTACCGAGATTCGTACGTGGAGTTCTACTCGCAAATGTTTTAAGTGGTCTGACTAACCGAACCCTACGCCGGCTTGGTACATTTATGTTGATCTGTTCGAGCAGGTCAGGAGTACTTGTTAAACTATTAACAATTTTGAAAAGAAAGACCATGTCAGATAGAGTTCTACGATTATGTAAGGAGTTCAATTTAAAGTGACTCATACGCAGTTCATAGTCGGCTCTGTATGGACAACTTTGATCTTTGTATCTGAGGTACCGCGTAAAATTCCTTTGTACTTGCTCAATACGTCTTTGGTGTACAGCATATGTTGGATTCCAAACTGGAGACGCATATTCCAGTACGCTGCGAACAAGACAGTTATAAAGGGGCTTTATTGTGTCTGTACTCTTAAAATCCCTGCAAGATCTTTTAATAAAACCCATCATTGTAGCCGCTTTTTCCACAATGACACACGATGTGTGGGCTGAAAGATAGATCACAACTCAGTAGTACTCCCAGGTCACGGATGGTGTCCACTTTCTGTAGCGAGGATCCTGCGAGAGAGTATTGCGTCGGTATTATACGTTTTCTTCGTGTAAATGTGATATGATGACACTTGTTCACGTTAAGTACCATCCTATTCTTGTCACACCAAGTCTGCAGAGAATTTAAGTCGGTCTGAAGAAGAGCAGAATCCTCGATAGAGGTAATCTTACGGTAGATTTTAAGATCATCCGCGAATAAGGAGCACTGGCTGTGACGAAAGCAGTCAGTGACGTCGTTTATAAAAATTGTAAATAAAATAGGACCGGCATGAGAACCCTGCGGCACACCAGAAGCAGCAATATACTCTGAAGACTGATAGCCCTCTACCACCACTCTCTGTTTCCTATTATTTAAGTATGACCTGAACCATTCCAGAAGATTCCCGTGTACAGTTTTAACAGTAGCGTTTGATGATCAACCTTATCGAATGCGCTACTGAAATCAGTATAGAGGGCGTCAATTTGTACCCCAGCATCCACACACATAGAAAGATCATTAACGTAGGATATTAGGTTAGTAACAGTGGACTTATTGCAACTAAAGCCGTGTTGTTGACGACCAATTTGAACCTTAGTGTGAGCTTTAAGGACGGAGCACACTAGGCATTCAAATACTTTAGAAAAGATAGGTAACAACGAAATAGGACGATAATTTGTTACATCTGATCTATCTCCCTTTTTGTACACTGGCACCACATTGGCTATTTTCCAGTCGTTTGGGAATATGCCTGTCGTTAAGGATCTATTAAATATTAATGTAAGTGGGAACGCTAGACTGCGAGCACATTTTTTTTTAAATATAGGTGGTAGTCCGTCAGGTCCAGGTCCTTTGGTCACATCCAAACGCAGAAGTTTACTGAGAACGTCTTTTTCATTAAATTGAATTGCACACAATGTTAGTTAAGGAAACCTATGTGTACTTGAAAGCAGCTGGCTGTTGTTTCCATTACATGTGGTGAAAGTCGAGGAAAAATGAGAAGCAAAAAGATTACAAATCCCTTCACCATTACTGGCTACGGAGTTATTTAATTTTACCTCTGATGGAATCGTTGATGACTGAGACTTTTTAGCTTTAACGAATGACCAGAAGGCTATAAGATTAAACTTAATGTTGTTTTCCATCCCATTCAGAAATTTATTGTAACAGTCCCTAATATGTGTTCGAGCGCGGTCGCTTAAAATTCTATATTCGATTTCATCTCTCGGGTTGCCATACTTTTTAAACCGAATCCTCAACTTTTCCTTCTCATTTAAGATATTAACTAGAGATTTAGAATACCACTGTGGATATTTACTGTTAATACGCTTGCGCTTAGGAACGAGCTCACTGATTACAACATTGAGTTTTGAATAAAAGATAGACACGATTTCATGGACCGATAATATAGGCTCAAACAACTCATGCCAATTCAAACTAAGAAGTCTTCTGTTGATTGATTCATAGTCTGCACCACGGAAGTTAAAACTACTTGTTTGTTTAGGTTTTAAAGAGGCTATTATCACAGATGGGAAATATAATTCTAAAGGTGGGTATTTGTCAACTCTACATAATGGAGATTCACATTTTTTTACATCACAAATCAGTAAATTAGAAAGAACTAAATCTAAAACATTCTTTTTAGAATTTTCTATACAATTAAACTGTTGCAGTGAGTTTGCCGACATAAAATCAATCAATGAGAAGCCCAGAGTGTTACTGTAGTTAGAAGGTACAGTTCTCGATGTGCTAGGTTCACTGGTATCCAGTTTCCAGTTTATGAAGCCAAGGTTGAAGTCGCCCAGTATAATTACATCTTCACAGGTAGTATCGATGGTACTCGATGCGTTGTCCAGGAACGAGTCCAGCTGTTGTTGGGTTATTGGTGGTGGAAGATATACGCCACAGACATTGATTTGCTTACCATTATTCAATTTTAACTTAACCCATAGATCTTCTGCCGTTGATTCCCAATGGCGAGCACGAACTGAGTGAAGTGTTTTGGATATCGCAATCAGTACGCCTCCTGGAAGCTCTGTCTCTTCGGTAGATGTTGTATGATGTGTTGAAAATCTCACCATCATTTATGCTGCTGTTAAGCCACGTTTCAGTCATAACAATGATATCATAATGTATGGTGCCAACTGCTAAGTTGATATCATGGAGTTTGGTTCGCATTCCTCTCATATTTTGATAATAAACATTGAATTAAAATTTTAATTCAATAACCTAACCTAACCTAACTGAGTTAAATCTAACTGAAATTATGTAAGTGTGTTTTATGTAAGTGTATTTAACCTAACTTATTTGTTATTTATTTTATTTTATTTTATTTATTTATTTTTTATTTATTTATTTATTTATTATTATTTATAATGCGTATTGTGTGCATATAAGTGTCTCACCACCAATTGGGTTGTAGGGTGGTGTTGGTAGGTTCGGGTATGGTGTACAATGTATTACGTCATAAAGTATTACAGTAAAAGTATTACGTCACAAGGTATTATATATGCTTATGCATGTATCACTAGTAGTAGTAGTAAATTCAATTAACCTAACCTAACCTCACCTAACCTAACCAATTGGGTTGTAGGGTGGTGTTGTTAGGTTCGGGTATGGTGTACAATGTATTACAAAGTATTACGTCATAAAGTATTACAGTAAAAGTATTATATATGCTTATGCATGTATCACTAGTAGTAGTAGTAAATTCAATTAACCTAACCTAACCAATTGGGTTGTAGGGTGGTGTTGTTAGGTTCGGGTATGCTGACAATGTATTACAAAGTATAACGTCATAAAGTATTACGGTAAAAGTATTACGTCACAAGGTATAATATATGCTTATGCATGTATCACTAGTAGTAGTAGTAAATTCAATTAACCTAACCTAACCTAACCTAACTGAGTTAAGCCTAACTGAAATTATGTGTGTTTTATGTAAGTGTATTTAACCTAACTTATTTATTTTATTTTATTTTATTTTGTTTATTTATTTATTATTATTTATAATGTGTATTGTGTGTATATAAGTGTCTTACCACCAATTGGGTTGTAGGGTGGTGTTGGTAGGTTCGGGTATGGTGTACAATGTATGACAAAGTATAACGTCATAAAGTATTACAGTGAAAGTATTATATATGCTTATACATGTATTACTAGTAGTAGTAGTAATTTCAAAGAACCTAACCTAACCTAACCTAAACTAACCTAACCTAACCTAACCTAACCAATTGGGTTGTAGGGTGGTGTTGTTAGGTTCGGGTATGCTGACAATGTATTACAAAGTATAACGTCATAAAGTATTACGGTAAAAGTATTACGTCACAAGGTATAATATATGCTTATGCATGTATCACTAGTAGTAGTAGTAAATTCAATTAACCTAACCTAACCTAACCTAACTGAGTTAAGCCTAACTGAAATTATGTGTGTTTTATGTAAGTGTATTTAACCTAACTTATTTATTTTATTTTATTTTATTTTGTTTATTTATTTATTATTATTTATAATGTGTATTGTGTGTATATAAGTGTCTTACCACCAATTGGGTTGTAGGGTGGTGTTGGTAGGTTCGGGTATGGTGTACAATGTATGACAAAGTATAACGTCATAAAGTATTACAGTGAAAGTATTATATATGCTTATGCATGTATTACTAGTAGTAGTAGTAATTTCAAAGAACCTAACCTAACCTAACCTAAACTAACCTAACCTAACCTAACCAATTGGGTTGTAGGGTGGTGTTGTTAGGTTCGGGTATGCTGACAATGTATTACAAAGTATAACGTCATAAAGTATTACGGTAAAAGTATTACGTCACAAGGTATAATATATGCTTATGCATGTATCACTAGTAGTAGTAGTAAATTCAATTAACCTAACCTAACCTAACCTAACTGAGTTAAACCTAACTGAAATTATGTGTGTTTTATGTAAGTGTACTTAACCTAACTTATTTATTTTATTTTATTTTATTTTTTTTTATTTTTTTTTATTATATTATATTTTATTTTAATTTATTTTATTTTATTTTATTTTATTTTATTTTATTTTATTTTATTTTATTTTATTTTATTTTATTTTGTTTATTTATTTATTATTATTTATAATGTGTATTGTGTGTATATAAGTGTCTCACCACCAATTGGGTTGTAGGGTGGTGTTAGTAGGTTCGGGTATGGTGTACAATGTATGACAAAGTATAACGTCATAAAGTATTACAGTGAAAGTATTATATATGCTTATGCATGTATTACTAGTAGTAGTAGTAATTTCAAAGAACCTAACCTAACCTAACCTAACCTAACCTAACCTAACCAATTGGGTTGTAGGGTGGTGTTGTTAGGTTCGGGTATGCTGACAATGTATTACAAAGTATAACATCATAAAGTATTACGGTAAAAGTATTACGTCACAAGGTATTATATATGCTTATGCATGTATCACTAGTAGTAGTAAAAAATTCAATTAACCTAACCTAACCTCACCTTTTTTTTTTTTTTTTTTTTTTTTTTTTTTTTTTTTTTTTTTTTTTCTCGGGGGGAAATCCTCATGGACTTCCTCCGCCTGGGGAGAGGCGGAGGGGTGTGCCGGACTCTTACCGGCTAAAACCCCCCTGTGTCCTCCTTACACGTGGGCGCGGGGCCGCGGGAATCCAAATTCTTCCGCAGCCCCGCACTGGTGCTGGCCCGCCTTGCGGGCCTCGCCTCGGGCACGGGGGAGTGAGGTGTTAAACTCCCCCGTGCAACGCCTCAGAGGCGCGCGTCGACACCCGCGCGCGCCTCCGCCTCGGGTCCGTTGAATAGGGGGCGGGGACTTCCCCAAGTCCTTCGCCCCTGGACCCGTTCATGGGGGGCGGAAGAGGGCGTTGTCTGCCCTCCTCCGGCGCCCGGAGCGCCTGCTGCGGGCGGGATCGGCAGTTGAAATCTCCCTCTCCCGTTCCGCAGCTTCCTTCTGCGACATCACGTCCTCGCAGAAGGACACCACTGCGTCCCACGACTCTGCGCTGCCGACCATCTTCCGTACCACGGCCGGCAGCGACAGATCGCCTCCTACTTCATTTGTGAGGACACGGCGCTGCTCCTCCCAAGCAACACACTGAACGAACGTGTGTTGCGCCGTGTCCTCCCCGCCATGGACGCAGTGGTGGCACCGAGCGTCCGGCTCCCTGCCTATGCGACACAGGTACTTGCCGAAGCAGCCGTGCCCCGACAGCACCTGCGTCACCCTGAACGACAGGGAGCCGTGCCTTCTCCCGAGCCAGTCGTCGAGCACTGGCCGGATCGCCTCGACGGTGGCGAGGCCGGCGGTAGGGCGCAGAAGCCTCTGCCGCCATTCCGCCACCAAGACCTGACGGAGCTCTGCTCGGCGCTGCGCTATCTGCCGCTGCACCGGCCTCGAGTCCCGTGCCCGCTCTTCCTCGCGCCACCGATACAGCGACGCGAGCACTTTAGCCTCTAGGTCCCAGGGCGGGGATCCGGCCAGGACGCAAGCCGCCTCGTAGGAAATCGTGCGATACCCGCGGACGACTCTGACGGCCATCGCCCTCTGCGGTCTGCGCAGAATGGCTAGAGTGCTGGCCGCCAGGTCCATCGCCCACACAGGGGCCCCATATAGGGCCATGGACCGCACGATTCCCACGTACAACCGCCTACAGGCGGCGCTCGGGCCCCCCATGTTAGGAAGCAACGTTGACAGCGCGCCCGCTGCACCCATCAGCTTGGGCACCAGCCGCCGGAAGTGGGGGCCGAATTCCCATCGGCTGTCGAGCACCAATCCCAGATACTTCATGGTGGACTCGACAGCTATCCGGGCTCCACCGACCACGATGTGTGATCCCGACGGCGGCGCGCGTCGGGGGCCATGAAACACCATGGCCTCCGACTTGTTGAGGGCCACCTCCAGGCCCAGGCGCCGGATGCGGTTCACCACCTGTGACACCGCAGCCGTGGCTATCAACGCTGCTTCCCTGTGCGAGCTCCCCCGGGCAGTGACAAGCGTGTCGTCCGCATAACACGTCAAGTCGGCGCCCGACGGGAGTTCGCCTCTCAGCACCCAATCGTAACCGATGTTCCACAGGAGCGGCCCCAGCACCGATCCCTGTGGAACACCGCACGTCATGAGGTGCCGACCGGCACCGTCATGTCCCCGATATGTGACGCATCTACCTTCTAGGTAGGCCCCTACTGTGCGACGGAGGTAGGGAGGCACGCGGTGATATCTCAGTGCCTCCCGAATACAGCTCCAGGGCAGGGTGTTGAACGCGTTGGAGATGTCTAAAGACACCGCCAACACCACCCCACCCTGGGACACCGTCTCCTCCGCCAGGGCTCTCACGCGCATTATGGCGTCTACGGTGGAGCGCCCGCGACGAAAACCAAACTGGTTGTCGTCCAGGTCCGGCCCCTCTCTGCACAAGTGGCTGACGAGGCGATCTGCGATGACACGCTCAAAGAGTTTGCCCGCCTCGTCGAGCAGCACTATGGGCCGGTACGCGGACGGCGAGTCCGCGGGGCGCCCCTCCTTCCTGAGCAGGACCAGCCTCCCCTCCTTCCACACACTGGGAAACTGACCCTGCTCGAGACATGCCGTGAAGAGCCCTCTCAGCTGGGGCTCTAGCTCCTTCAGAGCCAGGACGAGAGCTCGGCCAGGAACTCCGTCGGGTCCGGGCGCCGTGTTCTTAGCCCGGAGCCGCGACACGGCCGCTCTCGTCTCTGCTTGCGTCACCTCGGGGACATCGGTGCTCTCCTCTTCGGGAGAGTCTGTGGCCGAGGGTGAAGCCATCGTCGGGGGAACGTGTCCCGCTCGCTCAGGGAAGAGCGCCAATACGACCGCCCCTAGCAGCTGGGGCTGCATGCTCTGCACCAGTGGAGGCGCCCATGCACGCAGCTTGCCCCGTACCCAACGGTAGGGGCGGCCCCACGGATCCCGATCCAGGGACCCCAGCAGCTCCTCCCTGGCACGCGACTTAGAATCGCCGATGGCCAGCCACAGAGTCTCCTTGGACGCGCTGTACACCTCATACAGCGCGTCCTCCTCGGCGGAAACCCGTCGACGTCGTCTCCGGTATCGTGTGTACTGGCGGCGAGCCGCAACGCACGCGATGCGCAACTGCGCAATCTCGGCGGTCCACCAGTACACCTGGCGCCTTGCGGACTGTTGGCGGACGCGGGGCATGGACGCGTCGCAGATCTGCGTCATCGCCCCGCGAAACCGCAGCGCCACCGCTTCGACGTCGACGGGGCCGTCCGTCGCCGACTCCCAAATCCAGGACTGGACTAAGGCAGCTTCCTCGAGCAGTTCCTTGTCGATGCACTTAAGCGCCCAGCGCGGGCCGTCGTTGATCGGGGCTGTTGGATGGCGGCCGCTCGCGGTCTGGGCAGAGACGTCGAACCGGATATACCTGTGGTCCGACAGCGTCTCCACCTCCACGGCGACACGCCAGTCGCGGACTCGGCTGGCGACAGAGGGGCTAGCGAACGAGACGTCCACTATCGACCCGCCCCGCTGCCGCACGCACGTGTATTCCGAGCCCCGATTCAGGACGACCAGACCGGTCGTCACCGCCCACTCTTCCAGCACCTCGCCCCGAGGGTCAGTGACCGGAGATCCCCACGCCGATGACTTGGCGTTGAGATCCCCGAGCACCAGAACGGGGCGAGGGTGATGGCGGCCTACGACGGCGCCCAACTCGACAAGGAAACCCTCGAAGTCGGCGAGACTCTTGTTGGGGGAGAAATACGCCCCCACAATGACGATGCCGCCCGAGACCGCAGCAACCCAGCCACGGCCCCGAGACGGGTCGGTCAGAGTCCCGCCAATAATGGCCACCAAACCGTCAGCGCACCCCAGCCAGTTGTCACGGGCGGGGATGAAGTACGGCTCGGCGACCACAGCCACGTCAATCGACCACTCTGCCATGCTCTGGAGGAGAAGATCCTGAGCTCTGGCACAGTGGTTGATGTTGCCCTGGAGGAAATGGAGGTGCCCTATTATTGACACTCCATTCCCTCGGCAACGGTCCTGGGCCGGGAGTCGGCCGCGGAGCTACTGGCCTGCGGGGGTGGCGAGGTTTCCCCGGCAGGCTTAGAGCTCCTCTTCTTTTTCTTGGCCTTGCTGGCAGGCGCGCCACAGGCCCCTCCGCCCACTTTGTGTCCCGCTGGCTTCCCCACAGCCGAACACAAGCAGCAGTTTGGCGCCGCGGAACACTGGGCCGCCTTGTGGCCGGGCTGACCGCAACGATAACAGAGGTCGCTGCGGTCAATCTCGGCGGTGCATTTTGCCCGGACGTGCCCCTTCTCCAGGCACCGGAAGCACCGCAAAGCCCGGGGCTGCAGGAGTTTCACCCTCGCTGCAACCCAGCCAACCAGCAATCTGCCACTATCGGCGATCTTTTTCGCCGACGCTACAGGGCACCGAACCCAGACTACGCCGAGTCCGGTAGCGTCAACGCGTATGTCGCCGGCCCGCACCTTGTCCGGCGGACACTCTCCGCCACGAGCAACGGCCGCCGCCACCTCCTCAGAGGTCACGGAGTCGTCCAGGCCAGCAATCCGCACTTCTGCGGTTTTCATTGGCCTGGAGACCCGGACGTCCTCTGGGTTGAGGACCTCCTTCATTTTGGCGGCCAGAGCGTCCGCCTTCTCGACGCTGTCGCTCGCAGCACCAGCCACCTCAAACAGCCGCGCACCCGTGGCAGCCTGCCTGAGGGTGACGGACTGGAGGCCAAGATCTGCCAATTTTATCTTGGCCTTGGCCTCGGCAATCACCGACTGGTACGTAACGCCGCGCTCCGCAGCTCCGGGCTGGAGCGTTAGCGTAACAGCCTCAGAACGAGGCGCACGTATCGCCGGCGCATTGCGACCGCCGGTCTTTTTGGCAGTCCGTCGCGCAGGCTGCGCAACTGCGGCGCGCGCTGCTGCTGGTGCCGCGGCCTTTTTGGCGGCTTTGCGGGCCTTCTTGCGGCCCACGACTTTCGCCCAGGTCTCACCCTTGGACCCGGCAGTCGTGGGCTGAACACTCGACGGGGTTCCCTCCACGGGCTTTTCAACACCCTCCGCGGGCTTCCCCTTTTGAGGCGCAGGTCTCGGCGGCTCCTCCGTCCTCCGTTTGTCCGCCGCTAATGTCGGCCGGAGGATTGGCTCCTGCGGAAGGCGCCGAGAGATGGCCTCGATGCGAGCGTTCATCATGCTCCCGCACTGGAGCATGCAGAGCCGAACAATGCGCTCGACCTCATCGTCGGTGTGCGCGCTTGTCGGTCCCGGTGCGGGAGTGGGAGTCGCCATGGGCGGAGTGGCGACGGCGGCAGATTGTGGCTGCTGCTGCTCGCTCAGCGCAGCCACTTGCCGCCGGAGATCCTCCAGATCTCTTCGGAGGCGGCTGTTCTCCTCCTGCAACTTAGTGACCTCGTCTGAGGCCGTTCGGTTGAGGAGGTCTCCAACCGCCTCCTTGATGTCGGCGGCTGCCTCCTTGAGGGCGCGGGTGAATGTGCCCTTCAGGTTGCCGGACTGCGTGGCAACCTTCAGGACGACATCCACGCCGCCCAACACTTGTTGGCTTAACGCCACCGCCGACATCTCCCCTGAAGCCGCCAAAGCGGCACGTCGCTCGCGGGCGCGTCGGGCCATCTCTGTCACCTCATCGACCGCGACCGCCCTCCGCTGCTCTCTTTTGGCGGCGTTGAGCTCTGCTTTCGTGCTTCCTAGGGAAACACAGCTCACGCCGCCAGGGTCCTCGCTCCTGACCCCAACATCACTCTCTTCGCTGGCCGCCGGAGTAGCGGAGCGCAGAAACCGCCCCCGCGAATCCCTCGGCGGCCGCAAAGAGGCCCCCCCTCCTGTTGGTGCCGGTTTTCGGCCCCGCCGAGCTGTCGGCACTTTTGGGGCCGATAGGTCCTCCTCGCTTGAGGATAGGCCTATCGACCCATCTCGGTCCGAGACTTCATCGCGCGGACGCTTCCTCCAAAATCTGGAGGCAGTTCCGCGCGACTCCCCGTCGGACAGGACCACACTGCACGGTCTGCAGCCCCCCTGGCTCAAGACCGTGCCAAGATTGGTGCTTCCAGTAGCACTATCAGCAGCAGGGGCCTGGTCGCCTACCCCTGCGCGTCCGTCGGTCGCCAATTTCACACTCACAGGCCCGGATACCTGTGAGCGCCGGTTGTCAGCCGGGTCACATGACATAGAATCGGTGCTTCCAGTAGCCACATCCGCTACAGGGGCCTGGTCGCCTACCCCTGCGCGTCCTTCGGTAACCAATTTAACACTCGCAGGCCCGGATACCTGCGAGCGCCGGGCGTCAGCCGGATCGCAAGACAAGACACACTCTATATCTGACATTTCCATTTACGATATGGGTGGTACACACATCGCTTCCCCAAGGCGATGCGGCCACTCTTTTTGGGAGGGTATTTAGTCCCCCCGAGGCCAGCGGATGCCTCCGGTGCAGGATACACCGCCCGCTGCTCGGTATCTACAACTAGGACACTAACCTAAGACTAAACCTAATATATTTTTGTATTTTTTGTTATTTTGTAATTTTCTCTTTGGTTTTTTTTTTTTTTTTTTTTTTTTTTTTTTTTTTTTTTTTTTTTTTTTTTTTTTTTTTTTTTAACTTACGGCTAACTTAAAACTAACTTAACCTACTTGGCACCGTGGCTCAGCACCTCGCCACGGATGCCCCAATACCGCAGGTTGAGGAGCAACCTGCGGCCTTCCCCACCTCGGTCACCACGACGAGCACGCCGCGGAGACCCGTAGACCGCGGACTGTACAACGGCCCGCGATCTACCCCACCTCGCTCCCTAGTCGTGCACTCTGCTGCTGCAGAGTGCAGATAGGGAGCCCTCGGGAGCGACTCCTCCGCTCCTGTCGAAATTAGCCACGGACAACAATCTCCTCTATCCCACCCCCCGCGAAGAGATTATTGTCCGTGCCCAGGGTGCACCGGCCCGGTGACTGCTCTTCCCTTAGGACGTGTCCACAGGGACCAGCAGTTGCCGAGCACACGGGGAGGTTTTCTGACAGGCACCCCAACCTAACCTCACCTAACCTAACCTTTTTTTTTTTTTTTTTTTTTTTTTCTCGGGGGGAAATCCTCATGGACTTCCTCCGCCTGGGGAGAGGCGGAGGGGTGTGCCGGACTCTTACCGGCTAAAACCCCCCTGTGTCCTCCTTACACGTGGGCGCGGGGCCGCGGGAATCCAAATTCTTCCGCAGCCCCGCACTGGTGCTGGCCCGCCTTGCGGGCCTCGCCTCGGGCACGGGGGAGTGAGGTGTTAAACTCCCCCGTGCAACGCCTCAGAGGCGCGCGTCGACACCCGCGCGCGCCTCCGCCTCGGGTCCGTTGAATAGGGGGCGGGGACTTCCCCAAGTCCTTCGCCCCTGGACCCGTTCATGGGGGGCGGAAGAGGGCGTTGTCTGCCCTCCTCCGGCGCCCGGAGCGCCTGCTGCGGGCGGGATCGGCAGTTGAAATCTCCCTCTCCCGTTCCGCAGCTTCCTTCTGCGACATCACGTCCTCGCAGAAGGACACCACTGCGTCCCACGACTCTGCGCTGCCGACCATCTTCCGTACCACGGCCGGCAGCGACAGATCGCCTCCTACTTCATTTGTGAGGACACGGCGCTGCTCCTCCCAAGCAACACACTGAACGAACGTGTGTTGCGCCGTGTCCTCCCCGCCATGGACGCAGTGGTGGCACCGAGCGTCTGGCTCCCTGCCTATGCGACACAGGTACTTGCCGAAGCAGCCGTGCCCCGACAGCACCTGCGTCACCCTGAACGACAGGGAGCCGTGCCTTCTCCCGAGCCAGTCGTCGAGCACTGGCCGGATCGCCTCGACGGTGGCGAGGCCGGCGGTAGGGCGCAGAAGCCTCTGCCGCCATTCCGCCACCAAGACCTGACGGAGCTCTGCTCGGCGCTGCGCTATCTGCCGCTGCACCGGCCTCGAGTCCCGTGCCCGCTCTTCCTCGCGCCACCGATACAGCGACGCGAGTACTTTAGCCTCTAGGTCCCAGGGCGGGGATCCGGCCAGGACGCAAGCCGCCTCGTAGGAAATCGTGCGATACCCGCGGACGACTCTGACGGCCATCGCCCTCTGCGGTCTGCGCAGAATGGCTAGAGTGCTGGCCGCCAGGTCCATCGCCCACACAGGGGCCCCATATAGGGCCATGGACCGCACGATTCCCACGTACAACCGCCTACAGGCGGCGCTCGGGCCCCCCATGTTAGGAAGCAACGTTGACAGCGCGCCCGCTGCACCCATCAGCTTGGGCACCAGCCGCCGGAAGTGGGGGCCGAATTCCCATCGGCTGTCGAGCACCAATCCCAGATACTTCATGGTGGACTCGACAGCTATCCGGGCTCCACCGACCACGATGTGTGATCCCGACGGCGGCGCGCGTCGGGGGCCATGAAACACCATGGCCTCCGACTTGTTGAGGGCCACCTCCAGGCCCAGGCGCCGGATGCGGTTCACCACCTGTGACACCGCAGCCGTGGCTATCAACGCTGCTTCCCTGTGCGAGCTCCCCCGGGCAGTGACAAGCGTGTCGTCCGCATAACACGTCAAGTCGGCGCCCGACGGGAGTTCGCCTCTCAGCACCCAATCGTAACCGATGTTCCACAGGAGCGGCCCCAGCACCGATCCCTGTGGAACACCGCACGTCATGAGGTGCCGACCGGCACCGTCATGTCCCCGATATGTGACGCATCTACCTTCTAGGTAGGCCCCTACTGTGCGACGGAGGTAGGGAGGCACGCGGTGATATCTCAGTGCCTCCCGAATACAGCTCCAGGGCAGGGTGTTGAACGCGTTGGAGATGTCTAAAGACACCGCCAACACCACCCCACCCTGGGACACCGTCTCCTCCGCCAGGGCTCTCACGCGCATTATGGCGTCTACGGTGGAGCGCCCGCGACGAAAACCAAACTGGTTGTCGTCCAGGTCCGGCCCCTCTCTGCACAAGTGGCTGACGAGGCGATCTGCGATGACACGCTCAAAGAGTTTGCCCGCCTCGTCGAGCAGCACTATGGGCCGGTACGCGGACGGCGAGTCCGCGGGGCGCCCCTCCTTCCTGAGCAGGACCAGCCTCCCCTCCTTCCACACACTGGGAAACTGACCCTGCTCGAGACATGCCGTGAAGAGCCCTCTCAGCTGGGGCTCTAGCTCCTTCAGAGCCAGGACGAGAGCTCGGCCAGGAACTCCGTCGGGTCCGGGCGCCGTGTTCTTAGCCCGGAGCCGCGACACGGCCGCTCTCGTCTCTGCTTGCGTCACCTCGGGGACATCGGTGCTCTCCTCTTCGGGAGAGTCTGTGGCCGAGGGTGAAGCCATCGTCGGGGGAACGTGTCCCGCTCGCTCAGGGAAGAGCGCCAATACGACCGCCCCTAGCAGCTGGGGCTGCATGCTCTGCACCAGTGGAGGCGCCCATGCACGCAGCTTGCCCCGTACCCAACGGTAGGGGCGGCCCCACGGATCCCGATCCAGGGACCCCAGCAGCTCCTCCCTGGCACGCGACTTAGAATCGCCGATGGCCAGCCACAGAGTCTCCTTGGACGCGCTGTACACCTCATACAGCGCGTCCTCCTCGGCGGAAACCCGTCGACGTCGTCTCCGGTATCGTGTGTACTGGCGGCGAGCCGCAACGCACGCGATGCGCAACTGCGCAATCTCGGCGGTCCACCAGTACACCTGGCGCCTTGCGGACTGTTGGCGGACGCGGGGCATGGACGCGTCGCAGATCTGCGTCATCGCCCCGCGAAACCGCAGCGCCACCGCTTCGACGTCGACGGGGCCGTCCGTCGCCGACTCCCAAATCCAGGACTGGACTAAGGCAGCTTCCTCGAGCAGTTCCTTGTCGATGCACTTAAGCGCCCAGCGCGGGCCGTCGTTGATCGGGGCTGTTGGATGGCGGCCGCTCGCGGTCTGGGCAGAGACGTCGAACCGGATATACCTGTGGTCCGACAGCGTCTCCACCTCCACGGCGACACGCCAGTCGCGGACTCGGCTGGCGACAGAGGGGCTAGCGAACGAGACGTCCACTATCGACCCGCCCCGCTGCCGCACGCACGTGTATTCCGAGCCCCGATTCAGGACGACCAGACCGGTCGTCACCGCCCACTCTTCCAGCACCTCGCCCCGAGGGTCAGTGACCGGAGATCCCCACGCCGATGACTTGGCGTTGAGATCCCCGAGCACCAGAACGGGGCGAGGGTGATGGCGGCCTACGACGGCGCCCAACTCGACAAGGAAACCCTCGAAGTCGGCGAGACTCTTGTTGGGGGAGAAATACGCCCCCACAATGACGATGCCGCCCGAGACCGCAGCAACCCAGCCACGGCCCCGAGACGGGTCGGTCAGAGTCCCGCCAATAATGGCCACCAAACCGTCAGCGCACCCCAGCCAGTTGTCACGGGCGGGGATGAAGTACGGCTCGGCGACCACAGCCACGTCAATCGACCACTCTGCCATGCTCTGGAGGAGAAGATCCTGAGCTCTGGCACAGTGGTTGATGTTGCCCTGGAGGAAATGGAGGTGCCCTATTATTGACACTCCATTCCCTCGGCAACGGTCCTGGGCCGGGAGTCGGCCGCGGAGCTACTGGCCTGCGGGGGTGGCGAGGTTTCCCCGGCAGGCTTAGAGCTCCTCTTCTTTTTCTTGGCCTTGCTGGCAGGCGCGCCACAGGCCCCTCCGCCCACTTTGTGTCCCGCTGGCTTCCCCACAGCCGAACACAAGCAGCAGTTTGGCGCCGCGGAACACTGGGCCGCCTTGTGGCCGGGCTGACCGCAACGATAACAGAGGTCGCTGCGGTCAATCTCGGCGGTGCATTTTGCCCGGACGTGCCCCTTCTCCAGGCACCGGAAGCACCGCAAAGCCCGGGGCTGCAGGAGTTTCACCCTCGCTGCAACCCAGCCAACCAGCAATCTGCCACTATCGGCGATCTTTTTCGCCGACGCTACAGGGCACCGAACCCAGACTACGCCGAGTCCGGTAGCGTCAACGCGTATGTCGCCGGCCCGCACCTTGTCCGGCGGACACTCTCCGCCACGAGCAACGGCCGCCGCCACCTCCTCAGAGGTCACGGAGTCGTCCAGGCCAGCAATCCGCACTTCTGCGGTTTTCATTGGCCTGGAGACCCGGACGTCCTCTGGGTTGAGGACCTCCTTCATTTTGGCGGCCAGAGCGTCCGCCTTCTCGACGCTGTCGCTCGCAGCACCAGCCACCTCAAACAGCCGCGCACCCGTGGCAGCCTGCCTGAGGGTGACGGACTGGAGGCCAAGATCTGCCAATTTTATCTTGGCCTTGGCCTCGGCAATCACCGACTGGTACGTAACGCCGCGCTCCGCAGCTCCGGGCTGGAGCGTTAGCGTAACAGCCTCAGAACGAGGCGCACGTATCGCCGGCGCATTGCGACCGCCGGTCTTTTTGGCAGTCCGTCGCGCAGGCTGCGCAACTGCGGCGCGCGCTGCTGCTGGTGCCGCGGCCTTTTTGGCGGCTTTGCGGGCCTTCTTGCGGCCCACGACTTTCGCCCAGGTCTCACCCTTGGACCCGGCAGTCGTGGGCTGAACACTCGACGGGGTTCCCTCCACGGGCTTTTCAACACCCTCCGCGGGCTTCCCCTTTTGAGGCGCAGGTCTCGGCGGCTCCTCCGTCCTCCGTTTGTCCGCCGCTAATGTCGGCCGGAGGATTGGCTCCTGCGGAAGGCGCCGAGAGATGGCCTCGATGCGAGCGTTCATCATGCTCCCGCACTGGAGCATGCAGAGCCGAACAATGCGCTCGACCTCATCGTCGGTGTGCGCGCTTGTCGGTCCCGGTGCGGGAGTGGGAGTCGCCATGGGCGGAGTGGCGACGGCGGCAGATTGTGGCTGCTGCTGCTCGCTCAGCGCAGCCACTTGCCGCCGGAGATCCTCCAGATCTCTTCGGAGAGCTGTCGGCACTTTTGGGGCCGATAGGTCCTCCTCGCTTGAGGATAGGCCTATCGACCCATCTCGGTCCGAGACTTCATCGCGCGGACGCTTCCTCCAAAATCTGGAGGCAGTTCCGCGCGACTCCCCGTCGGACAGGACCACACTGCACGGTCTGCAGCCCCCCTGGCTCAAGACCGTGCCAAGATTGGTGCTTCCAGTAGCACTATCAGCAGCAGGGGCCTGGTCGCCTACCCCTGCGCGTCCGTCGGTCGCCAATTTCACACTCACAGGCCCGGATACCTGTGAGCGCCGGTTGTCAGCCGGGTCACATGACATAGAATCGGTGCTTCCAGTAGCCACATCCGCTACAGGGGCCTGGTCGCCTACCCCTGCGCGTCCTTCGGTAACCAATTTAACACTCGCAGGCCCGGATACCTGCGAGCGCCGGGCGTCAGCCGGATCGCAAGACAAGACACACTCTATATCTGACATTTCCATTTACGATATGGGTGGTACACACATCGCTTCCCCAAGGCGATGCGGCCACTCTTTTTGGGAGGGTATTTAGTCCCCCCGAGGCCAGCGGATGCCTCCGGTGCAGGATACACCGCCCGCTGCTCGGTATCTACAACTAGGACACTAACCTAAGACTAAACCTAATATATTTTTGTATTTTTTGTTATTTTGTAATTTTCTGTTTGGTTTTTTTTTTTTTTTTTTTTTTTTTTTTTTTTTTTTTTTTTTTTTTTTTTTTTAACTTACGGCTAACTTAAAACTAACTTAACCTACTTGGCACCGTGGCTCAGCACCTCGCCACGGATGCCCCAATACCGCAGGTTGAGGAGCAACCTGCGGCCTTCCCCACCTCGGTCACCACGACGAGCACGCCGCGGAGACCCGTAGACCGCGGACTGTACAACGGCCCGCGATCTACCCCACCTCGCTCCCTAGTCGTGCACTCTGCTGCTGCAGAGTGCAGATAGGGAGCCCTCGGGAGCGACTCCTCCGCTCCTGTCGAAATTAGCCACGGACAACAATCTCCTCTATCCCACCCCCCGCGAAGAGATTATTGTCCGTGCCCAGGGTGCACCGGCCCGGTGACTGCTCTTCCCTTAGGACGTGTCCACAGGGACCAGCAGTTGCCGAGCACACAACCTAACCAATTGGGTTGTAGGGTGGTGTTGTTAGGTTCGGGTATGGTGTACAATGTATTACAACCAAAAACAACAAAATTACAACAAATTACAACCAAAAAATGTATTAACCTAACCTAACCTAACCTTTTTTTTTTTTTTTTTTTTTTTTTTCTCGGGGGGAAATCCTCATGGACTTCCTCCGCCTGGGGAGAGGCGGAGGGGTGTGCCGGACTCTTACCGGCTAAAACCCCCCTGTGTCCTCCTTACACGTGGGCGCGGGGCCGCGGGAATCCAAATTCTTCCGCAGCCCCGCACTGGTGCTGGCCCGCCTTGCGGGCCTCGCCTCGGGCACGGGGGAGTGAGGTGTTAAACTCCCCCGTGCAACGCCTCAGAGGCGCGCGTCGACACCCGCGCGCGCCTCCGCCTCGGGTCCGTTGAATAGGGGGCGGGGACTTCCCCAAGTCCTTCGCCCCTGGACCCGTTCATGGGGGGCGGAAGAGGGCGTTGTCTGCCCTCCTCCGGCGCCCGGAGCGCCTGCTGCGGGCGGGATCGGCAGTTGAAATCTCCCTCTCCCGTTCCGCAGCTTCCTTCTGCGACATCACGTCCTCGCAGAAGGACACCACTGCGTCCCACGACTCTGCGCTGCCGACCATCTTCCGTACCACGGCCGGCAGCGACAGATCGCCTCCTACTTCATTTGTGAGGACACGGCGCTGCTCCTCCCAAGCAACACACTGAACGAACGTGTGTTGCGCCGTGTCCTCCCCGCCATGGACGCAGTGGTGGCACCGAGCGTCCGGCTCCCTGCCTATGCGACACAGGTACTTGCCGAAGCAGCCGTGCCCCGACAGCACCTGCGTCACCCTGAACGACAGGGAGCCGTGCCTTCTCCCGAGCCAGTCGTCGAGCACTGGCCGGATCGCCTCGACGGTGGCGAGGCCGGCGGTAGGGCGCAGAAGCCTCTGCCGCCATTCCGCCACCAAGACCTGACGGAGCTCTGCTCGGCGCTGCGCTATCTGCCGCTGCACCGGCCTCGAGTCCCGTGCCCGCTCTTCCTCGCGCCACCGATACAACGACGCGAGTACTTTAGCCTCTAGGTCCCAGGGCGGGGATCCGGCCAGGACGCAAGCCGCCTCGTAGGAAATCGTGCGATACCCGCGGACGACTCTGACGGCCATCGCCCTCTGCGGTCTGCGCAGAATGGCTAGAGTGCTGGCCGCCAGGTCCATCGCCCACACAGGGGCCCCATATAGGGCCATGGACCGCACGATTCCCACGTACAACCGCCTACAGGCGGCGCTCGGGCCCCCCATGTTAGGAAGCAACGTTGACAGCGCGCCCGCTGCACCCATCAGCTTGGGCACCAGCCGCCGGAAGTGGGGGCCGAATTCCCATCGGCTGTCGAGCACCAATCCCAGATACTTCATGGTGGACTCGACAGCTATCCGGGCTCCACCGACCACGATGTGTGATCCCGACGGCGGCGCGCGTCGGGGGCCATGAAACACCATGGCCTCCGACTTGTTGAGGGCCACCTCCAGGCCCAGGCGCCGGATGCGGTTCACCACCTGTGACACCGCAGCCGTGGCTATCAACGCTGCTTCCCTGTGCGAGCTCCCCCGGGCAGTGACAAGCGTGTCGTCCGCATAACACGTCAAGTCGGCGCCCGACGGGAGTTCGCCTCTCAGCACCCAATCGTAACCGATGTTCCACAGGAGCGGCCCCAGCACCGATCCCTGTGGAACACCGCACGTCATGAGGTGCCGACCGGCACCGTCATGTCCCCGATATGTGACGCATCTACCTTCTAGGTAGGCCCCTACTGTGCGACGGAGGTAGGGAGGCACGCGGTGATATCTCAGTGCCTCCCGAATACAGCTCCAGGGCAGGGTGTTGAACGCGTTGGAGATGTCTAAAGACACCGCCAACACCACCCCACCCTGGGACACCGTCTCCTCCGCCAGGGCTCTCACGCGCATTATGGCGTCTACGGTGGAGCGCCCGCGACGAAAACCAAACTGGTTGTCGTCCAGGTCCGGCCCCTCTCTGCACAAGTGGCTGACGAGGCGATCTGCGATGACACGCTCAAAGAGTTTGCCCGCCTCGTCGAGCAGCACTATGGGCCGGTACGCGGACGGCGAGTCCGCGGGGCGCCCCTCCTTCCTGAGCAGGACCAGCCTCCCCTCCTTCCACACACTGGGAAACTGACCCTGCTCGAGACATGCCGTGAAGAGCCCTCTCAGCTGGGGCTCTAGCTCCTTCAGAGCCAGGACGAGAGCTCGGCCAGGAACTCCGTCGGGTCCGGGCGCCGTGTTCTTAGCCCGGAGCCGCGACACGGCCGCTCTCGTCTCTGCTTGCGTCACCTCGGGGACATCGGTGCTCTCCTCTTCGGGAGAGTCTGTGGCCGAGGGTGAAGCCATCGTCGGGGGAACGTGTCCCGCTCGCTCAGGGAAGAGCGCCAATACGACCGCCCCTAGCAGCTGGGGCTGCATGCTCTGCACCAGTGGAGGCGCCCATGCACGCAGCTTGCCCCGTACCCAACGGTAGGGGCGGCCCCACGGATCCCGATCCAGGGACCCCAGCAGCTCCTCCCTGGCACGCGACTTAGAATCGCCGATGGCCAGCCACAGAGTCTCCTTGGACGCGCTGTACACCTCATACAGCGCGTCCTCCTCGGCGGAAACCCGTCGACGTCGTCTCCGGTATCGTGTGTACTGGCGGCGAGCCGCAACGCACGCGATGCGCAACTGCGCAATCTCGGCGGTCCACCAGTACACCTGGCGCCTTGCGGACTGTTGGCGGACGCGGGGCATGGACGCGTCGCAGATCTGCGTCATCGCCCCGCGAAACCGCAGCGCCACCGCTTCGACGTCGACGGGGCCGTCCGTCGCCGACTCCCAAATCCAGGACTGGACTAAGGCAGCTTCCTCGAGCAGTTCCTTGTCGATGCACTTAAGCGCCCAGCGCGGGCCGTCGTTGATCGGGGCTGTTGGATGGCGGCCGCTCGCGGTCTGGGCAGAGACGTCGAACCGGATATACCTGTGGTCCGACAGCGTCTCCACCTCCACGGCGACACGCCAGTCGCGGACTCGGCTGGCGACAGAGGGGCTAGCGAACGAGACGTCCACTATCGACCCGCCCCGCTGCCGCACGCACGTGTATTCCGAGCCCCGATTCAGGACGACCAGACCGGTCGTCACCGCCCACTCTTCCAGCACCTCGCCCCGAGGGTCAGTGACCGGAGATCCCCACGCCGATGACTTGGCGTTGAGATCCCCGAGCACCAGAACGGGGCGAGGGTGATGGCGGCCTACGACGGCGCCCAACTCGACAAGGAAACCCTCGAAGTCGGCGAGACTCTTGTTGGGGGAGAAATACGCCCCCACAATGACGATGCCGCCCGAGACCGCAGCAACCCAGCCACGGCCCCGAGACGGGTCGGTCAGAGTCCCGCCAATAATGGCCACCAAACCGTCAGCGCACCCCAGCCAGTTGTCACGGGCGGGGATGAAGTACGGCTCGGCGACCACAGCCACGTCAATCGACCACTCTGCCATGCTCTGGAGGAGAAGATCCTGAGCTCTGGCACAGTGGTTGATGTTGCCCTGGAGGAAATGGAGGTGCCCTATTATTGACACTCCATTCCCTCGGCAACGGTCCTGGGCCGGGAGTCGGCCGCGGAGCTACTGGCCTGCGGGGGTGGCGAGGTTTCCCCGGCAGGCTTAGAGCTCCTCTTCTTTTTCTTGGCCTTGCTGGCAGGCGCGCCACAGGCCCCTCCGCCCACTTTGTGTCCCGCTGGCTTCCCCACAGCCGAACACAAGCAGCAGTTTGGCGCCGCGGAACACTGGGCCGCCTTGTGGCCGGGCTGACCGCAACGATAACAGAGGTCGCTGCGGTCAATCTCGGCGGTGCATTTTGCCCGGACGTGCCCCTTCTCCAGGCACCGGAAGCACCGCAAAGCCCGGGGCTGCAGGAGTTTCACCCTCGCTGCAACCCAGCCAACCAGCAATCTGCCACTATCGGCGATCTTTTTCGCCGACGCTACAGGGCACCGAACCCAGACTACGCCGAGTCCGGTAGCGTCAACGCGTATGTCGCCGGCCCGCACCTTGTCCGGCGGACACTCTCCGCCACGAGCAACGGCCGCCGCCACCTCCTCAGAGGTCACGGAGTCGTCCAGGCCAGCAATCCGCACTTCTGCGGTTTTCATTGGCCTGGAGACCCGGACGTCCTCTGGGTTGAGGACCTCCTTCATTTTGGCGGCCAGAGCGTCCGCCTTCTCGACGCTGTCGCTCGCAGCACCAGCCACCTCAAACAGCCGCGCACCCGTGGCAGCCTGCCTGAGGGTGACGGACTGGAGGCCAAGATCTGCCAATTTTATCTTGGCCTTGGCCTCGGCAATCACCGACTGGTACGTAACGCCGCGCTCCGCAGCTCCGGGCAACCTAACCTAACCTAACCTAACCTATAGTTCGGCCATTCAGAGAATGCGTTCCTGACACGTCGCGATTGAACTGACGACGTAACTTTGCAATGGCGTTGCAGTTACGATAAAAATATTTTTGCTGGTTGTTTACCGTTTTAACAATTGAGGAGCATTAAAACAACATTATTATATCAATAATCAATGAATGTAGTTACGTCGTCAGTTCAATCGCGACGTGTCAGGAACGCATTCTCTGAATGGCCGAACTATAACCTAACCAATTGGGTTGTAGGGTGGTGTTGTTAGGTTCGGGTATGCTGACAATGTATTACAAAGTATAACGTCATAAAGTATTACGGTAAAAGTATTACGTCACAAGGTATAATATATGCTTATGCATGTATCACTAGTAGTAGTAGTAAATTCAATTAACCTAACCTAACCTCACCTTTTTTTTTTTTTTTTTTTCCCGGGGGGAAATCCTCATGGACTTCCTCCGCCTGGGGAGAGGCGGAGGGGTGTGCCGGACTCTTACCGGCTAAAACCCCCCTGTGTCCTCCTTACACGTGGGCGCGGGGCCGCGGGAATCCAAATTCTTCCGCAGCCCCGCACTGGTGCTGGCCCGCCTTGCGGGCCTCGCCTCGGGCACGGGGGAGTGAGGTGTTAAACTCCCCCGTGCAACGCCTCAGAGGCGCGCGTCGACACCCGCGCGCGCCTCCGCCTCGGGTCCGTTGAATAGGGGGCGGGGACTTCCCCAAGTCCTTCGCCCCTGGACCCGTTCATGGGGGGCGGAAGAGGGCGTTGTCTGCCCTCCTCCGGCGCCCGGAGCGCCTGCTGCGGGCGGGATCGGCAGTTGAAATCTCCCTCTCCCGTTCCGCAGCTTCCTTCTGCGACATCACGTCCTCGCAGAAGGACACCACTGCGTCCCACGACTCTGCGCTGCCGACCATCTTCCGTACCACGGCCGGCAGCGACAGATCGCCTCCTACTTCATTTGTGAGGACACGGCGCTGCTCCTCCCAAGCAACACACTGAACGAACGTGTGTTGCGCCGTGTCCTCCCCGCCATGGACGCAGTGGTGGCACCGAGCGTCCGGCTCCCTGCCTATGCGACACAGGTACTTGCCGAAGCAGCCGTGCCCCGACAGCACCTGCGTCACCCTGAACGACAGGGAGCCGTGCCTTCTCCCGAGCCAGTCGTCGAGCACTGGCCGGATCGCCTCGACGGTGGCGAGGCCGGCGGTAGGGCGCAGAAGCCTCTGCCGCCATTCCGCCACCAAGACCTGACGGAGCTCTGCTCGGCGCTGCGCTATCTGCCGCTGCACCGGCCTCGAGTCCCGTGCCCGCTCTTCCTCGCGCCACCGATACAACGACGCGAGTACTTTAGCCTCTAGGTCCCAGGGCGGGGATCCGGCCAGGACGCAAGCCGCCTCGTAGGAAATCGTGCGATACCCGCGGACGACTCTGACGGCCATCGCCCTCTGCGGTCTGCGCAGAATGGCTAGAGTGCTGGCCGCCAGGTCCATCGCCCACACAGGGGCCCCATATAGGGCCATGGACCGCACGATTCCCACGTACAACCGCCTACAGGCGGCGCTCGGGCCCCCCATGTTAGGAAGCAACGTTGACAGCGCGCCCGCTGCACCCATCAGCTTGGGCACCAGCCGCCGGAAGTGGGGGCCGAATTCCCATCGGCTGTCGAGCACCAATCCCAGATACTTCATGGTGGACTCGACAGCTATCCGGGCTCCACCGACCACGATGTGTGATCCCGACGGCGGCGCGCGTCGGGGGCCATGAAACACCATGGCCTCCGACTTGTTGAGGGCCACCTCCAGGCCCAGGCGCCGGATGCGGTTCACCACCTGTGACACCGCAGCCGTGGCTATCAACGCTGCTTCCCTGTGCGAGCTCCCCCGGGCAGTGACAAGCGTGTCGTCCGCATAACACGTCAAGTCGGCGCCCGACGGGAGTTCGCCTCTCAGCACCCAATCGTAACCGATGTTCCACAGGAGCGGCCCCAGCACCGATCCCTGTGGAACACCGCACGTCATGAGGTGCCGACCGGCACCGTCATGTCCCCGATATGTGACGCATCTACCTTCTAGGTAGGCCCCTACTGTGCGACGGAGGTAGGGAGGCACGCGGTGATATCTCAGTGCCTCCCGAATACAGCTCCAGGGCAGGGTGTTGAACGCGTTGGAGATGTCTAAAGACACCGCCAACACCACCCCACCCTGGGACACCGTCTCCTCCGCCAGGGCTCTCACGCGCATTATGGCGTCTACGGTGGAGCGCCCGCGACGAAAACCAAACTGGTTGTCGTCCAGGTCCGGCCCCTCTCTGCACAAGTGGCTGACGAGGCGATCTGCGATGACACGCTCAAAGAGTTTGCCCGCCTCGTCGAGCAGCACTATGGGCCGGTACGCGGACGGCGAGTCCGCGGGGCGCCCCTCCTTCCTGAGCAGGACCAGCCTCCCCTCCTTCCACACACTGGGAAACTGACCCTGCTCGAGACATGCCGTGAAGAGCCCTCTCAGCTGGGGCTCTAGCTCCTTCAGAGCCAGGACGAGAGCTCGGCCAGGAACTCCGTCGGGTCCGGGCGCCGTGTTCTTAGCCCGGAGCCGCGACACGGCCGCTCTCGTCTCTGCTTGCGTCACCTCGGGGACATCGGTGCTCTCCTCTTCGGGAGAGTCTGTGGCCGAGGGTGAAGCCATCGTCGGGGGAACGTGTCCCGCTCGCTCAGGGAAGAGCGCCAATACGACCGCCCCTAGCAGCTGGGGCTGCATGCTCTGCACCAGTGGAGGCGCCCATGCACGCAGCTTGCCCCGTACCCAACGGTAGGGGCGGCCCCACGGATCCCGATCCAGGGACTCCAGCAGCTCCTCCCTGGCACGCGACTTAGAATCGCCGATGGCCAGCCACAGAGTCTCCTTGGACGCGCTGTACACCTCATACAGCGCGTCCTCCTCGGCGGAAACCCGTCGACGTCGTCTCCGGTATCGTGTGTACTGGCGGCGAGCCGCAACGCACGCGATGCGCAACTGCGCAATCTCGGCGGTCCACCAGTACACCTGGCGCCTTGCGGACTGTTGGCGGACGCGGGGCATGGACGCGTCGCAGATCTGCGTCATCGCCCCGCGAAACCGCAGCGCCACCGCTTCGACGTCGACGGGGCCGTCCGTCGCCGACTCCCAAATCCAGGACTGGACTAAGGCAGCTTCCTCGAGCAGTTCCTTGTCGATGCACTTAAGCGCCCAGCGCGGGCCGTCGTTGATCGGGGCTGTTGGATGGCGGCCGCTCGCGGTCTGGGCAGAGACGTCGAACCGGATATACCTGTGGTCCGACAGCGTCTCCACCTCCACGGCGACACGCCAGTCGCGGACTCGGCTGGCGACAGAGGGGCTAGCGAACGAGACGTCCACTATCGACCCGCCCCGCTGCCGCACGCACGTGTATTCCGAGCCCCGATTCAGGACGACCAGACCGGTCGTCACCGCCCACTCTTCCAGCACCTCGCCCCGAGGGTCAGTGACCGGAGATCCCCACGCCGATGACTTGGCGTTGAGATCCCCGAGCACCAGAACGGGGCGAGGGTGATGGCGGCCTACGACGGCGCCCAACTCGACAAGGAAACCCTCGAAGTCGGCGAGACTCTTGTTGGGGGAGAAATACGCCCCCACAATGACGATGCCGCCCGAGACCGCAGCAACCCAGCCACGGCCCCGAGACGGGTCGGTCAGAGTCCCGCCAATAATGGCCACCAAACCGTCAGCGCACCCCAGCCAGTTGTCACGGGCGGGGATGAAGTACGGCTCGGCGACCACAGCCACGTCAATCGACCACTCTGCCATGCTCTGGAGGAGAAGATCCTGAGCTCTGGCACAGTGGTTGATGTTGCCCTGGAGGAAATGGAGGTGCCCTATTATTGACACTCCATTCCCTCGGCAACGGTCCTGGGCCGGGAGTCGGCCGCGGAGCTACTGGCCTGCGGGGGTGGCGAGGTTTCCCCGGCAGGCTTAGAGCTCCTCTTCTTTTTCTTGGCCTTGCTGGCAGGCGCGCCACAGGCCCCTCCGCCCACTTTGTGTCCCGCTGGCAACCTAACCTCACCTAACCTAACCAATTGGGTTGTAGGGTGGTGTTGTTAGGTTCGGGTATGGTGTACAATGTATTACAAAGTATTACGTCATAAAGTATTACAGTAAAAGTATTATACACCGCTATTTTTTAATTAGTGCACAAACTTAAAGGGCTCATTTAAAAAGTTCTTAGTATTATCTATGCAAAGTTTCAAAGACTAATATTCATAATCAGCAAAGTTATTAGCGATAAGTTATATCCAAAAATTTCACTCAATTCATGGAAACATTGTACAAGTTATTCCAGGTCATTCATAGTAGTATTCATTAATAATGTTCTGTCGCTCTCGCATTCGCGTGCTCTCGCTCGAACTTGCCCCGCGTCCAACAGCTGATAACGAATGTAGGTAACTAAAACGCATAGATGCGTTACGATTAAAAACTAAGAAAAAGTAAAATAAAAGGTGTACGGAAAATAAACTTTTATTCAATTCAAACTTTTCCTTCATACTTTATTTGGGCTTAGGACCAACAAAATTACCAACTTTTTCAAAATGAATTATTAAGAAATTAGGTGACTAAATTAAAAGATTACGTGGTAAAAAGAAATCAAATAAGTAAAGTTGTAAAACTTGTGAAAAAAAGTAATTTTGGCGTATTTAAAAAGTTTGAATCAGCTGATATTTACAATAATTGTTATGTCACCTTAGAATTTACGTACCTACTTATTTACAAAAAAACTTACAGATATTTTAGCTGTCCTTCAAAATGTCCACCACCATTTTCAATACAAACACGAGCACGTTTAATTAAATTGTTTTTTAATGATAAAAGTATGTCTCGTTTACTTTTTACTTCGTCAAACGCGTCCAGTATGCGCTGTTTTAATTGTTCTACACTTGTAGGCTCACTAACGTACACTCGTCGTTTAATTTCACTCCACAAAAAAAAGTCCAATGGCGTGAGATCAGGAGATCGTGGCGGCCATGCCACTGGGCCGCCTCGACCGATCCACCGACTCCCGAACTGCTCGTTTAAGTACTCACGCACTGCGCTGTGGTAGTGCGGAGGCGCGCCGTCTTGCTGGAACCAGACATCTCTTAAATTGGCTAATGGAATCTCTTCCAGCATTTCAGACACCATATTCCGCAGCAAAGCTAAATAAGATTCGCCAGTAAGGCGCCCTTCTATGAAATACGGGCCAACAATGTTGTCGTTGAGAATTCCTGCCCAGACGTTAATGGAAAACCTGTGTTGGAAAGAGTTCTCCCTTGTTAACATTGGATTGCGTATTGACCACCAGTGTTCATTGTGTTGATTGAACAATCCGACACGCGTAAACATGCACTCGTCTGAGAAGAGGATATTTGCTTCTGTGTTGTCGAGTATCCATCTGCATAATGTCATCCTTTGTTCGTAATCCACAGTGGTCAATTCTTGACCTTTTCTGTAGTGGTATGGATGATATCCATACGAACTAATTATTTTCCATGCACAGGACTGGCTGATGTTAAAATGACGAGCTACGTCATTTGTACTTCGCCGGGGATCTTCTTCGAAGTAGTCCACGACATCGTCGTACAGATCCTGCGAATACGCCGGTCTTCCACGTCCTTGGCTATGAGCCGGTGCTCGGTATGATCCGTGGTCGAGTAAACGCTGGTAGGCATTTACCACAGTCCGAACGTTCGGCTGGCGAGCATTTGGGTACAATTCTCTGTACATACGTACTGCGGCTCTCGCGTTCTCACCACACAAAAAGTATGCTCGTATCATCGCCGTATACTCCCGAGATGTAAATTGATAAGACATCGCGACAGTAAAAACGTAAACAATTGTAAAAAATAAAAACGCGCGCACCCTTCCGCTAATAAATTAGCACTGTCTGTTTCTCGCTCGCTTGAAAAGGGATCGCTGGCGCAGAAGGGGGCGTGGCTTGACCTTAGACGCGAGTTTGCTGGGATCTATGAATGGCATTCAAAACGAGATAGCACTGCGCGTAGTATTTTCTAGTAGCAATTGTTATGAATGATTGATTCAATTATGAATTTACCAAATATGTCGAATTTTCCTGGACAATGTTGGGATTTCGTTTTTTTTAGTTTTGATTACACAAATATGATCAGTAACGGGTACAGATAGAGCCCTATTTTTTTGTGTACTAATTAAAAAATATTCGTATATATGCTTATGCATGTATCACTAGTAGTAGTAGTAAATTCAATTAACCTAACCTAACCTCACCTTTTTTTTTTTTTTTTTTTTTTTTCTCGGGGGGAAATCCTCATGGACTTCCTCCGCCTGGGGAGAGGCGGAGGGGTGTGCCGGACTCTTACCGGCTAAAACCCCCCTGTGTCCTCCTTACACGTGGGCGCGGGGCCGCGGGAATCCAAATTCTTCCGCAGCCCCGCACTGGTGCTGGCCCGCCTTGCGGGCCTCGCCTCGGGCACGGGGGAGTGAGGTGTTAAACTCCCCCGTGCAACGCCTCAGAGGCGCGCGTCGACACCCGCGCGCGCCTCCGCCTCGGGTCCGTTGAATAGGGGGCGGGGACTTCCCCAAGTCCTTCGCCCCTGGACCCGTTCATGGGGGGCGGAAGAGGGCGTTGTCTGCCCTCCTCCGGCGCCCGGAGCGCCTGCTGCGGGCGGGATCGGCAGTTGAAATCTCCCTCTCCCGTTCCGCAGCTTCCTTCTGCGACATCACGTCCTCGCAGAAGGACACCACTGCGTCCCACGACTCTGCGCTGCCGACCATCTTCCGTACCACGGCCGGCAGCGACAGATCGCCTCCTACTTCATTTGTGAGGACACGGCGCTGCTCCTCCCAAGCAACACACTGAACGAACGTGTGTTGCGCCGTGTCCTCCCCGCCATGGACGCAGTGGTGGCACCGAGCGTCCGGCTCCCTGCCTATGCGACACAGGTACTTGCCGAAGCAGCCGTGCCCCGACAGCACCTGCGTCACCCTGAACGACAGGGAGCCGTGCCTTCTCCCGAGCCAGTCGTCGAGCACTGGCCGGATCGCCTCGACGGTGGCGAGGCCGGCGGTAGGGCGCAGAAGCCTCTGCCGCCATTCCGCCACCAAGACCTGACGGAGCTCTGCTCGGCGCTGCGCTATCTGCCGCTGCACCGGCCTCGAGTCCCGTGCCCGCTCTTCCTCGCGCCACCGATACAGCGACGCGAGTACTTTAGCCTCTAGGTCCCAGGGCGGGGATCCGGCCAGGACGCAAGCCGCCTCGTAGGAAATCGTGCGATACCCGCGGACGACTCTGACGGCCATCGCCCTCTGCGGTCTGCGCAGAATGGCTAGAGTGCTGGCCGCCAGGTCCATCGCCCACACAGGGGCCCCATATAGGGCCATGGACCGCACGATTCCCACGTACAACCGCCTACAGGCGGCGCTCGGGCCCCCCATGTTAGGAAGCAACGTTGACAGCGCGCCCGCTGCACCCATCAGCTTGGGCACCAGCCGCCGGAAGTGGGGGCCGAATTCCCATCGGCTGTCGAGCACCAATCCCAGATACTTCATGGTGGATTCGACAGCTATCCGGGCTCCACCGACCACGATGTGTGATCCCGACGGCGGCGCGCGTCGGGGGCCATGAAACACCATGGCCTCCGACTTGTTGAGGGCCACCTCCAGGCCCAGGCGCCGGATGCGGTTCACCACCTGTGACACCGCAGCCGTGGCTATCAACGCTGCTTCCCTGTGCGAGCTCCCCCGGGCAGTGACAAGCGTGTCGTCCGCATAACACGTCAAGTCGGCGCCCGACGGGAGTTCGCCTCTCAGCACCCAATCGTAACCGATGTTCCACAGGAGCGGCCCCAGCACCGATCCCTGTGGAACACCGCACGTCATGAGGTGCCGACCGGCACCGTCATGTCCCCGATATGTGACGCATCTACCTTCTAGGTAGGCCCCTACTGTGCGACGGAGGTAGGGAGGCACGCGGTGATATCTCAGTGCCTCCCGAATACAGCTCCAGGGCAGGGTGTTGAACGCGTTGGAGATGTCTAAAGACACCGCCAACACCACCCCACCCTGGGACACCGTCTCCTCCGCCAGGGCTCTCACGCGCATTATGGCGTCTACGGTGGAGCGCCCGCGACGAAAACCAAACTGGTTGTCGTCCAGGTCCGGCCCCTCTCTGCACAAGTGGCTGACGAGGCGATCTGCGATGACACGCTCAAAGAGTTTGCCCGCCTCGTCGAGCAGCACTATGGGCCGGTACGCGGACGGCGAGTCCGCGGGGCGCCCCTCCTTCCTGAGCAGGACCAGCCTCCCCTCCTTCCACACACTGGGAAACTGACCCTGCTCGAGACATGCCGTGAAGAGCCCTCTCAGCTGGGGCTCTAGCTCCTTCAGAGCCAGGACGAGAGCTCGGCCAGGAACTCCGTCGGGTCCGGGCGCCGTGTTCTTAGCCCGGAGCCGCGACACGGCCGCTCTCGTCTCTGCTTGCGTCACCTCGGGGACATCGGTGCTCTCCTCTTCGGGAGAGTCTGTGGCCGAGGGTGAAGCCATCGTCGGGGGAACGTGTCCCGCTCGCTCAGGGAAGAGCGCCAATACGACCGCCCCCAGCAGCTGGGGCTGCATGCTCTGCACCAGTGGAGGCGCCCATGCACGCAGCTTGCCCCGTACCCAACGGTAGGGGCGGCCCCACGGATCCCGATCCAGGGACCCCAGCAGCTCCTCCCTGGCACGCGACTTAGAATCGCCGATGGCCAGCCACAGAGTCTCCTTGGACGCGCTGTACACCTCATACAGCGCGTCCTCCTCGGCGGAAACCCGTCGACGTCGTCTCCGGTATCGTGTGTACTGGCGGCGAGCCGCAACGCACGCGATGCGCAACTGCGCAATCTCGGCGGTCCACCAGTACACCTGGCGCCTTGCGGACTGTTGGCGGACGCGGGGCATGGACGCGTCGCAGATCTGCGTCATCGCCCCGCGAAACCGCAGCGCCACCGCTTCGACGTCGACGGGGCCGTCCGTCGCCGACTCCCAAATCCAGGACTGGACTAAGGCAGCTTCCTCGAGCAGTTCCTTGTCGATGCACTTAAGCGCCCAGCGCGGGCCGTCGTTGATCGGGGCTGTTGGATGGCGGCCGCTCGCGGTCTGGGCAGAGACGTCGAACCGGATATACCTGTGGTCCGACAGCGTCTCCACCTCCACGGCGACACGCCAGTCGCGGACTCGGCTGGCGACAGAGGGGCTAGCGAACGAGACGTCCACTATCGACCCGCCCCGCTGCCGCACGCACGTGTATTCCGAGCCCCGATTCAGGACGACCAGACCGGTCGTCACCGCCCACTCTTCCAGCACCTCGCCCCGAGGGTCAGTGACCGGAGATCCCCACGCCGATGACTTGGCGTTGAGATCCCCGAGCACCAGAACGGGGCGAGGGTGATGGCGGCCTACGACGGCGCCCAACTCGACAAGGAAACCCTCGAAGTCGGCGAGACTCTTGTTGGGGGAGAAATACGCCCCCACAATGACGATGCCGCCCGAGACCGCAGCAACCCAGCCACGGCCCCGAGACGGGTCGGTCAGAGTCCCGCCAATAATGGCCACCAAACCGTCAGCGCACCCCAGCCAGTTGTCACGGGCGGGGATGAAGTACGGCTCGGCGACCACAGCCACGTCAATCGACCACTCTGCCATGCTCTGGAGGAGAAGATCCTGAGCTCTGGCACAGTGGTTGATGTTGCCCTGGAGGAAATGGAGGTGCCCTATTATTGACACTCCATTCCCTCGGCAACGGTCCTGGGCCGGGAGTCGGCCGCGGAGCTACTGGCCTGCGGGGGTGGCGAGGTTTCCCCGGCAGGCTTAGAGCTCCTCTTCTTTTTCTTGGCCTTGCTGGCAGGCGCGCCACAGGCCCCTCCGCCCACTTTGTGTCCCGCTGGCTTCCCCACAGCCGAACACAAGCAGCAGTTTGGCGCCGCGGAACACTGGGCCGCCTTGTGGCCGGGCTGACCGCAACGATAACAGAGGTCGCTGCGGTCAATCTCGGCGGTGCATTTTGCCCGGACGTGCCCCTTCTCCAGGCACCGGAAGCACCGCAAAGCCCGGGGCTGCAGGAGTTTCACCCTCGCTGCAACCCAGCCAACCAGCAATCTGCCACTATCGGCGATCTTTTTCGCCGACGCTACAGGGCACCGAACCCAGACTACGCCGAGTCCGGTAGCGTCAACGCGTATGTCGCCGGCCCGCACCTTGTCCGGCGGACACTCTCCGCCACGAGCAACGGCCGCCGCCACCTCCTCAGAGGTCACGGAGTCGTCCAGGCCAGCAATCCGCACTTCTGCGGTTTTCATTGGCCTGGAGACCCGGACGTCCTCTGGGTTGAGGACCTCCTTCATTTTGGCGGCCAGAGCGTCCGCCTTCTCGACGCTGTCGCTCGCAGCACCAGCCACCTCAAACAGCCGCGCACCCGTGGCAGCCTGCCTGAGGGTGACGGACTGGAGGCCAAGATCTGCCAATTTTATCTTGGCCTTGGCCTCGGCAATCACCGACTGGTACGTAACGCCGCGCTCCGCAGCTCCGGGCTGGAGCGTTAGCGTAACAGCCTCAGAACGAGGCGCACGTATCGCCGGCGCATTGCGACCGCCGGTCTTTTTGGCAGTCCGTCGCGCAGGCTGCGCAACTGCGGCGCGCGCTGCTGCTGGTGCCGCGGCCTTTTTGGCGGCTTTGCGGGCCTTCTTGCGGCCCACGACTTTCGCCCAGGTCTCACCCTTGGACCCGGCAGTCGTGGGCTGAACACTCGACGGGGTTCCCTCCACAGGCTTTTCAACACCCTCCGCGGGCTTCCCCTTTTGAGGCGCAGGTCTCGGCGGCTCCTCCGTCCTCCGTTTGTCCGCCGCTAATGTCGGCCGGAGGATTGGCTCCTGCGGAAGGCGCCGAGAGATGGCCTCGATGCGAGCGTTCATCATGCTCCCGCACTGGAGCATGCAGAGCCGAACAATGCGCTCGACCTCATCGTCGGTGTGCGCGCTTGTCGGTCCCGGTGCGGGAGTGGGAGTCGCCATGGGCGGAGTGGCGACGGCGGCAGATTGTGGCTGCTGCTGCTCGCTCAGCGCAGCCACTTGCCGCCGGAGATCCTCCAGATCTCTTCGGAGGCGGCTGTTCTCCTCCTGCAACTTAGTGACCTCGTCTGAGGCCGTTCGGTTGAGGAGGTCTCCAACCGCCTCCTTGATGTCGGCGGCTGCCTCCTTGAGGGCGCGGGTGAATGTGCCCTTCAGGTTGCCGGACTGCGTGGCAACCTTCAGGACGACATCCACGCCGCCCAACACTTGTTGGCTTAACGCCACCGCCGACATCTCCCCTGAAGCCGCCAAAGCGGCACGTCGCTCGCGGGCGCGTCGGGCCATCTCTGTCACCTCATCGACCGCGACCGCCCTCCGCTGCTCTCTTTTGGCGGCGTTGAGCTCTGCTTTCGTGCTTCCTAGGGAAACACAGCTCACGCCGCCAGGGTCCTCGCTCCTGACCCCAACATCACTCTCTTCGCTGGCCGCCGGAGTAGCGGAGCGCAGAAACCGCCCCCGCGAATCCCTCGGCGGCCGCAAAGAGGCCCCCCCTCCTGTTGGTGCCGGTTTTCGGCCCCGCCGAGCTGTCGGCACTTTTGGGGCCGATAGGTCCTCCTCGCTTGAGGATAGGCCTATCGACCCATCTCGGTCCGAGACTTCATCGCGCGGACGCTTCCTCCAAAATCTGGAGGCAGTTCCGCGCGACTCCCCGTCGGACAGGACCACACTGCACGGTCTGCAGCCCCCCTGGCTCAAGACCGTGCCAAGATTGGTGCTTCCAGTAGCACTATCAGCAGCAGGGGCCTGGTCGCCTACCCCTGCGCGTCCGTCGGTCGCCAATTTCACACTCACAGGCCCGGATACCTGTGAGCGCCGGTTGTCAGCCGGGTCACATGACATAGAATCGGTGCTTCCAGTAGCCACATCCGCTACAGGGGCCTGGTCGCCTACCCCTGCGCGTCCTTCGGTAACCAATTTAACACTCGCAGGCCCGGATACCTGCGAGCGCCGGGCGTCAGCCGGATCGCAAGACAAGACACACTCTATATCTGACATTTCCATTTACGATATGGGTGGTACACACATCGCTTCCCCAAGGCGATGCGGCCACTCTTTTTGGGAGGGTATTTAGTCCCCCCGAGGCCAGCGGATGCCTCCGGTGCAGGATACACCGCCCGCTGCTCGGTATCTACAACTAGGACACTAACCTAAGACTAAACCTAATATATTTTTGTATTTTTTGTTATTTTGTAATTTTCTCTTTGGTTTTTTTTTTTTTTTTTTTTTTTTTTTTTTTTTTTTTTTTTTTTTTTTTTTTTTAACTTACGGCTAACTTAAAACTAACTTAACCTACTTGGCACCGTGGCTCAGCACCTCGCCACGGATGCCCCAATACCGCAGGTTGAGGAGCAACCTGCGGCCTTCCCCACCTCGGTCACCACGACGAGCACGCCGCGGAGACCCGTAGACCGCGGACTGTACAACGGCCCGCGATCTACCCCACCTCGCTCCCTAGTCGTGCACTCTGCTGCTGCAGAGTGCAGATAGGGAGCCCTCGGGAGCGACTCCTCCGCTCCTGTCGAAATTAGCCACGGACAACAATCTCCTCTATCCCACCCCCCGCGAAGAGATTATTGTCCGTGCCCAGGGTGCACCGGCCCGGTGACTGCTCTTCCCTTAGGACGTGTCCACAGGGACCAGCAGTTGCCGAGCACACGGGGAGGTTTTCTGACAGGCACCCCAACCTAACCTAACCTAACCTAACTGAGTTAAACCTAACTGAAATTATGTGTGTTTTATGTAAGTGTACTTAACCTAACTTATTTATTTTATTTTATTTTATTTTATTTTATTTTATTTTTTTTTATTTTATTTTATTATATTATATTTTATTTTAATTTATTTTATTTTATTTTATTTTATTTTATTTTATTTTATTTTATTTTATTTTATTTTATTTTATTTTATTTTATTTTATTTTATTTTATTTTATTTTATTTTTTTTTTATTTTATTTTATTTTATTTTATTTTATTTTATTTTATTTTATTTTGTTTATTTATTAATTATTATTTATAATGTGTATTGTGTGTATATAAGTGTCTCACCACCAATTGGGTTGTAGGGTGGTGTTGGTAGGTTCGGGTATGGTGTACAATGTATGACAAAGTATAACGTCATAAAGTATTACAGTGAAAGTATTATATATGCTTATGCATGTATTACTAGTAGTAGTAGTAATTTCAAAGAACCTAACCTAACCTAACCTAACCTAACCTTTTTTTTTTTTTTTTTTTTTTTTTCTCGGGGGGAAATCCTCATGGACTTCCTCCGCCTGGGGAGAGGCGGAGGGGTGTGCCGGACTCTTACCGGCTAAAACCCCCCTGTGTCCTCCTTACACGTGGGCGCGGGGCCGCGGGAATCCAAATTCTTCCGCAGCCCCGCACTGGTGCTGGCCCGCCTTGCGGGCCTCGCCTCGGGCACGGGGGAGTGAGGT
Source organism: Helicoverpa zea (assembly GCF_022581195.2). Taxonomy (NCBI): domain Eukaryota; kingdom Metazoa; phylum Arthropoda; class Insecta; order Lepidoptera; family Noctuidae; genus Helicoverpa; species Helicoverpa zea. The sequence goes on from NC_061478.1 coordinate 5,051,315, forward strand.
GTTAAACTCCCCCGTGCAACGCCTCAGAGGCGCGCGTCGACACCCGCGCGCGCCTCCGCCTCGGGTCCGTTGAATAGGGGGCGGGGACTTCCCCAAGTCCTTCGCCCCTGGACCCGTTCATGGGGGGCGGAAGAGGGCGTTGTCTGCCCTCCTCCGGCGCCCGGAGCGCCTGCTGCGGGCGGGATCGGCAGTTGAAATCTCCCTCTCCCGTTCCGCAGCTTCCTTCTGCGACATCACGTCCTCGCAGAAGGACACCACTGCGTCCCACGACTCTGCGCTGCCGACCATCTTCCGTACCACGGCCGGCAGCGACAGATCGCCTCCTACTTCATTTGTGAGGACACGGCGCTGCTCCTCCCAAGCAACACACTGAACGAACGTGTGTTGCGCCGTGTCCTCCCCGCCATGGACGCAGTGGTGGCACCGAGCGTCCGGCTCCCTGCCTATGCGACACAGGTACTTGCCGAAGCAGCCGTGCCCCGACAGCACCTGCGTCGCCCTGAACGACAGGGAGCCGTGCCTTCTCCCGAGCCAGTCGTCGAGCACTGGCCGGATCGCCTCGACGGTGGCGAGGCCGGCGGTAGGGCGCAGAAGCCTCTGCCGCCATTCCGCCACCAAGACCTGACGGAGCTCTGCTCGGCGCTGCGCTATCTGCCGCTGCACCGGCCTCGAGTCCCGTGCCCGCTCTTCCTCGCGCCACCGATACAGCGACGCGAGTACTTTAGCCTCTAGGTCCCAGGGCGGGGATCCGGCCAGGACGCAAGCCGCCTCGTAGGAAATCGTGCGATACCCGCGGACGACTCTGACGGCCATCGCCCTCTGCGGTCTGCGCAGAATGGCTAGAGTGCTGGCCGCCAGGTCCATCGCCCACACAGGGGCCCCATATAGGGCCATGGACCGCACGATTCCCACGTACAACCGCCTACAGGCGGCGCTCGGGCCCCCCATGTTAGGAAGCAACGTTGACAGCGCGCCCGCTGCACCCATCAGCTTGGGCACCAGCCGCCGGAAGTGGGGGCCGAATTCCCATCGGCTGTCGAGCACCAATCCCAGATACTTCATGGTGGACTCGACAGCTATCCGGGCTCCACCGACCACGATGTGTGATCCCGACGGCGGCGCGCGTCGGGGGCCATGAAACACCATGGCCTCCGACTTGTTGAGGGCCACCTCCAGGCCCAGGCGCCGGATGCGGTTCACCACCTGTGACACCGCAGCCGTGGCTATCAACGCTGCTTCCCTGTGCGAGCTCCCCCGGGCAGTGACAAGCGTGTCGTCCGCATAACACGTCAAGTCGGCGCCCGACGGGAGTTCGCCTCTCAGCACCCAATCGTAACCGATGTTCCACAGGAGCGGCCCCAGCACCGATCCCTGTGGAACACCGCACGTCATGAGGTGCCGACCGGCACCGTCATGTCCCCGATATGTGACGCATCTACCTTCTAGGTAGGCCCCTACTGTGCGACGGAGGTAGGGAGGCACGCGGTGATATCTCAGTGCCTCCCGAATACAGCTCCAGGGCAGGGTGTTGAACGCGTTGGAGATGTCTAAAGACACCGCCAACACCACCCCACCCTGGGACACCGTCTCCTCCGCCAGGGCTCTCACGCGCATTATGGCGTCTACGGTGGAGCGCCCGCGACGAAAACCAAACTGGTTGTCGTCCAGGTCCGGCCCCTCTCTGCACAAGTGGCTGACGAGGCGATCTGCGATGACACGCTCAAAGAGTTTGCCCGCCTCGTCGAGCAGCACTATGGGCCGGTACGCGGACGGCGAGTCCGCGGGGCGCCCCTCCTTCCTGAGCAGGACCAGCCTCCCCTCCTTCCACACACTGGGAAACTGACCCTGCTCGAGACATGCCGTGAAGAGCCCTCTCAGCTGGGGCTCTAGCTCCTTCAGAGCCAGGACGAGAGCTCGGCCAGGAACTCCGTCGGGTCCGGGCGCCGTGTTCTTAGCCCGGAGCCGCGACACGGCCGCTCTCGTCTCTGCTTGCGTCACCTCGGGGACATCGGTGCTCTCCTCTTCGGGAGAGTCTGTGGCCGAGGGTGAAGCCATCGTCGGGGGAACGTGTCCCGCTCGCTCAGGGAAGAGCGCCAATACGACCGCCCCTAGCAGCTGGGGCTGCATGCTCTGCACCAGTGGAGGCGCCCATGCACGCAGCTTGCCCCGTACCCAACGGTAGGGGCGGCCCCACGGATCCCGATCCAGGGACCCCAGCAGCTCCTCCCTGGCACGCGACTTAGAATCGCCGATGGCCAGCCACAGAGTCTCCTTGGACGCGCTGTACACCTCATACAGCGCGTCCTCCTCGGCGGAAACCCGTCGACGTCGTCTCCGGTATCGTGTGTACTGGCGGCGAGCCGCAACGCACGCGATGCGCAACTGCGCAATCTCGGCGGTCCACCAGTACACCTGGCGCCTTGCGGACTGTTGGCGGACGCGGGGCATGGACGCGTCGCAGATCTGCGTCATCGCCCCGCGAAACCGCAGCGCCACCGCTTCGACGTCGACGGGGCCGTCCGTCGCCGACTCCCAAATCCAGGACTGGACTAAGGCAGCTTCCTCGAGCAGTTCCTTGTCGATGCACTTAAGCGCCCAGCGCGGGCCGTCGTTGATCGGGGCTGTTGGATGGCGGCCGCTCGCGGTCTGGGCAGAGACGTCGAACCGAATATACCTGTGGTCCGACAGCGTCTCCACCTCCACGGCGACACGCCAGTCGCGGACTCGGCTGGCGACAGAGGGGCTAGCGAACGAGACGTCCACTATCGACCCGCCCCGCTGCCGCACGCACGTGTATTCCGAGCCCCGATTCAGGACGACCAGACCGGTCGTCACCGCCCACTCTTCCAGCACCTCGCCCCGAGGGTCAGTGACCGGAGATCCCCACGCCGATGACTTGGCGTTGAGATCCCCGAGCACCAGAACGGGGCGAGGGTGATGGCGGCCTACGACGGCGCCCAACTCGACAAGGAAACCCTCGAAGTCGGCGAGACTCTTGTTGGGGGAGAAATACGCCCCCACAATGACGATGCCGCCCGAGACCGCAGCAACCCAGCCACGGCCCCGAGACGGGTCGGTCAGAGTCCCGCCAATAATGGCCACCAAACCGTCAGCGCACCCCAGCCAGTTGTCACGGGCGGGGATGAAGTACGGCTCGGCGACCACAGCCACGTCAATCGACCACTCTGCCATGCTCTGGAGGAGAAGATCCTGAGCTCTGGCACAGTGGTTGATGTTGCCCTGGAGGAAATGGAGGTGCCCTATTATTGACACTCCATTCCCTCGGCAACGGTCCTGGGCCGGGAGTCGGCCGCGGAGCTACTGGCCTGCGGGGGTGGCGAGGTTTCCCCGGCAGGCTTAGAGCTCCTCTTCTTTTTCTTGGCCTTGCTGGCAGGCGCGCCACAGGCCCCTCCGCCCACTTTGTGTCCCGCTGGCTTCCCCACAGCCGAACACAAGCAGCAGTTTGGCGCCGCGGAACACTGGGCCGCCTTGTGGCCGGGCTGACCGCAACGATAACAGAGGTCGCTGCGGTCAATCTCGGCGGTGCATTTTGCCCGGACGTGCCCCTTCTCCAGGCACCGGAAGCACCGCAAAGCCCGGGGCTGCAGGAGTTTCACCCTCGCTGCAACCCAGCCAACCAGCAATCTGCCACTATCGGCGATCTTTTTCGCCGACGCTACAGGGCACCGAACCCAGACTACGCCGAGTCCGGTAGCGTCAACGCGTATGTCGCCGGCCCGCACCTTGTCCGGCGGACACTCTCCGCCACGAGCAACGGCCGCCGCCACCTCCTCAGAGGTCACGGAGTCGTCCAGGCCAGCAATCCGCACTTCTGCGGTTTTCATTGGCCTGGAGACCCGGACGTCCTCTGGGTTGAGGACCTCCTTCATTTTGGCGGCCAGAGCGTCCGCCTTCTCGACGCTGTCGCTCGCAGCACCAGCCACCTCAAACAGCCGCGCACCCGTGGCAGCCTGCCTGAGGGTGACGGACTGGAGGCCAAGATCTGCCAATTTTATCTTGGCCTTGGCCTCGGCAATCACCGACTGGTACGTAACGCCGCGCTCCGCAGCTCCGGGCTGGAGCGTTAGCGTAACAGCCTCAGAACGAGGCGCACGTATCGCCGGCGCATTGCGACCGCCGGTCTTTTTGGCAGTCCGTCGCGCAGGCTGCGCAACTGCGGCGCGCGCTGCTGCTGGTGCCGCGGCCTTTTTGGCGGCTTTGCGGGCCTTCTTGCGGCCCACGACTTTCGCCCAGGTCTCACCCTTGGACCCGGCAGTCGTGGGCTGAACACTCGACGGGGTTCCCTCCACGGGCTTTTCAACACCCTCCGCGGGCTTCCCCTTTTGAGGCGCAGGTCTCGGCGGCTCCTCCGTCCTCCGTTTGTCCGCCGCTAATGTCGGCCGGAGGATTGGCTCCTGCGGAAGGCGCCGAGAGATGGCCTCGATGCGAGCGTTCATCATGCTCCCGCACTGGAGCATGCAGAGCCGAACAATGCGCTCGACCTCATCGTCGGTGTGCGCGCTTGTCGGTCCCGGTGCGGGAGTGGGAGTCGCCATGGGCGGAGTGGCGACGGCGGCAGATTGTGGCTGCTGCTGCTCGCTCAGCGCAGCCACTTGCCGCCGGAGATCCTCCAGATCTCTTCGGAGGCGGCTGTTCTCCTCCTGCAACTTAGTGACCTCGTCTGAGGCCGTTCGGTTGAGGAGGTCTCCAACCGCCTCCTTGATGTCGGCGGCTGCCTCCTTGAGGGCGCGGGTGAATGTGCCCTTCAGGTTGCCGGACTGCGTGGCAACCTTCAGGACGACATCCACGCCGCCCAACACTTGTTGGCTTAACGCCACCGCCGACATCTCCCCTGAAGCCGCCAAAGCGGCACGTCGCTCGCGGGCGCGTCGGGCCATCTCTGTCACCTCATCGACCGCGACCGCCCTCCGCTGCTCTCTTTTGGCGGCGTTGAGCTCTGCTTTCGTGCTTCCTAGGGAAACACAGCTCACGCCGCCAGGGTCCTCGCTCCTGACCCCAACATCACTCTCTTCGCTGGCCGCCGGAGTAGCGGAGCGCAGAAACCGCCCCCGCGAATCCCTCGGCGGCCGCAAAGAGGCCCCCCCTCCTGTTGGTGCCGGTTTTCGGCCCCGCCGAGCTGTCGGCACTTTTGGGGCCGATAGGTCCTCCTCGCTTGAGGATAGGCCTATCGACCCATCTCGGTCCGAGACTTCATCGCGCGGACGCTTCCTCCAAAATCTGGAGGCAGTTCCGCGCGACTCCCCGTCGGACAGGACCACACTGCACGGTCTGCAGCCCCCCTGGCTCAAGACCGTGCCAAGATTGGTGCTTCCAGTAGCACTATCAGCAGCAGGGGCCTGGTCGCCTACCCCTGCGCGTCCGTCGGTCGCCAATTTCACACTCACAGGCCCGGATACCTGTGAGCGCCGGTTGTCAGCCGGGTCACATGACATAGAATCGGTGCTTCCAGTAGCCACATCCGCTACAGGGGCCTGGTCGCCTACCCCTGCGCGTCCTTCGGTAACCCTAACCTAACCTAACCAATTGGGTTGTAGGGTGGTGTTGTTAGGTTCGGGTATGCTGACAATGTATTACAAAGTATAACATCATAAAGTATTACGGTAAAAGTATTACGTCACAAGGTATTATATATGCTTATGCATGTATCACTAGTAGTAGTAGTAAATTCAATGAACCTAACCTAACCTAACCAATTGGGTTGTAGGGTGGTGTTGTTAGGTTCGGGTATGGTGTACAATGTATGACAAAGTATAACGTCATAAAGTATTACAGTAAAAGTATTACGTCACAAGGTATTATATATGCTTATGCATATGTATATGTATCACTAGTAGTAGTAGTAAATTCAATTAACCTAACCTAACCTAACCTAACCAATTGGGTTGTAGGGTGGTGTTGTTAGGTTCGGGTATGCTGACAATGTATTACAAAGTATAACATCATAAAGTATTACGGTAAAAGTATTACGTCACAAGGTATTATATATGCTTAGGCATGTATCACTAGTAGTAGTAGTAAATTCAATTAACCTAACCTAACATAACCTAACTGAGTTAAACCTAACTGAAATTATGTGTGTTTTATATAAGTGTATTTAACCTAACTTATTTATTTTATTTTATTTTATTTTATTTTGTTTTGTTTATTTATTTATTATTATTTATAATGTGTATTGTGTGTATATAAGTGTCTCACCACCAATTGGGTTGTTGGGTGGTGTTGGTAGGTTCGGGTATGGTGTACAATGTATAACAAAGTATTACGTCATAGAGTATTACAGTAATAGTATTACGTCACAAGGTATTATATATGCTTATGCATGTATCACTAGTAGTAGTAAAAAATTCAATTAACCTAACCTAACCTCACCTAACCTAACCTAACCTATCCTAACCAATTGGGTTGTAGGGTGGTGTTGGTAGGTTCGGGTATGGTGTACAATGTATGACAAAGTATTACGTCATAAAGTATTACAGTAAAAGTATTATATATGCTTATGCATGTATTACTAGTAGTAGTAGTAATTTCAATGAACCTAACCTATCCTAACCTAACCCAACCTAACCAATTGGGTTGTAGGGTGGTGTTGTTAGGTTCGGGTATGCTGACAATGTATTACAAAGTATAACATCATAAAGTATTACGGTAAAAGTATTACGTCACAAGGTATTATATATGCTTATGCATGTATCACTAGTAGTAGTAAAAAATTCAATTAACCTAACCTAACCTCACCTTTTTTTTTTTTTTTTTTTTTTTTTTTTTTTTTTCTCGGGGGGAAATCCTCATGGACTTCCTCCGCCTGGGGAGAGGCGGAGGGGTGTGCCGGACTCTTACCGGCTAAAACCCCCCTGTGTCCTCCTTACACGTGGGCGCGGGGCCGCGGGAATCCAAATTCTTCCGCAGCCCCGCACTGGTGCTGGCCCGCCTTGCGGGCCTCGCCTCGGGCACGGGGGAGTGAGGTGTTAAACTCCCCCGTGCAACGCCTCAGAGGCGCGCGTCGACACCCGCGCGCGCCTCCGCCTCGGGTCCGTTGAATAGGGGGCGGGGACTTCCCCAAGTCCTTCGCCCCTGGACCCGTTCATGGGGGGCGGAAGAGGGCGTTGTCTGCCCTCCTCCGGCGCCCGGAGCGCCTGCTGCGGGCGGGATCGGCAGTTGAAATCTCCCTCTCCCGTTCCGCAGCTTCCTTCTGCGACATCACGTCCTCGCAGAAGGACACCACTGCGTCCCACGACTCTGCGCTGCCGACCATCTTCCGTACCACGGCCGGCAGCGACAGATCGCCTCCTACTTCATTTGTGAGGACACGGCGCTGCTCCTCCCAAGCAACACACTGAACGAACGTGTGTTGCGCCGTGTCCTCCCCGCCATGGACGCAGTGGTGGCACCGAGCGTCCGGCTCCCTGCCTATGCGACACAGGTACTTGCCGAAGCAGCCGTGCCCCGACAGCACCTGCGTCACCCTGAACGACAGGGAGCCGTGCCTTCTCCCGAGCCAGTCGTCGAGCACTGGCCGGATCGCCTCGACGGTGGCGAGGCCGGCGGTAGGGCGCAGAAGCCTCTGCCGCCATTCCGCCACCAAGACCTGACGGAGCTCTGCTCGGCGCTGCGCTATCTGCCGCTGCACCGGCCTCGAGTCCCGTGCCCGCTCTTCCTCGCGCCACCGATACAGCGACGCGAGTACTTTAGCCTCTAGGTCCCAGGGCGGGGATCCGGCCAGGACGCAAGCCGCCTCGTAGGAAATCGTGCGATACCCGCGGACGACTCTGACGGCCATCGCCCTCTGCGGTCTGCGCAGAATGGCTAGAGTGCTGGCCGCCAGGTCCATCGCCCACACAGGGGCCCCATATAGGGCCATGGACCGCACGATTCCCACGTACAACCGCCTACAGGCGGCGCTCGGGCCCCCCATGTTAGGAAGCAACGTTGACAGCGCGCCCGCTGCACCCATCAGCTTGGGCACCAGCCGCCGGAAGTGGGGGCCGAATTCCCATCGGCTGTCGAGCACCAATCCCAGATACTTCATGGTGGACTCGACAGCTATCCGGGCTCCACCGACCACGATGTGTGATCCCGACGGCGGCGCGCGTCGGGGGCCATGAAACACCATGGCCTCCGACTTGTTGAGGGCCACCTCCAGGCCCAGGCGCCGGATGCGGTTCACCACCTGTGACACCGCAGCCGTGGCTATCAACGCTGCTTCCCTGTGCGAGCTCCCCCGGGCAGTGACAAGCGTGTCGTCCGCATAACACGTCAAGTCGGCGCCCGACGGGAGTTCGCCTCTCAGCACCCAATCGTAACCGATGTTCCACAGGAGCGGCCCCAGCACCGATCCCTGTGGAACACCGCACGTCATGAGGTGCCGACCGGCACCATCATGTCCCCGATATGTGACGCATCTACCTTCTAGGTAGGCCCCTACTGTGCGACGGAGGTAGGGAGGCACGCGGTGATATCTCAGTGCCTCCCGAATACAGCTCCAGGGCAGGGTGTTGAACGCGTTGGAGATGTCTAAAGACACCGCCAACACCACCCCACCCTGGGACACCGTCTCCTCCGCCAGGGCTCTCACGCGCATTATGGCGTCTACGGTGGAGCGCCCGCGACGAAAACCAAACTGGTTGTCGTCCAGGTCCGGCCCCTCTCTGCACAAGTGGCTGACGAGGCGATCTGCGATGACACGCTCAAAGAGTTTGCCCGCCTCGTCGAGCAGCACTATGGGCCGGTACGCGGACGGCGAGTCCGCGGGGCGCCCCTCCTTCCTGAGCAGGACCAGCCTCCCCTCCTTCCACACACTGGGAAACTGACCCTGCTCGAGACATGCCGTGAAGAGCCCTCTCAGCTGGGGCTCTAGCTCCTTCAGAGCCAGGACGAGAGCTCGGCCAGGAACTCCGTCGGGTCCGGGCGCCGTGTTCTTAGCCCGGAGCCGCGACACGGCCGCTCTCGTCTCTGCTTGCGTCACCTCGGGGACATCGGTGCTCTCCTCTTCGGGAGAGTCTGTGGCCGAGGGTGAAGCCATCGTCGGGGGAACGTGTCCCGCTCGCTCAGGGAAGAGCGCCAATACGACCGCCCCTAGCAGCTGGGGCTGCATGCTCTGCACCAGTGGAGGCGCCCATGCACGCAGCTTGCCCCGTACCCAACGGTAGGGGCGGCCCCACGGATCCCGATCCAGGGACCCCAGCAGCTCCTCCCTGGCACGCGACTTAGAATCGCCGATGGCCAGCCACAGAGTCTCCTTGGACGCGCTGTACACCTCATACAGCGCGTCCTCCTCGGCGGAAACCCGTCGACGTCGTCTCCGGTATCGTGTGTACTGGCGGCGAGCCGCAACGCACGCGATGCGCAACTGCGCAATCTCGGCGGTCCACCAGTACACCTGGCGCCTTGCGGACTGTTGGCGGACGCGGGGCATGGACGCGTCGCAGATCTGCGTCATCGCCCCGCGAAACCGCAGCGCCACCGCTTCGACGTCGACGGGGCCGTCCGTCGCCGACTCCCAAATCCAGGACTGGACTAAGGCAGCTTCCTCGAGCAGTTCCTTGTCGATGCACTTAAGCGCCCAGCGCGGGCCGTCGTTGATCGGGGCTGTTGGATGGCGGCCGCTCGCGGTCTGGGCAGAGACGTCGAACCGGATATACCTGTGGTCCGACAGCGTCTCCACCTCCACGGCGACACGCCAGTCGCGGACTCGGCTGGCGACAGAGGGGCTAGCGAACGAGACGTCCACTATCGACCCGCCCCGCTGCCGCACGCACGTGTATTCCGAGCCCCGATTCAGGACGACCAGACCGGTCGTCACCGCCCACTCTTCCAGCACCTCGCCCCGAGGGTCAGTGACCGGAGATCCCCACGCCGATGACTTGGCGTTGAGATCCCCGAGCACCAGAACGGGGCGAGGGTGATGGCGGCCTACGACGGCGTCCAACTCGACAAGGAAACCCTCGAAGTCGGCGAGACTCTTGTTGGGGGAGAAATACGCCCCCACAATGACGATGCCGCCCGAGACCGCAGCAACCCAGCCACGGCCCCGAGACGGGTCGGTCAGAGTCCCGCCAATAATGGCCACCAAACCGTCAGCGCACCCCAGCCAGTTGTCACGGGCGGGGATGAAGTACGGCTCGGCGACCACAGCCACGTCAATCGACCACTCTGCCATGCTCTGGAGGAGAAGATCCTGAGCTCTGGCACAGTGGTTGATGTTGCCCTGGAGGAAATGGAGGTGCCCTATTATTGACACTCCATTCCCTCGGCAACGGTCCTGGGCCGGGAGTCGGCCGCGGAGCTACTGGCCTGCGGGGGTGGCGAGGTTTCCCCGGCAGGCTTAGAGCTCCTCTTCTTTTTCTTGGCCTTGCTGGCAGGCGCGCCACAGGCCCCTCCGCCCACTTTGTGTCCCGCTGGCTTCCCCACAGCCGAACACAAGCAGCAGTTTGGCGCCGCGGAACACTGGGCCGCCTTGTGGCCGGGCTGACCGCAACGATAACAGAGGTCGCTGCGGTCAATCTCGGCGGTGCATTTTGCCCGGACGTGCCCCTTCTCCAGGCACCGGAAGCACCGCAAAGCCCGGGGCTGCAGGAGTTTCACCCTCGCTGCAACCCAGCCAACCAGCAATCTGCCACTATCGGCGATCTTTTTCGCCGACGCTACAGGGCACCGAACCCAGACTACGCCGAGTCCGGTAGCGTCAACGCGTATGTCGCCGGCCCGCACCTTGTCCGGCGGACACTCTCCGCCACGAGCAACGGCCGCCGCCACCTCCTCAGAGGTCACGGAGTCGTCCAGGCCAGCAATCCGCACTTCTGCGGTTTTCATTGGCCTGGAGACCCGGACGTCCTCTGGGTTGAGGACCTCCTTCATTTTGGCGGCCAGAGCGTCCGCCTTCTCGACGCTGTCGCTCGCAGCACCAGCCACCTCAAACAGCCGCGCACCCGTGGCAGCCTGCCTGAGGGTGACGGACTGGAGGCCAAGATCTGCCAATTTTATCTTGGCCTTGGCCTCGGCAATCACCGACTGGTACGTAACGCCGCGCTCCGCAGCTCCGGGCTGGAGCGTTAGCGTAACAGCCTCAGAACGAGGCGCACGTATCGCCGGCGCATTGCGACCGCCGGTCTTTTTGGCAGTCCGTCGCGCAGGCTGCGCAACTGCGGCGCGCGCTGCTGCTGGTGCCGCGGCCTTTTTGGCGGCTTTGCGGGCCTTCTTGCGGCCCACGACTTTCGCCCAGGTCTCACCCTTGGACCCGGCAGTCGTGGGCTGAACACTCGACGGGGTTCCCTCCACGGGCTTTTCAACACCCTCCGCGGGCTTCCCCTTTTGAGGCGCAGGTCTCGGCGGCTCCTCCGTCCTCCGTTTGTCCGCCGCTAATGTCGGCCGGAGGATTGGCTCCTGCGGAAGGCGCCGAGAGATGGCCTCGATGCGAGCGTTCATCATGCTCCCGCACTGGAGCATGCAGAGCCGAACAATGCGCTCGACCTCATCGTCGGTGTGCGCGCTTGTCGGTCCCGGTGCGGGAGTGGGAGTCGCCATGGGCGGAGTGGCGACGGCGGCAGATTGTGGCTGCTGCTGCTCGCTCAGCGCAGCCACTTGCCGCCGGAGATCCTCCAGATCTCTTCGGAGGCGGCTGTTCTCCTCCTGCAACTTAGTGACCTCGTCTGAGGCCGTTCGGTTGAGGAGGTCTCCAACCGCCTCCTTGATGTCGGCGGCTGCCTCCTTGAGGGCGCGGGTGAATGTGCCCTTCAGGTTGCCGGACTGCGTGGCAACCTTCAGGACGACATCCACGCCGCCCAACACTTGTTGGCTTAACGCCACCGCCGACATCTCCCCTGAAGCCGCCAAAGCGGCACGTCGCTCGCGGGCGCGTCGGGCCATCTCTGTCACCTCATCGACCGCGACCGCCCTCCGCTGCTCTCTTTTGGCGGCGTTGAGCTCTGCTTTCGTGCTTCCTAGGGAAACACAGCTCACGCCGCCAGGGTCCTCGCTCCTGACCCCAACATCACTCTCTTCGCTGGCCGCCGGAGTAGCGGAGCGCAGAAACCGCCCCCGCGAATCCCTCGGCGGCCGCAAAGAGGCCCCCCCTCCTGTTGGTGCCGGTTTTCGGCCCCGCCGAGCTGTCGGCACTTTTGGGGCCGATAGGTCCTCCTCGCTTGAGGATAGGCCTATCGACCCATCTCGGTCCGAGACTTCATCGCGCGGACGCTTCCTCCAAAATCTGGAGGCAGTTCCGCGCGACTCCCCGTCGGACAGGACCACACTGCACGGTCTGCAGCCCCCCTGGCTCAAGACCGTGCCAAGATTGGTGCTTCCAGTAGCACTATCAGCAGCAGGGGCCTGGTCGCCTACCCCTGCGCGTCCGTCGGTCGCCAATTTCACACTCACAGGCCCGGATACCTGTGAGCGCCGGTTGTCAGCCGGGTCACATGACATAGAATCGGTGCTTCCAGTAGCCACATCCGCTACAGGGGCCTGGTCGCCTACCCCTGCGCGTCCTTCGGTAACCAATTTAACACTCGCAGGCCCGGATACCTGCGAGCGCCGGGCGTCAGCCGGATCGCAAGACAAGACACACTCTATATCTGACATTTCCATTTACGATATGGGTGGTACACACATCGCTTCCCCAAGGCGATGCGGCCACTCTTTTTGGGAGGGTATTTAGTCCCCCCGAGGCCAGCGGATGCCTCCGGTGCAGGATACACCGCCCGCTGCTCGGTATCTACAACTAGGACACTAACCTAAGACTAAACCTAATATATTTTTGTATTTTTTGTTATTTTGTAATTTTCTCTTTGGTTTTTTTTTTTTTTTTTTTTTTTTTTTTTTTTTTTTTTTTTTTTTTTTTTTTTTTTTTTTTTTTTTTTTTTTTAACTTACGGCTAACTTAAAACTAACTTAACCTACTTGGCACCGTGGCTCAGCACCTCGCCACGGATGCCCCAATACCGCAGGTTGAGGAGCAACCTGCGGCCTTCCCCACCTCGGTCACCACGACGAGCACGCCGCGGAGACCCGTAGACCGCGGACTGTACAACGGCCCGCGATCTACCCCACCTCGCTCCCTAGTCGTGCACTCTGCTGCTGCAGAGTGCAGATAGGGAGCCCTCGGGAGCGACTCCTCCGCTCCTGTCGAAATTAGCCACGGACAACAATCTCCTCTATCCCACCCCCCGCGAAGAGATTATTGTCCGTGCCCAGGGTGCACCGGCCCGGTGACTGCTCTTCCCTTAGGACGTGTCCACAGGGACCAGCAGTTGCCGAGCACACGGGGAGGTTTTCTGACAGGCACCCCAACCTAACCTCACCTAACCTAACCTAACCTAACCTAACCAATTGGGTTGTAGGGTGGTGTTGGTAGGTTCGGGTATGGTGTACAATGTATGACAAAGTATTACGTCATAAAGTATTACGGTAAAAGAATTACGTCACAAGGTATTATATATGCTTATGCATCTATCACTAGTAGTAGTAGTAAATTCAATTAACCTAACCTAACCTAACCTAACTGAGTTAAACCTAACTGAAATTATGTGTGTTTTATGTAAGTGTATTTAACCTAACTTATTTATTTTATTTTATTTTATTTTATTTTATTGTATTTTATTTTATTTTATTTTATTTTATTTTATTTTATTTTATTTTATTTTATTTTATTTTATTTTATTTTATTTTATTTTATTTTATTTTATTTTATTTTATTTTATTTTATTTTATTTTATTTTATATTATTTTATTTCATTTTATTTTATTTTATTTTATTTTATTTTATTTTATTTTATTTTATTTTGTTTACTTATTTATTATTATTTATAATGTGTATTGTGTGTATATAAGTGTCTCACCACCAATTGGGTTGTAGGGTGGTGTTGGTAGGTTCGGGTATGGTGTACAATGTATAACAAAGTATTACGTCATAGAGTATTACAGTAATAGTATTACGTCACAAGGTATTATATATGCTTATGCATGTATCACTAGTAGTAGTAAAAAATTCAATTAACCTAACCTAACCTTTTTTTTTTTTTTTTTTTTTTCTCGGGGGGAAATCCTCATGGACTTCCTCCGCCTGGGGAGAGGCGGAGGGGTGTGCCGGACTCTTACCGGCTAAAACCCCCCTGTGTCCTCCTTACACGTGGGCGCGGGGCCGCGGGAATCCAAATTCTTCCGCAGCCCCGCACTGGTGCTGGCCCGCCTTGCGGGCCTCGCCTCGGGCACGGGGGAGTGAGGTGTTAAACTCCCCCGTGCAACGCCTCAGAGGCGCGCGTCGACACCCGCGCGCGCCTCCGCCTCGGGTCCGTTGAATAGGGGGCGGGGACTTCCCCAAGTCCTTCGCCCCTGGACCCGTTCATGGGGGGCGGAAGAGGGCGTTGTCTGCCCTCCTCCGGCGCCCGGAGCGCCTGCTGCGGGCGGGATCGGCAGTTGAAATCTCCCTCTCCCGTTCCGCAGCTTCCTTCTGCGACATCACGTCCTCGCAGAAGGACACCACTGCGTCCCACGACTCTGCGCTGCCGACCATCTTCCGTACCACGGCCGGCAGCGACAGATCGCCTCCTACTTCATTTGTGAGGACACGGACCTAACCTAACCTAACCTTTTTTTTTTTTTTTTTTTTCTCGGGGGGAAATCCTCATGGACTTCCTCCGCCTGGGGAGAGGCGGAGGGGTGTGCCGGACTCTTACCGGCTAAAACCCCCCTGTGTCCTCCTTACACGTGGGCGCGGGGCCGCGGGAATCCAAATTCTTCCGCAGCCCCGCACTGGTGCTGGCCCGCCTTGCGGGCCTCGCCTCGGGCACGGGGGAGTGAGGTGTTAAACTCCCCCGTGCAACGCCTCAGAGGCGCGCGTCGACACCCGCGCGCGCCTCCGCCTCGGGTCCGTTGAATAGGGGGCGGGGACTTCCCCAAGTCCTTCGCCCCTGGACCCGTTCATGGGGGGCGGAAGAGGGCGTTGTCTGCCCTCCTCCGGCGCCCGGAGCGCCTGCTGCGGGCGGGATCGGCAGTTGAAATCTCCCTCTCCCGTTCCGCAGCTTCCTTCTGCGACATCACGTCCTCGCAGAAGGACACCACTGCGTCCCACGACTCTGCGCTGCCGACCATCTTCCGTACCACGGCCGGCAGCGACAGATCGCCTCCTACTTCATTTGTGAGGACACGGCGCTGCTCCTCCCAAGCAACACACTGAACGAACGTGTGTTGCGCCGTGTCCTCCCCGCCATGGACGCAGTGGTGGCACCGAGCGTCCGGCTCCCTGCCTATGCGACACAGGTACTTGCCGAAGCAGCCGTGCCCCGACAGCACCTGCGTCACCCTGAACGACAGGGAGCCGTGCCTTCTCCCGAGCCAGTCGTCGAGCACTGGCCGGATCGCCTCGACGGTGGCGAGGCCGGCGGTAGGGCGCAGAAGCCTCTGCCGCCATTCCGCCACCAAGACCTGACGGAGCTCTGCTCGGCGCTGCGCTATCTGCCGCTGCACCGGCCTCGAGTCCCGTGCCCGCTCTTCCTCGCGCCACCGATACAGCGACGCGAGTACTTTAGCCTCTAGGTCCCAGGGCGGGGATCCGGCCAGGACGCAAGCCGCCTCGTAGGAAATCGTGCGATACCCGCGGACGACTCTGACGGCCATCGCCCTCTGCGGTCTGCGCAGAATGGCTAGAGTGCTGGCCGCCAGGTCCATCGCCCACACAGGGGCCCCATATAGGGCCATGGACCGCACGATTCCCACGTACAACCGCCTACAGGCGGCGCTCGGGCCCCCCATGTTAGGAAGCAACGTTGACAGCGCGCCCGCTGCACCCATCAGCTTGGGCACCAGCCGCCGGAAGTGGGGGCCGAATTCCCATCGGCTGTCGAGCACCAATCCCAGATACTTCATGGTGGACTCGACAGCTATCCGGGCTCCACCGACCACGATGTGTGATCCCGACGGCGGCGCGCGTCGGGGGCCATGAAACACCATGGCCTCCGACTTGTTGAGGGCCACCTCCAGGCCCAGGCGCCGGATGCGGTTCACCACCTGTGACACCGCAGCCGTGGCTATCAACGCTGCTTCCCTGTGCGAGCTCCCCCGGGCAGTGACAAGCGTGTCGTCCGCATAACACGTCAAGTCGGCGCCCGACGGGAGTTCGCCTCTCAGCACCCAATCGTAACCGATGTTCCACAGGAGCGGCCCCAGCACCGATCCCTGTGGAACACCGCACGTCATGAGGTGCCGACCGGCACCGTCATGTCCCCGATATGTGACGCATCTACCTTCTAGGTAGGCCCCTACTGTGCGACGGAGGTAGGGAGGCACGCGGTGATATCTCAGTGCCTCCCGAATACAGCTCCAGGGCAGGGTGTTGAACGCGTTGGAGATGTCTAAAGACACCGCCAACACCACCCCACCCTGGGACACCGTCTCCTCCGCCAGGGCTCTCACGCGCATTATGGCGTCTACGGTGGAGCGCCCGCGACGAAAACCAAACTGGTTGTCGTCCAGGTCCGGCCCCTCTCTGCACAAGTGGCTGACGAGGCGATCTGCGATGACACGCTCAAAGAGTTTGCCCGCCTCGTCGAGCAGCACTATGGGCCGGTACGCGGACGGCGAGTCCGCGGGGCGCCCCTCCTTCCTGAGCAGGACCAGCCTCCCCTCCTTCCACACACTGGGAAACTGACCCTGCTCGAGACATGCCGTGAAGAGCCCTCTCAGCTGGGGCTCTAGCTCCTTCAGAGCCAGGACGAGAGCTCGGCCAGGAACTCCGTCGGGTCCGGGCGCCGTGTTCTTAGCCCGGAGCCGCGACACGGCCGCTCTCGTCTCTGCTTGCGTCACCTCGGGGACATCGGTGCTCTCCTCTTCGGGAGAGTCTGTGGCCGAGGGTGAAGCCATCGTCGGGGGAACGTGTCCCGCTCGCTCAGGGAAGAGCGCCAATACGACCGCCCCTAGCAGCTGGGGCTGCATGCTCTGCACCAGTGGAGGCGCCCATGCACGCAGCTTGCCCCGTACCCAACGGTAGGGGCGGCAACCTAACCTAACCTAACCTTTTTTTTTTTTTTTTTTTCCTCGGGGGGAAATCCTCATGGACTTCCTCCGCCTGGGGAGAGGCGGAGGGGTGTGCCGGACTCTTACCGGCTAAAACCCCCCTGTGTCCTCCTTACACGTGGGCGCGGGGCCGCGGGAATCCAAATTCTTCCGCAGCCCCGCACTGGTGCTGGCCCGCCTTGCGGGCCTCGCCTCGGGCACGGGGGAGTGAGGTGTTAAACTCCCCCGTGCAACGCCTCAGAGGCGCGCGTCGACACCCGCGCGCGCCTCCGCCTCGGGTCCGTTGAATAGGGGGCGGGGACTTCCCCAAGTCCTTCGCCCCTGGACCCGTTCATGGGGGGCGGAAGAGGGCGTTGTCTGCCCTCCTCCGGCGCCCGGAGCGCCTGCTGCGGGCGGAATCGGCAGTTGAAATCTCCCTCTCCCGTTCCGCAGCTTCCTTCTGCGACATCACGTCCTCGCAGAAGGACACCACTGCGTCCCACGACTCTGCGCTGCCGACCATCTTCCGTACCACGGCCGGCAGCGACAGATCGCCTCCTACTTCATTTGTGAGGACACGGCGCTGCTCCTCCCAAGCAACACACTGAACGAACGTGTGTTGCGCCGTGTCCTCCCCGCCATGGACGCAGTGGTGGCACCGAGCGTCCGGCTCCCTGCCTATGCGACACAGGTACTTGCCGAAGCAGCCGTGCCCCGACAGCACCTGCGTCACCCTGAACGACAGGGAGCCGTGCCTTCTCCCGAGCCAGTTGTCGAGCACTGGCCGGATCGCCTCGACGGTGGCGAGGCCGGCGGTAGGGCGCAGAAGCCTCTGCCGCCATTCCGCCACCAAGACCTGACGGAGCTCTGCTCGGCGCTGCGCTATCTGCCGCTGCACCGGCCTCGAGTCCCGTGCCCGCTCTTCCTCGCGCCACCGATACAGCGACGCGAGTACTTTAGCCTCTAGGTCCCAGGGCGGGGATCCGGCCAGGACGCAAGCCGCCTCGTAGGAAATCGTGCGATACCCGCGGACGACTCTGACGGCCATCGCCCTCTGCGGTCTGCGCAGAATGGCTAGAGTGCTGGCCGCCAGGTCCATCGCCCACACAGGGGCCCCATATAGGGCCATGGACCGCACGATTCCCACGTACAACCGCCTACAGGCGGCGCTCGGGCCCCCCATGTTAGGAAGCAACGTTGACAGCGCGCCCGCTGCACCCATCAGCTTGGGAACCTAACCTAACCTAACCTAACCAATTGGGTTGTAATGTGGTGTTGTTAGGTTCGGGTATGCTGACAATGTATTACAAAGTATTACGTCATAAAGTATTACGGTAAAAGTATTACGTCACAAGGTATTATATATGCTTATGCGTGTATCACTAGTAGTAGTAGTAAATTCAATTAACCTAACCTAAACTAACCTTTTTTTTTTTTTTTTTTTTTTTTTTTGGGAGGGGGAAATCCTCATGGACTTCCTCCGCCTGGGGAAAGGCGGAGGGGTATGCCGGACTCCTACCGGCTAAAACCCCCTTGTGTCCTCCTTGCACGTGTGCGCGGGGCCGCGGGAATCCAGATTCTTCCGCAGCCCCACACTAGTGCTGGCCCTCGCACGGGCCTCGTCTCTTGCACGGGGTAGTGAGGTGTTCGCCTACCCCGTCTCTCGTCGTCATCTCAGGGGCACGCGCCGACACACGCGCGTGCCACCGCCTCGGGTCCACTGAGTAGGGGCGGGAACTTCCCCAAGTCCCTCGCCCTTGAACCCATTCATGGGGGGCGGAAGAGGGCGTTGTCCGCCCTTCTCCTGCGCCCGGTGCGCCTTCTGCGACCGGGGAAGGGAGTCAAAATCTCCCTCTCCCGTTCCGCAGATTCCTTCTGCGACATCACGTCCTCGCAAAAGGAAACCACCGCGTCCCACGACTCTGCACTGCCGACCATCCTCCGCACCACAGCCGGCAGCGACAGATCGTCTCCGATTTCGTTTGTGAGGACACGGCGCTGCTCCTCCCAAGCTACACACTCAGCGAGCGTGTGTTGCGCCGTGTCCTCCCCGCAATGGACGCAGTGGTGACACCGAGCGTCCGGCTCCCTGTCTAAGCGACACAGAAACTTGCCGAAGCACCCATGCCCCGACAGTACCTGCGTCACCCTGAATGACAGGGAGCCGTGCCCTCTCCCGAGCCAGTCGTCGAGTACTGGCCGGATCGCCTCGACGGTAGCAAGGCCGGCGGTAGGGCGCATCAGCCTTTGCCGCCATTCCGCCACTAGGACTTGACGGAGCTCCTCTCGGCGCAGCTCGATCTCCCGCTGCACCGGCATCTAGCCCCGTACCCGCTCTTCCTCGCGCCATCGGTATAATGACGCGAGTACTTTCGCCTCTAGGTCCCAGGGCGGGGATCCGGCCAGGACACAAGCCGCCTGGTAGGAAATCGTGCGGTACCCTCGGATGACTCTGACGGCCATCGCCCTCTGCGGTTTGCGCAGGATGGCGAGCGTGCCGGCCGTCATGTCCATCGCCCACACGGGGGCCCCATATAGGGCCATGGACCGCACGATTCCCACGTACAACCGCCTACAGGCGGCGCTCGGTCCCCCCAAGTTGGGAAGCAACGATGACAGCGCGCCCGCAGCGCCCATCAGCTTGGGCGTCAGCCGCCGGAAGTGAGGCCCGAATTCCCATCGGCTGTCGAGCACCAAGCCCAGGTTCTTCATGGTGGGGCCGACAGCGATCCGGGCCCCGCTGACCACGATGTGTGATCCCGGCGGCGGCGCACGTCGGGGACCATGGAACACGATGGCCTCCGACTTGTTTAGGGCCACCTCCAGGCCCAGGCGCCGGATGCGGTTCACCACCTGTGATACCGCAGCTGTGGCTATCAACGTCGCTTCCCTGTGCGAGCTCCCCCGGGCAGTGACAAGCGTGTCGTCCGCATAACACGTCATGTCGGCGCCCGGTGTGAGCTCACCCCTTAGCACCCAGTCGTAGCCGATGTTCCACAGGAGGGGTCCCAAGACCGATCCCTGCGGAACACCGCACGACATAAGGTGCCGACCGGCACCGTCACGTCCCCGAAAACTGACGCATCTGCCCTCCAGGTAAGCCCCTACTATACGGCGGAGATAGGGAGGAACTCGATGGTATTTGAGAGCCTCCCGAATGCAACTCCAGGGAAGGGTGTTAAATGCGTTGGAGATGTCTAAGGACACCGCCAGCACCACCCCACCCCGGGACACAGTCTCCTCCGCCAGGGCCCTCACGCGCATGATGGCGTCTATGGTGGAGCGCCCCCGACGAAAACCGAATTGGTTGTCGTCCAGATCCGGCCCCTCTCTGCACAAGTGGCTGACGAGGCGATCTGCTATGATGCGCTCAAAGAGTTTTCCCGCCTCTTCGAGCAGCACTATGGGCCGATACGCGGACGGCGAGTCCGCGGGGCGAACCTAACCTAACCTAACCTAACCTAACTGAGTTAAACCTAACTGAAATTATGTAAGTGTGTTTTATGTAAGTGTATTTAACCTAACTTATTTGTTATTTATTTTATTTTATTTATTTATTTATTATTTATTTATTATTTATTTATTATTTATTTATTATTTATTTATTATTTATTTATTATTTATTTATTTATTATTTATTATTTATTATTTATTATTTATTTATTATTTATTTATTATTTATGTATTATTTATTTATTATTTATTTATTATTTTTTTGTATGTCTCTACCAGACCTCGGGACTATAGAGTCCCGGATTTTTGGGAGGCGAACGTGGGGCCAAAGCCAACACGCTGAAGCCCTTTTGAGACAACTTTAATGAAATGGCGACACAAAACCGACGATTATCCCCGTAAACACTATAGAAATGTACCCAAGGACAATCCCCGGTTCTGTGCTAAACTATTGCTAACTATGGATGAAAACTACTTGGGCTATTGTGATGGGATGCTAATGGACTAGGAATGGGAAACTATGGGAACTATGGCACCTGCCGATGACAATGTATTAAATACATGTAAAAATGGCAGGTGGAGACTCGCCAACTCACTTACTGGGCCCCCGGGAATCAGTCGCTAAATCGCAACAAGAGGGCAACAGGTACATGAGCGGCTGAAGGGTGAGGATACCTCGGCGGACTTTAAACGCAGATCACGCGCTCCCTGTGGGTCCAGCATCACCGGCCCACTCGCCACTTACCACGAGGCACCTACCCTCCGAGTGGGCTGTTAACCCTGCTCTAGCGACTCCACTCTGACCGGCCGGTGAAGGCAAGCCAAGAGGCGGGAGACCTATCCCCCGTCATGCTTCACTCCGGCAAGCCGGAGATGGGGGACAGTATACTCTCCCTGGAGCACTCGGATATATAGCCCCGCGGGGTCGCTACTCCCCGTCATCCGCCTCAGATGCCCTGCGGGGCTTATTATTTTTATTATTTATTTCTTTATAATTTATTTATTATTTATTTATTATTTATTTATTATTTATTTACTATTTATTTATTATTTATTTATAATGTGTATTGTGTGTATATAAGTGTCTCACCACCAATTGGGTCGTAGGGTGGTGTTGTTAGGTTCGGGTATGGTGTACAATGTATTACAAAGTATTACGTCATAAAGTATTACAGTAAAAGTATTACGTCACAAGGTATTATATATGCTTATGCATGTATCACTAGTAGTAGTAGTAAATTCAATTAACCTAACCTAACCTAACCTAACCTATGACGTAATACTTTTACTGTAATACTTTATGACGTCATACTTTGTAATACATTGAACACCATACCCGAACCTAACAACACCACCCTACAACCCAATTGGTGGTGAGACACTTATATACACACAATACACATTATAAATAATAATAAATAAATAATAAATAAATAAAAAATAAATAAAAAAAATAAATAAATAAAAAATAAATAAATAAAATAAAATAAATAAAAAATCTTAATTCAATTATTCAAATTAAACGGTCAGCTTATACTAGTTTTTTAATTTGATGTGTAGCCGTTTGTATAGCTTGATGTGTAGATGCCTGTACGTTTTAGATTGTGAAGATACCGAAGAAGAATGAATACTAAGAATTCGGAATTTCATACACAGTCCGCCACGATTGTTTGTGAACATGGAGAAGAGTATCTCGTTTATTTTCCGTGGCAAGTGACATCTAGTGATTATTTTAGAAAACAAGTAACCAACCAGATTAGTAGTGTGCACTGCTATTCGCCGATAGGTGACGTTTTGTGAAAGTTACACCTACTCGACACTAGATGGCAGCACAAGGTTTAAGTCTTATTGAAGCTTTTCCTATTTTTCAACACATTTGTAGGAGAGCCTTAGAATTTTATAAGTACATAATAGAAGAACGTAGGTAAATAATAGAAAATCTTGTTGGAAACCGCTCTTAAATCCGTTCTTCTGAACTAATATTATTATAAAGACAGTTAATTAAATCACTGTGATTTTGTTTTCAATGTTTAGGTATTTTGAATAATTCTTTAAATGATTTTTTTTTTAATATATATCCGAGCGCGAAATGAGGTTCCCCGGTTACTTAAGTAAATAACTGCTTATAGATTTTCAATATAAACATAAAAAAAAACAAAGAAAAAAACTACTCTCCATAATAATGTCTAATAACACAATAAGAATGAAGCTTTTTATTAATTTTACGAGTTCGAAACAAAACAAAGTCAAAGACTGTTATGGATACACATCGGTTCCTTTCAACCATTTAATTAAAGGCTAAAAAGCTTATTATAAAAAACCACTTAAAGAACAACACATAAATACCAACAGGATTAATTTCGTTCTGAAATGTTCAGCGTAGTGATGTGCCGTGAGCGGCGGCGGATAAAAATATCCGATGTTTTTTACGTTAGATTTTTTTATGAAGAGCATTTATCAGAGATTACTAGTTTTCAGCAAAATAAAGAATCTTATTAACGGTATCGATATTTAGTGGCTTTTTGTAAGCAGTGCTAATGTTAATGAAAAAAAAAACAATAGTTTACAATTACTTACGTAAATAGGTACCTACTATTACTTAAGTTGAATTATTTTACATTGCTTTGAAGTAGCCCATATTTATTTTGACAAAAGAATATTGTCTTGGTGCGAAATAAGAAAATTAGTATTTATTTACGTAACCTTTCGTATGCCGCTTTTCTATGAGCGCTATTAATATACGCGAGTTACAATTGATTTTCTATTGTTCTACAATTAGAGCAAACAATAACAAGATAAAAATAAAACAATCAAGCTCATAAATCTACTCCAGTATGTGTCTGTGATTTTTGGTAAGAATTTTACAAATTGTTATTTATTATTTTAGTTATACCTACATATTATTAATTTCTTTATAAATATTTATTATATTTAGCATATGCATATGATAACAAAATACCATTTTCATCCGTTCATTACAGACACAAAATGCCTAATACTTTCAGATATTATCCGCAATATTAAAATCTACAACATCCAATAATTATATGGTGCCACATCCCTACTCGTATCCACTTAAAAGCAGCTTGTAAAGAGCTCCTAATATGTCACCAATAAAGAACCGACCAATAACCAAGCAATTAGCTGACGTGTTTTATTCTTAGAATAGTTGGGGGAAGACGGATATAATGCTTTCAAATCGTATCTACAGCAAAATAACATACTTTCCTAGCATAACTCCCTATTAATTTGTTCTTAACAGAGCTTAACAGAGCGTAAGTCATAATTTCAGATCATCTACCTAGCCTTTTCCCAACTATGTTGGGGTCGGCTTGCAGTCTAACCGGATGTAACTGAGTACCAGTGTTTTACAAGGAGCGACTGCCCTATCTGAGCTCCTCAACCCAGTTAACCGGGCAACTCAATACCCTTTTTCTTTTGGCTGGCTTCTGACAGTTATTACTGCTAAGTATGTTACCAGTAATTAGTTGTGAAAGTAATAATTTCAGATATCTGCATTATTTAAGTCTATAACATTACCACATCACTATTCGTATCCACTTAAGATCTCCTAATATGTCACGCAATAAAGAAGTGACCAATAACCGAGCAATTAGCTGACGTTTTTTACAAACGCAAATAGAACACCGGAGGGGAGGGATCGGATATAATGCTTTCAAATTGTTGTTTGATTATAGCACTTTTTATGTAGAGTATGTTATGGAAATAAGTAGTTTATTTTTGCTTCAAAAAGAATCGGTTGTTAGGATTTTAATATAAATAGAAATTAACAACGTTTATCTATATGTACTTCAAGACTAATAGGTATTTTCTAAGCTAATGAACTGAATTCTTTCACTGTTGGGATGCTGCACTGTCCACGGGTGATATAGGCTAATTTATCTAGGTACGGGAAAATTTTCCCATACCTAGGTATTTCCACGGGTGAAACCGCATTAAAAAGCTAGTACTTATATTATAATTTAGTATCTGTGATTTCTAGCTTTATAACGCTAGGTCTTTAAATAAAGCGCTCCTGAAAATGAAAAGGATTTCAGTGTAGGTACTATAAGCAACACCGAAATATTTTGTCATCAAATTAAACATTAGTTCCTATCATTCCAACTCAATGCTAAAACCCTCCCGTACTCACTCCAAGCTTATCAACCATATTTAACCCTATAAACGCGCAGCCACATGTGTGTTAAACAAATTAAATCAACCCCCCACGCCCTCGCATAATTGGCGAATCAAAATAATAAACTTAGAGCCATTTATATCACGGACAGGCGTTGATTTAGTCGAAAAAACGCCAACAGTAGGGCCCAGGTGGCTTCCAGCGCCCCCCACCGGCAATTTGACAGACTATTAATCCGGATTTAGCCGGCTCTAACCGGATTAAGGCGGGTTTATCTCGCTGAAAGTGGTTTTTGTTTTTGCTAAATTGATTTGTGGCGGCTTTTGTTTTTCGGGCTGATGATTTGGATTAGGTATTGGTTAGGCTAGGCGCTGATTGCAACTTTTCGTCACCGTGACTTTTTGTCACTTTGTCAAGTGCAATGAAAACTATACTGAGTGCGCTCATTATGGTGACGTGACAATGCGGTGACAAATAGTTGCAGCAGCAGGCAATGCCGGAGTGACGTGACTGTCACTCGCCCAATGGGAGTAATGGGATACCTACAATGGGAGTCCGCTCACTGGTGACTTTTTGTCACTCAGCCGGTCATACAAAAATGAACGCGATTTGTCACCCAAGAACAGATTCAGTGAGCGCATCGTGGGTGACAGCAGGTGACAGTGACAAAAAGTCACGGTGACTTAAAGTTGCAATCAGCGGCGGGCCTTAGAGTTGCGTCAGTTTTTTTTGGGTTATTAGCTACTGGATGTTAACCGCTGTTTCACCAGTGTCCTGAGGTAACTACTTCCTGCAGACAGATAAAAGTAGCCTTTGTCCTTACTCAGATCCTAGACTATCTGAACACTTTTCATTTAAGTCGGTTCCGTGGTTTTGGCGTGACATACCTAGACAGAAAAACAGATGTAAATTCGCATGGAGTTGGGAATTTACTCCTGTGCTCATTATTATTTAGGAAGTACCTATACAGATTAACAATACGTAGTTATGTATTTTAAAATGCAATATTTTAAAATAATGTTTACCTACTTATTACTTTGAAACAGACGCTGAAAAAAAAACGCCTAAAAAAGGAAACCACAAAATAGTAAACCAAACATTTATTTATGGCTTATGTTTAAATGATCACCAGATATAGTAACAAATAGCAGACAAAAATAGTAAATGATCACCAAAATGAAACTCGCATTTTAATGTAAAACTATCACCAAAGTTTTAACACTTTGCTATCCTATTTAAGTGAAATTACTCCAAAATAAATCATGCGTAAGCCAAAAATAGTAAACGATCACCAAAATTAAACCACCATTTTAAAGTAAGATTACAACCAAAGTTTTTAAATTCTGCTATCCTATTTAAGCAAAATGAGTCCAAATAAATCATTGTTATCCCAAAAGTAGTAAATGATCACCAAAAGTAGTAAATGATCATCAAAATTATACCAGATATATTATATCAAAATGATAATCAAAGTTTTTACATCTTGCTATCCTGTTTAAATAAACTGACTCCAAAAAAATAAGTTCGGCCTGATACAATAAATGTAATAACATTATGGGGACCCTTTTCCTGCTCTAGGGTGGAAAATTGTCTATTGCATGCCTCTAAACAGTGCGATAAGAGTGTGTTTTCGAGGGAGTGTATTGAGAAACACATTCTTCTTCTTCTTTCTCCTGCCCTGTTCTCAATTTTACTTGGGGTCGGCGCAATATGTCATTTTCTTCCATTTTCCCCTGTCACTCGTCATACTGACACTCACGCATGCATTGCAAGCCGGACACATAACTTAATATGGCATCATAATACTTTATTTGGTAATAAGCCTACATTTTATGGCAATCACAGTGACTTATTTAGGCAAAAATAATACATTAATTTGGTCGTCAAGAGTTGGTGATCATTTACTAAATTTGGTGGTCGAATACAATTTAAAGTGAAGTCGTGACTAAAATAGCTGGTACTATTACATTTTTAGACTTTATTTTTCTGGTGTTCAGTAGATATTTCTGGTTACAAAACTTAGGGTATCAAAGCATTTTATGGTGGTCATTATATTTGTTCCCTTTATTTATTACAGTGTCCTAGTAAATATATTGCTACAATAAAAAAACTATATTGCACAGTATATTCTCCCAATACCTGACCACAGATTTCAGAAAAAGCTTACAACTTTCTTTCAAGTTTCAACCAAAGAGATCGGTAGGTATAGAAATTTAAGAAAAAAAAACCGTCCTTGACGGGACGGTACCATAATAGGTAAATAAACGTTTTGTCAACTCTGCAGTCAAAGTTACCGCCATTAAACAAAAGAAAATAGCTTTATTACACCATCCCGACCACTTTACGGTAGTTTTTAATTGTTATATTGCAACCGTGAGTAATTTGTTCACTACCGCAATACTGGAAGGGCAGACATCTTTCTTTTGACATTTCGAGAAAATGGCGGCGGTTTTGACGGTTCCCCGCCATAATTTACATTTAGTTGTTTTATTGGGATTGTAAAAATATGTTAGTGAATTATTATAGTCGTTTATTTGTAGCCAAGAGATAATGTTTTGGTATTTCTTTACCGCAAAATATTTAAGAAATATTTCACCTTCTTTGTTGGATGATGGAAGGCTATATAATATTTTTCTTAACGCTTTTATTATAACACCAATATTGTTAATTGCTACCTATATAATAATAAACTGCTTTTACTATTGCGATAATGGACTAACGGTCACATTCTGAGCACCTCTATCAGTGATCACGAGGTTAAGCAACGCTTTGCGAGGTCGGCCCGTGGATGGATGACCATCCTGTCATTTATTTATTTATTTATTTATTTATTTATGTCATGACGAGTTCTTCCATTTTTCGGAAGGCAAAATAAACTGACATCTCGGCTTCCATTCGAGCATGTTTAGCAGTCGTTACCAAGTCCAAGGTATATCGGGTTGCCCGGGTACCTGGGTTGAGGAGGTCAGATAGGCAGTCGCATGTAGAACACTGGTATTCAGCTGCATCCAATCCATTAAACTGGAAACCGGATCAACATAGTTGGGAAAAGGTTAGGTAGACGTGATATCTATGTATTCCAGTTATTCATTTATGCTTAAAAATTTAACAGAAACTGACTATAATATGACTTTTCAGTAACTACCGAATAGATTTAACATTTAGTTACCCCAATCTTAAACACATAGGTACAATTTAAAACGTATGGCATACAATAAAGATAGGGGCGCACCCCGACGTCGTTTAGCAAGGAGGGTGGCAACACTGACAGGTTGGTTGCCCATCAACCAGGCAATTATCTTGTCAGTGACTTAAATTGGTGTTTAGAAGGAATGTGTGTTTAAAGTTCTATAGGTTGCATAGTAGGCGATTATCACACTGCCCCGCATGATGCAGCGTAGCGCGTGGATGCGTTTTTTTCCGTTGCTTGTAAATATCTCCGTTTGTATGGAAAACACGCATAGTCCAACACACTGAAAATGCATCCACGCGCGTTCATGCGGATCACGCACATACATGCGGAGAAACACGCACCCCCGCGCGTAGGTGCGGGGCGAGACGCAAGGTATGGCACACTGAATCCCGCATTGCCGCGCGTGATTTTGAATGGGCGTGACGTGTATATTTGAAAATGGAAGCCGCCGTGCGTGAATCTACTAAACGCACCTACGCGCGTGAGTGCGCGAAAAACCCGCACGATAATGCAGATCTGCACTCCCGCAGGAACGCGCGTAGGTGCGTCGACAAGCAAGATGCAGCGTGATGCGGGGCAGTGTGAAGATCACCTTAATGTAGGCAGTCAGACTTTCTGATCTCCGATTAGTCGCGACGTAGGTAAAAAGATGTACAAATGACCGACGAGTCTAACATCCTTTTCGAAACTTGCAGAAAGCAATATACGTGATACTGTGCTACTTTAAAAATTTCGAGTTTAGTACCTCGATTTTCTGAAACTCGGCGACAAACACCTGTCTTTACACTGTAACATTCCGCAATCCAAATAACAAGGAACCAACCGCATTACAAACTAACATTCACACCTTCCAACCAATCAAACTAAAAAAAAAAAAAAAAAAATACCAACCTCATTGTTACAGAAACTCCTCACTACCCATATAAAATTTAACACTGGCGACCCTCCACGATAGCCATAAAAAAAGATCGAAAAAAAAGGATTGTCTTTTGATTCCAATTTTGAATTCAATTCGCGCGGGTTGCGCCATGATTTTATTTTCATGAGCGCCGCGGGACGGGCGGGACGGGCAGCGCGTAACGAAAATTTTAATAATAAATGAATTAAAATCTTGTTATTATATTAGTTGATATCAGCGAGGGATTATTGTTTTTATTTATGATTTTGGGGCGCTTCTGTTATGGATTAAAGTGATAAATATTTTGATGTATTTTGTTTGGTTTTGATTGATGAAAGTTCTGTTCTGTAGTTTTATTGAGAAAGAAGAGCTAATATGATACTCTAATAGATTATATCGATAAATAATAAAGGACCTTAATAATATCTAAGTGCATAGGTACGTCTATATCTCGACGAGAAAGTCCCTCATTAAAGTACACTTACAACCAAGACTAAGCTACTAATTTAAAACTTACAGTAACTTCCTTCGTACCTATAAACCGTTAACACATAAAAACCAACTCTTATCGAGCAAGCAACACCACTATGCGGCCATCACACAAAATTAAAGGAAAAAAGGAAAAAAAATCGAGACCCTCCCTTACCTACAATAATACGCGACCCGAGCCATGACACCTTTACCCGTTTACTTTTTAATCCGGCCCGGTCGTAAACAGCCGGCCCGGGTATCACGGATATACCGGGCCAATCATCCGGCTATCTACACTATTTTTTCCCGGGACAATGTTGCATTGGTCCCCTGGGATCGACCTTAATATATGTTTTATTTGCAAACTATTGCTTTTGCCGCCTTTTTTATGGGTGTGTGACATAGATTTAGAGTTTTTTTTTGTGAACGTTGGGGGTTAATGATGTTGGAATAACGTGTTTTGAGTGCCAAATAGTAGTTTGATGAGGAATCTTTTTACGCATGAGTAGCGTTAATTTACCTACGTCATGCTTTGAGCGGCAATAATCTGATAGTTCTGATAGTTCAAATACGGTACCTAAATATTTTCATATTGGTTACTTATTAAGTATTTTACGATTTACTTAATTGTACCGGATTAATTGGCCCATATCTATAAAAAAATATGTGTAGGTAAAGGCTAAAGAGAGAAGGCTAACAGTCGTGCTCAAAATACATTTCAGAATAATTTTCAGTCAGTTACCACGAATGCATGAAACTTGTGAAATATGCTAATTCTACACAAGACAACTTGCCAAGTCTTTTGTGTCACCACAAAATAACTTTTCTCGAAAGTAAAGAAATGTTAGCAAAAATAGGTCAAATAAAAAACGTGACAGCATTGCGATCTGTATATACAGACAATTCACTAAAACAATCCTTATTTTGTGTAAAACTTCTTCATTTTACTTCGTGCGGAACTAAAGTGATTCGTCATCGCTGTGCGCAATAAACATCTCAATAGTAAACGAACAAGATTATTTACACATTAAAATGGCGACCGAAACTAATCATTTGCTACTGGTAGCAAAATAAACAAGCATTACCCAGCGGGGAACGGCCCATTATTGTATACCAACCTTTTTTCAAGAATTATAAACCGTAATTGTAAACGCAACCATAAAGTTTGCTTCACGAAATGTCAAAATGTTTCCCGCTTTTTTTGTTTTGTATTTTTTTTGCGTAGGCCGCATTGTTTATGCTCTATTATGAAAGAGGTTGTAAAAGTGTTGAAAGAAATATTGTTTTCGGGTGAAAATTGTTACAATTTCTTTCCGATGCGT
Source organism: Helicoverpa zea (assembly GCF_022581195.2). Classification (NCBI taxonomy): domain Eukaryota; kingdom Metazoa; phylum Arthropoda; class Insecta; order Lepidoptera; family Noctuidae; genus Helicoverpa; species Helicoverpa zea. Next base: position 5,081,790 of record NC_061478.1, read on the forward strand.
CGTAAAAGTCGTTCGTTCTATGAACTCGTAATTAAGCGTTTAGTGTGACAAGTTTTTTCTTGATACGGAAGGTAGAGCTTTGTTTTCCTTGCCTTATGGGACAACACAAGTTGTGACGATTTCTATGATAAAGACTAATCATGCGACCAGGCGGCAAGAGGATGATCATAAATATACTTTACTTTGCTAAGTGTACTTATTTTCGGTAAAAATAAAACTTAACTAGTTATATCGGGTGTGTCGTTCATAATCACATTAAATGAAATGCGTTAATATACTGGTTAATATATGTCGATTAACACAAAGATAAAAGAAAAATACGTAAAAATAAAAAAATGTGGGTGTTTGAAAGCAGTTCCAAAGATGCTTTTTTGGGTTGTAAAAGGTATTAGATTAAAGATCTTTTAAGCCATTTAAGCTAACAAACTATGTTTGAAGAAAAATAACTTTTGCCGGTAGCTGTCTTCGGAAAGCAAATTTTGCGGGTTCCAGTTACACACCAGTATACCCTTCTTACATCATCCTCCAAGCCTTTTCTCAACTCTGTTGGGGTCGGCTTCCAGTCTAACAGGATGTAGCTGAGTACCAGTGCTTTACAAGGAGCGACTGCCCTATCTGACCTCCTCAACCCAGTTACCCGGGCAACCCAATATCCCTTGGTTAGACTGGTGTGTGGTGGTGCAGTATATCCTCCTTACAACAAACAAATAAATAAGTACCTACATTTATTTGGCCAAACTTCAACCCTCCCTGTAACAGGCATTTAAAATTCCTTTAAAATCCATCATTGACGTAATCAAGCGGCCATTTTGCGTGGCTTTCCCGCCAAAAGCGTCAGAACGTTCGGATACACGGACGGAATGAATGTTATCATTGTCGGTGAACTGGTGGCGCCACTGCTTTATTATACAACGGTTAAGTCTAAACGGGTTGGGGATGTAACCTGTGGTGGTGTTGCGAAAAAATTCAGTCATCATCTGTCAAGCCTTTTTCTTACCTGGTGCAGCTGAGTACCAGTGTTTTACAAGAAGCGACTGCCTATTTGACCTTCTCAACCCAGTTATCCGGGCAACCCGATAAAAGTTATAAATCCAATAAAAGTTATAAAAATGTCAGACAGAAATTCACAGTATAGTCAGTATATTTGTTGAAAAATAAATCGTGAAGTAGCAAAAAATTAATTTAGATACTATTCCTTGCTGAAAGGGCTAACTAACTATATCTACTGAAATTATTTCACAAATCGGAGTAGTTATTTATTTATTATATTTTATGTTGTATTTATAGGTATATATTTTATGTTATGTAGTTTCATCTTTGTGTTGTTTAATGTTGTGCACTTTAAATTTTCTCTTCCCTATCGCATCTCTCTGTCGCTCTAAGGTTTGCTGTTAGGGAACCCAGTTCTGGGTTAAGCTCGCCTTTGTACATGTCTTCTCTGTGTTGTGTGTGTCTTTTAAATGTTTTTGTGTACAATATAGAATAATAGTAATAATAGTGATTTCTGAGGTAAGCGAGTTCAAGCAAACTGACTCTTCAGTTTTGTAGACTGAGTTTTGTTTTTAAAATTATTTATTTATTTATTTCTCAACCTTCCCACTAACATTACAGATAGATACAATCTAATGCGTGTAATAAATGTAACAGGCGAAACCGTGTGCAGAAGCTAGTTAAAAAATTGCAGTTTTTGTTAGCTTTCTTCAAACGTTTTCATTGCTAAAATATCTTACATAGGTTCTTACCTTCTTTCTTGGCATTCATTCAACAAAATAATTAAAATAAACTAAACTGGTTTATATGTCTATTAACGAATAAATTCTGACTTTATTATAATAACTATGATTTTTAGAGCGTCGTATATTTCTCTGTTCATATTTAAAACCACTTAAAAGCGTATATTTATTGGAATTTAAGCACTTCTTTATTCAGTAGTTGTTATTAAGAAATGTGCTAAAACTTTAATGGCGACCGTGACTAGGAATTTGTCATTTATGATAGGGATTAAATAAAACTTAATTATATTATTTGTTTTTTTTTTTTATTAATTTTTCATGTGGAGAAAAATAAATGAATTCAGTCATTGTGACTTCTCTAAGCATCAGTCGTAATAATAATACGCCCAAGGCCGATTTTGGCCATGGCTGCTGTTCTCATATACCTACGGAGATCAGCCAGCTGCACGGGACATATTGTAGTACACAAGCATTTGCGCAGACACAAGTGCACTCACTATTCCTTCACTCTCATAGCGCGATGGGACGGTAATCCGACACCACAGGATCTATGGGAAATCATCCTATTTTATTTTCCTAACCTTAGTTACTCTTAAGATAATTCTAGACTTCTGTCATTGTTTTCAAAACCCTCATTTCGGGATTACCGCAGCCCTAGTATATAAAGGGCTCCAGAAGGAACATGGTGAGATTCAGTCAGTAAGAGTCTGACACTACCTCACACTGCTTCCACAGCAAGATGATGATTTTCCACAAAACAAGTTATAGCAAAGGTCTTGTCTTGAAAATTTATTGTTACTAACAATTCTTAAAATAATAGAACGCGAATCTCAAACAGTTACATTGTATCGCTCCTACCGCCGCTGCAAGCCAAATAAAAGCGGGAAAATTACTTCACCAACACCCATACATGAAACGTCCTAACAGCCCGCCATTTTCCTCCCGTTCCCGCGCGCTTTTTCCTATATTTCCATCTGCTTCCCACTTATAAGGGAAATGCAAGCGAGGTAAGCCTTTCTGACTACGGGAAACATTCATGAATCGCTTCAGCCCCCATAATAGCTGATTATACCAAGCAATAAGGTCTAAAATCCCGTGAAACTTTTCCTCGCGAAATGGTGACGGACTTTCAGCCGGCTTGCTAGAGCGAAACGGGCCTTTATCTACGTCCCACCATTGGCTGTTTCAAAAAAAGTCCGGAGCCTGTGATTGGCCAAAACAAATTGTTAGCGGCGCGTTCTTTATTACTGTGTTATACGAAAGGACTTATGTGCCAGTGTGGTTTATGATAGAATAGTCGTAAGTTGAGTACTAATGGCTGGTAGTTACGCCTTTTTGGTTCTGTGTGAGCGATGTGCGGAGCGTCTGAGTCGGGGAGTAGAATGAAATTGCAATATTAGAACAATTATACGAGTTTTTCTTTGAGCACAGAGTTGTAAATGTTTAGAGTTGGCATTTCTTCATCAAGAATTTATAAAAAAAATTGATAGGTATGTTAATAGGGTATTTACTATTTAGATACTGAGAGATATTTATTAGTATACTGTTCACTTACTTTCAGTACATTAAACTTTTTTTTTTCATTAATTTGTTCACAATATATTTACATTAATTGAAAATAAAATAAACTTATATATATATATATATATATATATATATATAATTATATACATAAGTATATATATATATATATATATATATACAACTTAAAACTAATACAGTGCATCAAAAAATTGCTTTCAGTACATTGAGATATAATTGAACATTTTAGCAAACCTAGACATCTGAACACCTACTAATAGTTGAAGAATTATGTTGCTCCATGTAAAACACTGGTACTCACACATTTTCATTATCATCATCTTTATCAGAGAACTCAGGGACTATGATTAATTCAACGAATCGCTAATGATTGTGTTGAAATCTTTCCTTTTTTAACCGACTTCCCACCAAGGAGGACGAGGTTCTCAATTCGGCCGGTGTTTTTTTTTTCTATGTATGTACATCAATTACTCCGAGGTTTATAGACCGATTTACGTGATTCTTTTTTTGTTCGACGCGGAATAGCTGCCAATTGGTCCCATAGTCATCAGGTCAGGATCTGATGATGGAAACTCTGAGAAATCGAGGGCAACTTTCGAAAGTTGTAAACATACATAGGGTTAAACCTTGACACTCATAATTGTGCCTGATAGCACTATTCAACAGTGAAGGTTTGGAGCTGACCTGATGATGGAGACCAAAGAAGGTCGAGGGAGCTCGATAACTGAAAATGAAAACTACCTCGTGTTTGGGCCTATATTCTTCGTATCAATGAGAACTTTCCAGTTATGTGGATAGTGACCTATTCGTTTAACTGAAAAGCTGAAAATAAAAAACTTTTTTACAAAAAAATATAACCGACTGCACAAAACACTAAAAAGCAAAAAAAAAAACTAATTTTAGGTGCATCGGCCTTTTTTTTTGCTTTTTAGTGTTTTGGGAAGTCAGTTATATTTTTTTGCAAAAAAGTTTTTTTATTTTCAGCAGTTTTTAGGGTACCGTACCCAAAGGGTAAAACAGGACCCTATTGTTTTCGCTCCTCTGTCCGTTCGTCCGTTTGTCACCAGGCTGTATCTGATGAACCGAGATAGTTAGAGAGCTGAAATTTTCACAGATGATGTAGTTCTGTTGTCGCTATAACAACAAATGACTGAACTGAAAACTAGAATTAAATAAATATTTTAGGGGCTCCCATACAAAAAACGTGATTTTTATGTCCGTTATATAAATAATGGTACGGAACCCTTCGTGCGCGAGTCCGACTCGCACTTGGCCGGGGTTTTTTTTGTATTGACCACCTTTAACATCACAAATCTTAGAAATAGGCTGCCGTGACGTCATCACACCCAAATGCTCTTAACAACAATAAACGGTTTCTAAACAATGTGTAATGTTTCTAAACAATAAGTAAGCGAAAGGAATCATCGGCTACTGGTGGAACTCCACAGGGGAGCGAAGTATTGGTCAATATTGCCACAGAATAAAAACAATAAATAAGACAGAACTATAATTATGATCCTGATTTTCACGAGTAGATCATACTTATGTTATAAATGCAAATGTGACTCGTATCTGTCGCGTCTTCAAGCCAAAGCTACTAGAATTTAGTGCATAGTTTATCTAGAGCATGAGAAAAGACATAGGCAGGCAAAATTTTTATCCTTTACATCTTGAACAGCTGAAAAGAAGTACAAGTAGTAGAATAGAGGTACAAGTGGTTTGGGACGTGGAGGGAACAGCTTGTAGGTATGTTCTTGAAATAAATCCGTGATGGTGTGGCAATAAGTACCTAAGATAATTGACTATCAGTGTCTTTTGAACTCCACATTAACAAAAGTACACATCTCTTTGAATCTGACAGAATGTGTCGCAACAAACTCCCCAGCGACAACATAGACAATAGCGAGACGACACGCTGACAGAGGCGAGCCGAGACGAATCATTTGCTACTGGTTACCTTACTAATGTCTTTGTGGAAACTACATAGTGTTAATAAGCGAGTATCATTACATCGTCAGTATAAGTGTATCAGAATCTATTGATGTCTAATATTCGCGTAAGTGTCAGAAATAAACAATTACTAATGTTATAAATTCATTAGTAGCTCTATGTCTCTCCGTCGCTGTTTCAGTCTAAAATTCCTGAACCGATTTGAATACGTCCTTACTTAGATAGTCTTTAGCTTGAAAAAGGACGTAACCTACTTTAGTCCTTATAGGACGAGTAGAACCTTGTGGAAACACTAGTATTTTAGTTCAAACAGTTTTTTTTTGCTGTTATGGCATTCAAAAGAAGCTACTTCTCAATTGGACCTCTTTGAATCTGACAAAATGTGTCGCAACAAACTGCCCAGCGACAATATAAACAATAGCGAGACGACACGCTGACAGAGGCGACCCGAGACGAATCATTTGCTACTGGTTACCTTACTATTAATGTCTTTGTTTGTGGGCACCACAGTATCTTTGCAATCAGAATATATGGGTATCTACTAAAGTTATAAGTAAATCTATGTCTCTCTGTAGCGCTTTTAAGCGAAAACTACTGAATAGATTTCAATGTTTGGTGCAAATATATAGGCTAGACTCTAGCTGACTGTATATTTTTGGCTCTAGACTCTAGAGCCTGAGCAAGGACATTTACGCTACTTCAGTACTCCTAGGATACGTGGAACCTTAAAGAAAAACTATTATTTTAGCTTATACAGATTTTTTCTGTTATCCTAGTGGTTAAAAGAAATTGATACTCAATTGGAACTCTTTGAATCAGACAGAATGTGTCGCAACAAACTCCCCAGCAACAAATATAGACAATAGCGAGACGACACGCTGACAGAGGCGAGCCGAGACGAATCATTTGCTACTGGTTACTTACTAATGTCTTTGTCTGTTGACACTACAGGGGGTTAAGCGTGAACTGAGTAGTGTCCTCGCAACGTGAGTGTAAGCGTTTCGGTACCTATGTATACTAATATTATAAAGATCAATAGTTTTTTTGCAATCATTCGATTTATCTTGAAAGGCTGTAGGCTGTTTCACCGCGCCTTCCTTGATAGATAGGCTATCTAACCCTGAAAAATATCAAACCGGTCCAGTAGTTCCCTTCCTGACACTACCGCACACAAATAAAACAAATCAGCTTTATAATATTTTAGTACACGCTCATTCATAGATACCTATAATTAGAAATAGTGTTGACATCTTCACTGCGGGGGAGCCAAATGCTTTGATGATTTATCTAACATCTCAGTTTTCCTATAGCTTATAAAAAATCTAACGTTACTCTTAATATAATGTCAAGGATTTTTGCAATATGTAGGTAATATAAAAAAAAATCAGTTTGTATTTCATTACTATTTCAAAATTATTTATTAGGAACCCCCAATTAATTAAAGGAATTATTTATAGGATTTTTTTTGAAGCCGTTTAATAAATGATTGCAACCAAATTCAAAAACCTGTCAAAAGTTCCAAATTATTTTTTTTTACAATCGTTCTAAATTCAAATCACCGCCGCATCTATATATTCTTCGCTCTACTCCCTACCATAATGGCGGGAGTCGGTTCAGAAGCAATTTTTCACTCGGTATCTCCATCAGGCGCTAAATAATAGCGCTCCATGAAGTTTATATTTCATTAGTTAGCTGCTGAAACGCTATTATTACTAGCCAGTATAGTTTACAGTTTTATAGCTATACTAGATTATACTATGTCAGGCTGGTTATGATACGATATGATACCATAGACTTGTTCATTTTTATTTTTTGAATATCGAACGGTTTATTTTTTCCTTTATCACCATCATCATCTCAGCCATAGGACGTCCACTGCTGAACATAGGCCTCCCCCTTAGATCTCCACAGATACCTGTTGGAGGCGACCTGCATCCAGCGTCTCTGCATTTTTTCCTTAATTACGGTTTATTTTTATCCAATTAGGGATCGATTTTGAATATAAATTATGTCGAATTTCAATCTCTAATCGAAAACAACGGATGCTTCGGTTATTATCAATAACTTATTGCAATTCGCAGTCTGAGTTTGGTGATATTAGATCGTTTTTAAAATTGGTTCAGTCTCTGGTAAAGACTTTAGAGTGACCATGGATACTATGAAAAAACGAAATCGGCCTGGGAGCCATTATTATTAGACTGAAAGATTATGCTAATCCAAGCCTTAAAACCTATATAAAAGAACACCATTCAAGATAACACAAAAAATAACATTTTTTCGTCTCCCATAAGCAAAAGGGCAAAGAATAAAAATAATCAAAATAGATGAGTCAAACTCCTATAGACTCGCATAGAGTAAATAACGCAGTCTGGTGTAATGATACGCATCAGTAATATAGCGGCAGTCAGATAGATATGATAAGTTAGTAGTGTGACTGTCATGCTGGGAGAAATAAGGACATTTTTCTGGACGTTAAAAAAGTAGTATAAAACCTGAAGAAGATGTAGCAATATTTGTTTTAGAGATAAGTACATGTTAATGCTTTGTACGCACACTAAAACCATTTTACTAAAAAAATGTTAATGACTTCAATAATCAGCCTAAACCTTCTTCTAATTCTACTATGCTGAAAACCGCATCAAAATCGGTTCATCCAGACAAAACAGATGAACAGTACACTCGCATAGATTAAATAACTTGGACTGGTTTAATGATACGCATCAGTAATATAGCGGCAGTCAGATAGATATGATAAGTTAGTAGTGTGACTGTGATGACAGGAGAACAACAAGGACGGTTTCTGGGCGTGATTTCATCGCGGCAAAAAGCGATGTAAGGTCTAAAGATTTTCCGTGAAAAAGCAACACTTATGAAGATGTAAAGAAGAAATAAAAATTGTTTCGGACATACCTAAGTAAATAAATACTATAGTAAATAAAGTGTAACTTTTTGAAGTGAAAACTTACACTTTTTATGACGGGTAAAATGTTAAAGGCATGTATTTAACGCGGCGACTAAGTAAAACGAATATAGGTTTAAAAAAATAATGGAGTGGGTACCATTTATAATGGGTTGGCAGCTAATAAGGAGTATCATAATAAGTCAAAGGTAGCATATTAATATATCAGTTATGAGGTCCGTTTTAATTTAAACTAGCATCAAGTTTTTCTTTTGGCAACTGAATTAATATCTAAGCGAAAACTTAATGATGACAATAAAATAGAAAATGGGCATTCATAAATAATACACATCAGGTTCTATTTAAAATTGTTTGGATGAAGAATAAATATAAACTAGCTCATATTATAAATATATTGTGCGACTTTTTAATAGCTTTAAATAAACTCTAAAATGGCATGAAGAAGAAATATTTTGCGGCTGATATTTTCAAAATTATAGGTGAATAGCATGGAAGTAAGCATGCAACATGCAGCAAGCATGACTTCTGTCACGGCTCCGGCGCTGCGGGGCTCCGGCGGTCCCATGCGAGCTTATCGTCGCAGATGGTTTTCACGCTCACCACCGCAGCTTCGGCTTGCTGGCCGGAGGTGCCGGCCAGCCTCAGCCGCGGCGGCGAGCGTTAAAACTACCTGCGCCTCAGCTCGCAGGCCGCCTCGCCCCTCCGCGCCTACGCGGTTTTGAATTGCACTCTAGGGGTAGGGCAGACAAGACTACGTGGAGTCGGTTTTGCAGCGATTCGTTTTCGTCACTAACTTAATTTTTAATACAATGTTTTTTTTAATTGAAGGCAATATTGGCAATATGCTAAATAAAATGAATCCAAATTAAATTCTACCATCTTCATAGTGCGCCAAGTGAGATAATACCACCGCACCTTCCGCCTATTTCATGAAATTATGATACACAATATTAATATTAACTCTTATTAATTTTTATTGTACTCCTTTTAATATTTAGAGCTATCCACAAAGCGAAGTCTGAAACTGGGTTTTTAGTCGGCACGAAATAGTTGGTAACATATTATCTTTGCCACCCAACTAACATTATTAGTCGCCAAGTCATTATAAATAGCTCCTCACCTAATATTTCAATTGACTGGTATAGTTTATTTGCTACCCAAACGCAGCTGCTAGTTTTTAGTTTTTATAACACCCTTAATTTTGAACCTTACATATTATAATAGTCGCGAAAATATTTAATCGCTGGCAAGTTATTTTATTTGTTGCCAACATTTGTCGACTTTTAAGTTATTAGTCACCCGGAAAATAATAAGCCAATGTTAAACTCGTGACAAATCATATGACCGACAGCTTTGAAAGACCAAAAAAATATCAAAAATGCACAAGTTTATATTTAAGTTTCCAATTCTGTCGGCACATACGGAGTGCAACCTGTTGTTTTTTTTTCTTTTTTGTTTTTCAATATCCTAATAATTTCCGTTTTGTAACATCCTTACTTTTGCTTGTACTTATAAATAATACTTAGTGCAGCTTTCTCAGATCAGGTTTTAGATAACAATCTGCTAGGGACAGAATATACAAAAACGTTTTAATATTCGAACATTATATTACATAGGTATAGTATTGACATAAGTAGGTATACCTAGTTGTAATGAATTTGATCAGTCTTGCAAATACAACGGTACATTATATTATCATGTACGGAAGTGATCGTTTATCGCTTATAATGTGGAAATGGATGACAAATGTGATAAATAGCTATTACTTTACGTGTTTTTTACTAACGTGGAAAAGTTGTGAAAATGAACTGAGTAAATTGTTGCCTAACTTTCGTACATTTTCAATTTATATCAACTCAAGAAAACAAAAAAAAAACTGATGTTCAGAACAATTTCACAAACATCTAATTAATTTTATGAAAAGTGTGTATTTTAAACTATGAATGTACTTACATATATTAAATATTTAAATTAATTAAAGTGTTTAAAATACACACATGACTGCTTGTAAAAACGGTCAAAAAATATCTAGTTACTGTTCTACTTTGCATTCCTTTTTTTTATAAATCTGTATTATAAATGAAAACCGTGTTGGTTACACTACTTATCACTCGAGAATGGCTGAATCGTTTAAGTTGAAAATTAGAGGGGATGTAGCTTAAACCCGGGAGCAGAACATGGAGTCTTTGTCACCATCCGGCTGCGGGAAGCAGTTATCTCAGGACACGGGTGAAACCTAGCAGAAGCTAGTTATAAATAAAACAAACTATCCCACACAATTCTCCCTATCATACTCACCCTACATCACGTCCTATTTCTCAGTAATACGTATATCATTTATTACTTCGTTATCTGCGACTAGATGGATGGCCGCCATATTTGTTAGCGAAGTATTATTCGCGGGAATTCTTCTCACAATCATGTTGTTTTTATATGCCCGAGCCATTCTCATTTGTAGCTAAATAGTAAGATGTTTTTTTCCTAGTATAATTTTACGAATTATATTTAAGTATCTACCAATGTTTCAGAGTATTTTCCTTCCTTGGAAAAAAACTAACACTCAGCTGCATCCGGTTAGACTGCCAGCTGACCCGAACATAGTTGGGGAAAAGGCTCGGAAGATGATGTTTGAGGATATTTTAAGTACATATTTGTTCCCGATAGGGTTTTCCCCTGCTTCATAAACAAGGTACATTTTAACCCGACACCAGTAAAACCAAAGAGCTCGTGACTAAGTGAAGTCGATGAAAAACTTAAGCAATTTAAGTAACTCTGCGCGGTGGACCACGGACCTTGTCATGACGAGTTCTTCAGTGTTTCGGAAAACACGACAAACTAAAAACGACTGGTGGGTGCCGGCTGTCATTTGTCAGTCTTTACGGGTAGTCAGAGGTCAGAAAGTCTGAATATCACTCTTAATAAGGTAACTGGGTTGAGGAGGTCAGACAGGCAGTCTCTCCTTGTAAAGCATTGATACTCAGCCTCAGTAAGACTAGAAGCTGACCCCAACATAGCTGGGAAAAGATGATGATGCCTCCATAGACCAAATAACATCATCTTATACGCAGTAAAATTGCCCCTAACTTAACCCTGTACATACATAGTATCAATACAGGTGTATCACAATACATCACTGCCATTAAGGGCCGATACGAGACGTTTAATTAACGCCCACACACACACGCGGGACACACACAGGGACGGACTGGGTGGACGAAGGGGTGCCTTGTAGTCGGTACCACAGGGACGGAACGGGGGCTAGGAAAATTGAGGATTTCTTAGGCTCTCTCGATGGTCTAGTTTTCTTAAATGCTTACCATATATGTCGTAGGTACATAGTACCACTACAGGTGTATCACAATAGATACATAATTAAGGGCCGGTATTGCAGGGACGGACTGGGTGGAGGGAAATGGTTGAGTCCTTGTTGTTCTACATCAAGAGCATAAGAGGATTACATAAGAGACTACATAAGAGGAGTATGACTCACTTATGTACTCTCTTATGTACTCTCTCATGTACTCTCTTATGTAATTCTCTTATGTACTCCTCGTATGTACTCTCTTATGTACTATCTTATGTACTCTCTTATATACTCTTTTATGTAATCTCTTATGTATGTACTCTCTCTTATGTACACTCTTATATACTCTCTTATGTACTTTCTTATATACTCTCTTATATACTCTCTTATGTACTCTCTTATGCACTCCTCTTATGTAATCTCTTATGTACTCTCTTTTGTACTCCTCTTATGTAATCTCTTATGTATGTACTCTCTTATGTACTCTCTTATGTACTCCTCTTATGTAATCTCTTATGTATGTACTCTCTTATGTACTCCTCTTATGTAATCTCTTATGTATGTAATCTCTTATGTATGTAATCTCTTATGTACCTAAGTACTCTCTTATGTAAAAGTCAAAAGTCAAAATCGTTTATTGAAAATAGGCTAGATTCTAGCACTTTTTCACGTCAAAAAATACAAAATGACAGCTCCCCCAAAACGCCCCCCTTTCACCACTTCCTAGTGTTATGGCTGGGAAGAAGAAGTGGTGAAGAACAAACTTCCCAGCAACACAGCTGTCTATTACAATTTAATTATAATTAAATTACAATTATACAATTCAATATTAGTCACAAAATATATACAAGCTGTTGTTTTGCATCCGTGCCATAGTCAAGGACGTAATAATACTAATGATTCTCAACCCAAATTAACAAAAAAATTGGCACGAAAATTTTTGATTTTAATTTTTTTTCGGAAATTCGTCAATGCCACCTACCCGTTTTCAAACTTGGCGCGTGTGTTACTGGCCTCAAAACTGTGCTGCGCCCTCACACAAACGCAAACACAAAGCATTCGCAACGATCACTCATGAATTTCATTCATAAAATTGGATTATTTCTGAAATACTATGACATTACAATGACATAAAAAGCAGCGCATATTAACTATTTCCCGTTAACTGTAATTCCAATCGATTATTTACGTATTTTATGTCCTCCTCCTGAAGTATGGCACAAATGCAAATCAACACCTTGTATATATATATAAAAACACTTGTTGTCCACTTCAGAGCTGCCATCTGCGTGTATCTGTGAAATAATCATTAATGTTATAATAAGCCTTTTTAATCAGAATATCCTTAATTTTGATTTTAAAAGAACGGTCCGTTAGTTCTAGCAAATGAACTGGGATTCTATTATAAATGCGTATACAAAGGCCCACAAACGAACCGTGCACTTTATGCAATCGATAGTTAGATGCGGTTAATTTATGTTTATTTCTGGTGTTGAAATTGTGCACGTCACTCTTTTTACTAAATAACTCTATGTTTTGCCTTACATATATTATATTGGCATAAATATATTGAGACGCCACAGTCAGAACACCAATATCTTTAAACCTTTCCCTTAGGGAGACTCTAGTACCTAGTCGGTATATAGCACGGATAGCACGCTTCTGTAACACGAAGACATTTTCTATGTCGGCAGCATTGCCCCACATAAGAATTCCGTAAGACATAACACTGTGGAAATAACTGAAGTACACTAAACGCGCCGTGGCTACATCGGTGAGAGCTCTTACCTTTCTGACAGCGTACGCAGCAGAGCTTAGTCTATTCGTGAGGCCAGTTATATGCTCACCCCATTGAATTTTGGAGTCTACAGTTATTCCTAGAAAAGTGGTAGCTTGGACCGTTTCAATTTCCTCATTATTTAAAACTACACTGGGGCCGAGATTTTTCTCGTTTGGCAAAGCAAATTTAATACATTTGGTTTTCTTCGCATTCAAAACCAAATTATTGGCTGTGAACCAGTGCGTTACTAACGACAGACACGAATTCACGTCATCAAAATCTACTCTATTCCTATCAACTTTAAAAATTAGAGACGTGTCATCAGCAAACAATACTACATCACACAATGATTTTAAATAATATGGCAAGTCATTAATGTACACAAGAAATAAAAATGGCCCTAGAATCGAGCCTTGCGGTACGCCCAAACAAACGGGTAGATTGGAAGATTTGACACCATTAACGCCAACACATTGCATTCTGCCGCTTAAATATGAGCTAATAACACTAAGTGCGCTATCTCTAATGCCATAGTACTTAAGCTTCTGGGTAAGCGTTTCATGTTGGACGCAGTCAAACGCCTTAGAAAGATCACAAAACACCCCAATTGCATTCTGCGACTTCTCCCACGCGGTATAAATGTGCTTCAGTAGAGCAACTCCGGCATCCGTTGTTGAGCGACCCTTAGTGAAACCATATTGTTCCGCATGTAAAATATTATGTAAATTGAAATGGCGCAGTAGCTGATTTAAAACGATTTTTTCATAAATTTTGCTTAACGCGGGTAAAATTGAAATCGGCCTAAAGTTGCCTAGGTCATTCTTGCTCCCTGATTTAAAGAGTGGTATAACCTTACTGTATTTCATAAGTTCTGGAAAGGTACCTGAGTCAATACACTCATTAAATATACTAGCCAAATAGGGTGCAATATCGACAATAATACAGTCTATAACTTTTACAGAGATACCCCACAAGTCACCTGTCTTTTTTGAATTTAATGACTTGAAGGTTCTAACTATATCATGAGGTGTAATATAACTAAAAGTAAATGTGGCTTCACATTGGCTAACACTACTTCGTAAAAATTTTTCGGCGTTGGTGGTTGGTACTATCTTATATACTCTTTTATATACTCTCTTATGTACTATCTTATGTACATTCTTATATACTCTCTTATGTACTCTCTTATGTACTCCTCTTATGTAATCTCTTCTGTATGTACTCTCTTATGTATGTACTCTCTTATGTATGTACTCTCTTATGTACTCCTCTTATGTAATCTCTTATGTATGTACTCTCTTATGTACTCCTCTTATGTAATCTCTTATGTAAGTACTCTCTTATGTACTCCTCTTATGTAATCTCTTATGTATGTACTCTCTTATGTACTCTCTTATGTACTCTCTTATATACTCTCTTATGTACTCTCTTATGTACTCTCTTATGTACTCCTCTTATGTAATCTCTTATGTAAGTACTCTCTTATGTACTCCTCTTATGTAATCTCTTATGTATGTACTCTCTTATGTAATCTCTTATGTACTCTCTTATGTACTCTCTTATGTACTCCTCTTATGTAATCTCTTATGTATGTACTCTCTTATGTACTCTCTTATGTACTCTCTTATGTACTCTCTTATATACTCTCTTATGTAAGTACTCTCTTATGTACTCCTCTTATGTAATCTCTTATGTAAGTACTCTCTTATATACTCCTCGTGCAGACACACATGTAAACACACTTAAGAACCGGTAGGTGGAGATATTTATCTGCTCAATTTGACTAATCTGATTTTATATTTACGTTACGGGCCCCACCTAACCCTCCTCAGTTCGTCCCTGTACCTCCGTGGCAGGGTCCGCCGGCAACCGGTGTCTTATTAAGTTATTTAGTATGACAACTCTGATAGGTGACTGATTATATTATTGAGCCCCGTGTTAAGGTTAGCTTGCCAATATCGTTTAGCTATAATTTCTTGTATATAGGCGTAGCAATATATATCTATCTTCCTTTAGCATTAACTTATTAATAAATGTTGTTTTGTTTTTATTAATCTGATTCTTTAAACCAGCGCAGACAGTGTAAAATCTCATAGAAAACAATGGCTGCACTTTTATCAGCCTAATAGCAAATTATTTTGTATTTATAAATAAATAAATAAATTCAAAGATACTAAAAAGCGTCGCGTCGCGTCGTACCACAAAAACTTTTAATCGTCTGTTGAACACTTGTATAAAAAATGACAGATTATGACGTTGAAATAAGGTCCGTTTTGCAGCCACACTTTTTTACACAAGTGTTCAACAGATGTTTAAGTTTTTGTAGTAAGGCTTTTAGGGTTGATGCTACGGGCCCCACCTAACCTGCCCTAGTCCGTCCCTGCACCCCTGTGGCAGGGTCCGCCGGTAACCGGTGTCTTATTAAGTTATTTAGTGCGACACCTCTGATAGGTGACTGATTATTGAGCCCCGTGTTAAGGTTAGCTTGCCAATATCGTTTAGCTATAATTTCTTGTATATGGACATAGCTATGTATACCTACTATCTAATTTTGCCTTTTAGGAATCACTAGGGAATTTATGCCTTACCAAATGTTTTTGCAATTTCGTCCCGGGGATCTTCGACGTGTACCAACAACAACACTCATGGCTATGTCACCCGGGTATAGTACTTAACTTAGCTTCCCAAAAGTGAAAGATTTTTTCGAATCGGTTAATAGTTTCTTAGTTTTAAAGGCTTATTACACTTGACTAAATTCAGTAGGTAGTCTAAATGATGCAGTTACTAAATTCAGTCAAATGTAATCGCATTTAGGAACTAAGTACTAACTCACTCAATCATTTAGAAACTTAGGCTACTGAATTTAGTAAAGTTTAATAAGCCCTTTAGACTTGTTTACTTTGTTACTTTGTTTGACTTGGAAAAATAAAATGCCGAGTCTTTACACAACTTTCAGAATCCTCACCATAACCCATTTAAACCGCTTCAGCAGTTTAGCCGTGAATACTAAACAAGCAACCAATGTCGAAAAATATTATTTAGTACTGAACCACTACTGGACGCAAATGTGGTAATAAAATAAAGTTCTTTGAAAACCTAATTTCTGGTTATCCTAATAATGCTACGGCGTAGCTATCTTACTACGGTGCTACGATCGCGTAGTCTATCCAAGTTTTTATTTTTCATTTACTTTGATTTTTGATAACTTCAGTTTTTGTCCATCATGAAAATGCTTTCTTATGTAGAGAAAGTGAGTAAAACTTAACAATGCTTGACCATAGATGCATTTGTAAGAATGTCTGTATATTTATAACTCTTTTACGTAATAATTTACTGAATGGATTTCTGTTAAACTTGGCAGAATACAAGCTAAGCTTATTGTTGGTTAATATTAAGTATAGGCCAACTTTTTATCTGAGTGCAGGAAGAAGTTCCTTCGAAACATGGGTGGAACCGCGTGAAACAGCTAAATAGGTTTTATATTTTGTGTAAATGTCTATAATAATTTATCTCCTTTGAATTAGAATTTAATAAGAAAAAAGAAGTATCATGTTGATAAGTCTTGTATAAGTAATTCAATAAAAAAACTTTATTTCTCTGGTTACCTATTCAGGTAAATATAAATAAAACAACTAAATAAATGTATATAATAACTTTCTTATTTATTCTTTCTTCTTTTATATTTAAAATGTAATTTTTACAATGTTCTTCCTTACAACTAGGATTTTCTAATTTTATTTAAACGTATTACATAAACAATTATCTAATTACTATGAACACTAACACTTATTAATTTAACATTATATTATACACAACATTTACAATTAAGGGTTTTATACAGACTTGCGACAAAAAATCGCAAAATTTATGTCTGTCTTTAAAGGTGCGACTAATAATCTTAATTTTTCTGATCTATTCTACTATGGTCATCATGTTTTTAAATGTCGAACACTAGTCTTGGTAAAGGTACGTTTTGATTACCAACTGTCGACCGCAACTGCAGATGAGTCGCCCTTAGATATCAATTGTTTTCATGTAGTCGCGGTATGTGCGGATGGCAGTTGCAGTCGGCAGCTAGTATTCAAAACGTACCTTATAGATGTTTTTGAAAAAAAGTCGTGTTATAAATCGCAAGTCTGTATACAACCTTCGTCTGAATATACCGAGTGTTGTCTATGGTATATCCAAACAAAATGGCATTATCTTCTGTATTGCACTAATAATCTTCCTACAATTTATAATACTTTGGTTTTTATACACATTTCTGAACAAAAAGAAATAATTATTTTGTAAAAAGTTGGTTAATTTTGAAGAAATTATCTTAAAATGAATTTAGTATATCTAAACCTAAATAAAGACAAAATTACTAATTTTGGAGCAAAAAACATGGAATGGATAATCACCAAAACTTATTTAAATAACTGTACAATACAAATTAACGTCTTTTTAAATTAAACTTACAAAATCATTCATTTCATTCATTCAGTCGTTCACAGGTATGACCAGCATTCAATAAATAGACTAAGTAATAAAAAAATATTTACAACTGTCAACCCTAAAATGGTATCGTACCTTTTTTGAGGAGCAAACTATTTCCCAGCCCTTTTTTGACCCAAACTTCCCAAACTTTTTTTTTTGACAATTCTAAAATCAAAATTTTCCATCGAAAAAATTCCGCGTAAATTATTTATCAACGTTTAAGTTGAAATTCGAATACGCGGGCCTTAGCGATGTCGCTTCTGCGTTGACGGGGGAAGGGGGCGTAGGGGGAATGTAGGGGTAACGGGGGTACGTAGGGTAGGGGTAAGGGTACCCCGCGGGTAGAAGCTGGGGGTTGTGGAAGGGGGGTATTAGCGCGGGGGAGGGGTAGCCGTAAGGTAGGCCTACGGATGACGCGGCGGCTTGAAGAATGGAAGCGGCGAAGGCTGGATCGCTGTATACGGCAGCGTAGGGCCAAGCGACGGCAATGCGTTGTCTTTTGTCCTTCATTCTGCGGTTTTGGAACCATACCTGTTGACAAAGAGAATTTTTCATAAGTAAAATGTTTTTAAAAACAAAATTATAGTCGTAGTAGTCGTAGTATAGTGTAGTAGTAAGACACTACAAAATGTGCAGATATACGCGAGACACAATTGATTTTCTGTTGTTTTATAATTAGCGACATACGAAAGGTTAAATGTAATAAGTTGTAAGATAATCATGTAGAGACAGTAGTTGCAAAAGTGTGAAAATAAGACTGCAAATATCTAAAACTTACAGATTTACAATATTTAAGTAATTAAATAAATTGCCAATGTCCGATTGACCGTCAAACTGTACCATTTTTAAGACGTCTCGAAAGGTTTTTAACACTTATATATGTGAGAAACATACTTGGGAATTCACATACTTAATAATGTTGCTAATGACATCATCTGCCAATATTATTCAGAAATCGGTTATCTGAGCCAAACATCATTATACGAGGTGTTAATTGACACCATTAAACAATATAATTGCAAATAGTGATTTGAATAAAGGCTATTTAAAGGACGAGTGAACGAGTTTTGGTATTCGATTTTTTAATAATAAAATCAATGTGAACTCTTTGCTATAGGAGAATTGTATAGTCTTTGGATTTGTGTGTAACTAAAAAGAGGTTTACCTATATGTTTCTGCCGTGACCATAAAGACTTGTCAAGACATTGCGAAAATCTATTAAGAGCGTAATTTTAGCACTGAAACGCTAATTAATTGCACATTTTCTAATACTCTTTGATCACTAATCGGATTATATCAGAATAGTCCGTTTTCAAGAGAAATTAAAATTGAATTATGGGACCAGGTTTTAGAACCAAGTAACTACATATATGGAAAGTCCTTTGAATATTTTCTTGTAGTTCTACGTTTATAAATACCGATTGAAACAGGCAAAATTCATATTATCATTGCTTTGAAAACAAAATACCGACGGAGGCATAACATTGCATGAATCTCGAAAATTTAACATTTCAGAATATCTAGCAAAATATTCTAGTCAACAATGCCAACATTAAGTCTCAGAGCGGTCCTTCTAAACTCATTAAACACAATAAAATAGCCGCCCTTACATTGTATGTACACAAAGACTTTCCCTCCAAAAGGCGGCCATCTTTGTTCGAAGTGTTAATTGGCGGGAACGGCGAACATTCGCACAAAACGACTTTCCTTTAGCGCTTCCAAGAAGATTATTGCATTTTATTGTACAGAATCATAAAACAAGGGGCTTAACAGCTTGGCTAAAAGTCAGTGCTCAAATATAAAGGCGAGGAGCAAACTTTGAATGTAAATATAAAAGAGGTTTCGTTACAAAATCAGAGACAAAACAAGTGACGTTTGCACGTAAAGATTGTCAAAGTTTTATTTTTAATGAGCAATGATACGCAATTTGTGATGATCAAAGTCGGTATGTTTTACGTAATTATTGACAACTATTTTGATTTAAAGCAACCAGCGACAATCTAAGACGTTCATTGCGCAATTCTAACATGGAAACTCAAAACCTCCATTCATTTATTGACACGTTACACAGCCTTTACGACAGCTATAAAAATTAATCACAATAAACAAACATTCGTATAAAAGTCCAGTTCTTTACAACTCATCAAATGGTAGCCGAAAGGTATAATTTAATAGTTTTTAATTGGTATTATCGCGTCATAAAACAGATGCCCATAGACAACCGATGAAGTGTTTTCATTCACTCACTCACTAATGATGGAGGACGTGAGGTTTTGTTGTTAGCGGTCAGCGGGAGTTTAATCGCTAAGCTTATGAAAACGCTATTTAAATTTAAATGCTTTTTCACCGCATTTTTGAGGTTATTCATTCAGAAATCAAAAATAGTTATAGTACGTTGATAATAAAAATGTAAAATGGCTATTAAAATTTCAATTAACAACAGTGTAACAATAATTCCAAATAGTATCACACCTTAACTTATCTGCCAGTGGGACCGTATACTAATATGGTCACTTTATAATCCCAACGTTCCGTTCCCCGCATTAATGTTCATTAGCATCACACAGCTACCGAATAAGTCGGCCGGCGTCTTTTAATGCCTATCGACAAATTAGCATGAATGTAAAACTCCAATGAAGTCATAAAATCATGTTTTTTTTTTCGCTTTTTTATTTTTTATTAGAAGTGATAATTGACATTATGACCGAACTGAAGAATTTAAATTTAAATTGGCGTGTAGTTCTTAATGTGGAATTTTATAATTGAACATTTGTAAATGACAATGTAGTGTATTTATTTTGTATTTTGTGTTCTTTGGCAGATATGCTGGCGTTGAATTATCGTGTTTTTCTCTCGCTTATTGAGTTGCATTAAAAGCCTTATTTAAAGCTGGGATCTGTCAAACAAAAGTGAATTTATTTATTAACCGATTTAAAATTACGTAAGTAAAGTATTTCAAACGTTTAACTACAATTTCACAATTTCTTACTAGATATACTGTAAATTAAAATAATCACTACCAAAGTAGGAACATTTTACTGTAAAACCATCTTCCAAATTATAGTTTCTCAATTTTCAACAGAAACCGATTGTAACTTCGCACATAATATGTACCTATACAAATTCTCGCGAATTAGCGCGCATAATAGAACGTTCGTCTATGGAAATTATAGGATCTAATTAAAGTTTATTTACGAATCATACACTGTTATAGTCACGGGGGCTAGTTAACGAATCTGTACATAGCTTTAAAACATTTATTCAAACTTATTTGCGTTAATATTTTCATGTTTTACAAACTAATCAACAACAAAAAGTATTTAATACGACCTCAATCAATCATTCACTCACACATCCGGCCATTTGACATAACAACTTTTACACGCAAAGGAAGCATCATACAGCCTACCATAAACAAAAAAAGTTCCGATATCGCAAGAGTTCTTATTCAAGCAATCTGTTACTCGTTACTTAGTTGACATTACGAAAACATTTGCTACTTCGTTATAATTGAACAGAGGTCGCCATTATTCGGGACATATCGTGGGTGGTATTCTGAAATAAAGCCTGTTTTGTATGTGTCACAGTGAGGGGGCGAAGCGTAATTTAATTACTTGTATTTCGTCAATTTCATGTGAATGTGAAACTTTCAGGGTATAATTGGCTGACTCAGTACCTAAGAATATTTGAGTGTGTCATCGTTTTCTTTATTTTTGGCAGTCTTTATTGGTAGTCAGAAGCCAGTTAGTCTGACATCCAGTCTTATTAAGGGGCCCGGGTAACTGGATTGAGGAGATCAGATAGACAGTTACTCCTTGTAAAATACTGGTACCTACTCAGCTGCATCCGGTTAGACTGGAACCCATCCCAATAAAGTTGGGAAAAGGCTCGGGATATGATGACGTTATTATGAACCTAAATTCTCGCACTACTTTTTATCTTACTTTCAGTTTGCAACTACCATCATTATATTTCTTTGCAATTAACGGATCTATAGACCTGATTCACAAGTCTGGACACTCAAAATTCATCCTAACAGATAACAAAATAAGGTACAATATCGATTCTTACCTTGATAGTGGATTCGGGCAACTGTAGCTGTGCTGCTAGTTCGCATCGTCGTGGTCGTGACACGTAGTTCTCCTTCATGAACTCCTTCTCTAATCTGGCGAGCTGCTCCCTGGTGAAGGCTGTGCGGTATCTCCTGAGGAAGAAGAGGTTGGTTAAGTAAAAGAGTTTCTGTGTTGGGGAATGAGATTGTTAACAATATGAATACCTCTTAAATCTGTAACTATATTAATAAGTGGTCAAGATCGTTTGATTGTGCTAATCTCAGTAAATACTGGTTTGATTTGAAAAATGCTTTGAGTGATACATGTCCCATTAAGTACATATATGTTTATCCAGTTTGATTTATCCAGTTGCGTAGTAGAATTTTATTGTTCTCAAAAGAATAAACAAATATCTTTTGAGTCTTCAAGTTGGCATTAAAATTGCGTGAATTAGATAGAAACCCCTAGCTTTTGAAGCAGGAACTAAAAGCAATCATAAGTGAATGAGTGAATGAAGTAAAAAATATTGTCTACTAACCTGATGTTTGGGTCTGGCGCCGTTTGGTTGGAGTTTGTCATCTGCTCTGACTGCGGACTGAGAGACTCTGTGGACAAAGAGACAATACGTTAGTTATAGCTCATCTTTATATCATCCATAATCCTATAATATATTCATAGAAAACAGAGATTTAGTTAACTTCAATAGCTCTAATTCGACCTATCTATGTAGGTATACTATAGTTCGGCCATTCAGAGAATGCGTTCCTGACACGTCGCGATTGAACTGACGACGTAACTACATTCATTGATTATTGATATAATAATGTTGTTTTAATGCTCCTCAATTGTTAAAACGGTAAACAACCAGCAAAAATATTTTTATCGTAACTGCAACGCCATTGCAAAGTTACGTCGTCAGTTCAATCGCGACGTGTCAGGAACGCATTCTCTGAATGGCCGAACTATAGTACTAAAAGTTGAACAGTTTGAAAGCGCTCATCTTCGTAGCTACTGAGCTCATTAAAAAAAATGTATCTTTCAGTCTTACACACTTAGACTATTTATCGAGGAAGGCTTTAGAGTACCTACTTTTAACCAGGCGCGCGTAGTACAGTTTCTTACAGAAGCTAGTATAATAACATAAGTCATTATATAACTGAATAATCCCCTTAAAAAATATTTAAAGCTCTATAAAAACAATTAAGTACAAACACAAACCAGTTAAAAATCTCTCAATAGATTCAGAGGACCGATCATGAGATATCTTAACGTGCTCTAAAGGGTTGTGAGTACCACTCGAGCGCGGCTAGCTTTACAATTATCTTAATTACTGTTACGTCTAGACGTTTAGACATTAGCTACTTGATCAGGACACTTCTGTTAAGTAATAGCTGCTTTGAGATTTCGTTTTAAGTAAGTATGCTTCGGAAGATACATAAAGAAAATCAAAAGTAATTGTGTTTAAAACATAGTAAAATGTACTGGTAGAGAAAGAATATCCATCTTTTTAAAAACTAATTGTTCCTCTGTTCCGAAATTGACTTGTCGTAAAACAGTAAAAAAGATATAACCGAGCGCATCGTTCGGGAACCAACCGCCTGTAGGTGCTAATTGCGCGCACCCAGACTTTCAAGAGTAACATTAACAGAACAAACACAAATAAGCTATTGTCTAATTAAATATTTTCCCATGCACAGTTTGTCTATTTCATATAAACAACAAAGAGGCCGCAACTCAGTCGATAGCCGCTCAATTTAAAAAAAATATCCAGTCCAAAAAGGCCGACTTTACAAATCTGATTAGTCCCTGAAGTGGTTCTAAATTTAAAAGGCGCGCGGCAAACGGTAGCGCTATTTGACATGACCGCTTTTGAAAAAGGAACATCGTAGTTACGCTTTTAAAAAGTCACGTATTGTTTTTGATGTTGGCCTGATTAAGACGTTCATTCTCATTTCCGTTTTAGAATCACGTCAAGTCAATTGAGGTATTTAAAAGTTGAAAGCTTTACAAAAATATTTGTTGAGTTAAAGCTGTTATAATAATTTCGCATTAGAGAGAATTAATTGCTTCATGAGAGCGTCGCGGACTAAACGATTCATAATATTTTTTTATCGCCGTTTGTGGCGTCTGAGCCACTTGAAGTGTTCCCATGCTGGGTGGCGACAGAACACTCAAAAACCAATTTGCAATAGTCTAGCCGGTGGCTTCCTCTCATCAATTTGTTGTAATACAAACTTTTTACGTTACAACCTCTTTAGTGTCATGTCTATGGTTCCCAGCTGCGCTATTATGGCGTGTGTCTTTTCGAAAAAAGAACGAGGAAACGTTCGAGATTTAAAAAGTTTCCGCTTTTAAACGCTTCGGTTCTATATTTAGGAAGGAATCGTTACTTTAAGTTTGGTGACATGGAAAGTATTTTACGTTGTTTTTTTTTCAGACGAGTTCAAACGATCGTCTTCGTCGCGTCGTTATAATATAGTAGAGTTTCACAGAGTTATTATTATTAATAATCCTAAACTACAGTTAAGAACTCACATAAAATTTAATATAGCATACCAACTTTCTGTTAGGTATATTTTAAAACGCAACATATTTTCGATAAAACCATAAACAAAAACACATAAGTGCTCATTACGTTCTCATGAAACATGACGTTCCCTATGTCACTTTGAATTTGAATTTCGAAACAGCTTTATTTCAAAATGTCCGCTAATGGTTAGCACACACAATACTTCGGTCCATTTTAAGGCTAGGTTACACTGTGAAAAATAATAAGCGTGAGAGACTTTTCTTATGTGAAAATTTGATTTCATTTTGCAATCTTTTTATGATCTGCATTTTTCCAGCTATGTTGAGATTCATTTTCA
The DNA here is from genome assembly GCF_022581195.2 of Helicoverpa zea. Lineage (NCBI taxonomy): Eukaryota > Metazoa > Arthropoda > Insecta > Lepidoptera > Noctuidae > Helicoverpa > Helicoverpa zea. The sequence goes on from NC_061478.1 coordinate 5,106,417, forward strand.
GTCTAACCAGATAAAAAGTTACAAATAAAGATTGATTGATGGAAGTTTTCGTCTAGTACTTACATGATTTGTTGCATGTTTAAATGGATAATTTACTAAGTTGAGAAGATACAATAGATATACAATGTATACTCATTTCTCTAATAGATTTAAGAATTACCAAATAAAAAATGTCGTGTGTATAATAATGCCTTCTAGCATGATATTATTACCTCTCCTAACCTTGTATTACCGATAAAACAATGAACAAACAAACCGACAAACATTATTGAAACGTTATGAAACTATTCGTGTAGTTTCTATTAACATGCATACCAAAATAAGTGCTCATATCATTCGCCTAATAACTGATACCTAATATGGCTGACATCTTTTTTGTGGATATTTAGCACTGGCAACACTAATTGGCTGAATGTTAAATGATCATTGGCAATTTGTGTTCAGGGTTTTAAAATTCATTAAATAAAGTAACTGAAAATGTCGAAATTTGTTTAGGGTGGTATTTCGAAGCGGTTATTGGCAATTTTTCGTCAAGGGAGTGGGAAGAACTTCCCTTATATGCTCAAAAAAAAAAACAGCTCAGATTATTAAACTACTTTTCCAATTATATAGTATCAATAATAACAACAAAATACAATGATAAACTACAGCAAACAACAAAAGAATAACGCCAATAAAGCTACCCATTCACTAACCGACACTAAACGGCTAATTAATTGCGACACCGCTCAATTGTCGGACCAAATTGCAGCAGTAATAGGCGGAAACCGATAGCCTATACATTAACAATCGGATTATCGAGAATAGCCGTCCGCGTGGCACGCTCCAGTAATTGTACTGCCGTGAATGGCTCCCCTTATTGTCTATGAATCGGTGATCGTTCCGCTGATTTTGAATTAAAACAATATTAACTTTATGGGTTTGTGATGTTTCGTGATTTTATCGCGATTTTTCGATTAATTGGTGAATGTTTCTCATGTAATTATAACTTGGTAATATACTCTGGAAATAAATGTCTCCCGGGCATTAGTTAATCATACATACCATACATGATTTTAACTCAGTCTTAAACAACTACACAACATCATATCTTGGAAATAAATATAGCAGTATGTTAAACTGCAACAAAAATAAATAAAAATTAACATAAAAACTGTCAAAACTTCAAACATATTCTTCAGATAAAAATCAGCCCTTACTCAATAAACTCAAAAGAAAAAAATCAACAACAGTAATCAATTCCATGCATAATTAAAACTTAAACCCAAAGGAATTAAAACGAAACACAAAACGATAAACCAATTTACACAACAGACAACAGTGGCAGTGGCACTCACAATAAAGTCAATTACACACTCATGCCCGTCCCCTAGGAGTCGCCTAGTCCCCTACACAATTTACACGATAAATCCGTATCTACTAGTAGTAATGAAGATAAATATCTCTGTAGGGATGTTATAAAAATGAAATCTGTTGGGCCCCTTACCTCGGATTGACAAGACAAATGTAGGGTCATGGTTGGTCCTGTTATATGAAGTTTTGATAAGAAATAATTAATTCATTCGTGATCTTTGATGACTTTTACTTCGTTTAAGTTTGAGTGTGGTGTCTTCTTAATTCGGTTTAATGAATATTTTAAGAACCGATGTAGGGATTTGTAGAAAAATTACAAAAATAAATTGTTTTTCACGTTTAAAAAAATTGTTACTCTTTTTTTGGTTTGTTTTCGGATTGATAAAAGAAATACTGAGTTGATGACCATTACAACGATTCTAAAACATCTGTTAAGTACCTAAAGAATCAAACTATAGCTTAATCCAATTTCTAATTTTCCAAGAAACCAAATCAACGCGTCATTTAACCGTTTAACGTAAATTAATGTCCAAACGCGAACTAATTACAATGACAGCTACATTCCGAACGCCCTATTAACAATACAGTATCCCCATATGCCAATATAATCAAATTAAGCTAATTCGCTAACATTATTTCGGTTCACGTCCGCTAAATTCTGTATTTATTGTCAGTAATTAAGATGGCGGATATGTCATCTGTCATCTGTCAAATTGTGGCGGGAACACCCACGCTTTCTTTCCATAGACAAGCTATTTAACCTTTGCGGTGGCAGCTGTTAATTCTATTGATACCTTTTGACTTTAGTGTTGGTTTTATTTATTGTTGGAGCTAGTTTTAATTGTTATTGTGGCTTTAATTTATTGGTGGACTAATTACTTAATTTATTGTAGTAAAGTAACGAAACATTATCAAATAAATAATACTTAGTATATTAAAAATGTCTCAATAAATTATTTTTGACCGACTTAAAACGGAGGAAATTCTCAATTAGTCGGTTCTTTTTAGATAAAACCACTTAATAAGGCAATTAGCACACCGTGACTTTGAACGGAAAATATAGAAACTTTTTGCCAAACTTAAAAAATATAACGGCAAAACGCGATAACATTATAGACTGTAGACTATACCAATAAAAATATTTAACCAAAACCGTACACAACAGTATAATTTTTAATATTTTATTGGTTTTAACAAAGAGTCGGCGATGCTCAAAGATAGTTGTAAAAGGCAATAATTGCTTTGACAGTTCAGCAAACATACATTTACCGTTCCAAAAAATTTACACTCATCTCTATTACAAGGGCATAAGGTTCAAATTCGTTCAGCAAAGCAGTAATGTAGTTGTAAAATTATAATGGTTTGAGTATTACCTGCCAAAATTTGTATGTGTATAAAAATGTCCGTTAGTCGCTGTTTTGTGGATTATTGAAGGCAATATTGTTTATTACTGTTATAATAATTATGAATATAACATTATGGTGAACGTGTTATGTCGCCGACAAAGATATTTTAAAGCCAAATGGCGAAATTTTAAAAGCTCCGTTACTTATATTTTGTTTTTATTTTTATAGACCCAAAAATGTTATCTATATTAAATAGATAGACTTCCCCAAAAAGTGGAGGTTCTCCACTCGCATGTTTGTTTTTATAAAAGGCTAGCTAAATTTTTTCAATTTCTATTAAAAAAAGTATCTATGTATAAATGACATACAAAATAAACGGAATGTGTAAATGTCATCTCAGGCTATTATAAAATTATATGATTATAAACTTTATTATCACATCATCAACATATCTAAGCTTATTTTTATTATAATAAAACTTTGATATTCAAAACCGTAAAACGTAATAAATAGTTATTACGTTGTCAAAATGTCAGAATGAGATAGCATATGAATAGTTAAAAACATCATACCATGTAGCGGTCCTGTTATTACTAAAACTAGTTTCAAACCAACTCTTCTTGTATTAAACCTTTCATAATTTACAGTACAATTTACACAACATAACATCAGTTTAAAAGGAAAAAGTATTAGTAAACTTAAAACAATTAAAGTTAGACATACAATTTATATTCATATCTAGGTGAAATCCACGGATTCTAAAATATCTTGTGGTATCTACGTCTGAACAAAACAAAAACTAGATATATATAAGTGTCAATGTAAAACCACAAAAACAAGTCATTAATTATAATTAACTAGGAAATTAAACGTCAATTAACAATATCACATACCTTTACTCTTAGGAGATGACGGCGGAGTATTTTGAATGCTCAAATCACTGTACACATGACTTTTAGCCATCAAATCAACTGTCAACGGCTCTCTAACAGATTTATGATCAAACGAAAAATTCCTAAAAGCCTCCATGGTGAAGAAAAACGAACAACGCTTGTTGCCTTTGCCTCTAAAAAGTAAACTGTCAAAGTTTTGTTGTCGTTGCTCAGCACCGCCTCGGTAAAAATCTATAATGCGTTGACCAATCACGTTGCTCGTTTTTATCCCCACTCTTGTGGGCGTGGCTTGATAATCGGTTACTGTCTCTCTCGCTCGTGAAGATAGGTCGATAACACAATGAGACCTCGTTCTAGATTTTGTCGTTGGTAATTTTTTTTTCTGTTTGTTTTTAGAGCGTTGGCGGATTAAAATTGATTTGACATTGTTTTTAATTTTTGTCGCCTTTTTAGATGCTTTTGTGAGATTCGGTGAACTTTTACGTATTGCTAATGAATCATTATTTTTTTTTTAGTTTTTATCATTATTCTTTTGTATTTTTTTTTTTTTACCTTTTTATGACTTATAAAGTAGTTGATCATCTTTACTTAAATAACCCAATATCACCTGCAATACAGACATAATCATTTTTTTTAAAAAAACCTTGCCTATAAACATTTACCTGGTTCCAAAAAAACAAGTAAAATAAATCCTAAAACACATAACAAAATAAACTCCACATTTCCTCCCAGTGAACTCTCGCCCTAAACTTTTAATCACGCGCGCTCATCTACCATAATACCGTTCTGAACATCATGGACCCTTATTAACGAGAACCAAGTTATTAATACTGGGATGAGCTATTTCTGTGATGCATAGCTCAAGTAGTACTATATCAAACCTAGTCTAGTCTTGTATATGTCTGCGGGATTGTTCGAAAGAGTTACCGCGGCGCTGGTACATAAAGGGCTTAAGAAGTAACATGGTGGGTTTTAGTCAGTAAGAGTCTGATATTGCCTCATTTGACGATTTAAAAAAAAGTCTAGTATAATATATCCATGTTCTTATCGCTCTAGAACAAATCACAGTCTGGTTTTTGCAATGACAAAGATTTTCGTTAGGGGTTTCCAATTTTGAAAGGTTGTTTCAGTTTATAAGAGCTTTTACTGATATCAGAGTATTTGATTTAGACTGTTTCGGAATAGGGCTTTCTTTTTCTCACTTTACAAGTAGAAAATTGCTAAAATAATTACTTATGGCCTTGGTTAGCTTCGAGTTTGATAAAGAAGCAGAAAACACTTTTGATGAATTAGGTTGCCATCGGTAATGCAGCATCCAAGAAGTGTCAATATTTCTAGTAATCCATCTACTAAAAGAAACCAAAAGCAAAGTAGAAATAACTCGGCATATCTAACAACCAAGACTTCTTAGAACCATTACGTATTCACCAAAAATGTGGAAGCAGTAAAATCGACATTTAATAACTATGACAATCTTTACCGACGGCAATAAAAGAGAAATTCTCGACTTTCAGTGCGGTCACAATACGCCACTCTATAATTGAGCAAAGACAATACATTATTGTGACAACAAGCACAAAGGACGAACGAACTCTTTACAAATACTTCTTAGTCTGGCGTTTTGGCGGCAATTTTGACAGACGTCATGCTGTCACTTTGTCTACGACAATGGTATTTTGAACAGTAGCTTTTAAATAAACGCTACTGGTCTACCGATGATTTGACGAAATTATACCGTGAACTTCTATTGGGCTTCAAAACATTGTTTTTCATGGTAATGGTGTCATAAATGCTAAATAACAATGATATGCTAACAGAATTGCTACTTAATTCAAAACATGAGTAGCCAATTTACTTGCTAGGGTATCTGAAAACCTCGACAAATATATACTGTGATATTAAAATACTGTTGTTTAAATTGGACCACTTATGTTGTCATCTTGGCCGAGATTTGAATGTCAGGACGGAAAATTGGCTATCATGCTGTGCATAATACGATACCACACCAAGATACGTATCTTAATTTAAACGAATGCAAAAGAAAATGCTGGGTACCTAAGTAGGTATATATTTTTTTAAATAATGAATATGGATGATAGTCTGTCTACGTAGTTCCTAGGTATTACATGACTCGTAGAGTATTTTTTTCGATAACCGTGTAAAATACACTTATTCTATGATTATATAAATTTAGAATCATATATTCATCAATCATACTTATAACCATTCTCAGATTTTATTTGGACCTCAAAACAAATTGTCAAATCCTCAAAATTGGCCTGACATATCTTTGATAAAAGGCCCTTAACAAAATAAAAAAAATTCAAAACCAAAAAAAAACTGCAAACTATCAAAAAAAAAGAATGCTAACTCAATAAAGATCCAATCAAGTTATTAACATTACATCGATCTAATCTGACATTGTATCTGTCAAAACACAAGACTATCTATTACATTCAACCCTAAAAAAGCCCTCTCGTCGGCGATGCACAAATGGGCCCCTTTTTTGTCCCCTTTTTGGCTCTAATAGCTTTATTTTGCACACAATATGATGCTCAATTGAGTTTTTATTATGTTAATGTTTGTTTGAAGCGATAAATTGTTAGGATTTAAGCGGATTAAAGAGGATTTTAAGATCATTATTAGCACTGTTTGGTGAAAGCTCGTTCAAGTGCCGCTTTTTTTTTGACAATATTAAGAGATTTTTTTGTCTTTATTCTTTGTTTTAAGTCTTGGATTATAATTAAGATTATAGTTTTAATACGTTTATGATATTGAAAAGATTAATTTGTTTTGTAGGTTTGCAAAGGCCGCGTCCGTCGGCAAAAGTTTTTCCGAAAAGCGTCGGAAAAATACACAACGGGTGTGTAGAAACGCAACGGGTATGATGAGAAATATTATAATTGCGATCACTATCAAGTTTAAATTGTATATTAACATGTGAAAAATCTATATTAAAAGTTTCAATTTCGCCATTTTCCTTTCGACAGTTAAAAAAATACCTTAACGTTTCAATATTTGTACTCATTAAGTTTCCATTCCCTCAGACAACTTAGGTATAGGTACCTACCCAAAACGCTTTTTAAAAACCCCGAAAAGAACCGTTATTTCGAAAAAAAGTCCTTTTCGCTAACCTCAAAACAAACGCGCCGCTAATATACATACCTTTTAGTATAAATACCACGTTATGAAAAAAAAAACTGTTTATCTTACTTAACTGTTGTATTGTAAAACATCAAAGTACGAGCGGCGTCGGGCGGTAAACTAGTCTTTTTGTCACAAATTACCGAATTACCGCCATTAAGATATTTACCGCTAGACTTAGTTATTATTTTATTGGCTTGTTAAGTCCGGTAAATGGACAAAAAGCGGTAAAAGTAATATTTCAGACGTTGTAATCGGTAATTTTTTTATTGATGCATATTTTGGTATGTAAAGATCATTATTGGCTGTCTGAATACATTTTCAGTAGGTTAAAAATAAATGAAGTTTAAAACATAATAATGAACGAAGGAGAAATAAATTACATTCTCCAATAGTGATCATGAAATATCGAACTAGTAAAAAAAGTGTTTTAATCGATTTTTTTATATTTTTCAATCATTTTGAAAATAGTAGATACTTTAGCAGATTAATTATAACGATTTACTTATTCTTTGTTATTATGAATTAATTACATAAAAAAGACGCGCAATAAAAATTTGGGAAATATTAGTTTTTAAAATCGATAATTCGCTGAAAATACTCAGTGTGTCGCTATCTTAATTGTGAAATGAGATTTTATTTTCATTTAGATTTTACGTTTTAACTAAGTATGATGTAAACACCGGTTTAATATATTATTATTATAAGTTTGTGAGAAAAAAAAAATGCTAATTAATATGATTTTTATGTCCAAAATTATTCAGTACTAAGCATAGCCTACGTATTTCCATATCGATTAGAACCATTTCAGGATTTCAAATCGATAAAACAAATGAAAAGCGACTCAAGTTGCAAGACAAAGCAACCCGACGGCATTCAATCAGTTACAAAATAATCGATACAAAAAAAGAAACTCACCGTGCGGCCTGTCATCAACCCCATCGCTATCTACCTCACTCCTCACGCTCCCAGGACTTGCCCTTTTCAGTTCTTCCTGCTGACCTTGTTCAGCCTGAAAGCCCCCCATCCTCTTATCATAACTCATGAAAAACGGAAAATTCGCCACTCGATTCTGCTGAAAATAGTAACTCATTTTCCCATCTCTAACTTTCAATTCTTCGTCTTCAGAATGCTCGTTAGTACCAGAATAGTCCTGGGATATGCTGTTCTCGATATCGATTTCGGGGGAACGACGATCGTTTAAGCCAACAATCGATTCAATCGAGAAGTTCTTCGAAGGAATTTTCGTCTGCATCTTGCTGATTTCCGATTCCATCACTACACTTCACTGGCACACCGCGATTTTTGAATTTTTGTATTTGGAACGTCCGATTGTCAGTTGGGTACTGATGTCTGTGCCGTGGCGAGCTACTGTTGAGAACCACGCCTTCATTGAGGGGAGGCAATTCCTTTTATGAACTGTAGCTAAGCAAATTTCAACCTTAATGTAATGCAATAGAGTTGATTTTTCTTTAGCTGTTGTTCACGACTCTTCAGTGTGAAAAGTATGTCAAGCAATTTTCGACTTTATAGTTTAGAAATTAGGCTGTATTTTAAAGTGAGTGTACCTAACTAAATACGTATTATGATCTGGTATAATGCGACAAAAAAAATGGCGGCCGATAAATAATTTAAATAAATAAGCGCTCAATGATTCGCCGCGTTAACTACTGTTGTAAAGGTTTATTTGTTTCAGTAAATATATGGTACGGATATAATGTAGCTTTATCATGTTTTTAAACAATGAGGTTTGAGCTTGACTATTTTGTTAGGACCTTTTTTTTTAATTTTGCTTCTGAATCACATAAAATGGTGAGGTCGTATTGTTATTTAGGTTGGTATTAAAATAAATAATGGCTTATGTAGATACTTGCCTGCCTATGATACAACTCTGCTTTCCACATTTTAAATCCTACACATGGTTGTGCAAATGGTTATCTGATCCGCTGGTCCTGAGCGCAGATTATATGTCAAAGTCTACAAAACTGAAAATAGAATTAATCAATATCTGCCCCATTTTTCCCTAAAAACCAAGGCTTTTTATAAAATTCACGAATTTTATCCCCAACACAATTCTGCCTAGGTATACTTACTTACTAGCATAATTCAACTCCGAGCGTAAATATAGGTACATACATATAGCTAGGTATTATTAGAATGCGTCCTATTAAATTTAAACAAAGAAATTGATTATTTCAAAATCTAATAGTGAAGATTTTATCCTCAACAACGACGATTCTGTCCACCCAAATTCACTCCTAGCGTGAACACAATATGCATAGCTAGCTTTAGCTAGGTATCAGACTATCCGTCCTGAGCGCAGATTATATTATTAGGTAACGACTTCAAAACTAAAACAAAGAAATTAATCCAGTATCTGACTTAGGTACTATTAACACGTAAATATCAAGCCCTTTAGGTATATAAAAGTCAAGACAAAATTTCATCCCCAACACCTTCAATTCTGCTTACCTAACCTAACTGCACTCCTAGCGGGAACATAATACAAACATAGCTACATAAATATTACCTATCAGACTTCCACCCGTCCTGAGCGCAGATTATATTTTATTGATCACTGTACTGAAACAACAATAACGTAAGTATAAGATTTTTTTTTAGTTCAAACGATTTCTAATTAATAAAAAAATTATAAAACTCAGGATTTTATCCCCCGCACCTACAATGCTGCTTACCCAACTTCACTCCTAGCGTGAATATAATAGAGGTATACGATACCTACATAGCTAGGTATCAGACCTCCACCCGTCCTGAGCGCAGATTATATTTTAACGCAATAATTTTACGTGATCATACCACGTTTACGAGATAACGGCTTGTACGGACTTGATGTTCGGGAGATGTGTCTGAAGATATTCATAATATACCCAGCTGCATATATGTTAGCAGCCAACACGATTAGTTATAATGCGAAATAACGAATCCCTACTAATATTATAAATGCGAAAGTAGTCGGTCTGTCCACTGAACTGATTTTAATAAAAAATTTGGTATAGAGGTAGAGTTGACCTTGAGAAAAAACATAGGATAGGTTTTATCCCGGAATTTTGAAGAATTCTTTTGGAAACGCGATGAAACCGAACTCTACGCGGGCGAAGCCGCGTGCGGAAACTAGTTGTTCTTTAAAGAGATAATATTTAAGATTGTGCCAGTTACACCAGCATCCCATAGAAACTACTCTGCGCAGCTGTATAAAAAGTGAAGGATTTTTTCTCAAATCGATCCTGTTGTACCTACCCGAAATTAGCTCAAACAAAATTTCAGTTTTTCTTTTTATACTAATTGAGAAAAAGATCTGATAGCAATGTCAGATGGAGCGAAGTGGAGAAGAAACATTAGGAAGGAGAGATAATAATTGAAAAAAGGTAGTAAAGTACCTATGTTTAATTCCATTATTAATTTTGAGCATTTTAAAATGACTCAATATACTTAGCCAAATGAAGAGAGGCATCGCAATTGTGACTAGGGCTGCCATCCGTCCGGGTTTCCCCGGATTTGTCCTCGTTTGGAGGCCGTCCGGGGGCCGTCCGGGCGGGGTTTCAAGAAGTGTCCGGGGAAAGCCCGGACACTTTTCATGTAAGTCACTTTTCAGTAAGTACCTCATTTAATTTAAGTATATGTTAATATTAAATGGATTACAAATTAGCTATTATTTGTTTAAAAAAAATCGTACTCGTTCGGGGAAAAAATGCGCCAAATGTCCGGGTTTGGCGAAATTCGAGATGGCAGCCCTAATTGTGACACATATTTTCCCCATTTTGTGTGTTTATGTTTTGTTATAAAATGGCGCGATTTAGTTTAGTCACTACCTGCTCACTGATCACATAGTAAGTACCTACCTAACATATATTTCAACAAATATCTTCAGACGTATTGTAGGATATATCCTCCCTTCAACTCACGCTCATCGCCGCCGCTGCTAAGATTAAATTTGGCCAAATCTGAGCGAAGTTTATATCGGTGTACACTCCTCACAATAGATTGTGTCTGCGCTGTATTAGTATTGAGGCACGTCTATGGTAAACCTACTATAAGACTCTAGTAAAAACAACATGTAGGTATCGTTCAATGAAATTTGACTTGCTCTTTGTAGGTAGGTACGTAAGAAGAGCTACGTCCTGACATCACCTGCCTAGCCTCTTCCCAATTTAGTATGCTTGGTTATGCTTCCAGTCTATTTAACTAAAACCCTCTTTACATCTACGAATTCTGATTTCTTCTGGCGAGGAGCTTTTCATGAAATTTATTTATCATCTACTAGCTGATCCCGCGAACTTCGTATCGTTTAAACCTTCCCTGGACCTCTACAAACATGTTAAAACCAAAATCAGCTCAATCGGCCCAGCCGTTCTCGAGTTTTAATCAGACTAACGAACAACAATTCATTTTTATTTATATAGATTAAGTACCTACCTATGTTATTCAATTTTCTTGTTATAAGACATGTCAAGCTTCAAACAATTAAAACTACATAATTTCACTCAATTCAGTTTAATTTGACCAATGATATGTATGTACTTAGGCAAAATTTCTGTATGATATTTATCTACTAATAGGAAAGTATTTATTATTTATAATGCTTACTAAAAAAAAAAAAAAAGTTTGTGGTGATTAAAATGGTAAAGGTGATCGTGGCAGTAAGGTGGTCAATCTCTGAATAAATTTTCAGTTCCTTCAAGAACTGTATCATATCATACCTTTTTTACATTCAAAAATATTCCTAGTCGTGTTTCAAACTTGCGCTGCCCTGCGTATCGCTACCATAGTATAATATTCAATTATTAAAACAATAATCCTCCCTCACAGGTCCCGAGGGAGTGCAGCGCCATCTAGCGTCGCGTTAACACGTTACCCTTTTGATAATCTCACAATATTGTTTTTTTGTTTATTGCAGCCAATTTAACTAAGAAATAATAGTAAAATTGTGATTTATAAAGATGGACAGTTTTTCATCAGCGTGTAAGACTTATGAAATTAAATTTGAGACATTATTCATGTTTTAATAGACTCCCATTTTGGGTGATTTTAATAACACACGACGTTAAGTAAACTTAAAAGATTTTACTGTACCTATAACTTACTACTAATTGGCCGATAACCGTGCTGAGTCAAAAGATACCTAAAAATGAAAGTCTTTGTACCTGGTGTTTTCATAATTTTATAGTATAGGTAACAACTCTTGTTTTTGTTTAATTAGTAGGTATTTTCTTCATTAGAGTAATTTACAGAAGAGCAACGAGTGTTTAAAACATAGTAGTGCCATCTATTGTTGAGTAGCAATACATAAAACGTTTCAAAACCCTAGTTCTTCTATTCCATACTAGATGGCGGTAACACATAACTATTTTTTAAATGTAGTATTCATAATATTATCACGATATCCATACGATAAAAATAATTATCAATTTTCATACATATTATGTAGAATTGAAATAAAATTTATAAAAATATCTGAAAAAAGACAATGAAAAGCGTTTTTTTATTACGTCAAGTGAAACGTAACTTTGACAGTGACATTAGTTTCGTTATCAAAATTTGCCCGTGCTATTTGTTTTGGTTTAAAACAGGAATATTTAACTGAACAAAAATAACTTCCGTTACATAATACAACAATGTTTTAATTAAATTTCAATAAAAAAAGCAGCTATGATGGAACAAATCTACGCGCTTGGCGTCACCTGCATAGAATGTGTGCAATACTGGTAATATACTAAAATTATTTATACCTATAATATTTAATTGAAATGTCGTAGTTTCCAACTTCTTATAGATTTAACATACAATCGGTTGCCAAGTCTATTAGTAAGGGAATTTACTATAGCACATGTATAACGAGCAAAGCATATTTGAATGGTTTATTCTTAGGCTTTTTGCCGCCGGCTTTTTTATAAATTGGTGATTAGTTAGAACCTTTTTTAAATGTTCTTATCAGATCTTGGCCCAAGAACATGATCTTTAAAGGATAAAAAAGTGTCTTCATGGCTAAATCTAATTATGTCACACTATAGGAAAAGAGATGATTGGAATCTTTCATTCACTTATATTAGACTAGCTATTTCACTCATGTCCCATTGGAAATACTGCCCATATCCGGACAAAATATACCCTATGTTACTCAGGGATAGGTAGCTTACCAACAGTGAAATAATTTTTCGAATTGGTTCAGCAGTGTTGGTGCCTTTAGGGTACAAACAAGTAAATCATTTTCGGTAGATACAACATCATCATCATCATCATCATCTCAGCCATAGGACGTCCACTGCTGAACATAGGCCTCCCCCTTAGATCTCCACAGATACCTGTTGTAGGCGACCTGCTTCCAGCGTCAAGTGATACAACAACATGTTTCCCTATATTAGTGTAGATATATATTCATTGTTATACTTCATTAGAGTAGGCACTAAACTAAAAGACTTTCTACATAAGTACATACTTATCAAACATGAAACACATGAACTACTGATAATGGGCCATTAATTAACAAACTGTTCTCATTTTATTTTTAAATAAAATCTTAAATCATAATTTTTTATCTCTGACTAGCGTGATAGATTGATAGCAACTTGCTTAGTGCTGTATCATACATCATATTTTTTATCTACAAAAGTTTTATTATTCTTTATTGCACACGTAAATTCAGAGAGACACACTGAATACAGAGAGATAATGTACAATGGCGAGCTTAACCCAGTGTTGGGTTCTCTTCCAGCCAACCTTAAGAGTGAAAGAGTGATTTGATGGGGTAGGGCAAATGTGCAACTTTATACTAATAAAAAGAATCTATATGAATAATTCCTTATAATAAATTAAATATATACCTTTTATAATTACATGAAATATATACAATATAATATATACAAATATATACAGAAATATACAAAGGTCATGTTGATAAATGATGTTCCTTAACTCGTCTCTTAAACATATCCAATGATGAGCTCTCGCGTATAGAATGCGGAAGGGTATTCCACAGCCTAACAGCACGAACAGTGAATGATCCATCATAGCGACTTGAAGTTTCCTAACATACTTGATAGTTACTTTTTATTTCATTGACATATTAAGCTGTTACAATGGTATTATGTGTCTCTATTCCAGGCTCGCAGACTATGACTCGTACTTTGAGCTCATAAACCACATGTGCGACCCTCAGCTGATGGTAGACTACCTGTTCCCGATCATGTCTATCCTAGACTCTGTGTTTGCTGCCCAGTTGCTCCTTTGTTTAGGGGTCGGAGGCTGGCTGAATGCTCTTATGAAATGGTAATGGGATTTTATATTTTTTATTTATTTATTTACAAATTTTTGTACACACACATAATAAAGAAAGATGACAGGAAAGAAAGAATTTACAAAGGTAATGCTTATTTCTAAAGAAATCTCTTCCAGCATACCTGCAAAAGGAAAAAGATGATTAATTGATGATGATTTTTTCCTATGATACTACTCACAAAAGGTGTATATCCGATAGAAATTATCATATAGCAAGAGATTTCGATTATTAACGAACTATGTACATATCTGAAAAAGAATACATTTATTTAACTGACTGGTTTTCCTTTTGCTGATAATAAATTTTAATTTATTCCAAAAACATACCCTCATAAGCATTGAAGCATCTTTTTTCAAATTCCAGGTGGCTCCTAGAAGACCGACCATACTGGTGGGTCCGAGAGACCACATTCTACACAGACGAGAAACCAGTTCTGCGTCAGACACTGCAGACTTGTGAGACAGGTCCGGGCTCTCCGTCTGGCCATTCTACTACGGCAGCCATGATGTTGATACTGTCACTGATGTGGCTGTCACATGTTATGCATGATAGGTAAGCTCTAAGGCTAGCTCTCACATGTATACTAAAATGTTGTTAAGTATAATTTAGTAATAAGCTACTGTTAAACTTCTTTTAGCTGTGCCCTGTAGGAGCCATATTGTTTCTAGACTGTAAAATGTATAACCTGTATAACATATGGAATGCTAATAAAGACTTGAGTATTGGCTCTGTACCATAGAAAAAATACAAACATCCGAATTGGTAACCTTCTCTCTTTTTGGGAAATCTTTAAACACAGAACTAAAACTTCGCTTTTCCTTCTGTATCAGGCTGTATACCATGAACTGTGATAGTTACACAGATGATGTATTTTAAATAGTATAGAATCACTATTTTAGAGCGCCCCCATAAAAAGTACTTATGTGTTTATTTTTAGGTACCTAATCTTTGCCTTATTTATCTTACAAGTTTTATACATCCAAATAAATGCCTATATTTCTTAAGACAACGGTTTACTATGAATTTTCACTTAATTAAAAAAAAATAAACAGTTGTTTTAAGAACACAGAATTTTATCGTGTCAGTGAACTTGAGCCTTAAGTACTTTAACCAATTGTCAACAGAAAGTGCTACATCTCGTGGTGGAAGTGCCTGATGTACCCTCTGTGTGTGGCCGCGCTGATCTCCGTAATGCTAGCGCGCTTGTTTATCGCCACCCACTTCCCGCACCAGTGTCTACTTGGAGCCCTAGTGGGTGAGTTGTAACTCACTGTCACTCACTCATTCACACACTTAATTGAAAGTCTAAGTCAAATCATTTATTTCATTTAGGCATATTATACAAACACTTATGAACGTCAAAAATATAAATAAGTTTGATTCTAGTTGCCCGCTCCAAAAGTAGCTTCCTATGGAGAAGAATGGGCAAGAAACACCATGCTTACTCTTTTTAATTTAACTGCTGACTAACACTCAACAACAAATACATGTAGTTATATAATTTATAAACAAACATTCTACAAGCAGACACACTTAATCAAAGTCAAAAATGAAAAAAAAAAAAAACATTTATTGAAATTAGGTTTAATAAATAAACACATTTTCTCTTAAAAAAATTACATAAGAATAGCACCTCAAAAGCCCCTTACACTTAACAGTGACTCTCCACCTAATTTACACATATACTCACACTCTTAAACTCCCTCTCACCAATAAGCCAGGTTTGAAATATTCTGATTAGAAATGAGATTCCAACTAGTCCGTCTATTGGATGATGACAAAATACAGGTCATATCATGATGATGACAAAATACAGGTCATATCATGATGATGACAATATTTTTTATTTTACCAAAACATTAATAATTCACTACACGTCAGGTTTACGTATTTGTAGCTGTAAATTAAAATGTATCGTGTTTTCGTTGTTATTTTTGTCTGTGAGAGAAAAGAAAAAATATTATTTCTCAGACATATTTACCTACCCCGCCCCAAGATTTTCTTACACATCAACTCACACAACAACATCAACCCACCCACTCACTCACACATAAACCACGTACTCACTCAACCACTCTTTGACTCACTCACCTACTCTAGCCCACTCTTTACCTTACTCTCTCACTCACCCACTCTTAAACTCACACACTAACTCACTCTCACCCCCGCAGGTTCATTCCTAGCGCCAGCTCTCTGCATCTACGTGTCCGACCCGTTGATCTGGCAGTACGGCGTGGCCTCGCCCCGCGCGGCGTGGCGCGCGGGGGGGGCCGCGGCCGCCGCGCTCGCAGCCGTCGCCACGTACTGCAGTCTGCGAGCCGCAGGCACAGACCCGCACTATACTGTGCAACTGGTGAGATTTACATAGAAAAAGTAGGTAAGAATAGAATTTAAGGTTTTTTTTCAGGGACAGCGGAAAGAATTAATAACATATCAATATATTATTTTTTCAATAAGGTTTATTATATTTTTTTTACTTTTCATTATTTTGTACATTTAAGTAAATTAGCCTATAATAAATATATATACAACATACAACTAACTTATTACCTAATATATACACTTACTATAAATATAAATGTTTAAAAAATTGCATCAAAAAACTCCTCCTTTTTTTTTCAATTATTTATTTTAATTCAAAAACTTTGTAAATAATAATTATTACCATTGTAAGATTTTTGCGCAATAGTGCAAAAGTACAATATGGGGGTGAATGAGTGAATATGAGTGTGAGTGGGTGAGTGATTTGTCTAGGTGTAAAGAGGTGTGAGTGGCTCCAAACTCACTACATAGGACTCCAATAAGACACGTATAATAAAAGTAATCAGTACCTGAGACAACCAATTGGTATCTCGTAAGAGTACTCGTTTATTCTAACTGGCGACCATTTAAATAACGGTTCTTTTTGGAATTATAAATACTCCGAAACTACTGAACTGATTGGAAAAATTATTTCACTGTTGGGAAGTTAGACTACTCCCGAGTAACTTAGGTGAAATCAGAAGAAACAGCTAGTAAATAATAATAATTGTTCCCAGGCCTTCCGTTGGTGCGAAAACCCTGAATCGATCCGCGTATCCACAACGCCTATGTACGCGCTGGTGCACTCTACTGGCAGTCTCATGGGATGGGCGCTGTGCGTCACCCCTGCTGTAGCTGAGTAAGTATACACCGTCATCATCATCATCACAGTCGTTATCATCATCACCATAGTAATCGTCACCATACTCATCGTTAGAATCATCATCAATGTCATCATAGTCATCATCATCATCATCTTAGTAAATGACATCATCCTCATCATTATCATCATTGAATCAAAATCAAAATCAAAATCAAAAGTCATTTATTCAAACTTGGCTGCAAAACAGCACTTTTCCCCCAAAAACGCCCACCCTTCACCACTTCCTATGTGTTTTTGCTGGGAAGAAGAAGTGGCGCAACAAACTCCCCAGCAACACATGTCTGTCTGTTCGGTTAGAAGAACCTTAAACATTGTTTGATATGTACATTTGTATACAATTTAATTTGTATATTACAAAAGAGGACAATACAGTAAAAATAATGTATACACCACATGCTAGCTAGCACTCACCTAACTCAAGCATTGAATATGTTTGATGAACAGAAAATTATAGCCTCCAAATATTTACACTTAATAGAATATCAGGGAGTGCCCACCTACATGTGCTATTATTTTGTAAACTAGTAAATTAGACCGCTCAGCCAGAACATATGTAAAATAAAAAGAGTTTACAAATAAAAACAAAAAAACTAATGTATAGTCAGTAAGACGACCTGGCACCACAAGCAGCACCCGTTCACGAGCATAACGCGAGGATCAGCCATCGCCCCCCTCGCACATTTTTGAGGGAGGGAGGCAACCCGACCGCCGACGCTACCGCAAGCAGTGCCGTCTAAGGGAGCATGACGTACTCACTGCTACACAACTCAATATCAAGATTAAATTATCAGATCCCGCTAAGTAGTATTATTTACTAAAATCCAAAACAGAAAATTAATACAAAGAATGTATCTTGTCAATAATGTAAAAACATTAAAAAATAATAATTAAATAATAAATAAAAATAAAATAAATGTCATTGAGTCAAGAGATTGAATGGGAGAAATTTAAATTATCTAAATAATATAGCTAATATAGCTGTCTTGCGTTCATCATGGCGACCAACTATTTTTATCATTCAAATAATCATTGATGGTGTAATATGCCTTTTTTATAAGAACAGCCTTAATTTGTTCCTTGAATTTATTAAACGGCAGTTCTTGTAAGGTCAAAGGAAGCTTATTATAAAAACGAATACCTAAACCCAGAAATGTGTCATGCACTTTATGAAGCCGGTGATAGGGTACACACAGTTTATGCTTATTTCTAGTAGTAATGCTATGGACTTCACTTTTTTTGGTATATAAATGTAGGTTCTGTCTAATATACATAATGTTGGCAAAGATGAACTATGAAGATTGTCATCATAGTCATCATCACCATCATCATAGTCATCATCATCATCTTAGTAATCGTCACCATACTCATCATTATCATCATTGTCATCATAGTCATCATCATAGTCATCATTATCATCATCATAGTCATAGACGTTAGTGTTTCGGAAGGCACGATAAATTAAAATAAAAACGAAAAATACATTAAAATACGAAAAATTGTTGGGTCCCGGTTGACGAACAATTTTGAAATGTTTGGCAGTCGTTACGGGTATCCAGTATCCAGAAAGTCTGACAACCAGTCTTACCAAGGGGCATCAGGATGTCCGAGTAACTGGGTTGAGGAGATCAGATAGGCAGTCGCTCCATATAACATACTCGTACTCAGCTGCATTCTGTAAGATTGGTACGAGTACCTTTTTTTTTTTTTTTTTGTTTCAGCTGCGGAAAATGCCTGACGCATACACACACCGCCCGGGGAGACGGTGAGGTTATGTGGGGCTTGCACCCACTAAAAACCTCAGCGTTTGTGCCGTCTTCTGCCTTTTAGAGAGGGGCCACGAGGACCAAAGACGACTTTCGTGACCTCTCGGCAGTGGCTGGTCGCCTCCATCTACTGGCGATCCATCTCAGCAGCAGCTCGTGCAATGCAGGTAGCAGGAGTTCCCCGGTCTGCTACCCACTGGCTGCTGCTAGGGCGGCATCTGGCCGGCGTAACGCGTCCGACGCCTGCCCACCCTCCGGCGACGAATTGGGTCCGCATGAGCGTCTGCCTCACGGACCCGCTCCGCCGCCTCCTTCTGCGATATTACTTGTTCGCAGAAGGTATCTATGGCTTTCCAGCCGGCCTCGCTGCCGATCATCACCCTCACCAAATTCGGCAGCGAGAAGTCCTGTCCGGTATTTGCCGCCAACGCATTGCGCTGCTCGTCCCAGGCGGGACACAGCTCAATGGTGTGCTGCGCTGTATCTGGGCTACTACCGCACTGGTGGCACACGGGGGTAGGTTCCCGTTTAGCCACCTTATGCAGGTAGTAGCCGAAGCAACCATGGTTGGTCAAAATTTGGGTGATACGGAAGGACAGCACTCCGTGCCTTCTTCCCACCCACTCTTCGAGAATTGGCCCTATTGCCGCCGCAGTCCAATGACCAGCAGTAGGCGCCGCCAGTCTCTCCTTCCACTCGGACAGGACATCCTCCTGCGCCTGCTCGCGCCATCTTCTCACAAGCTCGGGCGGAGGACAGTCGCCGCTCGAGCGAGCATTAGCTCTCCGGAAATAAATCTCCGCGAGCACTTGTGCCTCTACATCCCACGGGGGGGTTCCAGCCAGGGCGCATGCGGCCTCCGCAGAAACGGTCTTATATCCGCGGATGACTCTGTTCGCCATGATCCTCTGTGGCTTACGCAGTAAAGCCCTATTTAAGGGACTCCTCAAAGAATCTGCCCACACCGGTGCTCCATAGAGCGCCATCGACCTAACCACCCCCGTGTATAGCCGCCGACATATCGCGCTTGGTCCGCCCGAGTTCGGCAACAATCGACCAAGGGAGGACGCAGCATTGATTAACTTTGGCTGAAGCTGTAAGAAGTGCTCGCGAAAGTTCCACAATCGGTCTATTACCAGGCCCAAGTATTTCATCTTAGTTTGAACTCTTACCCTTGTAGTCCCAAGGGCAAGGTGGGCCCAGCAGGTGGACGACGCCGGGGTCCATGAAATACTAGGGCCTCCGTCTTCTCCAGTGCAACGCGCAGTCCGAGCGCTTCAATACGGCTGACGACCAGGGACACGCACTGGATTGCCGATTGAGCTGCTTCGTCGTAAGTCTCACCCCGAGCGGTAACAAGGGTGTCATCAGCATAGCAAATTGCACCCTGCCCGGCAGTAAAGCCGCCACGCAGGGCCCAATCGTATCCGATGTTCCACAGGAGTGGTCCTAGGACTGACCCCTGCGGAACACCGCACGTGACAGAGCACCGTACCATTCGCCCGTCGCGTCCCTGGTAGCAGACGCTCCGTCCTCTAAGGTAGTCTGCCACTAGCTGCCTCAGGTATGTAGGCACTCCGTGGAATTGGAGCGCTTCTCCTATGCAGCTGAATGGCAGACTGTTAAATGCATTGGCGATGTCCAGCGACACCGCCAACAGCACATTCTCTCCCGAGACCGCTTCCCTCGCCTCGGCTTTCAAGCGCAATATGGCGTCCACAGTCGAACATTCGGCCCGAAAGCCATACTGGGCATCCGATAGGTTGGGGCCAGTCGTATTAAGGTGCCGAGTTATGCGGCTGGCCAGAATCCCCTCCAGCATCTTACCCGCTTCGTCTAACAGGACAATGGGTCTGTACGCCGAAGGTGAATCCGGCGGCCGACCCGGCTTCTGCAGAAGCACTAAGCGTCCCTCCTTCCAAGGCTCAGGGAACTGTCTCGACGTTAAACACGCGTCGAACAGTTCCTTCAGCTGATCCTTCATCGCATCACTCAGTGCCGTGGCTAGTACCTTGGAGGGTATACCATCCGGGCCCGGAGCTTTATTCTTGGAGCGCGCCTTTAAAATCGCAGTATTCATCTCCGCCTCAGTGATTGGCAGGATCTCCTCTTCATCGTGCTGTTGCTCCTCAGGCGGAGCCATAACTGGAGGTACATGTTCTGCCCGATTGGGAAATAGGGCTCCCACTACTTGGCTAAGGTACTGAGGTTCGAGGGCCTCCGTAAGTGGGGGGCCCTGAGCACGAAGTTTGTTCCTTGCCGAGAGATACGGGCGTCCCCAGGGATCGCGGTTAAGGCCATCCAGCATCTCGCTTCTGCTTTGGTCCTTCGCCCGGATTATCGCCAACCGCAGAGTTTCTCGTGCAGCCTGATACGTCTCATAGAGCTCAGCCTCAAAGATGTTAAGGCTGTCGCTGCGCTGGCGTCGCCTGCGAACGCTAGAGTAGCACCTCCGCGCATGAATACAGGCCTGTCGAAGGCCTGCCAACTCCTGACACCACCAATAGACCTCTTTCTTAGAAGGTCGCCGCCGCACACGAGGCATGGCCGCATCACAGATCGCCGTCATGGCGCTCCGGAAACGATGGGCCCCGACGTTGACGTCGGCCGCTTCTGAGCGTGTTGGTGGCAATAGCCATGCCTGAACAATGGCTGCCTCTTCCAGTAATTCTCTATCAAGCTTGTTTTGTGCCCATCGTGGAAACTTTTGGGCATTCGAATGTCGAGGAGCAGCGTCATTGTATGAAGACACAGATACATCCAGACGAATGTATCTATGGTCGGATAAGGTCTCAGTATCCTGCACAACCCGCCAATCTAGTACGCGCGCGGACAGAGCCGGCGTAGCGAAAGTGAGATCCACTATTGAACCCCCGTTCCACCGCACGCACGTGTTAACTGACCCCCTATTCAAAAGAACGAGTCCAGTTACCGCCGCCCATTCTTCGACAACACGTCCTCGTATGTCAGCTCGGGGGGAGCCCCATGCAGTAGACTTCGCATTGAAGTCCCCCATAACCAAGACCTGGCTTGGTGCCATCCGAAGAACAGAGGCCCCAAGTCTGTCCAGGAAATCTTCAAACTCGGGAAGGGTCCTATTCGGTGAAAAGTATACACCAAAGATGATGACCTCGCCCCACTTAGCTGCAACGTATCCCGAGCCCCTTTCCTTGAGTGTAGGAGGAGTGCAGTTGGGATCCGCTGAGCTGATTATAGCTACAGACGAGTCCGCGTCACCCACCCAGTTAGGGCGAGGAGAGACAAAATATGGTTCTGCAACCCCTAAAATTGTTGCTTAAAAGGCTAGGCAGATGATAAAAACATATTATAAAATTAAACTATTTTTGCTTACAGGTACCGCCACTACACCAAAGAACGTTCACTCCTAATATCTATATTCACAACAATATTATTTCTCATGGGTTACCAACATATACAAGATAATATGTGCAAAGCGGATGCAACCCGGTTTTATATAGTGCAGTACGTTTTAGCTGGACTCAAACCTATGTTGTTACTTCGAGTCATGCCAACTATTTCTATGTGGCCTTTCAGAACTAAGACTAAAGCTGACTAAGTTTAGTCAAAAAGTTGACTAACTGCAGTCAAAAAGTTTAATTAAAAACAAAGTAAATTTTTAGTATCAGAGGCCTTTGTTAAGATAGTTTGATGTCATCATCATAAGCCTTTTTATTGTTACACTCCTGTGTAAACTATGCTTCTTTTCAAGTCCGGGTTTTTTAAATGTTTTTTCTTCACCGCTGCACCGCTTTCGCTATTATGTAGATTTTCAATTCATGACTTTGGTTTTTACTGTGTTTTGACATGACTTTGACTGTAAAATGATATTACATTGACTAGTCCATGACAAGAATTTGACTGTTCCTTGATACGACTTTGAATGTACCATGATACGACTTTGACTGTACCATGATACGACTTTGACTGTACTTTATTGACACGACTAGTGAATGTGACATTATACTTAATAGTGAAAAAACTAGAATTTATAAATCAAACAGTTTTCCTGGGAATCACTCTTGACAAAAAACTACAGTGGGGACCCCACATTACATCTCTTGCGGGTCGTCTTAGCTCGGCCGCCTATGCTATCAGAAAGATGAGGCAGCTAGCGGACGTAGAAACAGCTAGACTGGTATATTTTAGTTACTTCCACAGCATCATGTCGTACGGCATTCTGCTGTGGGGACGAGCTGCTGACATTGAATGCATATTTATCTTGCAAAAGCGAGCTGTCAGAGCTATGTACAACTTACGTAGTCGTGAATCTCTTAGGGAACTGTTTAAAAAAATTAATATCATGACCGTACCTTGCCAATTTATTTATGAAAATATCATGTATGTTAGGAAAAACTTACATTTGTTTGAAAAAATATGTGATAGACATAATTATAACACTAGAAATAAAAATAAGATAGCTATCCCGCAGTTTAGATTATCTAAAGTACATACATCTTTCATGGGATATTGTGTCAAATGTTATAATAAAATACCAGACAACATTCTGGAACTAAATGACATGCGGTTTAAAACTCATATAAAAGCCACACTTTGTAAGCAAGCATATTATAAATTAGAAGATTACATTCAAGATAAAAATGCTTGGAAACATGCTGGTCCTGCTCCATAGGACATACTGACAATATCTAATTAATTAACAAATTAAAATTACACCAGCAAATAAAATTGTATTCATCTTTTGATTATTTGTTTGTAACTTTGTACCAAAATATAAACCAATTTGTAAATGTGAACACCATGTAGCATTTTAATTGTCACTTTATCCTCATTTGTCTTTGTGATTCTACATGATCTTCGCATGCTTTTACTGTATGTATCAATACATACAAATTGTAATACTATATTATTTTTAAAAAGAGTAACCATGGAGTTTCTTGCCCGTTCTTCTCCATAGGAAGCTACTTTTGGAATGGGCAACTAGAATCAAACTTAGTTATAATTTTGACGTTCATAAGTGCTTGTAAAGGCCTAAATGAAATAAATGATTTGACTTTGACTTTGACTTTGACTTTGATTATGCCATGACACGACTTTGACTGTACCCTGACAGGACTTTGACTGTAACTTGATACGACTTTGACTGCACCATGACATGACTTTGACTGTAACGTATGATACGACATAGCATGACACAACTTTGATTAGTCCAAGACATGTTTTGACTGTACTATGACACGACTTTGACTGTGCCATGACACAACTGACTGTACCATAATACGACTGACTCTACCGTAATACGACTGACTGTACCATAATACGACTGACTGTACCATAATACGACTGACTGTACCGCGATATGACTTTGATTAGTTGAAGACATTATTTGAATTACCATGCCAAGACATTGACTGGTCCAAGATATGATTTTGACTTTGACTGCACCAAGATTCGCATTTGATTGTACCACTACATAACATTGACTAGACTGAGACATAACTTTGACTGTTCCATGACACGACTTTGACAGGTCCATGATTTGACAGTGCAATAGGACTGTTTTATATTATTATATAAGCTTTAGTTTTAACTACGCCTCGCCAATCTGTCTTAGCTTGTAGGCTCTTTTTATATTAATTAGCACAATTTTCAATTCAATTTTTGTTTTTACATCCAATTGAAATTCCATTAGAATAAGAATGTCAAAAAATAATTAGGTACAATTTTCTTTCAAATGCTTGTGCACTATAATTTGTTCTGCGCAGCTCGCTGATCTCCTTATATGAGAACAGCCGCCGTGGCTGAAATCGGTCTTGGACGCCATTATTATAATTTTTTTTTAGTTTATTTTACTTTTACGTAAATTATAACTTAACAAGTATATTTACTATTCTGTGGTACAAAATGCGGGTTTGTGTATATTTTTATTCTATAATATTTATTTTTAATTGCAACTCTGTGATATTGCCAAAAATATGTTTTTTTTTTCATGGTGGACCAAGTCCTATACAAAAGAGAAAATAGGAAAATTTTACTTTTTTATATGTTAAGCAGCTATGTAATATAATTGTTTACCTTCTCCCAAAAATATAATGTAATAGCGCAATTTTTATTAAGTTACTTGCACTGGGTAAAGCTGTCTTTTTTTTAATTTTTGGGTAAAATGAATAAAATCGTTAACTAATATTTTTGTGGTTTTATTCTAATCTTTTAACTACGTCATAATAACTGGTCGGTTTCCCGCGGTTTCTCCCGCAAAAAGCTTTTTAATTAATTCAGCTTATTGTACTGAACAAACCATTTTCAGGTTATGCGCATATTACTAAATTCTTTTGATTGTTTAAATATTTTCGGCTTTGACATACTTTGGTGGAGTCTATTTCGTAATTCGATAGGGCTCTGTTTCTGCAAACTACAAAAAACATTTTCTACAACTTTATTCATGTTTCTAAACAAACTCTGCGCACAACATCTTTTTTCAAATATTCAACGTATGGATTATCAAAGCTCTGTTCTTGGACCAGATTCCATCTTAATGGTCTAGTTTTTTTTTTGGCCAATGCGGGCGTCAGTGGACCGTCCCCAGCGGAGTCTTCGTTATCTGTGCACGAACTCGTGAAGTTTTCCCGCGGTTTTAAGTCATACTGTTTCATCCATCTTTTATTGCATTTGCATGGAGCCTTCCGCATTATACTTTTCCATCTATTTTCGCGAGACTTAACCTCAGTTTTTATCGAAGTATCAATAGTTGGCACCGTACTTTCCGAATCTATTTTCGTTTCTGGTTGCGACATGATTATCGAGGGCTCGGCGAAGTTCTTTTTTAAACTTTTCCCTCTAAAAAGGCTGTGTTTGGACCTTTTGGTTTTAACCGCTTTGTTTGATGATCCCAGGCTCCTAGCTTTAGAAGCGTTACTGTCGGATACTCTTGGCCGTGGTATGATCTGTAATTTAAATTCAGGTAAATGCTCAACTGTTTGACTAACTTTTGATAAAACAAAGATGCTATGTACATTTTTCGTGTGGTCCCTGGGCACTATTTTGTCTAAAGGAAAGCAGCATAATGTTCGAATACAAATAATTATTCTCTTGATTAGATTTTTAATAGCAAAAGTGAGTAATCTGTCTTGTACGGATTCCTTTTTCAAAGAACACAAGCTTGATTTACTTGAATTTGTCATCGTTATTATTCTGGTAGTTTCATTTTTATTACATTTTGTCTATTATTTATTTATTTTTGTTGGAGAACACTCCACTATTTTGTTAAATGTCATCTGTCAAATTTTGACATTGATTGACGTGTAGGTGGCATTGACAGGTCTTAAAACCTTATGTACATAATCTATGGTCCATAAAAACTTATTTTACTAGCAATAAAAACTTTTTCAGTAATGCAATGAGGTTTAATTTTTAAAAGTAGTTTGTTCTTCTATGTGTACAAAATAAATGAGACTGTAGGCTGCCTCCCATCAGGTATTAAAACCGGATGTACTTTGTTCACACGATTCTTCTTGATTCCTCTTTCTTTAGCTTTTATGACGTTCTTGTCCATTAGCTGTATGTTTGTCTGTTCTTCTAGAAGTTTTTTGAATATTCTTAGGATGGCTGTTGAGGATAATTCGACTTCTTCTGTCATACTGTCGAGTTGGACAGCGATTTTGGCGCAATTTTCCGATGATAGCTGTTAGACAAAGAAGTTTTATTTACAAAGGCTTTAGTCTTAGTTTTGGTGGATCTGGCTGAGACTGTTTCTTCGGTATTTGCTCATACAACCATGAAAATTAACCAAAAATTATCTGTTTCCCGCGGTTCCAAACGCACTGGCACCCGGATAAAATTGAGTCTATATCACCGGGAATAGTGCAGCTTCCTAACAGTGAAAGAATTTTCCAAATTGGTTCAGTGGTTTCGGAGTTTTTAGGGCACAAAAGAAATCTGTTACCTCTTTATAATATTATCTACATAATTTTGAAGTTCAGATTACTCATTTTTAATAGAACACCATGGTAAATGGTTAAAAGGCACTTAGCCATCACCGCAATTGCCAAAACCAGACAACTTGAGATGGATGCAGCTTGAGTCTACTGTTATGGATGCTGACAGGCCTTACTTAATAATAAAAAATTGGTCCAAATCCTACCTTCTGTATCAACGGCTTAAATCCATCAAGCTCTTTACTAGTCTTCCAGTCTTCATGCTGGCCAGTTCTGGATGACAACCAGCTGTAGTTGTTAGTGTTATGCTGGGTACTCGCTTCTCGAAGCTTCGATTCTTTGAGTAGCATTTCTGCCTGTAAATTATACAAGTAATAATAGAAAAATACAAATAACGGTAGATGTAAAAACTCTTCAAGTTCAAACTTGAAGAGTTTGTTAAGTTGAATGCACCTATTTCAGGATTTACAAATCAAAGAAGATATTTAAAGGTACTCTTTGCCCCACTATGGGAAATAGTTTCATTTTTTTTTATCAGACTTACATAATGGAATAGATTCGTCGGTGAAAAACTATTGTCAGCACTGACCATCGTCAAAGATAAATAGGAATATTTAATTGAGAGTTCCTAAATATAATTTTCGACACTACTGCTTACGAACAGTAGCACAAAAATGTATAATAGGTAAAACTAAATTAAGTATTGGGTATTGAATAATTGAAATCGAAAGCTTCTGATAATTTTATCACTATCAAAATAGTCATAGATAGGTCCAAACTTATTATCTATACATATAATAAATCTGTAAAAAAACTGTGTCTGTACATTGAATATATTAAAAAAATAATAATTGGGTGGGGTTTAGAACCAGTAATGGAGCACAAATCCAAAAAAAAAATTCTGTCTGTTTGTCTGTATGTCTGTTTGTTTGTACACGCTAATCTTCCAAACTACTGAACGGATTTCAATGTTTTTTTCATTGTTGAATCAGTATTAAGCCTGGTCAACATATGGGCTATAATTTATCTTCGAAACTTGAAGACCTGGTGCAGAACTCCAACAGACCAACAAAACTATAAGAGATACAAAAATGGTGCCATAGCAAAAATTGTTTCATGTGATGAGCATTTTCGGCTGAGATAATAAATTTGAAGATCTGGAACACCTGATGTGGAACCCCGAGAGCCCAGCTTCTCTGTACCATATACAGGTATGACGTTTTAGCAAAAGTTGTTCAATCTGATAAGGTCTTTCTATTGACTAATAAAAATTGAAGATCTAAAACATCTGATGTGGAACTCCAGGAGCCCTGCTAGACTATAGCATATAGAGGTATGACGTTTTAGCAAAAAATGTTCAATCTGATGAGCACTCTCTATTGACTAATAAAAATTGAAGATCTAAAACACCTGATGTGGAACTCCAGGAGCCCAGGTAGACTATAGCATGTAAAGGTATGACGTTTTAGCAAAAGTTGTTCAATCTCATAAGCTATTGACGTATTAACATCGAAGATCTGGTACACCGTACACCTGATGTGGAACTTCAAGAGCAATAGTACACTTGAAATGTATAGAAATTAATGTTACAAAATAGGTATGATGAATCAAAAAAAGTAATTAAGTAGTCCGTCTTTTAGATAACCCTAAAATAATGGACACATATTTTTTCTTTTCTCTCTCTTACAAACAAATTATAACGAAGACACAACACGCTTGAATTTTGTGTTAAGTCACTGCTTAGTACAAATTTTACATACCTAGACGTGACGTCACGAGCCCCCACTCTTCGACTTTGTTGCGTTATATCTCATTGTTATTTTGTATGTATGTCTCTTCTATACTTCGGTACTACAGAGTCCCGAATTTTTGGGAGGCAAACGTGGGGCCGAAGCCAACAAGCTGAAGCCCTTTTGAGACAATTTTAATGAAATGGTGACGATTATCCCTTTATGCACTATAGAAATGAACCCAAAGACAATCCCCGGTTCTGTGTTAAACTATTGCTAACTATGGAGGAAAACTACTTGGGCCATTGTAATGGGATGTTAGTGGATTAGGACATAGGAAACTATGGGAATTATATCAGTTTCTCCACTCCGCAGCCTAGCTCCGCTCCGGTGGACAGGCAGCCTAAACCTGGTGGTTTAGGCTTCGTGGTGACTTTCACGAAGTCACCACGACTTAGTCATCTTAGTAATATTTAATGTTTTTTTACGTAATAATACGTGCAATATTTTTGCTACACACAACTTAAATGCGCACTAATTAGAATCACTACTTTTATCCCTATGGTCACGCCTAATGCGCTTCAGTTCTCAAAGTTTTGTTTAGTCTGCTGTGCTTTTGCCGTTGAAGTACAAAAATTAAATATATGGAACGTTTCTAATGTCATCGGGCGGACGGACATGTTTTCAAGTCAACGGGCCCCTAAAATTCAATATCAGACGATTCAGATCTTTGATTTTGCTGACCCCGTAGTCGCTGGCATAAGGGACAGGATCCGCGTACGAAGTCGCGGGCAGAAGCTAGTTACTTAATATTTTGATAAAGAGGATATGTTTTGTTTGTTTGTAAAGGTTCCTAAAGGTTCCAAAACTACTGAACTAATCGAAAAAAATCTTTCACTATTGGGATGGGATGCACTATCCCTGGGTGATACAGGCTAGGTATATTGTATGTGATTATGTGGGTACAAGTATTTCACTCGGGCGAATCCACTGGCAGGGGCTAGTTAATAATTTAATAAACTTTTATCAATATGATAATGCCATACGAAACCTTTTCAAAATAATGATCAAGTGTTTTGATAGAACCTATGGTTATTAATTAATGTATTATCCTGCTTTTTATAAATGTATGTCTTTTCCAGACCTCGGGACTATAGAGTCCCGGATTTTTGGGAGGCGAACGTGGGGCCGAAGCCAACACGCTGAAGCCCTTTTGAGACAACTTTAATGAAATGGTGACACAAAACCGACGATTATCCCTGTATACACTATAGAAATGTACCCAAGGACAATCCCCGGTTCTGTGCTAAACTATTGCTAACTATGGATGAAAACTACTTGGGCTATTGTGATGGGATGCTAATGGACCAGGAATGGGGAAACTACGGGAACTATGGCACCTGCCGATGACAATGTATTAAATACATGTTAAAATAGCAGGTGGACACTCGCCAACTCACTTACTGGGCCCCCGGGAATCAGTCACTGAAAAGCAACAAGAGGGCAACAGGGACATGAGCGGCTGAAGGGTGAGGATACCTCGGCGGACTTTATTCATTTATTTTATTATATCTACTTGTTGGTTTCCAACGGTTTCACCCGCGTCCCATGGGAGCTACTGTCTTTACTGAGATAAAATATAGCCTATGCTACTCGGGAAGAGTGTAGGTAGCTTTCCAACAGTGAAAGAAGTATTCAATTCGGTTCGGTAGGTTTAGGCCTTCAGGGTACAAACAAACTGAAAAATGTTTCCTCTTTTGTTTATATCTGTGAGGAAGAAATAAATAATTTTGGCTCCTTTCTGAATAAAGCAGTAATTCAAAATGTCACTATATCAATTTAAGTACAAATCTGATTGAGCGCAGCTTCCTGCTACAAAACCATTTTATTTGTATTTATTTTATTTCACGCATGTCAAACTGATTGAGATAAATGATCGTGAGTGGTCGACTTTTGAAAATGCTATAAATCGCTTTTAAGACATTGTTTTGCAATTAAGATTGATTTATGACAAAAATAAATGTTTAAAAAATATATGGTACGCGGTCGAATTGAGAACCTCCTTTTTGGGAAGTCGATGCCTCGACTGCTATGCAAAGTATTTTTTCTAAGCCTGAACTGTCATACTGCTGGGCAAAGATCTCCCTACATCTTCCTCGAGAGTGTTCCGACTACTCATGTTTGAAAGCTTCCAGGTAGTCTTGATACCTACGTAAGGCTGTCTACTCATGTCCGATAATCGGTGTCCGACTGTTTGTAGAAAAAAATCCCGGTCCGGCAGTCCCATAAAAAATCGGCCCGATTATCTGTCCTACGAAATGTGGGCTGAAGTCTAAATAATAGTTTTCAAAAGGTTCAATTAAAGAAACAAAAAAATATACAAATAATATTTTTTATTTACATTATTTTTTACACGATTTTTTTACAAAAAAATATAATTACAAATGCAAACAAGCATTTTCTTACAAAAACAAGATGGATGCGTCTATTTACATTTTGTTTTATTTTTTACAATATTATGGCAGTGCTTCTGTTAGAAATTATTGCAAAAAATACCCAATTATTACTAAAAAGCTTACAGTACAAAATGGCGACTAAAAGTAGCCATTTCATATTTCAGACCAAAAATAGGGTATTAAAATATCTTCTCAAACTATCCCAATTTATTTGTAGACATTTCCAAAACGTTATGTCAAAAATACCGCCAAAACATGTTTGACATTGACATTGACATAAGCACAGATGATATAGAAATGTTCTACAAACAAGATGGCGTCTTATTGTTTGAAGCTGTCATAATTTAGGTGTCGGAAAAGTGTTGTGTTGGGGGTGTTCACCAGCAGTAGGGGTAGTTCGGGCAAAGCGCCGGGGGGAAGTCTGCGGGGTATCTCGGAGCGGCGGGGACGGCTCTGGAAGAAGTAAAAAAAATATTATTTCTATCATATTGGAGTTCCCAGAGCCTCAACTTGAGCAAAAACCAGGATTTATGTTACGGCGCATTAAAAAAAATAGTTTAATATGTAGCTTCTTACGAAAAAATTAGGTACATAATACAAATGTGCCCTTGATTTTGAAAAACGGATTTTCATCAAACATTAATAGGTAGTAAACTAATTTCATGAGGGTGAAAGTTATTTTTTACAGTCTTCCACGATAAATGGGCTATTTATCTAACACTGAGTCATACACAAATTAGTTCAGGATTTCCTAAGATTAGCGCGTTTAAGCAAAGAATAATACTACCTACTAATTTTTCAACTTTAATTAGTAAATTATCTTAATAAACTTCTCGATTTGAAAGTATCTCGAAACAAAATAAAACGCTTCAAAATCGTTGTAGAAAACTATGAGATTATCGCACACCAACACAACACAACACAAAATCCAGTTCAAATTGAAAACCTCCTTTTGTAGTCTTTTGAAAAAACTCCTTACCCATGGTGAGCAGGGGCCACAGCAGGGTTGTATCCCCACTGAGGAATAGGCATGCCGTCCGGGGTGTGTCGGGCTAGAGCCTCCGCGTCACAGTAGGGGTAGTTAGGGCAAACGGCGGGATGCACGCCAGCGGGGTACTCCCGGGCAAGGGCTGCCGCCACCAGCGCGAAGATGAAGAACTGAGGACAAGAAGAATTATATGAGCAATGTTTTTTTTCACACGGAAAATTTTATGATCGGCCATGGAGTTTCTTGCCCGTTCCACAGGAACCTACTTTTGGAATGGGCAACTAGAATCAAAATTCATATATTCATAGTTTTGACGTTCATAAGTTCTTGTAAAGGCTTAGATAGATAGATAGATAGATATACATACTCTTTATTATGTACACCATCATCATCCTCCGAGCCTTTTTCCCAATCATGTTGGGGTCGGCTTCCAGTCTAACCGGATTCAGCTGAGTACCAGTGCTTTACAAGAAGCGACTGCCTATCTGACCTCCTCAACCCAGTTACCCGGGCAACCCGATACCCCTTGGTTAGACTGGTGTCAGACTTACTGGCTTCTGACTACCCGTAACGACTGCCAAGGATGTTCAATGACAGCCGGGACCTACAGTTTAACGTGCCATCCGAAACACAGCCAATGGTACTATGTACACCAATTAAAAAAAAAAAAAAAAAACAACAACAAAACACTGATCTACAGATTTAAAAGTCGGTGACACAATGGGCGGTCCTATCGCTAAAAGCGATATCTTACAGACAATTATTTATTTATTTACTTATATATATATATATGTATATTTACATGATGATGTCCTCCTAGCCGATTATCGGCTACGGCGGCTGTTCTCATGTAAAGAGATTAGCCAACTACGCAGGACATATTAA
The DNA here is from genome assembly GCF_022581195.2 of Helicoverpa zea. NCBI lineage: Eukaryota > Metazoa > Arthropoda > Insecta > Lepidoptera > Noctuidae > Helicoverpa > Helicoverpa zea. The sequence goes on from NC_061478.1 coordinate 5,139,366, forward strand.
AGTGCACGAGCAATTGCGCAGACACAGGTGCACTCACTATTCCTTCACTCTCATAGCGCGATGGGACGGCAATCCGACACGACCGGTAAGAGATCAGGCGCAGGACCGACATTTACGTGCTCTCCGATGCACGGGTGTATCAATCACCAGCTTCCAGGCTCCGGGCTGCTTTGTGAAAGTCTTCTAAAACCCACAAAGCGATTTCAGCCCGACTCGGGAATCGAACCCGAGACCTTGTGCTCAGCGGCCGCACTTGCGACAGCTAGACCAACGAGGCAGTTATTATATGTTATTAGATATTTACATATATGTATATTAAATAAATAAATAAATATACATCTATATATGTATATTTATTTATTTATTTATCTATTTTTAGGTATTAATATTATACATAGTACACTAAAAACTACCTGCAATACAGTTATTTCTTTTTTATTCTCAATCCATCCAAAGGTTGTCTGTAAGAGGCTTAAATGAAATAAATTATTTGAATTTGACTTTAATCCATTTGAGTACGCTTTTCGTTCACTTTTTTTACGCTGAAGAAGCTTGACCTAATTGCATTAATTTTATTTATTTCTTTTATTGGCACACGACCAGCATTCAAAAAATAATAAAATGTTTAAAAAAACATAAGTTTTATAAAATTCTAGTTTGCCATGCTTATTATAGGTGTACACATCGAGAATAATAGATTACTTCCCGCTGCGGCCTAAGCTTGTACTACACTCCCATAATATGTTTAGGGACCTCTCTCGGTAAAGGTATACATAACTTTGAACACATGTCATAGAAACCTTAACAAAGCAAATAAATATTTAGAGTTTGATTATAACCCCATAGCGCCCATGGGGTTATTTCAAAAATTAGTTTTTTTCCGATTAAATCTAATGATAATATTTGAATGAGATACAAGCCCCTTTTACTAAGTTTGCCTTATTGAACTCTTGTAACGAAACCATAGCGCGATGCAACTTTCGCACTTTCGGAACAACGCCATCTGTTGAGCAAATGTGGTAACGTGCACTTGGAAATTTTAATGGTAGCTTACGAACATTTCTGACTCCGTGGCATAGATATGGCTTTGAACACCTATTTTTTTTTTATTTATTTATTTAAAAAGTACTGCTACATCAACACCATTTAACACTCGGTAACTTAAACTACTTTTTTTAATTTATGGCCTGATGCATGTCACAATAATGGCATACGTATAACATTCGAAATTCATCGGCTCGAAGATGGAATCACTACATAGTATAAAACAAAGTCGCTTTTTCTGTCCCTATGTCCCTTTGTACGCTTAAATCTTCAAAACTACGCAACCGATTTTCATGCGTTTTTAGGGTTCCGTAGCCAAAATGGCAAAAACGGAACCCTTATAGTTTCGTCATGTCCGTCTGTCCGTCTGTCCGTCTGTCCGTCTGTCACAGCCGATTTACTCGGAAACTATAAGTACTACAGTGATGAAATTTGATGGGAATATGTGTTGTATGAACCGCTACAAAAATATGACACTAAATAGTAAAAAAAAGAATTGGGGGTGGGGCCCCCCATACATGTAACTGAGGGATGAAATTTTTTTTTTCGATGTACATACCCGTGTGGGGTATCAATGGAAAGGTCTTTTAAAATGATATAAAGTTTTCTAAAAAACATTTTTCTTAAAGTGAACGGTTTTTGAGATATCAGCTCTCAAAGTCGTAAAAAGTATGTCCCCCCCCCTCTATTTTTATAACTACGGGGTATAAAATTCTAAAAAAAATAGAGGTGATGCATGCTAATTAACTCTTTCAACGATTTTTGGTTTGATCAAAGTATCTCTTATAGTTTTTGAGATAGGTTGATTTAACTGTAATTTACGGAACCCTTTGTGCACGAGTCCGACTCGCACTTGGCCGGTTTTTTTTTGATAAATAGAGTGATTAAAGAGGAAGGTTTATAAGTGTAATAACATACGTTAAACAGTGGGGAAATACTGTTATCCGGAGCGGGTCGCCCAAAAGAAGAATATGTAATGAATACGTACCTACTTTGAAATTCAAATTTAACAAATAATACAGTAATAATTGTTTAAATATTAACATAAATGTCTAATAAATGTCATGTCGTATCAGAGAAAAACCTATCATATAAACCTTAACAAAACAAATAAATATTTTGAGTTTGATTATAACCCCATAGCACCCATGGGGTTATTTCAAAAATTAGTTTTTTCCTTATTCAATCTAATGTTAGATAATGTATTTGAATGACATACAAGTCCCTTCTACTAAGTTTGCCTTATTGAACTCTTGTAACGAAACCATAGCGCGATGCAAGTTTCGCACATTCGGATCAACGCCATCTGTTGAGCAAATGTGGTAACGTGCAGTTGGGAGGTTTTATGCTAGTTTACAGACATAGGTGATCTTCACACTGCCCCGCATCACGCTGCATCTTGCTTGTCGACGCACCTACGCGCGTTCCTGCGGGAGTGCAGATCTGCATCATCGTGCGGGTTTTTCACGCACTCACGCGCGTAGGTGCGTTTTGTAAATTCACGCACAGCGAGTTCCATTTTCAAATATACACGTCACGCCCATTTAAAATCACGCGCGGCATTGCGGGATTCAGTGTGCCATACCTTGCGTCTCGCCCCGCACCTACGCGCGGGGGTGCGTGTTTCTCCGCATGTATGTGCGTGATCCGCATGAACGCGCGTGGATGCATTTTCAGTGTGTTGGACTATGCGTGTTTTCCATACAAACGGAGATATTTCCATACAACGGAAAAAAACGCATCCACGCACTACGCTGCATCATGCGGGGCAGTGTGATAATCGCCTTAATCAGTTAAAATTATTCGTCAGAATGCTTCGGTAAATTAACTATTTAATACTGAAAACATTTTCCTTAGCTAATCTGATTTTAACTATCCAAAATAACTCTTTTAGGTTTACAATATTGTGCCTACATAGGTACTCAAGCAGAAATGAAATGATGTACGAATTTGTGTCAATTTTCAACTTTAGACACTAAAATGAGAAAACTACTGAATTTTTAATTGTTTTTAACAACCCATATCGTTCAGTAGGTACGCATAGGTGTATGTACACCACTGTTGTACTTATATTTTTTATTTTCACCCGCGTTCTGTGGGAACTATTGCCTTTACCGGGATAAAATATAACCTATGTTACTCGCAGATAGGGCTGCCATCCGTCCGGGTTTCCCCGGATTTGTCCTCGTTTGGAGGCCGTCCGGGGGCCGTCCGGGCGGGGTTTCAAGAAGTGTCCGGGGAAAACCCGGACATTTTTCACAGGGCCGTCTTAACCTGTCTATGGTGCAGGGTATGCGAATAACCCGGGCGCCGCAGAGCGCCCACGCCAACGCCATACAGGCCTAGAGCTAGCAGATTTCAGAGGACGATCACTCGATTTGAGAGGATAAGAAGTCATAGGTACGGGTTTTCAATGACAATCGTTAAATCCACCAACCAAGCCAATTCCTAGCCTGCCCCGCCTTCATCAACTACGAGTGGAAAACATAATATACATGAGATTGCTTGCCTTGTATGGAAGTTTAACCTTGTAAAATTACAAATAGACAAGCATTTGCTGCAGAAGTCGAAGTGTCCCAAAACTCAAAAATTTTCGCGCCCGCTTCGCTCGCGGCTTCTTTTCTTGGCACATTTTTTTTAAAGATTCAAAAAATTTTGCGCTCGCTTCGCTTGCGGCTTCTTCACTTTGCGGATTTTTTTTATTATATTTAGTGACCCAAAACTCAAAAATTTTCGCGCTCGCTACGCTCGCGGCATCTTCACTTTGCAGTTATTTCTATTTTTCAACATTTTTTTGTCTAGCCTATCAAAAATGTAGCGCCGTTTTAAAGTCCTATTACTAACAAGAAGGTAACTCCCAGTTTCCATATGAGCTTTCTTATTTATGACCTTCGAAATACATTAAGTCACAATCTTTTAATACGTTCGGCCATTCAGAGAATGCGTTCCTGACACGTCGCGATTGAACTGACGACGTAATAACATTCATTGATTATTGATATAATAATGTTGTTTTAATGCTCCTCAATTGTTAAAACGGTAAACAACCAGCAAAAATATTTTTATCGTAACTGCAACGCCATTGCAAAGTTACGTCGTCAGTTCAATCGCGACGTGTCAGGAACGCATTCTCTGAATGGCCGAACTATAGGTACTACATGAGCTAGAGACGGCCCTGACTTTTCATGTAAGGAAGCACCTCATTGAATTTAACTATATGGTAATATTGAAAATTAGGTCTTGTTTTGTTTAAAAAAAAATCGGACTCGTCCGGGGAAAAAATGCGATTTACGGCAAATGTCCGGGTTTTTTTAAATGTTTGTCCGGGTTTTTCGAAATTCGAAATGGCAGCCCTACTCGCAGATAATAAATATTTCTAATGGTAAAACAATTCTTAAAATTGGTCAGGTAGTTTTTGAGTTTATTCATTACAAACAAAGTTAAAGTTTTCCTCTATAATTTTAGTACCTACCTATACCTGTAGAATATCTTTGCTCAGCAGTGGGACAAGTCAATGACCTTACTCAATTACCTTAGTAATTACAACTCCCTTATTAAATCTATTACCAATTTAAGCGTACCTATCGTATGAACCAGGGCGTAACTGCAACACAATGATTTAGGTAACATTGCAACGTTGCAATATCAAATGCAATTAATTTTTAACGTGCATATGACACGATAGGCAGTTATTGCTTTTTTAAATTACTTTTTAAATTGTTATTAGATACTAACAATAACATGCTTTTGTTAGATCGACCTGTATTTAACTATATCGGGTGTGGCATACCTAATCACATTAAATCCTATCGCATATACTTTATGATATTCTATGACGAATTGTTAAAAAAAATAACCTAATCCATTCATTGGTTTAGCCACAGGAGTCATTTTTCGTTTTTATCATTTACGTACAACATCATGTGTAAAGCAGATATAAAGTTAGGAGTATCCAATGTTTTGATCAGTTGACAGCTGCCAGTTTTCAAGGGAGAATTTCAGTTGTTTGTATTGCACATTTTTATTCTATTTACTTTGTATGAAAAATGTCATTTTTTTTATTTTTTACGTATTTTTTTTTCTTTGTGTTAATCGACATATATTAACCAGTATATTAACGCATTTCATTTAATGTGATCGTGAACGACACACCCGATATAATGAATCTAAGGTAACTAATTTAGCCATCTTCCAAGGATCGTAGCACGATCGTAGCGTCATGAAATTGACAGCTGTATGTAGTTCTGATGACAATACAATAATGTGGTACTGTCGAACTGATCTGTTGATGGAGCCGGAAGTTATAAACTGGAACTTTCGTATTTTTTATTGTTAATGTATTTTGGTCTAATTTCTAAATGTTGATAGTTGCGTGTGAATTTAAATTCTTGGCGTGACAAATGTGTATTTTTGGGTCTGCGTTTTTTTAATTACGTTAGAGTCTATTAGAGAAAGTTTTAATTGTCGTCTGAAATAACAACCTTTTATGCAATTTAGCATAAAAATTGATTAGGTGAACTAATTTGAAGACATTTTTAATGGCCAAATAACTTCATAAACAAATAAAATGTTTTACGATTATAAAAATTGCATCTACTTGGTTTAATTAAATTGAAAAAATTTGATGAAAATCTTTCTTTTATTTTTGATTAGGTATCTGTAATTACTTAGTATATTTTGATGAAAATATTTCATTTACTTTTGGAAAACCTGCACCTTGCTATAGTTAAATTAAAGATTTATCAACTTGAGACATTATAACACCCAAAATACTTGCATAAATCCAGAATTCCCACTACAGAATACAAGTGGGTGGCACCAAAATCGATTAGTCAGTGCAACAATGCAATTATGCAGCAATGCAGCCGATATATTCAAATTCAATGACATTACTGTGTAGATTGCATCGTTTCGGCCATTTTGAATATTGTTTATGGTCTAGTGTCATAGAGATTTTGGGTTCGGATTTCGAATTTGGTATTTTGATGTAAGAACTGATTAGTAGGTGGGTTTCTAATTTCCAAGAATTTTGCAAGGGTGGTTGCTATTACTCAGTGGCCAGTGGTCAGTGGTGGTGGTGGTCAGAATTAAATTTCAGGTAGTTTACTAATATAATTTATTTATTCTTTATTGCACTCTTAACAATAAATAAATAAAGAATTAAGACAGTTTATGTACAACAGTTTATAATAAAGAGGAAACTTTTTTTGTTTGTTTGTACCCTAAAGGCTCCGAAACTACTGAACCGATTGGAAAAATTATTTCACTGTTGGAAAGCTACACTCTTCCCGAGTAAAACGCGCTATTTTCAACCGGGTATGGGCAGTAGTTCCCACTGGAAACGGGTGAACCGCGGGGAAATAGCTAGTACTTATAATATGTAACATAGATTAAAGATATGATAAGTACATGTCAACTATGTATAAGAAATAGGTAGATATTAAAATACTAATTGCTGCATATACATACATATCATATTGTAATTAGGTACCTCATGGCAACCTCTAATTATATCGATCGACAAATTACCAGATAAATTATGATTGATATTGAATTAATACATAATTAATTACACTGATTTTCAACTAATGGTAAAACTGAATATGCAGTTGGTTTGTCTAACCACGCCTATCTATGAAACTACGAGTTTGATTAGCAAGAGCGAGTTTTTTATTACTTGAAAAAAAAAAAACAATTTCGGCCATATTTCATAGATGTGTATAATAATCGTCAATGCTCCTTTTGTTCAATAATATAAGATCCACGAGTACCCATATTCGCAAAAATAAATAAGTTTTGAGTTTTGAAAAAACTTTAATAAAAATATAAAAAAAAACAACTTTTATATGTGTGACTCTAGCTTCCATTTGTTGATAAAAAGTTTTTCTCGATAAGTAAGCTATCTTATATTTTAATATAATCCAAAATGATCAAGTACTTCCTGAGATTAGTTTCAGATACCAAACAAACTCATTAGTTTTATGATATTAGTAGTAGTAAATATACTAGCTTTCGATTAGATACAATTAATGCTTATTAAAAACAAATTCACACCGTAGGCGATGTATTTAAGAGCCAAGGGCAGGTAAACCCGCGGGGCAGAGCTAGTAACTCATATCATGCATATTTACACCTGTTATTGTCATGTAAGTAGGTACATACACCCACCGCCAGGCCATGTATTAAGATAATGCTAATTGTAATTAGTCATTGTAAATATCTTCGTTAGATTATGTCCGGAGTTAAAATTCCAGAGCTTTTAAATTAATATCATCATCTGGCTTTGTATCGTCCCACTGCTGGGCTGCGGCCTCCTCTCACACGGAGAAAGATAGGCGAGGAATTGGTCAACAATAATTCCATAACCGGCACGCGCATCTAAGGCGCCAAAAGGGGTCGGAGCGTCTGAGCGGGGCGAGGATAACAATACGCGCGCTAGCTTATAACTAACAGTCGTAAGCGACAAAATGGTTTTGTAATTTTAATATTTAGAAATGATAATTTAATAAAAATTCCTACTACCATTTTAAAGAGTATGTATATACTCAACTACTAAAAAAGTTAAGAGGCTTAAATCGGTCCCGTTTGCCCATAATATGTGAATCTCTTTTTAAAAAGAGGTATGTTTGATATATTTTTCTCTGTTATTAAAGTTACCTAATCATGTTTCTACAACTAACAAAATAAGGCTTATATCATGAACTTTCAGGTAACCAAGTTGTATTTTGATCCGTTTTGTATTTACTGAGAAAAATTGACATCCTTGGCGCCAAAAATTCCAATTCGTCCTCTTGCTCAATGCGGGTTGGTGATTTCAGACTTTATAGTCCAGGTTTCCTGGAGATATTCTTCTTCACCTTTAATTAGTCATTGGTGTCCAAGATATACTTAGAAAGTACGTACCTACAAACTTAGAAAAGTTGCATTTTTAATGGTTGGTGCTTTAACCACTACTTTACCACGACTGCAAATCATCATCCTCCGAGCCTTTTTCCCAACTATGTTGGGGTCGGCTTCCAGTCCAGTGCTTTACAAGGAGCGACTGCCCTATCTGACCCCCTCAAACCAGTTACCCGGGCAACCCCTTGGTTAGACTGGTGTCAGATTTACTGGCTTCTGACTACCCGTAACGACTGCCAATGTTCAATGACAGCGGGACTTACAGTTTAACGTGTCATCCGAAACACAGTCATTGGTGTCTAAGATATACTTAGAAAGTACATACAAACTTAGAAAAGTTGCATTGGTACTTGCCTGACCTGGAATCGAACCCGCGCCCTCACACTTGAGAGGTTGGTTCTTTGCCCACTAGGCCACCACGACTTTTTCACATATTTCACTACCTGTGAGCCGATTATTCCTGCACGTGGATAAAATGAAGCTTGTGTCCTTCCTCAGTTTGAATTCTATTTAAATCTGTTCAGTAGTTTTGGTGGGTAAACCGGAAAGACAGGGTTACTTTAGCATTTATAATACCAACTATTGTAGTAAGGACAGGGTTAGGGCTTTCTTGTTTACTTTTTAACTTAACATTATCCTTAACTTCAACTAGACATATTTTACTTTGCTCTCAATAAATAAATCTTTAAATACCGCTTGTCAGACACAAGAATTTTCATCTCCCACCTAAAACTGGTCAGACGACATATCAGACTCAAGCTTCTGACTGCCGACTCAACATTTTGAATAGCTGATCATTTATGCATGAGTCTATTCACAAATCAATCTCCGTTTGAACAATAATTTGTCTTTATATAAAGAGTTATGTTGACAGTGGATTGTATTGTCAGGAATTAGGTAAAGCTGGGTTTTGATGGTAGCGGAGCGAGTAGCGTTTTATGGTGAAAGGGATTTTCCTAAGTTAATTATTAGGCTTGATCCTACTAATATTTGAAATGGGAAAGATTGTACGTATGCGGATGTCCATACATTCATACATACAAAAATAAAAGTTCGTTCGTTTGTTCCACTTATACGCAAAAACTATTGAATAGAAGTATTTGTGAGTCAGTCAGTCAATTAACGCAAAATGTTTAAAATTGAAACATGTATGGGAGGCGCCTAATGCTAATTTCATTTAGTTTTCAGTCATTTATGTTGATTTCGAACATTAGGTTTTATATTTAGAAATAGCTACAGATAAAATATGTTCTTCCATAACGACTTTAGGGGTATCGCTTAACGCACTTCAGGAATTAATAATTTCATTGAGATTAAAAATTGACCATCAAAAATAAACTTGTGCAATTATGTAGAAGTAAAAATATATATTAAAAAAACAAAAATCTGCCAGATAGAAAGACTTCCTTCATCTATCAACTTTTTAACCGACTGCGCCACGCAAAGGGGGGTAAGATGTTTATCACACTTCCAATTCTCTCAAAATCGTCAACTACAAAACTACAAATACAAAAAAATATCCCAACTCACCAGTTTTCCGTACATGTCGTCTGTAAGTGTATCCTCTCAACTGAACAGTGAGACTGATGCCTTACGCTGGTAGCAAGCCGCTTATATACGTGCGCACGAGTCGAACATTCGTATGCAGTATTGTAATATTTCTCGAAACTATTCGGGGTTGCTAGATATTACAGATTCCTATATAGTTTTTTTTAGAAGAAAATGGAGGAAAAAAATATAGTGCGATGTCCCCGAATAAAAAGGGATCAGGTCAGGAAGATGATGATGATATTTTGGTTGTATTTAAAAGTTATTTATTACAATTTCAATTTGATAGTGTCATATGTGTATAAAAATCTGTCTCATGATCTGCCTCTACTAGACTATTCCAAGGAAACTATCAAATGACCCATCCCGCTGTGGGTGCAGCGTGAGGGAGTGTCAGTTTCTTGCTGACTAAAACCCATCATGTTCCTTTTGGAGCTCTCAGTGTATCAGGGCCGCAGTAACTTGTGAGAACAATCCCGCCCCTACGGGCTTCCAGACTTAACCAGATGCAGATGACTACCAGTGTTTTACATGGAGCGAGTGCCTACCTAACCTCTTCGTCACCTAACTAAAATGTATGTATGTTCAAATTGAAATTGTTAGTAATTCTGGATATGGTTGTCTTGGCAAGATTTTTGACGGGTCTTCTCTTAAGGCTTTTTTGTAGGATCCATGACTTTTGGTCGTAGGATCTATGTTAAGAATTCAGTAAAAAATGCTTTAGTTAACTGCAATATGTTAAAACAATCTGTCTTATGTACTATAATTTTATAAAGCTGAAAAGTTTCAGGAACCACAATACCGATTTGAAAACTTCTTTTAGTGCTAGATAGCTCATTTATCGAGGAAGGCTAAGGAAGGCTATATCCTTTTGACGAGGTGCGGGAATAGTTCCCTTGGAAAAGTGAACAAGTATCAAACAATACAGAAGTGATTGCCACCAATTGTATTAGTTTAAACATTTCACGCATAGTTTGACGGCTGCGCAAGCGACGATCCTTATTTCGTGCGATATTGCGCTTCAATTACTTATTGTAATATAGGTCTGAATTACATCAGGTAGGGTAGGCAGAACTAAACGCAAATTGTAACAAACTAGAGTTAAGAAATAGGCTTTATACTAACCGTAGCTCCCAATGTGCACTAATAGGAATAAAGAGGAAACTTTGTTTTGTTTGTACTCATAAAGGCTCCAAAACTGTTTAACCAATTTGAGTTAACTACTTCTCATATTGTGGATAAAAAGTCATACATAATTGTCCTGCAGACAAACAGTTGTTGCTGGGGAGTTCACGATTTCTTCTTCCCAGCCAAAAACTATAGGAATGCTGGGAGTTTTGGTGGTGGTATGTTGCAATTCTGAAGTTCAAAAAGTTCTGAACAAAGTGTAGGTATCGGCTGTCATTTGAACATCTTTGGCAGTTGTTACGGGTAGAAAGATGCCAGTAAGTCTGCCAACCAGGCTTACCTAGAGGTATAGCGTTGCTCAGGTAAATTAAAGAGGTCAAAGAGGCAGTCGCTCCTTGTAAAAGTCTGTTACTCAGCTGCTTCATGTTAGACTGGAAGACGACCACAACATATGTAGTTAGGAAAAGGCTCGGCAGATGATGAAAATGTCAGCTTAGTTTGCTTAAATGATGTTAATTTTTCTGTCAAAATTGCATTAAGTTACATAACAAAAGTATATGATTAACTCATATTATATTACAATAGACCATGTCAATGTACGGATGTCCTTCACACAGCATACAGGGTCACTATTTAATAGAACTTATCGAACTTAGTGTCTGTTACAGCAGATCAGATGTCTCGGTTTAGCCTAGTTGCCTCGTTTCCAAAGATGATCCATTTATCTATACTAATATTAAACATTATTTTTTTATTTATTGTTTGTTTCCCTAAAAGGCTCTAAAAGTTCTGAATGTATTTGAAAAAAATCTTTCACTGTTGGAAAGCTACGCAATCCCCGGGTGACGTAGTTTCGAGGGTGACACCTAGTCCTTGAATCTATAAATCTTCTTTATTTTCAAGCAACAAGACTCAAGACTTAACATTGTAATGTTAAAATTAATTCGTCGTTTTGGGTCATTTTTAACATGACTTTAACATGTCGTAACTATGTAATAGAATCTAAGGTTAATATAAACCATCTTCCTAGTATAGTAGCGTCATGAAAATAGTCAGCTGTATGTAGTTCTGATGACAATACAATATGGTTCTGTCGAACTGATCTGATGATGGAGCCGGAACATATGAACTGGAACTTCATGATGGAACATCGTATCATCATTAGACAAGTCGTGTAATGATTTTTACGTGCATTTATTAAAGCGTGTTTTTTAAGAGTTTTTAACCAATTAATTTATTAAGCCCCTACCTACTCAAATGGAGTACCTAATATATACTTTTTATGCCCCTTTCATATACTTTTATAATTGTATACATCGAGACAATATTGTATCACGGCTAAAATTATATTAAACTCGTGGGAGGTTGAACAACCTTTACGATTTAATATGTCCATAAGTTATGATTAATTTTTGAGAACAGTCCTACATTGTGAGCGGTAAACGCATATAATTTTCGCATCAGATCATCGTTGAACTTATTTTATTGTCACAATACTAAGAGCATTGAACTACTAGACACGCCACTGCCATTTTTTTGCCGAATAAACGAGACCACGCCAGTCGTAATCGTATGCACAGTAGGTACATTTGTGTGAGTCAAGATACTTCTTGTATTTGCAAAATTTTGTGTGCGAAATATCAAAGAAGAAGTGAGCCGTCCCCATACGTAGGTACATAGAATAGTGGATAGATTAGTGATTGCAGCTTGAAGTGAAATACCTACAGCAGTTGAGTGACTTTTTCATTTATTTATTTATTTATTGGTTTGTCTACAATTGTTACACATACATTTACGTTAGGTTTACAAGCACAGATGTGCTCATGTGTTAGTAATATGTGCTTTATCGGTATTTGTAATGTTTTTATTATTATTTTGATATTCATTAATACACAATACATACAGGACCACTGGTCCCTTAACGTGTCCGTGTTTTCAACCCAAACCTACCACATATGGTTTTTTATCCTTATGCTACTGCTCCACCTGCGTCTTAACGCGTTAAATTTTGGCATTACGCAGATGTGGCCAACGTTTTAATGGCAATTTATATTAATGGCATTATTAATAGCATTAAACGTTAAGCGATAACTCGGGTGTCGGTTTTTTGGACACATCAAAGGGTTTTAGTGCGTAGCTTAGAGCGCTAAGTGATGTTGGCTACATTAATGCCATCTCATTGCACGCATGCAAGGACGAGTGTAGATACTTTGTTTAAGTTGTAACTGCATTTTACGAGCACGATAATGGAATGGTCAAATGAGAAAGCTTTAGTTTTTAGAATTATTTTGTGTGTCTGAGTTTATCCTCTTTAATGTGTGTTAACGCGTTACTTCATGAGGGATTAACTCTTTGCGGAATTGTGCCTAAGTGTAGCCAACACGCATTTTTAATGCAATAAGTAACGTGTAGTTGGCCATTGACATTAACGTTAACGCTAACGCAGGTGGAGCAGGAGCATTAAGGCGAGGAAGTGGTCAACAATAATTCCATAACCGGCACGCGCATCTAAGGCGCCAAAAGGGGTCGGAGCGTCTGAGCGGGGCGAGGATAACAATACGCGCGCTAGCTTATAACTAAAAGTCGTAAGCGACAAAATGGTTTTGTAATTTTAATATTTAGAAATGATAATTTAATAAAAATTCCTACTACCATTTTAAAGAGTATGTATATACTCAACTACTAAAAAAGTTAAGAGGCTTAAATCGGTCCCGTTTGCCCATAATATGTGAATCTCTTTTTAAAAAGAGGTATGTTTGATATATTTTTCTCTGTTATAAAAGTTACCTAATCATGTTTCTACAACTAACAAAATAAGGCTTATATCATGAACTTTCAGGTAACCAAGTTGTATTTTGATCCGTTTTGTATTTACTGAGAAAAATTGACATCCTTGGCGCCAAAAATTCCAATTCGTCCTCTTAATCTGTTAGTTGCGTTGCCTCGCACCCCGCGCCGTAATTTGATAGCGTTTTTAGTATAAAGATGAATTATTGTTCATAGCGGTTCCAGTTCGTTAAGCACTCTAAGTAACAATAAGCCTGCCCTTTAAGTTCATCCCATATTTGGTACCGGCTGTAATAAGTGAACCATTTTGACTACCAATTAATGGCCCTACCCCGCCAAATGAAACTCATCTTTAAACACACAACGGTAAGGTTGTTTTCCCAATGGTAGGTTTTATGGTAGGAAATGGTAGATTTTTTGTACGTTTTCGGAGCAGATAGATGCGACGGATAGCGAGTATCGATGTTAATTTAAATGTATGAAATTTATTATTTGTTTTGTGAATATTATTATTAAAGATGTGGGAAAAAGATGGCTTTTATAGAGTACAGATAATATTACTAGCTTCTGCCAGCGGTTATACTCGATGGAACCAAATAATTTCCTGAACCAGGATAAAAAATAGCTTTTATGTTTTTCTGATATGATAAGTTTTACTTATTACTGCTAAGATTCGAAGCCGTGGTGGTCCAGTGGGTAAAGAACCAACCTCTGAAGTAGGAATGAGTGTGGGTTCAATTCCAAGTCTGGCAAGCACCAATGCAACTTTTTAAAGTTTGTATGTACTTTCGTCTTTCTTTCTGTGTGGACACGATAAAACTGTAGGTCCCGGCTATCGTTGAACATATTTGGCAGTCGTCACGGGTAGTCAGAATATGTTGAACGGGTAACTGGGTTGAGGAAATCAGATAGGCAATGGCCCCTCCAGTCTAACCGAATGCAACTGAGTACCAGTGTTTTACAAGGAACGACTGCCTATCCGACCTGCACAGCCCAGTTACCCGGGCAACCCGATACCCCTTGGTAACACTGGTTGTCAGACTTTATGGCATATTTTGCCAAGGTAGGTAGGTACCTACGTATTATGGGTATTAATAATTAAGTATTTATACTTGCACAAAACACTAATAAATCTAGACCAATTAACACGCAGAGTCTATAAAAAGCGGAATTACAAATAAATCAATTGAGTGACAAATAAAATCATGAAGGTGACTGAGATACATATATAACGAGTGTTTTAATGCTTTTTGTCGTATATTTAGTGGTAAATGATGCCTGCGAGTGCATCGCAAAAAGTACTCTATATGTTGCAATGATTTAAGAAGAGTACATTGCACAAGTGGATACGGCATTGGAAAGAAATTCCTTGCCACGTCCTTAAACGCATTTTGGGTTTGCTAAAAGTTTTCTTCATTTAATTATGGATTTGATTTTCTTTTTCTACTTTTCTGCTAGATTGCATACTGTAGGAACTACTTACTTCTTGTACAATTTTATCTCCATCAAATTGACGCAGTAGTTTCTGAGATGAATGTGTTGAAACTAACAAATAAACTGTTCAGCTTTAAAATATTACTACAGATTCTCCAATTGATTTGTCGATCTTTATGTGCGTCACAATACCGCACACTGGTGCAATTTCACCTTTACAGTGAACCAGGTACCTAGCAAATAGTAGGACTTGTCAGTTGTTCCTCAAAAAGCCGCATCTACGACACCTCACATCCCAAACTTTTGACATTACCACAATCCTTGGTTTCCGCATGCCTTCGCCAGGCGTGGCCGATTTACATTATAATTAAGAAGTTCACATGTATGTCTGTATGGGTAATTATCATTAATACGCATTGTATATGTATGGAGGCTGGTCTGATGACGTTGGAAGGACGAACGAAGGTTGTTTCTAACTGTAAGGTTTTAAAACCATGACCTATGGTGGTGAGTAGGTACCTCACCGTACATTTTAGTTTAAACAGTCACAGTGAACAGTGAATTCAATCAAAGGTTTTAGTCGATCTGATATCATTTATCTTCATAGTGATTTATGAGCCCAAACATGTCGGCCGAATAAAAGATTGCAGCGGGTGCTATATGAGCGGGTAGTACCTATATGATTTAATATTTTATAGTACTCTCTATGGGCCTTAGATGCCTGAGTTAAATAAATAAATAAATAAATAAATGTTATCCGGGTGCACGGAGTATTTTCCACTGAACGTGGGTGAAAATACTAGTGGAGACTTATAGGCTAGCTGATATAATTAAATTGTAACAGACAGTGTTCCTGGGAAGTTTGTTCTTCTATCCAGCCCTAACGCTAGGAAGTGGTAAAAGGGGGGCTTTTGGTAATGCTGTCCCTTTGTAATTTTGACATGAAAAAGTGCCAGTCTAATTAGCCTGACTTTGAACAGGACAGTTTTCGATATAAAATAGACTATAATACCAAATGCAAATCGACCCAGCAAACTCCAATAAAAATCAAATTCAATACTAGATTACTTGCACGCACAAACTTTCGTTATCAGTATCCTTTACAATATTAATATGATAATACTGATACGAATGTAGCCTCTGTAAGGCTAGCCTGATAATAACAGTTAGACTAGTCGACACCCCGGCTCCGCTTATTGGGACATTCAATCTTTATTTATGAGTCTGCATTCTTGTTTGTGCTGCAGTGGTAGCGAGGCGATGGCGAGATATTAAGGACATATATTTTTTCGTTACTATGCCTAGTGGAAGCTCAAAAAAGTCATCGTGGCCTAGTAGGTAAAAGAACCAACCTCTCAAGTGGTTTGATCCCAGGTCAGGCAAGTGCTAATGCAACTTTTCTAAGTTTGTATGTACTTTCTAAGTATATCTTAGACACCAATGACAGTGTTACGGATGGCACGTTAAACTGTAGGTCCCGGCTGTCATTGAACATCCTTGGCAGTCGTTACGGGGAGTCAGAAGCCAGTAATCGATGATTTATATTAGGCCGAGCCGTGTCCGGGGCGTACCGTGTACGTGGCTCGTACGGGGCACGGATGTGAAACGTTACATACATTTTGTATGAAGCAGTTTATATTACACAGTGCATGATCCGTGGGCCGTCCGGGCCACAAACTACGCTCGTCTTTAGAATTTCGTAAAAGCCCGGACACGGCCCGGCCTAATATAAATCATTCTTAAGTCTGACACCAGTTTTACCAAGGCGTATTGGTTTCCCCGGGTAACTGGGTTGAGGAGGTTAGATAGGCAGTCGCTCCTTGTAAGACAGTTGTCCTCAGCTGAATCCGGTTAGACTGGAAGCCGACCCCAACATGGGAAAAGGTTTGGAGGATGATGGTGATGCCTTGTTGGAAGCCCGCTTATTTATACCTACTTTATAGTACCCGTTTTCCCATTGTTCCATCTTGGTCCTGGGGGACATTTGTCCCGTATTCATATAAAACCTTTAAACCTAGAAACAGCCTTTGCAACTCGGGAATAGTGTAGCTTCCCAACAGTGAAACAAGTTTTCAATTGGTTCCTAGGAGTTTTCAGCCTTCGGGGTACAAATAAATAGAAATGTATGTTCTTTATTATATTCAGTATAGATTATTTAAATGCACACGTTAAACATCTCTGTAAAAATTATCGCTTCCACTACACAACCACCTTAAAAACATTTCAATAAAATAACCTACTCCACAACAGCTTCCTACAGCCAACGACCACAATATTATTCCCTTTTGCAATAACAATACCATTTCCAAAGGTTATCAGAACCTCTTTATTTGTGACGCAGTCGGGTAAGAGCCTCTTGCCCTTTTAATTTTTAGGGTTCCGTGCTGTTGCTGCGTTTTTATCGTCCCACTGCTGGGCACAGGCCTCCTCTCACACGGAGAAGCATTGAGCTTTAATCACTACGCTTGCTCAATGCGGGTTGGTGATTTCAGACTTTATAGTCCAGGTTTCCTCAAGATTTTTTCCTTCACCTTTTTTATCAGCCATTGGTGTCTAAGATTAGTTAGAAATTACATAAAAACTTAGAAAAGTTGCATTGGTACTTGCCTGACCTGGAATCGAACCCACACCCATATACTCAAGAGGTTGGTTCTTTACCCACTAGGCCACCACGACTTCCGTAACCAAAGGGTAAAACGAGACCCTACTGTTTTCGCTCCTCTGTCCGTGCCGTCTGTGACCAGGCTGTATCTCATGCACCGTGATAGAGGGTTGAAATTTTCACAGATAATGTATTTCTGTTGCCGCTATAACAACAAATACTGAAAACTAGAATAAAATACATATTTTGGGGAGCTCCCATACAACAAGCGTGATTTTTTTGCTCATTTTTGCTCGATATCGATAACTGCAACATGCTACGGAACCCTTCGTGAGCGAGTCCGACTCGCACTTGGCCGGTTTTTGTAAGGAGTTGTCAGCCGACGACGGGCGTAAATGTTGGTATTATTTTTGTTGTTATTTCACTTATTATTGGTTGTTTGTCGATTTTGTATTTTTGTATAAGGGCTATTTAATTTTGTAGAATTGAGGCATTTTTACTGTCAGCGAAAATATTAAAATATTTACACATATTTTGGTTAAGAAATAAAAATAGTCGTTAAGTACAAACGATGATATTATTTATAAACTCTGCTCTTTAAAAAAAACAACCATGAAAAGCGAATTAACTTCTCAATCATTTATTTTTGTCTTCAAATGATTTATAAAGAACTGGCCGTTTTCCCGTGGTTTCACCCACGTCCCATGGGAACTACTGCCCGTATCTAGATAAATTCGAACAATAAAGGAATGTTTCAAACCAGTTTCGGAATTTTTTGGCACTCACTATGGTAATTTCTTTTTTCCTCTTTATTATTTTTATGATTAATAGATGCGATGCCTAGACATAATTGGAAGAGTCCTTTGCATCAAATATATTTCGTTACTGCAACTAAATATTTTTGTAGGCGCTATACAGAGGACCAACCTAATTAAAATAACAATAATTATTATAATTAGTTTCTTTTATATTATATTTCCGACACGCCTTATCAATCATCTATCACCCACAGGTTTCGCCCACTTTTGCTTAGGCTGTGATTGATAAAAAGCTTATTCTTAACCGACTTTTAAAAAAGGAGGTTCTCAGTTTGATCTTTACTCACATACAAACGAAATTTGCGAATTTCAGCATTGTATTTCTCAGACTTAGGAGAAGGACAGAAGACTGACAAAATACTTCATCTGTCTAGCCTTTTCCCAACCATGTCGGGCTCGGCTTCCAGTCTAACCCGACGCATCTGAGTACTAGTGCTTTACAAGGAGCGACTGCCCTATCTGACCTCCTCAACCCAGTTACCCGGGCAACCCAATACTCCTTGGTAAGACTGGCAAAATATAAACAAATTCACGGCCACTGTCATTTAATGAAGTTGTTACATTTAAAAAATGTAACCTATTTTGACACGAATCGCCTATAATTGTAGCTTATACAAGACGTTTAATAAACGCCTATAAATTATTCAATTATTTAAATGTGGTGTCGAAGTGATTATCTTGATACTTTATGTAATGAAGGTCGATGAGTTGTGTAGGTATTATAATGCATACTTACTTACAAGTTTTTTTTGTGGCGCTACCTGCATTCATTTGGATTTGATTTTTAAATAAAACTCCTTTTGGATCAGCATGGCGATCCGACGAGATAATGCTGCCAGCCTCTTGGGCACGCTCCCAGTTGACAGCGATGGGGACGAATTTTTTGACGCGTTTTAGTTATAGTGTTTTTTTTTGTTTTACTAGGATAGTTTTTTATATATAGGTATTGTAAATATGTAAATATCAATGTTTGTAGGTACGCACTTGTCAAAAAAATTACAGTAATCCATGGATTCAACTTTTACTTATTTTATCGCAGTCATATTAATATTTTTTACCTCGTTCTGCGTGAATCGGATTGTTAATAATCAACAAAATAGTAGTACCTAGCTGTTTGTAACTGTATCAAGACTTGTATCAAGTGTAAGATTTGTATCAAGACGACCAACGCCTTAGTCTGCCCGTGATCATGGATGCTGTAAAGGATCCGAAACACCGTCGGGTTTATCGAGAATAATAAGCCCTAAAGGCTGCGAAAGTACTGACCCAATTTGAAAAATTATTTCGCTATCGGAAAGCTATATCTACTATTCCCGAGTAACATAGGCTATATTTTATCTCGGTTCGAGCAGTAGTTCCTACGGGCCACGGGTGAAAACGGCGAGAAAACAGCTAGTAATTAAAATAAATAAAAAATGATTCCGTATCAATATTTTATGATATTATCAGGGTCCGTTCAGATAGACCGGGTCGGAGAGCATCGGCGCGCATTTTTCTTTTCACACAGACCGGAGCGGATCGGCTGCGCGAGCATTAAAGAGCATGCAAACGGAGCAAAACATCAAGAAAAAATACACGATCGGAGCCGGTCGGCTCCTCTTATTATTTCACACCGAGCGCATTCGAGCATTCTCAATGACAAAAGCAGTGCGCATGCAAAAATAAACCTTACTTCAATCAAATACTAAGTACTCAATTTTCAACGTGTTAAGAATTTGCTCTGCTCTCCGAGCCGGTCTATTTGAACGGACCCTTAATCTACAAGTCAATAATTATATTCTTCTTCTACTTCTCATATATTCGTCTTATTTGTCTCGGCTGTCACCCTTAACTTATTTACGACCTCAAAAAATAAATAACAATAAATTAACGACGAAAAGGACCTCATAAATAAAGAAAACATTACAATAATTCAATCCTGTTAAGTGCTTGACATTTTATGATAAGGTTTATCAATAAGGAAGGTGTTAAAAAGATACATGGGAAGCGGGTTCGATGCCGGTTCATGATATATTTTTGACTAGCTCGTGGCTAAATCAAAGCCAATCCACCGTAAAGTTAAGCAACGCTTAGCGCGTTCGGTGCGTGGATGGGTGACCATCTTGTCATGACAACTTCTTCCATGTTTCGGAAGACACGATAAACTGCTGGTTTCCGGCTGTCATTTGAACATCTCTGACAGTCATTACGGGTTTTATTGATTTTAATATTGACAAAATACATGTTTATGGAACTACAAATTCCTAGTAAAAATGAAAAAAAATCGTCCCCATCGCTGTCGACTGGGAGCGTGCCCAAGAGGCTGGCAGCGTTACCTCGTTGAAATCGCTCAAAATAAAACACGGAGCATACAGACAAACACTTTTATTACAGCTAAATTGTGCATAAAAACGCACTAAATATCTAGACTGTAAAATATCTATAATTATATTTAATTACATGTGACGATAAAAATAATTGGCCACCGTCATGTAATTATGAAGCAATTGCTTAAAAAACTGCCCAATTACCGATGTTTTTAGTGTAACGAATATTAATTATTTTGTTGTTAATTCAATAGATTTATGGCAGTTGGAAGTAATTAGTCTTATTTTGAGGTTTAAGTGTGTTGGTAATAACCTTCTATGTGTTCATTCATGTTAATTTATGGGAAAAATTCTTCCTATATCAGTGTATTTTTAATGCAATATATAGTCTCAAAATTGCCTCGTTGGTCTAGCTGTCTCAAGCGCGGCTGCTGTGCTCGAGGTCTCGGTTTCGATTCCCGAGTCAAGTCAAAATCGCTTTTTGGGTTTTAGAAACTTTCACAAAGCAGCCCGGAGCCTGGAAGTTGGTGATTGATACACCTGTGCATCAGAGAGCACGTTGTCGGTCTTGAGCCTGATCTCTCTCCGGTGGTGTCGGATTGCCGTCCCATCGGACTATGAGAGTGAAGGAATAGGGAGTGCACCTGTGTCTGTGCAAATGCTTGTGCACTATAATATGTATGTCCTGGGGCCCGATTCTCCTAATTTTACTTAAGCGACATACGATTCACGTTCGACTGAGATCCAATCCCGACTGGATTACGATTGAAGCGCATGTGGCATTCCGCTATTTTTTCTTTGAAATAAACGTTTTTATCCTTTTCTGTCATTCAATAATGAATCATTTTGTCTGCAAATGATTTACGATTGCAATATGATTGTAGAGCAAACTACCGTGTAGACCAAAATCACCAAAATAGCAGACCAATCGCAAACCAATCGAATGTCGTTGGAATACGATTGGTCTTATATTAGTAGCAGAATGCCCGATAAGGTTAAAACTGCTATTGCGATTCGATTTCTATTCGATTTTGACATTATTAACTTAGGAGAATCGGGCCCCAGATCTCTCTCCGGTCATGTGGGATTGTCGTACCATCACGCTATGAGATTGAAGGAATAGTGAGTGCACCTGTGTCTGCGCAAATGCTTGTGCACTATAATATGTCCTGCTCAGCTGGCTGATCTCCTTAGAGACAACAGCCATCGTAACCGACAATAAGGTTGTTGTCACACAAACGCTCGCCCATCCGAATTCTCAAAACCGGTAATATGACATGCATTCATACATTACTATACATACGTACAATATTAACATATATACAGCACAGGTTGTCAGTTATATCTGAATGTCAAGGGCTTCATTATGCGTGTATTTATTTAAGTGTGATGCGTTTCGATGCACATTAAGCAACTAGTTGCAGACTCTTTATATGATTTTGTATCTACGTTGTACAAAGAATCTTATATTCAAAATTAAGTATGTGTTAGAGTAACCACACACTGCAAACTTTTAATCGGCCTACAGGGGCCCGATTCTCCTAATTTTACTTAAGCGACATACGATTCACGTTCGACTCGATTCGACTGAGATCCAATACCGACTCGATTACGATTGAAGCGTATGTGGCATTCCGCTATTTATTCTTTGAAATAAACGTTTTTATCCTTTTCTGTCATTCAATAATGAATCATTTTGTCTGCAAGTGATTTACGATTGCAAAATGATTGTACAGCAAACTACCGTATAGACCAAAATCACCAAACTAGCAGACCAATCGCACACCAATCAAATGTCAATCGAATACGATTGGTCTTTTATTAGTAGCAGAATGCCCGATATGGTTAAAACTGCTATTACGATCATATTGCGATTCGACTTCTATTCGATTTTGACATTATTAACTTAGGAGAATCGGGCCCCAGATTGTTTGGGCTCATAAATCAGTATGAACAAAGATCTGGTATAAAACTTTGATTAGAATTAAGATTTTCTTTTAAATATACTGCTCTTTTTAACATTACTTTTAAATATACTGCTCTTTTTAACATTAATTTTTAATAGTACCTTCCTAGGGTTAGTGCAAGAAAAAGCTACAATTTATTGCCCCACAAAAAGTCGCTTAATGTGCGCTGACTCTTATGTGCCGTTCAGGACATTTTACACACTAGAGAGAATCGTATTGTATTTTTTATCTTAATTAAGGTTTATAAAGATATCTTCAGGCATACTTTAGTAAAGGGTGTCTGAATTCCATTACCATAAAATAAGGAAAGATTAAAAATATATCGAAAGGCACATGTAGGTGGGTACTTCCTTATTTCTTACTACCCGTTTTCCCGCGGTGTCACCCGCGTCCAGTGGAAACTACTGTCCGTACTGGGGTAGAATATAACCTATGTTACTCCGGAATGGTGAAGCTTTTCAACAGTGAAAGATTTTTTTTTAATCGGTTAAATGGATTTCGGAGCCTTACAGTGAGACTGGAAGCCAACCCAAAGATAGTTGGGAAAAGGCTAGGCAGATGATTGAAGTTACTAGCAGTAGCAGTAGTAGTCATATATAACCACTTATGGGTAAACTTATTTTACGGATATAGATTGTATATAGAAAGTCGCGTTGGTTAAACTACTTATACTTCATGAGTAGCTGAGCTGAAAATTAGAGAGAAGGTAGCTTAGACCCGGGAGAACATAGGATAGTTTTTGTCACCATCCATCAACGGGAAGCATTTATCTCAGGGTGCAGGTGAAACCGCGAGCGGAAGCTAGTTATACCTAAATGATTACTTAATTAACTGACAAATTAAACTCCAGCAATAAATTACCGAAGCATTCAGTATTTCACTACGCTTAGGTATATTATACTCGCAATAAATGATTTATGAGGCTTGCAAATTCTTTCACAACGCCAATTAGGCCTTTCGTACTCAAATTAAATTAAACAAACAACGGACGATCAAATTAATTATTATTTATTGTTTTTTTTAATACATTTCACAGTAGTTATTTTACGTAGGTCATGGCATGTGTTAAACAACTGTATACAGGGTTACTGGTAAGTAGACCGCATCCTTTCATGAGGTGATAATATAGGCCAATACGGACAAATTTGACCATGGGATATACTGGGCAAAAGTTAACCCGTTTCAAGATAATCGAATTTCAAGATCTTTTCTTTACAAATCGTCTAGGTACACGTATGAATTTTTATTATTAGTTAAAAGTCTCGTTTTTGCGGATTTTTGTGTATTTTGTGCCTTTTTAGATAGCTAGATAAATGTAGATGTTTTTTAAGTATTCTGCACAAAAAAATGAAGAGTAATATTTTTGAGCAAATAGCCACTAAAAAAGTAATTGCTGTTCGCTAAAATTTCCTCTGTGATTTGTACAGTTTTATGGTTTGTTATTATGAAGCGATTCATCTTCTATTCAAAAACACACAAAAATCCACAAAAACGAGACTTTTGACTAATAATGAAAATTTATACGTGTACCTAGATGACTGATCTTGAAATTCGATTATCTTGAAACGGGTTAACTTTTGTCCAGTGTATGCCATGGTCAAATTTGTCCGTATACTATCACCTCCTGAAAGGATGCGGTCTACTTACCAGTAACCCTGTATATTGTATACATGTAGGTATGTAGTTCAAATGATAAACTACAAAATATACAGTTGTATAACAGTACAATATACCATCATTATGGCCTAGTGGGTAAAGAACCAACCTCTTAAGTACGAGAGCGCGGGTTCGATTCCAGGTCAAGCAAGTATATCTTGAATACTAACGACCTTATTTCAGAGGGCAGGTTAAACTGTAGGTCCCGGCTAGGTTACGGGTTGTCAGAAGCCAGTAAGTCTGACAACTCGTCTTACCTAGGGGTACCTATTCTAACTGGTTTGAGGAGGTCTGATATACAGTAGGCTATAGGCGCCCTGTATGTAAGTATCTATGTAAGCGTTTAATGAAATTCAAGGTAGAAACTTCCAAGGATCGTAGAGTCATGAAAATTGGCAACTGTATGTGGGTCAGGGTAGGTACTGTCAAACTGATCTGATCTGAAAATGAAGCCGGAAGATATGACTTGTTAGAAAAGTCTTGTAATTAGTTTTACGTGGCGTATGTTCTCTAGTATTTTTTTAAATATTTTAAAGTGGTATTATTTATCAGGAAACTAAAGTTCCATTAAAATAAAATACAAAAATAAATTTTCATATGCACATATATTCGTTACAATAATAATAATATTTTAATAATGTAATATAATTATCTCTTATAACACTATTAAAGCTGGCACATATTATTTTGTTTATACCGCAACGCTAATAAATTAATATAATAAAAACAAGAAATAACTATTCTAATAAATAATTATTTGACATAAAAATAAAGTCTTAAGGCCGGTTTACACTTTAATAATAGGAATAAAATAATAATTGCTTTTTCAATTTATAAATTGTACTAAAATGTTGCTAAGATTTATCAAATAACACAAATATTTATTTAATAATATTATTCATGTGCTGCACCTATTTTTATTTCAAAAAGGCATTTATTTTTAGAAATAAACTAACAGCTTAATATACCATAGTTTTTTAATAATTCAGCAGCAATAAAATGCATAATTGTGTGACTACTTAATTTTTCAAATAATATTATTTATCATTTAAAATTGGGATATTAATTTAAATTAAATTTAAATGTGAGATAATAAACAATAATAACAAAAAATAATTCTCTACTTTGTATATTTGAACTATGCATTATATAAGCTTCTTAATATATCCGATATCATAATTCGATAATTTCGTAATCTATCTATTTTTATATGACACTGATTTTAATAATTATTTTGCTTTCAACGAGGCATGCCTCGGTTTGAGCAAAACGAGTAAACGAGGCGAGGCGATGAAATAGCCTTTATAAATAAATAAGATAGTTTTTGCTGTCACTCTAGTTCTGGTATATATATCGAAACATCAGTAATTTTGAATTACTTTTAATAAAAAGTTGAATTAGTTGTGAGCAATTTTTAGTATTTTTATTGGCAATATGTGTGTGCCTCGTTAAAAGCAATTATTATCAATCAGTATCATTATTTTAAATACAGCAATAACATAGATTAAAATAGGGCTACTTAAGAGCGCAGTCTAGTCTAACCAGTTAGCTTAAATAACCCCATTTTTTTACCTCACTTTTCAAAACAATGCGACTAGGTATATTTTTTATTACTAATATATTATATTTTAATAATTCAATAAGTATCAAACATTATTTATTTTAATTTATATCGCATGGTTTTGCTAAGAGAGATGATATTTTAACAGAGCGAAGATCCACAGACTGAAACAATTATGGAGTTTGAAATAACTGTACATTAAATATAGTTATTAAGTAGCCCACTGTTAATATTTTCGTATTACTAAAGGGCACGTAAACCAGTCGGTCTTGCTCACAGAGGAAGGAAAGATGAGCAGAGATGCTGGCAGGAAGGTCCAGCGCCTTCTTCTAGGTTAAATAGGCACGAGGATAATAATACCGCAGGGCATCTGAGGCGGATGACGGGGAGTAGCGACCCCGCGGGGCTATATATCCGAGTGCTCCAGGGAGAGTATACTGTCCCCCATCTCCGACCTGCCGGAGTGAGTAGGGTTAGCAGCCCGCTCGGAGGGCAGGTGCCTCGTGGTAAGTGGCGAGTGGGCCGGTGATGCTGGACCCACAGGGAGCGCGTGATCTGCGTTTAAAGTCCGCCGAGGTATCCTCACCCTTCAGCCGCTCATGTACCTGTTGCCCTCTTGTTGCTTTTCAGTGACTGATTCCCGGGGGCCCAGTAAGTGAGCTGGCGAGTCTCCACCTGCCATTTTTACATATATTTAATACATTGTCATCGGCAGGTGTCATAGTTCCCATAGTTCCCCATTCCCAGTCCATTAGCATCCCAACACAATAGCCTAAGTAGTTTTCATCCATAGTTAGCAATAGGTTAGCACAGAACCGAGGATTGTCCTTGGGTACATTTCTATAGTGTATACAGGGATAATCGTCGGTTTTGTGTCACCATTTCATTAAAGTTGTCTCAAAAGGGCTTCAGCGAGTTGGCTTCGGCCCCACGTTCGCCTTCCAAAAGTCCGGGACTCTATAGTCCCGAGTGCATGGCAGAGATATACAATAATAATAATAGATTTTTATTTTCCGAGGGTGTGTGACCAAAACCATCAGTTACGAGGGAACAACGAGGCGTTCGAGTCCCGAGATGATATAATATAGTTGGGTACAAAGTACAGCATCACTGTGTTTTTTTTATAACAAAGTTAATTGACAGTCACTTCAAACTCTAACCCGATATAAGGCCGCCTTTACACTCGTAAGTTTTACTCGCGTAGTAAACTTTCGACACATTTGCAAATGAGGAACTCCTTCGTAAGCTTATAGTTACAAATTTCATCATCTGCCTAGCAATTTCCCGACTATGGTGGGTTCTGATTTCAGTCTAACTGGATTTATTGGCTTCTGATTACTCGTAACGATGGCCAAATATGTTAGAATGACAGTCGGAACCTACAGTTTCTCGTGCCCTCCGAAACACGCAGATATGTTACTTGCGTTATTTTTACTTAAGCAACTTACTAGTGAAAAGGCGGGTTAACAATAGCTAGACCAAGTGCAACATACCTATACAAAGAATAGAAAATGTTATAGTGATGTCATAGCTTCAGAAAACGTGTTTAATAAAACTTTATTTGTGCTGACAAAAATACTTTAAAGTCATAAAATTAATTTTGACTTTTTAACAAAGAAAATACATCTTTACTTAAGTAATATAACATCTGTCGAACTTTCATGCAAAAACTTCTTATTTAAATTAACTTTGAGACGTACTACTTTTACCCGTTTACGGGAAGTGGTTCTCCAGGAGCGTAGTTAAAACGGAGAACAGCTAGTAGAAAGCCAAAATTGCTCTTTTTAAGGCATAAATATAACATCACCATAACTCTTCTAAACTGAAATAATTCACAACTTTAATGAAGAGTGTAGATACAAATAGGATATGCTACACATTAATACTATAAGCACCAACACAGACACAGATATACATACATGTTACATCAATAAAATTATTTATAACATATTTACATATAATTTAACTCGCGACCGACATGACTGTGACGTGTAAGTCGGATGTTTTAGCACGATTCAATTGACATATATTTTTCAAAAGATCTTTTTTTTTTATCAAACTTGTATATAACTTATAACAAATTAGACATTAAAGTAGTGGAGAAGGAAAATTAAAAATAATATTTTTTAAAATGAAATTAGTGCATCACTGGCGTCAGGAACATGGGTCAAGCTACCAGCAGTCAGAGTTCTAAACAAACCTGACGAAGCGTGTCCACTTGTCCAGGCAGTAAATACTATTAGATTTCTATTGTTACGCTAAAAAAGCTTCTCTGTTTTCAAAGGTATATCAAGGTATAAATTAATTAAAGCGAGGCAATGATTTAACTCAAGTCGAGGCACAGATTTTTCTCATGGCGAGGCATAGAATTTTTCTCAACTCGAGGCATGTCGATCGCGATATCAAAACAAAACAATCCTGGTTTGCGATGGCGCTATATTTATTCTAAATAAATCTACCGTGTTTATTATAAACGGATAAAATCTCCTATAGAAAAATATTTACAAAAATGCTGGCGTAGGTATAAAGGACGTATCCATTTTATCTTGGCACAACATTGATATTATGTATTTTTTATAATTTCTCCATATATGTAGTTTATAGTTTTTCAAAAGGTATAAATAAAATGGCACTAATTTTATATGCGCCTAAAATGAAATTATTATGCCAAATTTTATGCCAAAGTCACTTCTTTAACAAAATATAATAATATTTAAATGGAAGTAGAGTTATATTTAAACACTAAAAACTGAAACGTTGTATGCCATATATTACGACAAAGCTTTAACAATTCCACGACACAAAATGTACATTTAAGACGACATTACTTTTCATTTTAAATGAATAAATTATTATGTCAGTACAAGTTTTACATTTAAAAGCCTTAAAATTATTACTTCTTAAATTAAAACAACACATTGATAATGTCTTAGGTAAATATTTTTAAACATTTCATAACAGTAAGTTATAATATTCGACAAACACAATCATTTATTTAAACTTATATTACAATTATAATTACATTAAGTAATTACAAGTTAACATTAATACGGAAAGTTAACGTTAACAATTAATAATTGGGACGTTGAATAAAATGCACAAAATTCGATAATTCATTAAATAATTCTAATTTACTTTCTTTACTAAAAAACAACTAAGTGATGGTATAAAATGAAGTCTTCATTTTTTTTGGAATTCAACTCCTCAATTGAATTTCAGAATCTAGTTGTAATATTTCTCCAATCTTGTTTATATTTTATATAATTATGACTTGTTAGTTGTCATTTTGATTTTAATAATATTATTATACAATTACCATTTTGACGTTATTTGTCAAATGACCAAAAAATATGGCTTCATTACATTGTATAATTAAGTTAAATGTATTGTATACATACAAACTTGTAAAAGTCACATTCTTGATTCAAGATTGACTTTTATTGAAGCGAGATTCAAAAATAAATAGCTTTTACATTTAAATTAAATAAATAAATTACAATTTCGCAATTCACGGCACAATTTTCATTTATTAAATCTCAATAATTTATTGGACTTTAAATGTAGATAATATAATATGTTTTATATATAAATATAGTTTATAAATGTATATATTTATATCTAATTTAGCAAAAATGGACGTTAGGGTTTCTGCAAGAACTTTTTCTTACTAATAGAAGATTTTTAGTTTGTGTTCAAGAGATCAGACATAAGTTAAGGAATTAAGAATTGTTGTGAAATCAGTTTTCCTAGGTACAAGAAATAAGCTAAAAAGCACTAACAGGCAGAAATGGAAGAGTGAAACTAGTATTCATAGCGAGTTTATTACGATATAGTCACTCATGCATAGGCGCGTTTTTTTTTCTAAAAGACAAAGTGTTTTTTTTTCTCTGTGGTAATATCTCCGTAGGAGCAGGTCAATCAAGGAATTGATTTTTATTAATGGTTATATCACCCTATAATAATAAGAACCGCAAGTTTATTATTTTTCTATGAAAATGTCGACGTAAAATAATACTACACTTTATCTGTCGTTTAGAATCCAACGAATGTTTATAATTTGAGTAGGGAATATTTAAAGCTGCGGATTTGGTTACTTTCCGATTATATGAAAGTTAGCTGCGAGACAACACAAAAACGTATTTTTTGACGTTAGTTAAATATGCATGAGTGATGAAAAGGATTTAATTATAAAGCCTTAAGTTCAATTTTATTTATAAACCATACCATATTGAACACATGGCAAGTCTCTTGATCATTTCATAGATATTTATAATCGACTACCCGTTTTCCCGCGGTTTTTCCCGCGTCCCGTGGGAACTACTGCCCGTAACGAGATAAAATATAGCCCATGTTACTCGGGAAGAGTGTAGCTACCCAACAGTGAAAGACTTTTTCTAATCGGTTTAGTAGTTTCGGAGCCTTACAAGCACAAACAGACAAATAAAAAAATGTTTACTATGTATTACTATAAATTTTATCATATCAATCTTAAATCAATTGATTGATATAGCGATAATTCGTCATGTTGGTATACTTATGTCTTTTTAGGATTTTTAGCGCTTTGCGTTTTTTTTATTAAGTTGGTATATATTTAATGTAAATATATTATTATATGCTGTAGATTAAATAATATATATTGTGTTATTTTAGTTCTTATATGGTTATCAAATCCGTGTAAGAAAATATAAATGATTTTGTGTTCGTAACTTTGTAAGAAATATAGGTTTGTTTCTCTTTTCAGAAAATAGGTAAATTCTAGTAAATCTTTGTTCCAAAGTAGGTATTGTGATAGTTCTGTATTAATCAATCAATTGATACAATTAATCGTACGATTGATTGCTCAACTGATTGATTTTCAAAACCTTATCTTTATGTAACATTATTGATAGAAACAGTAAATAAAAAGTAAACTTGATAGTTTGAAGACGATTAAATTAAGGTAAAATCTGATTGATTAATCAATAGATTAATAAATATTTTCAATAGATTGAAGTAGTTAACAATGCGTGAAGAGTTTGAAGAAGCCCCGCCCCTTTTCAGGAGCTGGTCCCATCAGCATTGGAACTTGGTTCTTGTGGGTTATTGTTATCTGAAAATACAAAATAGTTAAATTACATTTTCTGCACATTCTCGTAGTAAATCTTTTTTTGTCTTGGTACGATATAATGAAATGACCCTTTGCCGTGTGTGCCGTTTAAAGTATTTTTTTAACTTCATTAAACTATTTTTGTTGCCATTTTTTTTTAACTTTTTACGTGTTTTTTTTTTTTTATTTTTACCATTGCCTTTATTTTGGTGGTCTGAATGATTCCTAAAAAAATTGCCAATTTATTTTATCAATTATCTTCTTCCTCCTGCCCTGTTCCCAATTTTATTTGGGATCGGCGCAATATGTCTTCCTCTTCTATTTTTCGCTGTTACTCGTCATACTGACACTCACTCAATGGGACCATATATTATATAGCTGGTATACCTTGCAAGGCGGCTGCATCCAGGGTTCTCCATCTATCTGCATGGGGAAGGTCTTCTTAGTGGTGAGCGTGATGGAGCTGCACTGCGCCAGGCGTCTGCCTGATGCTCGGAGACCTGGAATTAAAAGGACAAGTCTCATCATCATCAGCCTTTGTATCGTCCCACTGCTGGGCTGCGGCCTCCTCTCACACGGAGAAAGATTGAGCGTTAATCACCACGTGCACTTAATGTGGGTTGGTGATTTCAGACTTTATAGTAAAGGTATTTTCCTTTTACTCAGTCATTGGTGTCCTGTCGTAGAATTGCGTCAGCACACTCATACTTGACAGGTTGGTGCTTTACCCAATCTTGTACCCAATCATTGGAACTTGTTGTACGATAAGTATTGAATTGTCTCAGTTTCCGAGGAGACCTTTAAGATTTTACCGTTGATTTGATGGCATTTATAAATAACCAACTGAAGAATGAAGAAAACTTACCCGTTCTCACTTGGCCCATATGCAGGCAGTTCTCCAATCCTATCACTTCTATTAATTTGTCACCAATATCTGAAAAAAAAGAAGTATTTGTTATTACGTATACACACTATAAAATTCTATGTATTTTCTAGACTATATGATGTTTTATAAAAGTGTGAGGGATAATAAGGGTGCATTTACACGGTGCATGTAGCTGGAGCAAGACAACATGCGCAAGTGACAAGAGCACGCGGGTGGGTATTATGCTTTGGTACACGCTAGACTCACACGTTTTCGAAATGTATGCATGTATTTACCACCCTTAGAGCACCCTTAGAGAGCTTATTTGGAGCCCTATAGGCTGAAACCTCACAGTAGCAATGTAAAGCTATATAGAACACTAGTATCTGTCACCTTGCTGCGCGTTAGGGAACCTGCCCCGGCGGTGCGCGGCGCTGGAGCCCCACAGGTTGGAGCCGCCGTGCGCGTACGGGATGTTCAGTAGGGCTACGCCCTGCAGTGCGGGACCCTTGCTCAGCTCCAGGGATGCGCCGTCGCACTGCGGTGTCAGATAATTTTAGGTACAGTTATAAAAATTCCTCGAAAACAGCAAAATGAGCCCCTGAGGGCTGAACCCTGCCGGTGCTACGGCATTGTTTGTCCAAGTGACCGCGGCCCTGGTACATAAGATCTCGTACTTCATAGGTATTTTTCTCCCATACTTTTCTGTCTGCTGTCATCTTACAAGTAACACTCTTTCTAGCCATGTGGACGAAAGTCCACATTTGTGAAAACAAACCATGTCGACTTTCACAAAAACCATCCATCATCTCATCAATCATCGTCTTTGGTCGTCCCAAAACCTTCAAAGAAAATAGCGCGACAACATACGGGTGTTCGGGAGACGAGGACCGTTACTCCGACCTCATAAGCCTTCTTTGGAACCTGCCAAGTGCATATGTATATTTCTCTTCCACGATATCCACTCACATTTTTGCTCATCACCTTCTTCATCTAATACATATTTCTAATGATCTAGGGTAAAAAATACAATACATACCACAATATCAATATGCTCGTGCAGATTCTTGCAGCTGGCCGCAAACTGCTCCGACGTGGCGAACTCGAAGTACCAGAGCTTGTTCTTCATGCGAGAGCTGAACTTGTCGGGGTTGCGCTCCCGTTCCGTGTGGAATTTCACGCAGATTGCTGCGTCCTGGGGTGAGTAGGGTTGAAATTTAGGAATTATTATTATTTATAGTGGCTTGTGGCTAAGTCAAAGCTGTGAGAATCGTTCGATTGTAAGGTAAGCAATGCCTCTGTGGATGGTCATGGACGATTTCTTAGTGTTTCGAAAGGCACGATCAATTAGTGGGACTCGGCTATCATTCGAATATGGTAGGCGTTACGTATAGTCAAAAGCGAGAACTCTGAATACCACTCCTAGCAAGAGCGAAGGTTGAACGGGTAACTGGATTGAAGAGATCATATCATGATCAAGTCAGCCGCTCCATATAAAGCACTGTTAGGTACTCACTTGCATAAGGCTAGATTGAAAGCCAACTCCAACATAATTGGGAAAAGGGTATGCAGATGATGACACTGTCGGCTAGCCCTATGGTATTGATTAGCTTTTATGAAAGAAAATACTTACGACGCCAACAGAGAAGTAATTGTTGATGATATTGTACGGTACCACCGTTGGATGCGGCGCTGAGTCGGGCATCTGAGGTTGTTCGCACTGCAAAACAAATATCGTTTCAGTAAATGTACATGCACATTATCTTTATGCGCGTTTAGCTCGGGAGCGCTCGGAAGTGGTCGAGTCGGCGGGTTATAAATACAATCACATTTCAAGTGTGCGTTTACAAAAACAAATATGGTTATCAGTTTTAGTGAGCTACAAAATGTATATTTTAAGTTTTTTTTTTTTTAATTAAATAAAGATTTCGTTACTTACATCTGTGGTAGTATTTTCCACAACGATATGCCATCGGTCCATCATAACGGTGCTGGCTCGCGCTATTTTATCCAAAATCTTGTGAATTGATTCTCCTTCATATCTGTAAAAGAACGAAAACATTGTTAATAACGTTTTTCTAGCAACTATTTATATTCTGACTCAGTGAGTCGTTCGTCTTAGCTGAAAGATTAAATCTTTGCTGAAAAATTCGTTTATTCGTTTATAAAATCTGCTGATTTATAAAAGACAGCCCCCAAAAACGATCCTCTTTCTCCACTTCCTATGTGTTTTAAATGGGAAAGGTTGTCATGTATATGTCTGGAAGACTTTGTCCATTGATGGACTGCTGCCTCCTAGCGAGCTGGGACATTTGCCATGACGAGTTCTTCCAGGTTTCGGAAAGCATATTAAAATAGTAGGTCTCGGCTGTCATTTGAACATTTTTGGCAGTCGTTACTGGTAGAATCTGGAAGTCCGAGTAACTAGGTTGAAGAGGTCAGATAGGTAGGTGCTTAATGTAGCACACTGTCATTCAGTTAAGCTGGAAGCCGGCCCCAACATAGATGATAAAAAGGGTGACACTAGAAGAAAACTAACAGTAATATTTGATTGGCACTTACCCGCCTCCCCATCGTAAACACCTCGCCAGGTCGTTACCAGTTCCCAGTGGTATCACCCCAACCGCTGGCTGTGTTTCCATCT
Organism: Helicoverpa zea; assembly: GCF_022581195.2. Classification (NCBI taxonomy): domain Eukaryota; kingdom Metazoa; phylum Arthropoda; class Insecta; order Lepidoptera; family Noctuidae; genus Helicoverpa; species Helicoverpa zea. The sequence continues at coordinate 5,173,712 of NC_061478.1, forward strand.
GGACTTTGTCTGTGAGAAACATAGGATTTTAAGTACAGAGAACTTTGGAGATCCCTACTTCTTATGTATAGTTTATATAGTTATAAAGGAATAATAAGTTATTTTTAATTTGAACGTTGTGCGCACCTGTAATTAACATATTTACGCAGGACTTATTACAATTGTAAACTTATATATGTGAAAGTATTTGTAAATAAGTTGTTGGTGTGCCTAAATAAATAAATAAATAAATAAAGGAATAAACACTAAATGTTAAATGTGAAGTGAAATATTTATTAATTAGTAAAAATCCATACATCCATAGCGTCAGCAGAAAATGTTAAATTCATGACTAACTCTGTCTATCTGTCTGGCTTAAGCCAAAAAAAAAAAACTACTGATTTTAATAAAATTTGGCACACAGACAGTCCAGAGCCTGAGAAAAGATTTAGGCTACGTTTAATCATGATGCGGGAAGCAGTTCCCTCAGGGCACGGGTGGAACCGCCGGGTTTAAGCTAGTGCTAATTAAATGCTGCAGTAACATATCTTACCCATGGTCTCCAGCACCCATCCGACGGTGCCATCACCTCCGCAACATATCACGCGGTAGTTCTTCACGTCTTTGAACATCTGCAACCCTGAGGAGTGAGGTAAAGGTGGTTTGATTTATATTAAATGCAATGCGACCATCTATAATCGGAGATTTGAACCTTGGTCGGCTCGGCTTGAATTCGGTTTAGTACTTCTGGATTATACGATATATATCCTATCAAATGGTAATAAATAGCTTGCTATTATACCATATTATACCATAATATTCGTGAAGTTGCAACGTTTGTGCGCGAATACATTTAGACGCTTGCAGCAGATTTGTGCTGACTTAATTACATTTTTTAGAATTTTGATGAAATCTCGCAATATACCTTTTTATTGAAAAGCAGTCAGAAAGTCGATCCTTCTTTCTAAGAAAATACTGCAGTTTTAAATGTAATTATCTAAGAAAATAAAGTTACAATGCATTATTTATAAAAAACCGGCCAAGTGCGAGTCGGACACGCGCACGAAGGGTTCCGTATTTATAAAAAGTTTGTTGTATGGGAGCCCCCAAAAAAATATTTATTTGTAGTTTTCAGTATTTGTTGTTATAGCGGCAACAAAAATATATCTGTGAAAATTTCAGCTCTCTATCACTATCATGGTTCGTGAGAGTCAGCCTGGTGACAGACGGACGGACGGACGGACAGCGGAGCGAAAACAATAAGGTCCCGTTTTACCCTTTGGGTACAGAACCCTAAAAATAAAACAAAGAAGTTATATAACTAGAGCCTTACCTTGCATAGGTCCTCCTTTCGCAATATCATGGACCTGCCGTGGATTTAATATATACTGGAGTTTCCTCAGCACCCGGGAACCTTGTCTCCCTCCAGACTTCGGGTTGATGAAGACGAGGAGTGGACAGGAGCCGTCAGGAGGCGTGATCTGAAAGGAGATGGGTGGGGCTCGAGGCTCCCGCTTCTCTCTCTCTTCTTTCTTCTCTTCTGAAGTCGCTGCTATTGATATTGGGAGAGATATTGAGGTGGGGAGAGATTGCTGGAAGAAAAAAGAAGTATGTTATTGAAGTATTGACTTATTTACTTTTGAGGTATGTTTATGGTCGCTGCACACAGCGGGCGGGGCGCGACGGGACGGGACGGCGACGCGACGCTGAGCAGTTGTAATGTACTAGATATTACGGACGACGTCACACAGAGCCGTCCCGCTCGGCGCGACGGTAACTGTCGCGCCACGCCGCCGTCGCGCCGAGCGGGAATACAAGTCACGTATACAACGCACACGAATACAGGCGGGGCGGGACGTGATCGCGCCCGCAGTGTGACCGATCCCGTCGCGCGTCGCCGCCCCGCCACGCCGCGTCCCGTCGCGCCGCGCCCACTGTGTGCAGAGACCTTTATTAAGGTTTTATTGGGCTTGGAGGATACAGTTGTGAGCAAACTTAATGGCGCTTTGCAACTAACTTCCGACCATAAGTATACCTATGTAGTGTACCTCCATTGCCACCATAGTTTCACCGCAAAACTGGTTTCAGAGCACAGACTCGTGCGTTTAAGTATGGCACAATCGAAGAACATAGTGACGTCAGTCGTAGATCATCCGATCGCGCTATAAGAGTGAAGGAATATAGAGTACACCTGTATCTGCGCAAATGCTCGGGAACTATAATATTTCCTGCGCAGTTGTCTGATCTCCTTATACGAGAACATCCACCGCACCGTACCCGAATCGGCCTCATTATAATTATGTATTCCTTTACATATCCATCTAAGGCTCAATCAAATTGTTAACTTCCGAAAACCAAAGTGACATTACAAGAGCAGCACCAACCTGATCATGCTGCGGTCGATGCGGCAGCGAGCGCTGGCGGTCTAACACGAGCGGCCGGATGGCGGTGGGCGGCAGCAGGTGCCGCGCGTGCCGGCCCAGCGAGCACGCGCCGCCCGCGCTGCCCACGCAGCGGTTGTGTAGCTGTAAGTGTGAAAATAGTAGAAAATGTCGTGGTGGAAAAGCATAAACCTCTCGAGTCTGAATGTGTGTCAGGTAAGTTTATATGTACTTTTTTTCTATTTCTTAGACATCAATCATCAATGACTGATTAAAGGTGAAAGAAAACATCACGAAGAAATCTGGACTATAAAGTCTAGGCTAGGAAAAGGCACCGGGTCTTAAGCTGAGTTTTACCAACAACATAAACGTCAGTTTTCTTAAAACAACTGTTTACTTTGTAAATTAAACGTAAAGATGGAAAACAGTTGTTTTAAGAGAATTACGTCAGTTCATTGATGCATACCATTTTCAGGGGCCTTAGTCTGTTAATTTGAAGATTTAAAACATGGCCGTCAGAATACCCGAAGTTAAAAGCCCCCTTGAGTATTATACACCTACATCTCCAGATTATGTCCAATCCACATCCATCAAAACTTAACACCGGTTTCCAGTATTGAACAATGAATCCTATAAACAAGCAATTAAAGTACATAATAGTATAACTCACAGTGATATGGCACCATCGACAGTGCAGTCCAGTGATTCCGTTGTACCCTTTGATCTTTTTCCGACACCGCGCACATTTGCCGTGACAGTTACCTGTCAAAAACAGAAGTATTAAGTACCCGGCTTAAAGGTTTTTTTTTATTTCTCATAGCAACTTACATACAGCTCACTTAAATTAAATATCTTTGACGTAGTTCCATTATTAGCTTAAGAGCTGATGATGGAAGTCGAAGGAACTCCTCAACGGTATACAGCACTTACCTGATGTTTGGGCTTGTTTTATTTGTATTGATGAGGACTTTACACAAAGCATATGATAATGAGCAGACAAAGCAGATGATAAGGTAAGTTTGTCAAAAAAACTGTCTTTAATCGAAGTGGCTCAACCGTGACAGCCATCCGCGTCACGACTTTTAGAACCATTTCAAAAATAAATTGTCTCTATTGTTTTGTGATTTTTTTGTTACCGTGACTTGCAGGCTTTAGATGCAACACACGGGGTAGATGATGCTATAGCAAGCCGTACCTTCGACCCAGTGATGCGCGAGTGTGGCTGGTGCCCGCTTGGACTTGGAGTAGGTGGCGATGCACGACGCCGGCGCTCGCTGCACGCACCGCTCGTGCACCGTGAACTTGCAGACTGTGGGTGCAACACACGGGGTAGATTAGTAATGTACGTATATCTTGATGATTGCCTCTCTAATGGTATCTTATTGTTAAGTAGTCGAATAACGCGACTGTAATGCACTTCGGGCCGTTTTACACTTAAAGTACGGTACCTAAAATCAAAATCATTTATTCAAAATTGGCTGCAACTGCAAATCGCCATTTTTGAACATCAAAATTTAAAAAACACAACCCTTAAAACGCCCACCCTTCACCACTTCCTATGTGTTTCTGCCGAGAAGCAGAAGTGGCGCAGCAAACTTCCCAGCAACACATGTCATGTCTGTAGGTTAGAAGAACGGTTAAAAAGACCAGATAAATAAAATATACTTACAGATGCAACAAAGGCCTTTCTTCCCCAATCCCACCAGCATGTTGAGACACAGATTGCAGTATGCTGGTCTGCTGAAATGCTTCAGTCTCCACGCGTGTTCGCCGTCTTCTTTGACATTCGTGTCAAGGCCTAGTAGGACTAGAAGGGGGATGGTTGTCATGCTGTGGAGGAAACAATAGTACGTGAGTAAAGGTATATAAATAATAATCGTCTTTAGCCAAGTGTCTGTCATGACAGCTGTTCTCATATAAGATCAGTTGCTTAGCATTGAGAATATGTATTAGTGATTGAAGACGTTACATTGGTTAGTTTATGGGCTAAGAACGATCACAAAGGTTTGGCATTTTAAAACTTGCAGGCTATCCTGCAGCTCTGTCTTATATCTCCATCATCATTATTCAAAATTAATGTCAAGTCCATTGGCCCCTTTCATTGTAAACTACTTAATCATTTCCTTAGCCATCTACCTACAATCTCAATGTTGTCGGTCCACGTTGCTATGAGACTCGGGGCAAATGTCTAATGATTAGTACTGATTTACTGACCCTCCTCGCTTCCATTCGTCGAGTGACACGGTACCGTCAGCATCGTAGTCTATCTCCACCATCATGTCTTGTAGGATCTGCAAAACATAACTCATTATTTAACGTACGGTCACGACACATTAATAACACAGTCATAGACACAGTTAATGGTCCAGAAAATTTCAAAACTTCGCTTTGTAAAGGAACCATCAGTTAGCGTTCCCTAGAGTCTAGAGAGTCAATTGAATTGCTCAATATTGATCGTGTGTAGTCAATTTTGGATGCAAATGGTTTTTGGTTACATTTAATTGCAGAATATATTTTTGTCCAAAAGGCTAGGTAGATGTTGAGTAGACATATTTGTCTGCTCATTTAAGCATACTCACAGGTCTTAACTCAGAAGTCTCCCAGCCGAGGTACTCAGCCACCGTCATCATCTGGTTGACGATGCAGTCCATCTCGTTGGTATCCAGCACACCGTTACCATCCGTGTCGTAGAGACGGAACATGACTGGAAAAGGACCAAGAACTTAGCTTGAAACAGTAAAGAAATATGTGCCTATTAAAATATAGACTCCTAAAAAACGGGCTATATAATACTGAAATAATTTTTCTTATCAGCCTAGTACATATTTCTTTGAAATAAATAAACTTTTCAGCTTTATTACATTAACAAAATAAATAAAAACTATTGTACATCTACCAATATTTTTTATTAACTTTGGAGATACACTTAGGTCTCCAAATTATGTGTGGGGACTAATGCTCATAAAAAGGCTGTTGATGGCTTAGGTTTCCTAGTCTTATAAGGTCTATTGCAGAAGTAGAATTTTTGAAAATGAAAAGAATTTGTGCACTACTAATCACGCAGAAACGTCTCCCGGGATCTAACCCTAACATACCTAATAGAACATAGAAGTTGAAGACAGTAAATGTTATCACAGTACTTACACTCCAACTTATCTTCAGGTCTGCCAGCCTCCAACAGTGACAGGTAACATACGATGTCTTTAAGTGATACCCGCGCCGTGTGCACTTCTAGCGTCGAAGACCGCCGCATTAGGTGTCGGAAATCTGGAAGCAAAAGTAGTTTACGTAAGTATCCAAAGGGCTGTTTAGTCCAGAGAATTCTAATACGTCTTCTTAGACAATAAAAATATTTTTGGGAATAAGTTAAGCTGGAGCCTTAAGTGGATCTTTGCAATTCAGGAATTTTCCATTTGAACCAGTCTTACCAAGAGTTATCGGGTTGCCCTCGTAACTGGGTTGAGGAGGTCAGATAGCCAGTTGCCCCATATAACACACTAATACTGAACTGCATCCGGCCTGGAAGCTGACCTCAACAAAATTGAGAAAGCTACAGCTGAAATGATGACTTAAGTCATCATTAAGACTTTCACTAACACTGTCACTAAGACTTAGTAATATTCTTCTTCAACTGAAATCTGGTAAATATTGGCCACTCAAAGAAGAACAGACCTTCGATCTTAGTAGACTGGTTGACTCTCAGCGAGTTGCTGCTCTTGCGACTGGAATTCCTGGACATTTGGCTGTGACTGGGGCTGGTCTCATTGCGCCTGTCTAGGCACAGCTCGTGGGAGGAGTAGGACGGGTGAGTGGTGACTGTGAACATCGGGTGGACGCTCCCTAGAACATAAACATTTCTTATTATTTGGCATTAATAGTCGTGGTGGCCTAGTGGGTAAAACAACCAACCTCTGAGGTGTATGAGCACGTGGGTTCGATTCCAGGTCAGGCAATTACCAATGCAACTTTTATGAGTTTGTATGTACTTTCTCAGTATATCTTGGACACCAATGGCTGATAAAAAGGTGAAGGAAAACATCTTGAGGAAACCTGGATTATTAAGTCTGAGGCAGTCGCTTCGAGTCAATCACTAGTACTACACTGCAGCCTGTTAAGACTGGAATCCGACTCCAACATAATTAGGAAAAGACTAAGCAGATGACAACCAACTCACCAGTCCGGCTCCTGGACCCCTTATCGCTGCCATCGACGGAGTCTCCCGAACTCTTGCCCAGCTGTTGTAGCCGCTCTGCCAAGCCGTGGATCTTGGAAGCCAAGCTCAGCTTGCCCTGAAAATGATGATTTTAGTAATCGGCCTAATTGATATAAGAATAGGATTGTTCTAATGTAAGCAAAAATTTGATTCAAAGATTAAATAACGAGTTTTTGCTGTTTATATTTGTGCCTCACGCTCAGTGGTGTATGTACGTCATTTGTAGCTCATGGCGTTTCAGGTTGAAAGGCTCTTAATATGCCGAATTCTTCGTTCTCTTTTTATTCTTATCGAGTGAGGTGCAGGTGTAATCATATACAAAGCTTAAGAGTGTGACGTGGAATTGTAACGACGAATACTAACTATGCTACTTAGGAACACTCAGGAATGCCTTACGTACTGTCCCAGGCACGGTGGTGTAACTTTCAGACTCCCGGTTACTTTGCTGCTTGCCGGGACCCTTGCGCTTGCGGCGACGGTGACTAACGAGGCAGTGAGTGTTAACTCAGCGTGTAGTCTGTCGCACAGGACGAATGATAGGAACAGATGGCTGGAAGAAGTGTACAGTGATACTGGATTACCTGTCGTACCTGATGGTCGGCGTGCGCGGTGACAGCTGCGCAGGCGGCGGTGGAGCTCGCGGCCGCCATCTCCCGCAGCGCCGGCCGTCTGTCGCGCCTCACGAATGATAGGAAGAGGTGGCTGGAAGGAGAATTATAAACATCAGATTATGTGAGTCTTGCTAAAAGGCTAAAATATGCACAAAAGTCAACCAAGTTGGTGAAGCTCGCACACGAAGAATTGAATGAAGCTAAAAATGGGAAAAGGTACGTTTGCTGTGTGAACTGTCTAGCTATCACGGTCAGTACAAGAGTTACAATCTATTGATGGACAGACGGATACTTAGACAGCGGAATCTTAGTAAGAGGGTCCTTTTTGGGAACTGTTTTGCTTTTCCCTATCCAAAAAAACCCTAAAACCCCACAAAAAGTTTAGATTTCACAACACCATCGAAAGAACAGGCATTTAAGATAGTTTTTAAATTGCTATGGAGTTTCTTGCCGGTTCTTCTCCATGAGACCAACTCTTTGGAACCGTCCATCTAACTTTGACGTTTCGAAAGAGCTTTCATAGGCCTATTTAAATAAAAAAAATTGAGTTTAAGTTTGCTTACCGGGACAGTTCATCGGGGGCCGATACCTCGAGAAAGGTATCCAGGAACCAACGGAAACCTTCATAGTCGATGTCCTGAAACAAAGAGAATCATTTTAGTGTGCTTTTCAGGAAGGAATTAATAAAACATGTTGTTTGTAATTAAATAGACTTGGCAGGTATAGTAGGTATGTTATTCCTGCCCTACCTAATATTATAAATACGGAAGTTTTTAATAATATATGGAGAAATATGTGGGTTGGTTTGTTATTATTTCATGCTGAAACGAATGAATGTTTTTTTTTAATGTTGGTAGGAAAATATATCAATAGAAATAAAGCCCTAGTATAAGCCCTACTTATATGCATGTGGGAGGAGTACTTTTAAGTACAAGTTACTAGTTATTACACATAGGTTATTGTATTTAAACGCCTAATTAAAAACGAATAATTCTGCGCACTACTACAGAAAAAACGTATTATGTTATCTTTAGTAGGTACCATAAGACGCTAATCCCCGTACATAAACATTTTCTTTCTATTCCCTGTTCAATATTTCATGATATTTTGTGAATTATAATATGATATAGGCACTCGCAATTCGATGAAAAAATGTGATTCCTCATATTTTTTTGAGTTGCGATTCATCATCATTACACCTAATTCTAAAACCACAATACTCTTCTCGCCTTACAACCAATAATAACAGCGTGTATTTCCACCCGTTACACCGGCAGCCATATTTAATTCCGCTAACAAAGATGTTTACTAACTCAGACAGTTTATTTCTGATTCCAATCAATACATCGCTACAGTACACGTTGTGCGGTACACGAATTGTGGAACAATTAAAGGAGTTTTGCTAAACATTTTTGTCACTAAATAATAGCTTATCGTCATCATCAGTCTTTCTATTGTCTCACTCAGAGCTACGGTCACATTTCAAGCTTTAATCTTCAGGTTTTTCTTGAGATGTTTTCCTTCCCCATTACTCGGTCTTTTCGGTGGGTCCTAGATATAGTTGGAAAGTACTTACATATAACGAGTAACGTCAAGTGCGCCAAAATTAATTAAACAACTTTCTGATACTACAGGCCATTTTTTTTTTTTCAAAAAAGTCCTGATTCAAAATATTGCCCTGTTGGAGACGCAAGAAACGATCAGAATTGCCAGTGGAACAAAGCAGAGAAGAAAAACCAAATTAAAGGTTTTATGAGTCAATCCGTTCATAATTAGAATATAATGTGGTCAGTTGAATTATAAAGCGGTTGAGGTATCTGAGACACTTAACTAAGTTCTTATAAAATGGCACTTTTGATGCGTATTGCTTATGTAAAGCCACCCAAAGGTAGACTGATAAATAAAGTTTCGATAATATCACAAAATCTACGTATAAAGATGAAAATAATTATTATTCTCGGTGTCCTCTACGTTTGTGTCGGCTATACCCAGGTGGGTCGTTGCCTAGCAACGCTCATTGCGTCTCTAATGTCAGCCATCTTTGAATCCGACAACAAACAAGAAAAATACGTCAACATACTTAGTATGCGCTGTGTAATGGTATTTTGAGCAAAAATATATGTATTGGAAAAACTTTTTAACCCTTATTAATGCGATGTACATAGGAAAGTCTGTCTATGATTTACGCATTTTCCAAAGGGCTTAAGAAGGACCATGATGGGTTTTACTCAGTTAAAGTCTGACACTCCCTCACGCTGCTAACCCACAGCGGGAGGGGTAATTTGATGATTTCCCATCAGAAAAAAGGTAGGTCTTACTGACCAAGCTCAATCGCTTTAATCGCTCCTAAACAGTCGGTATTTCGAGATTCCACCAAAATTCGCACATATTTATCCGCCCACAAAAAAATATACCTACTTATGACTCGAGTCCATAGCTATCATAATATTCTCGTACAAAAGATAGCAATCTCGTGTACATTTTATTTGCTAGAGCGAGTACACCACAAGACACATTTCTATGAGTTACCAATAGACAGCTTTTAGAAGAACCTTTCAATAATTTCCCCATAACACACATGACGCGATAATCTTCACACACACACACACACACACATATCGCCCAAGGCTAAACACAAAGTATGTGTCTCAACCATGGAGTACAAAATGACTAGCGGAGATGTCATAACGCAAAATCTCCTAAGAAAGTAGCGCGCCAAAATGCGGGTGTTCGGGGGACGAAGAACTTTACTAGCTCCGCCCTTCACCTTCTTTGGAATCAGTGCTTTGTTTTCAAATTAAAATCACCAATTAATCAAATTTGATTCATTTTGATTAGACATGGGAACCCGAGCGCTTCGTTAGTTCTAATAACTGACCACGCTTACGTTACTTGACCTACAAGAAGGCGCCTGACCTGTCTTCCTTATGGCATCTCCGCTATCTTTCCTTCCTCCGTTCCCCAACATTCTTTTCACAGCAAACATTTTGTCTGCATAGCTTTGTTCCTCAACGTATGCTCAGTATGTTTTCTTTGATATTGTTCCCCACACAATAGGTTATAAGATTAGATATGAAAACCCGCATTCAGTCTATTATGGGAGATATTGAGCGCTTTCTTAGAATCTCTTTTGTGTGGGTTTGCTAGAATTTTCCAGCGGTTTCACCCGCGCTTTGAAGTAATTCCATTCGCATATAATACCTTCCTACAGTCTGTTATTTACCTGACTCCATTGGGATGCAAAGATCTTAAAATCTTCAGTGCCACAAGTGTAGTAAAAACGACTAATTTAAAGAACGAAATATGGCAATGGCAATTATAATAATTAAGCTATTAATAATATTATATTATACAAAACACAAATACTTAAATATAAACAAAACCTCAATACAAATAGGGACCATCTCATTGAAACAATAACGAAACACGATAAAAATAGGGTTAAATACTCAATAATAAAAGAAGCAGAGGAAATAGAAACACAGCTACACTTAACACAAGGAAACCAACACACAGACAAAGAAATCAAAGAAGCAATAATTAAACAACAAAATACAGTATGGCGAAGTAAGCAATTACACGGACAGTTTCCCAAAAAAGTACTAGATCAAGCTAATATAGACAGAGAACTTTCGTTTAAATGGATTAAAAAACAACAAATTCCACCAACTATAGAGTCATCCATTTTTGCAATACAAGATCAAGCCGTTATGACCAAACAACATCAGCGCGATATATTGAAAGAACCAGTAGACGGAAAATGCCGCCTCTGCGTCACTAAAGACGAAACTACGCAGCATATTATATCTGGTTGCGAAAAATTAGCGGGGACCTACTATGTCCGACGACATAATAATCTTGTCCAATACGTCTACTGGTGTCTTGCTAAAAAACATAAAATAGAAGTTGCCAACCTCTGGTGGAAGGAAACACTAGTGCAACCACAAGTAAGAGAAAACGAAACAGCCAAAATCATGTGGGAAATGCCCGTCCAAACCGATGTCACTGTTACACACAATAGACCAGACCTTATATACACGGATAAAACTAGTAACAAAACATATTTAATAGATATCACCGTACCGTCAGATTACAACATAGGACCCAAAGAAATAGAAAAATTAAGCAAATACCATCTTCTGAAAACTGAAATCAGCCGGCTGTAGAATACACAAACGGCTGTCATTCCGATAGTAGTAGGCGTAACGGGCATCGTTGCAAAAAGCATAAAAAAATACATAGACCAATTAGACGCATCAATTAACATTCACATACTCCAAAAACAAGCAGCCATACATTCATCTATCATACTCAGCAAAGTATTAGGAGACACAGTATTCGTACGAACAGCAGAAGAACAACACTCACACACTGACACACAAACACCAGACACACAAAACACGCATCCATCACCAAGCACGCAAGCGGGACCAGCCATCCAGGAACAGAACACACAGCCACCATCTAACACCGAACATTCGTCATCATCACAGCCTAGAAGAGGAAGAAGAAGGATAAGAACAACGCAAACAAACACATCAACTACATAATACATACACATTATATAATAAATAATACATACAAAATACTTATATAAAATCTAAATAAAAAGACTAGGGGGGACATAGGTATCTTTTTTTCCGCGGGCTGCGGAACGGGATACCTATTAAAACCGGCATAAAGTCGAGAAGGTCAAACCTACCCAATATATAATAATATTAAGGTATGGGAGACTTGCATATGTACTGGCCTTATCTACTTAAGGATTATTTTTCTTTGTACAAAATATGTCTTTCTCAGGTTAGCTTTAAATTCCTGAAGTCTGTTGTCCTGAGTTCTTGGTAAGCATCTCCATCAAAATTTGTCAAATCGTTTCAGTTGTTTACATAAGCATACAGTAAGACAGACAGTGTTATAAGATTATTCAGCATCATCATCATCATCATCATCAGCCTATCGCAGTGCACTGCTGGACATAGGCCTCTCCAAGTGCACGCCACTGAGATCTATTTTCGGCTTATTCAGCATACATGAACGTTTTCAACGAGCCTCCTTTATAAAGGCGAAATCTATTCAGTCTATGGACTTATTTTTGACGTTTTGTTTTTATAATAAGGCTTTATGCAAGAGCCGATAGAGGCTTTCATGCCAAAGATGGTGAAGGTTTTCGACAGATAACAGACAGAAAAGCGTGTAAAATAGGCGCCCATATACATGATAATATATGAAACTTCTTTTAAACATAAGGGGCCTTACTACAAAAACTTTAAACCCTGTTTTACGCTTGTCTAATAAAATTTTGGCTGCAAAATGAACCATATGTCAACGTCATAATTTGACATTTTTTTAGACAAGTCTTAAACTGACGTTAAAAAGTTTTTGTGGTAAGACGGAAGCAGCCTTACTACAAAAACTTTTAAACACTTTTCAAAAAAAATGGCAGATTATGACGTTGAAATAAGGTCCGTTTTGCAGCCACATTTTTATACAAGTGATCAACAGATGTTTAAGTTGTTGTAGTAAGACTGTATCCGTCTTACCACAAAAACTTTTAAACGTCAGTTTAAGACTTGTCTAAAAAAATGTCAAATTATGACGTTGACATATGGTTCATTTTGCAGCCACATTTTTTTTAGACAAGTGTAAAACAGGTGTTTAAGTTTTTGTGATAAGGCCATATCTGTTTGGCCATTTCCCTGCTGTTGGGTGGTTTTTAAGATGCAGCCACATACAATATTTTACATGGAGCGACAAAATTTTGGTAAATTGTTTGTCAGATTTTCTCGAGTTCAATATCGAACATTTACCCATGCAACAAGTGGATTAAAAAAAATTATGGGGCTAAAAATCTACGTGAGTACAATAATAGCAATAACTTAATCTGTGAAATCATTACTTTAAGCAGTAATCTAGATCATTTGCTTAGCATGTATTTGGTTAAAAACTCCTATCAAGAAAGTTTACTTTTAGTTACGTGCCTACTCAAAAGGGAGTATACCTTCACCAATCTACTTACAAGAAAATTGCCAATAACTTACCTAAAATTATATACCGTGTCACTCAACAATTTTGTCCAAATTATTTTCGTGGAAGGGACCGTAAAACAAAAGAAAGTTTTGCTACCGTAAGAGGTCCCTAGGTAAGGCCAGAGGCCAAACTGTTAACCCTTCTGGTTTAGGGAATGTGCGTGTATATCCGAAACTTTGCGGATATATTTTTTCGGATAAGACAGATTGTTCTTAAGAAAGTCTGGAGGATATTGCTGACTGGCTATTTTTTTTGCGGTTTCACCCGTGTCTCGAGGGACCTGCTCCTCGTCCCTGAAAGCCTGTCACCCTGGAGTAGCGTAGTGTCTAGGTAGCGTCGCTCAGTAGTTTCGGAGACTTTAGACATCAAACGAACAAAACATTTTCACTAATAACTCTTTATAATATTAGTTTAGACAACTAATGCAATAAAGAGTATAAAAATAATAGGTAGGTACCTAAAATTAAAGCAACCTGGTCTTTTAAATTGATCGTTATCATATTGTCATCTTCATGGAGCGTACCCACAAACCTGGCTGCATTGCAACGAAAGTGAAATAAAAATAACAAAAAATGACGATATGTAGGCACTTCAAATAACCGCACCACTCGCGGATACTTCAAAAAATCCGCAGTCTCCCCACACTAGTAATAAACCGGGATTACCCATGGTTTACGACGGCGCTACTTCGTCCCATGTGAGTCTACGGTAAGTAGTAGCCAAGCTCCGATGTCACGGCATTCCCTAAGGGCTGTAGCAAAGTTAGTAATTAAGGTTAGCTTGTACTAAAGATATGAAGAGCTTATGTAGCTATGTGCCGTCGAAAATCTTGTGCATATAGGTACTATGGTAATAGGTAAATTAGGTAGTAATAGGTAATATACAACTTTCGCTTTTTTGTAACCATAAAGGTCCGAAACTATTGAAGTAATTTGAATTTTTTTAATTGTTTGGAAGGTAGACTATCCCCAAGTAACATGTAAATGTAGTTATATTTTGCCCGGGTACGGGAAGAAGTTCTTCCAAGACGCGGGTGAACAGGTACCAGATAATTTTAGCTAATAATATGTTTTCGTCAATTAGACATAGCATATTATGTTTGTAGTCTTCATCTGCCTAGTCCATTTCCAACTATGTTGGGGTCGGCTTACAATCTGACCTGATGCAGCTGAGTACCAGTGTTTTACAAGGAGCGACTGCCCTATCTTACCTCCTCAGCCCAGTTACCCGGCAACCCAATTCGCCATGGTAAGACTGGTTGCCAGACTTTCTTGACTGTAATTTCTTATTATTTGCAAGATTATTTACTTACATTTTTTAGCCACGAGCCCTCGTACAAGTAAAATACTAGGCAATAAAAGACGCATATATTCGAACAAACATATCATGTTGCCAATAAAACGTACCAAATATGTCGAGTACTTTTAGAAATCTCTTTTCGGATGTTTATTTCGGAATTCGATACGTATGCGATATGTATGAACCTCGGCACACTGGCAACTTTCAGTCGGCCGACAGTTTGATCTGGCTCATAAATCAGTATAGAGATGAATGGTAGTACGCATATTGCAACGATTAGGTATTAATTATCAGTCGTACGAAGGAGTTTGATTGGATTGACGATTATTTACTTTCAGGCAACATTCGGGCCAACTATTAGTCGATAGTTTACTTCGAATCTTTAAAACCAAAGTTGTTCTGCGATTAGACACTATTTGACATACTACATAGTATAAAACAAAATCGCTTTTTCTGTCCTTACGTCTCTTTGTACGCTTAAATATTAAAAACTACGCAACTGATACATGCATAACAGAATAGTAGAAGAGAACACTAATAATTTTAGAGGTTGCCGAAGCGAAGCGTGGGCGGGCCCCTAGTAATTTATATAATAATGGCGTCCACGGCCGATTTCGGCCACGGCGGCTGTTCTCATTTTAAGGAAATCAGCCAGCTGCGCAGGACATATTATAGCACGAGCATTTGCGCAGACACAGGTGCACTCCCTATTCCTTCACTCTCATAACCCGATGGGACGGCAATCCGACACGACCGGAGAGAGATCAGGCGCAGGACCGACATTTACGTGCTCTCCGATGCACGGGTGAATCAGTCACCAACTTCCAGACTGCGGGCTGCTTTGTGAAAGTTTAAGAAAACCCACAAAGCAATTTCGGCCCGACCCGGGAATCGAACCCGAGGCCTCAAGCACAGCAGCCGCGCTTGCGACCACTAGACCAACGAAGCAGTTTATATTTATATAAAGCTAATAAAACAAATAGATAGGTTATAGAAATCCACCTATAGTCTGCAGTGTTCGTGCTAGAAATCCTTATAAACTGCTGTAACAACTTCACAGTTGAACAATTTCAATAAATTTCAATAGCTCAAGTTTTAATAGTGAAGAGCGAGTACTCTTAACATTTATTTTCGTTTGGAAGTTCTGTAACAGCCTCGGGGGCTTTTGTACTTCTTTCACTGAAGTTATGTAGGCTTCACTTTTCTTGAACAAGATAAATATCTAGAAAACGCACGTTTTACCCGGGTTCCGAGGAAATTCTTTCATGCACATGGATAGAAAGTAGTACCTGCATATTGTTCTTATCCATTTTTGATAAACTATGCACATTTTTACCAAATGTTTAAAAATTTTCAAAAATGTGCATAGTTTTTCAAAAATGTTTTGATTTTACATGGTAATGGTAACATAGCAAGGTACATTAATCACTTAAAACTGCGTTATCAGTTTCTTCAAAATAACATCGAAAACTTTTCGAAGCGCCCGTCTACCATGAAAACATTTGTTCTAGCAAATTGATACTACGTGCTACGTGGGCTACGTGCACCGGTAGGCAGTTGTAGGTAAAACCTATGTAAGTGGGGCTACACTGACGACAATAGCTGCGGGTGTGGTGCCATACCACAAACCATGCGGCACCTTCTATGCTGCCCACTATGCCCCGACAGCTGCATAGTGGAGGACCTTTATAACGCTACTGACAATGCCGTATGCGTAGCGAAATATTGGGCCTCCAAAATTTAAGTTGCCATCGACTCGCCAAGAAGAAGAAGAAGAAGAAGAAGAAGCAAATTGATGTTAGTACCATATTCCAGTCATTCAAACCTTTTGTATCATACATAACTCCTTTAATTTGTACTAAGAACTAGTAGTGGAAACGTAAAGTCGTCAGTAACTAACAAACTTCAATATGTAGGTACAGTGCATTATAATTGCCGCGTTTTATGAAGCATTTCTCAGTAAATATCAATTTTAACTGGAATAGTGGTTGTGTTTTACTACTCTAGAAGCTATTTAGTATTTTAGTAAAACTATTGAGTACAAATATATTATAATTTGCTTAGTATTTATGAAACTATTTTGAGGTTGGTTTCTAGTGTAACTGAATGCAGCTGAGTACCAGAGTTTTTCAGAAGCGACTGCCTATCTGACCTCCTCAAACCAGTTACCCGGGCAACCCAACACCCCATGATAAGACTGGAGTCAAATTTACTGGCTTCTGACTTCTGACAACCCGTAACGGCTGCCAAGAATGTTCAAAGACAGCCGGGACCTACAGTTTAACGTGCCATGCGAAACACAGTCATTGGTGTCCAAGATATACTTAGAAAGTACATACAAATTTACAAAGTTGCATTGGTACTTGCCTAACCTGGAATCGAGCCCACACCCTTATACTTGAGAGGTTAGTTTTTTACTCACTAGACTTTACTGTGGCGGATCTGTATATGGCCATAGATGTTTACCCACCATCCTTAACAAACTAAAACTATACTGACTTCTCGCCATTAAACCTTCGTGCTCATGGAAGAGGTGTTTAAAACTAATAGAAACAAATGACTAGCTCCTCCACCGTGGCCGACACAGATCTTCATTAGCGTGACCACCTGTTACACCGAAGTGTAGCGTGTTGCACGAGATTTTTGTAACAGGCCAGTGCCTGTGTTTGTGTCTAGGGTCCACCTGTTAATTTTGATTTTAATCAAACATTTTCAGTCGCTCTGCTATTGGTAAAATACCTGATCTTTGTAATTTGTGTTCTACCATTCATCTACATACTGATTTATGAGCATGAGCCCAAACAAACTATCGGCCGACTAAAAGTTGACAGTGTGCACGAGCTCTAAGCCTTGTTTGTCATTTTAAATATAAATCGTCCTTCGCTTTTTTATGGTCCCAGTACAGGGCAGTATCTTCTCATTATAAAGTGAAAAAATAAGCTTAAATCACCACGCATGCTCTAGCTAGATGGATTGACGATTTTCCACTTTTTAGTCCAGTTTTAGCACGATGATTATCTTATCCCTCAGTCAGTTATTGATGGTCGAGAAGCACAGAGTAAATAAATATAAAATTTATACAAACTGTTTCGAGACATAGAATCCAACCAGCACTTTCGTACTTGAGAGGCGTTAATCCAAGACCACCACGTATCATCCAATATGTTTTTAGACCTCAAAATCGCTTCGGTGTAACACCCACCCTTACACTATATGTATACACCCTCGACCCTCCATTTTACGACCTCGATAGAAATTTATTACCACGATAATAGCATTTCTGCTCTTAAAATACCTAAGGTTTTTGTCGCAAAACAACTTTTGTAATACAAAATTATGACGAGCGGTGTTGCTATTGTGAATAGTACAAATAGCTCGCGTGGGTGTGAGGGGAGGCGGTAATAGAATATATAAGAAGTTCTGTAGCTTTTCTTTATGTATTTATTACCTTAATTTAGCGTGGAGAATTAGATCAATATTTAAATGGCGTCCAGGCAGTCGTTACGGGTAGTTAGAAGCCAGTAAGTCTGAAAACCAGTCTTACCAAGGGGTTACCGACGCTCAGCAGCCTTGTAAAACACTGTTACTCAGCTGCATCCGGTAGGACTGGAAATCGACCCCAACATAGTTTGGAAAAGGCTCGGGAGAAGATAAATGACGTTCAGGCTGAATTTCTGCCACAACAGCTGTTTTCGGAGATCAGCCAACTGCGCAAGACATATTATAGCATTCGTGAAGGTGTCCTCACTATTGCTCCGCTCTCATAGCCCGATGGGAGAGAGATCAGGATCGACATTTACATGCTCAATGATGGACGTACCCGGATAAAATATAGCCTATGTCACCTAGAGCACACAGCTTCAAAAGTAAAACATTATTTCAATTCAGTTCAGTAGTGTCGGTGCCTATAAAATACAAGGAAATAAAGTTTTTCGTCCAATGACAGTTGAAATTGGTACATACATGTTGGTGTTATTATATTAAGACGCCACCGTGATTTTGATAGCCGTTTGCCATGCCAAATTATAGGACTACCCGCTTACCAATGGATCTGAAATTTTGATATAGGTAAATTGATATCTTTATCTAGATTCTGCCAGAACGAAAACACGATACTGATAATTTTACTCGATCATAATTAATTCCGAAAACACGTCTAAAAAAGTACTATTTTTGAAATTACAAGGAAGTTACACTATCTTTATGTTTCAAAATTACTCTAATATATTCTTAACATCAATATTAACGTTCTGTCAAAGTCATTTTTCCATAACTATTACCAAACATTTTTAATTAAAGTTTTAAGATATTGGATTTTTTGAGCGGCAGCGATCATGATAGACGCTACGCAATTCTGAACCTTATGTCCGTGCTCTAGCGATTGATACACAATGTGTACGGAGACGACCCAGTCCGGCGATAGCCCTCGTCGAGGTCGGACCTGCGCATGTTGTCGCTCCGGCCGTAGGTATAATAATTTGTGACGATAACTCAGATTTGCGCGCGGCCCTATGTGTGCGTCGGCTTGTAAATATACAACTTTCATTCGTGTGACAGTGACGTCGTCCGAGCATGACGTGTTCTTATCGCTTTTTGTTATGGGTACAGTCGTTTACAAAAATGTCTAGTTGTTCACGAAGAAAATGTTTAAGGAGTCAGGTAGCGTTTCAAAAAATGAAACAACATCCAAAGCTTTTTATTATTACATCTTACAGTTTTTCATTATTTTCTCATAAGTTTTTTCAAATTGACATTGACAGTATCTAAGAAATAAATGAGGTGAAATATCTAAGATGAATTAAATACTCCTTACATATTTTCTAGCTCGGGGTACGAGGACAATAAATAAAAGTGTGGACTTGAATTTTCAAGTAGCGATTCAGAATCATTATAAATAAATAAATATTTTAATTGGGTATTAAACAAATCAAAAACTAACTTAATAATTTCAATAGATATTTACACAGATAAATAAACATTAAATTACGTAATAACTGTTTTTCCTTAAACAGCCGTAACCCCTAAATAACTGTATTTGTACCCGACTGTACCTCTTGTCACGCACACAAAGTCACTGTATATGTACAAGGGTTACCCACACATAACCGCGCGCAAGACTGAGTTGAACTTACTATAAGCACTCTGAGAACAAAAAATCCATGGAGACCGTGTTATACTATAAATTCTTTTTTTTTACATTATATTATTATTTATATTTCAGTTTTAATAAATATGTTTAAAAATGAATTACTTAGCTTCATTACTTCTTTGATACCTTACAGCTTCACTACATACATTTATAGCATACATAACACACAAGATCTGCGACGCTTTTATTCCTTAACCACTTAATTTTTACTAGCTGTTTAACGCGATTTTAGCCGCATTCCTGGGGAACTTCTTCCTGTGCCCGGATAAAATATGGCCTACATTCACTGGGGATAGTGTAAATCTCTAATTGTGAAAGCAAATCAAATCAGTTAAGCAGTTTCAGAGCTTATACAATCCACAGAAACAAACAATCAAATCTTCCCTCTTTATAACATTAGTATAAATTATTTAACACTGGTCAAACGCTTTCATTTTATACCCATATTGAGAGAGCTATAAAAAAACAATGCAATTCAGCATTTTCTGGCGGTGGCTATCTTGGACTTTAAATAATATTATACATGATTCTACATACTAATCAAGCCCTTTCATTTGATATCCATACTGAAGGAATTGTAAAAAAAATATGTTATTCGCCATTTTGTGGCGGCGGCCATCTTGGGCCGATATTCACCAAATAAAGCTAGGAACACTCCCGATTAATTTCATTTCAAACAAAAAAACCTAAATACATATCGATTCATCCGTTCTGGATATACAAACACACATACACGACACACCACACATACATACACACAACCATACGCGTCCAAATTATCATATTACTCTTCATAAAAAGTTTTCATTACAAATAATTTTTGTAAGTACAACAAAAAAAAAATCCGATCAAAAAATAAAAAACTTAGGTAAGTTGCGGCTCCCTATCTTCCCTGTTCGGTTCTCCTGACCCCGCGCTGACCTCGGCGTGTGCGATTGGCGCGAAATTCAAATTTTACACATTGAGTGAAGAGTATAGCTTGCGCGACGCGATAGACGCGGAAGTGTAGTGGGCGGAGCTATCTAAAATAAAAAAATCCGCGGTGCGGTCTTAACATGTACTATCGTCATATTACTTATACAGAGTGTGTCGTTCACAATCACATTAAATCCCATCGCATATACTTTATGATATTCTATGGCGAATTGTAAAAAAATAACCTAATCCATTCAGTGGTTTAACCACAGGAGTAATTTTTCGTTTTTATAATTTACAACATCATGTGTAAACCAGAGATAAAATAAGGAGTATCGAATGTTTTGATCAGTTGACAGCTGTCAGTTTTCAAGGGAGAATTTCAGTTGTTTGTAATGACTAACTTTTATATGGTGTTCTAATTTTCGCACATTTTTATTCTATTTACTTACTTGTTGAAAAATGCATTTTTTTATTTTTACCTATTTTTCTTTTTTCTTTTTGTTAATCGACATATATTAACCAGCATATTATCGCATTTCATTTAATGTGATTGTGAACGACACACCCGATATGGTTGTTACCAATCCACGCACTGCTGAAAATTTGCAGTACAAAATTCTAAAACGCTCGCGGGCTGTTATTCAACAGCACAGGTCCAATATGCAAATATACATAGGCACTGGATATCGTATGCAGTTATTTGCATATTGTATTTATTCACTTATGCTACCTACCTACTATGTAGGCGGTAGGTTTGGTTAGTAATATTTTATGTTGGCAGAGATATTTTCACAAAAAGTTCATGTTTTATCCGATTGCGGAGAAAGGTTAAGTTTTTACCGCGTATTTTGTATAATATGTGTGTGTGTTATAAAACATGCAATACATGGTTTATAGTGTTCTTTATTAGCGGTAGTTAGGTGGTTTATAGTGTTTTTTTTTCGTACGGGGGATAAATTATATCCTACTAGTGGAAAACCCGGCTTCGCTCGGGTGAAATTTGACTCATAATACACGTCTAGTTGCAAAATGTAGGTAGAAATTTCTGTAGTCATCGGGTCTCAAGGAATATTAAAGGAATAAGCAAGGCATAGATGCGTATAGCTTCGTTCGTTATGTTTAATAAATATAATAAATAAAAACTGCAAATGTTTTTACACAAATTATTTTTATTTCAAATTAACATTCAAAATAAACTAACACAAATTAATAAAACATATAATTTTTAAGGTTTACTCTGTGTAAACCTCTTTGTTTTAAGCACTCAGTCTTTTTCTTTACTTTGACAGGTAGATAAGTACTTACTAATTTTAAAAATAAAATATGAAATTGTGGTTCTTTATCCAAATTGGCTAAATCAAGAATAATATTAGGAAGTATGTAAATTGTAATTTTACAATGAGTACTTATCCGAGAATTTGGCAAAGGTACTTATAAAAAAATATTCTCTATTATACATCAGAGGTTGATTATCACAAAATTTCTCTATATATAACATTTTTCGATAAATATTTATCACCTTTCAAGCCTTGTTCAGTGGTATTGATAATTTGAATTTTTACATCATCGAATCTTCGAACTCGAAATAATTGCCGAGGAAGTTTAAAATCAATTGCTTCATTCAAACATCTTTCCCATTCTTGATCGTCAAAAAGGAGCTTGAGCAGCTTCTCGAAATGAGTTGTAAATAATATTTTCATAAAATCTAACATTCAACTCTTCGTTATCGACCTTAAAGGAGAAAATATATTAGATAAATATTCAAATAATAATAACTATTGTGAATGTATGTAGGTATATCCTCACATCTCTATCTGGTAATAAGTATTATTTTTCATTTTACAGCCACAGCACTCGCAATAATTGAAATTATCTGCAAAAATATATTATACAATTAATAATGTCTATTGTATAATAAGAGCCAGCCAAGTTCAAGTGGAACTTGCGCATGAAGGGGTTCATTTCATTATCGAGAAAAACGGTGAAAAAATCGTGTCTGTTTCTGTATGTGTTCATGACACCTCAACACAGGCTATGCGTGTGGTCATTTATTATTATTTGTCGAATTATAGAGAAAAAATATTGAGCCGCTTACCGATTATAATGTTGTCGCATTCCACACATCGATTGCACATTTGCTTTTGTTTGCCATCTCTTGCAAATATTTTGCCATTACAAAAATTGCATGTCACTGGAAGTAAATAAGTACTTATTTTATTTTTAAATGCAGAAGGCTCACAATCCACACTTTAAGAAGAAAACAAAACAAAATTCACTTAAAAACACAACCTGCCTACATACCTACTAAAATACTACACACCATCTTTACGAAGAGCCCTTCGCTCCATCCACTTTCCACAATTGTGACAATGTTTACCAAATGCACGGAGATTCGGCTGTTAACAAAATGATATAGGTATCATCAAACAAAAGACTAAACGAAGACAGAGACACGACCAACGAAACATTTTATGAAATACTTACGATTTTCGGCATGATGTGTGTAATCCAAACAAAGTAAATGACAATGACATTTGAACAACTAAATGACATTTGAACTAAAACTTCGACTTTGAGGTTATGGTTATTATTCTTCTTTCTATGGTTTTTATCGCAATCGGCCAATCTTATGCTACGCTCACACGCGCGCCGCGCAACCCGGCGGGCTGCCTGGCGGGCTGCGCGGCGTGCAGCCCGTCGCGGGCAGGCGGACATTCAAGCTGTTCACACGCGCGCCGTCGTGTCAGTCAGTGCAAGAATGGCGAGCAGCGAGGATCTCGGTGTTGTTGCTGTCATAGCCTTTGGCTTAACTTATTTTTATTGGAAAAATAATCAAAATGATGAACGACGTTAACCATTCCGCCATGTTGTTATCTTCGATCGTAGCGACTTTCTTAGAACATTTAATCGTCACGAAAGCGCAGGAGAGACTGACTGCCCGCGCGCGTGTAAACAGTCGCCGGGCGCCCGCACATTCATCCTTTGAACTTTGCCAAAAAACCGACACTCGACCGATTCGCGGCGTTCACGGGCACGGGCGCGTTCACGGGCTCGGGCTTACCGTTTACACGCTCGTGAACGTGACTGTGCCCGTTGAATGTCGATTTGAACGCGCGCGTGTGAACGTACCATTAGGTTTAAAGAAAAAACACATAACAAAAAGTATATCATAAAAAAGTGTCAAAAACAATATTTTCGCGAAACGTCAACGACTGACGAAAAGTATTTTTTGATAAGATTCACTAAACGTTGGCGATGCGTATCTAAGCAACGTTTATTAACTACCCAAGATGGCGACTGTGGTTTGCTTGTCAGTGCAATTGAAATTTAACGAAATTCTCCATAATCCGAATTTTGCGGATATATGTTGTCGACTCAAAATTAATATTTTTTTATGTTTTGTTATTGTTATAAGGTTTCGATCGAGTCTACCGTACCCTTTGACGAAATTATTAATATAGATGTTCCTTGGGAAGAATGTAGCTTTCCAACAGTAACACAATTTTTCAAATCTATTTAGTAATTTTATATCCTTAAGCGAACAAACAAAAACATATTTCTTGTTTCTTTTATTAGTACAGATTATGTATAGATTCTTCGGAACGAAGTTGGAACCGCATTGATCTACTAGAACTTTGACATAATGAAAAGAAAGGACATTTCCCAATAATTTCACACAACCACTAACATAAACTAAAATCTTCCCTTCTTCCATACTTATCCAAAAATCCTCGCATACCACGCTCCGATCTAAATGATAATCATCCTTTATATAGGTCAGATAAATATCAGTAGGTCGATCTATCACCACTACAACACAATCGAAAAACCAACCTTATTACCACGTGCATAACGATCATATTCCATTGTGGAGGTTTGCTTAAAATAATGATACGATGAACAACCAACCTTATATCCATAGGCATAAAGTGCATCTTCCATTGTGGATGTTTGCGTAGAATTTTGTTCTGACAGCTTAATACACCTTATTTCTACAAGCATAAAGTTCATATTCCATTGGCGAGGTCTTTGTAGAATGTCTATAGGAGTTAGAGCCTTAACCCAAGGGGATAAGGTATAGATTAATTTGTAAAAGTTTCATATTCAAATGAGTTGATAACGATATTTGCTGTTTTGCTATTAATTTTTCCGTTAAATGGAATTTATTTATATTTGTGTGTGTGTGTGTGTGTGTGTGAGAACATAATTTTAATACAAATGCATTTAAAATGGGCAATTTAGTAAATAATGTCATGATTCTGAATCATAGTTTTTGCAAATATCTATATAATATATGTAGTTATAACGGTAGAATCCTACTTCCGACTAATACTACTAGTATTATCTAGTTAGTTAGTTATAAATATGAAATTTGTGAAAATGTATGGATGTATGTTTGTTATTCAATCTCGCAAAAACGGCTGAACCTATGTGGTTGTGGTATGTAGATAGGTGATACCCTGGATTAACACATAGGCTACTTTTTATCAACAGGCGAAACCGCGAGCGGAAGCTAGTATGTACATATAACAGTAATGACTTTTGGGATTATTTTATCTAAGATTTTTTCTAAGAGCCTGAAATCTTAACTTATTTCAACTGGGCTGGCCATATTAGCCGAAGAACCGATAACCGTTGGGGTAAACGAGTTCTAGAGTGGAGACCACGCCTCGGCAAACGTAGTGTAGGACGTCCTCAGGCACGGTGGAGTGATGACTTGCGCAAGACGGCTGGCAGGAGCTGGATACGAGCAGCCGAAAATCGATCTCAGCGGCGTGCACTTGGAGAGGCCTATGTCCAGCAGTGGACTGCGATAGGCTGATGATGATGATGATGATGATGATGATGATGATGATGATGATGATGATGATGATGATGATGATAAAACTTGCATTTTTTGATTTCCCTTTAAAAAAAGTCTTAATATGATTTTCAGCAAAGCAATATTTTTTGCCAATCTAGATAAACATTTTAAAGGCCTATTGGCAGCTTCGTAGACGCTCGTAGCAGTTGGCTACGACCGGCTGCTACGGCGTAGCGCGATCGGGTTGCAAGATTAAATCTACGGATTTAATCTTATATATGTTTTTATCTCTATTATATATGCTAGTATAGATGTTTTTATCTCATGAAAGCGGGTGAGACAAACTTGTATGAGTAAATATACATGAGTACATAATATGACTCTGGGTTTTTAGGATATTTACTACTTCAATTTAAATGGATTCTGTTCACTAAAACTTAGTGTGAAAGACAGACAAACGGTCCCGGGGAACATTTCTGGGATAAAATATAGTTTAAATTACTCAGAGATAGTGTAGCATTTCAAAAGAGTTTTTTTTTATCGGTTCAGTAATTTTGTCCCCTTTGAGGTACAAACAAACAAAATAATGTTTCTTATTTATGATACTAATAAAATACAAAGAAAATATTTTGTTTGTTCGTATTCTAAAAGCTCCGAAACTACAGAGACAATTTGAAAAATTATTTCACTATTGGTAAGCTACACTATACTGTCCCCGAGTACCATAGGCTATATTTTATCTCGTTACGAGCAGTAGTTCCCACGGGACATGGGTGAAACCGCGAGCAACAGCTAGTATATAATAAAAGTAAGTACAACTATTTCATACAAACTCTCATACCCGCTAAAACGGTTTGAAAGTTCAACAAAGAAGCTACAACCAATCAAAGAACTGTATCCAGTAGTAACGAGTTCCCTAGGCTCAAGTAGTGGGTAGTGTAGGAAGCTACAAGCCTTTGGCGTTCGCTCTCTAGAGAGGAATATATGTAGTTATCGGCACGAATCTTGGGCTCTGACCTTCACCTGCGCAGACGTAATTTATTGGGTCTCTTTTGTGGTATGGTGGATTGGCCCGCAGTGCATCGCGTCATAGCCGTCACTCGGGATTGGTTCTTTGCTAATAAATCACTTCTGTGCAGATGTAGGTCAGAACTCAAGATTCGTGCCGATAACTATACGGAATGTTCCGATTGCGAGTTTAATCTTGCACTGTTTATGTAGTTTGTAGGGTAGAAGGAGTGTTGGATTATTCAAACCAATCCATATACGTAGTATAATATAGTGTAGTTCACTAAGCATACTTTTTATTTAAAACAACATGTGGAAAAAACATCTATGTAGGTAAATACAACCAAGATGTGGCTAAAAATCTACGTAAATACATTAATAACAATGACTTACCGCGGATTTCTATAACTTATCTATCTATGGCGTTGCGACCAGAGATTGACAGCCTTACTACAAAAACTTAAACATCTGTTGAACACTTGTCCAAAAAATAGCAACAAAATGGATCTTATTTCAACGTATCTGACTTTTTTTTAACTAGTGTTCAACAGACGTTTAAAAGTTTTTGTTGTACGACGGTGAATGTTGACGTAATGTAGGTATATATCTTAAAGAATTTTACCATTATCAATTATTTATTCTTTATTTTAAGCAATAGTTTATTTGTTAAATATGTATTTGTGTAAAAGTGTTACCAAGATTGATGTGATTGTTTACGACCTCCTCAAATGGAGTTATTGTAAGTACTTAATAGTTTTAATGTATTCAGTTAAGTATCAATATTTTTGTACAGTTTCATTGTTCAGTCTATGAAGTTTCATCATCCTCCGAGCCTTTTTCCCAATCATGTTGGGGTCGGCTTCCAGTCTAACCGGATTCAGTTGAGTACCAGTGCTTTACAAGAAGCGACTGCCTATCTGACCTCCTCAACCCAGTTACCCGGGCAACCCGATACCCCTTGGTTAGACTGGTGTCAGGCTTATTGGCTTCTGACTACCCGTAACGACTGCCAAGGATGTTCAATGACAGCCGGGACCTTTAGTTTAACGTGCCATCCGAAACACAGTCATTGGTGTCTAAGATATACTTAGAAAGTACATAATACAAACTTATAAAAGTTGCAATTGGTACTTGCCTGACCTGGAATCGAACCCACACACTCATACATGAGAGCTTGGTGCTCTAGTTAAAGCATCTGCCTCCAACACTTCTAGATTTTCTAAGCTATTTGTTATAATAATATTGTGGTGTTTATTACTCAAGTCTTAGAATGTCATCTTAAGCCGCTGTTCATAGGAAATGTGCCGAATTAAGTGCTAAAGTGACGACAAAAGGCTTTGTGGAATTTTCGTAGGGTAACCATCATTTGTAATGGAACATGGGCAGGTAATAAAATGCTAGCCCATTTCTCTAAACTAAGTATTATTATAAAGAAGAAACATGTGTTTGATTGAATCCTAAAAACCAAGGGATTCACCCGCGTAACCAGTGGAAACTACTTCGCGCATCCGGATAAAATATAGGCTATCTGCGGATAGTGTAGCTTCCCAAAAGTCAAATAATTTTTCAAATCCATTCTGCGGTTTCGAAGAATAAAATATATAAAATTATTTATCTTTATAATATTAGCTTAGATAGGTGATTGATAATCCCAATCGATACTGATGGTACGTTCAAAAAATCTTTGGAACGTTAGTTCCTATTGTAGCCAACAGCACAACTCACTCGGTGGATCTATACCGTTCAAATTAGAAGATTAGTTTGTGAAAAATAAAACATGAGAGGAATATGGGCGCGATCAGAGCGCGGGATTTACATCTAGGGATGTGCGAAATGAAAATAAATAAAAATGTTAGTTTTTTTTAGATTGGAGAGTTATTTATGGTATTAGGTAAGTGTAATATTGTTGAAAAGATAATTCAAGTGTTAGTATAAATTCATTTTAATTGACCTTGATATCAAGGCCTAAGCTTGCCCTAACTATCAAACATCATCGTAGGTCCACAGAGTAGGTATTTACTAGTAACTTTTTGTTCTTCGCGACTTCTCTTGCGTCCAAAAGGGAGTGCTTCCTGAACTGGGATAAAATGTAGCCTATGTGACTTTCATCGTATATTAGCTATGTGACAGTAAAAGTATACTTATTGTTAAATCAGTTTTATGACAGTAAAAGTACTTGTCCACTAGTTATGTATTTCAAGTGAACTATATCCCTATTATGTTTCATCAAATTACAGTTTTTATATAGATCGGCGCTGTCGCTCCCGCATAGGCCTTGTTAGTCATCAGCGCAAGTGCCAAAACCAAGCAACTTGACACGGATGCAGCTTAAATCATCTTTTATAGATGTAAAAGGCCACTGATGATGATGATGACATAGAATAACAAAATATCCACATACACAAACGTTAACGTTTAGGTATTACATTAGTGTAATAACAATATTTCTACATATCACCGACTATGCTCCTCAACTCCTAAGACATTATTATTATTCACAGCACGACTCAATAAAGACCCAACAAAAATAAATGTCCCAAAATTACTTCCGTAATCGTGGTAACCCTACTCCGGCGGCGTGTCGGCGCCTCGTAATCAAAACACTCATCCCCCTGTCGAGTAGGGACACCACATCTCCGATAGAAGTGAGGACAATTCCCGGATCAATCGCGAGGAAAATTATGGAAACGACCTGCAATTTTCCGGGGAGTTTTCCAGTGAAATCGGTTTTAATGTCATGGGAATATTTTAGGTTATTTATTTTTTGTCGTAATCATTTTGTTGACTTAGGCTAACATAGGCTATATTTTTTTGGGAACAGAAAGGAGTTGCCCCGGGACGAGGGTGAAACCGCGAGAAAACAGGTAGTAAATAAAATTAAAATAGGTAAATATATACTGTAAAAAGAAAAAAATAAATTGTATGAAAGATGTTAGAGCAAAGTTAATCATAGCACTAGGAAGCGATGAAGGGTGGTAAAAAGTGCTAATCTAACAAGCACACTTTTGACTTTGACTATGAGGTCAAAGTCAAAGTCAAAAGAGATTTTATAAGGAAACTAGCTTCCGCCCACGGCTTCACCCGCGTCGAGTTCGGTTAAATCGCGTTTCCAAGGGAACTCTTCCAAAGTCTGGGATAAAAACTATCCTATGTTCTTTCTTAAGGTCAAGTCTATCTCTGTACCAAAGGACCATGGGCAAAAATGTATGAAGCCTGGGCTCACCCACCAACAGAGATGAGACCACTTTGAATATACTTGTAAAGCACTAAATATAAAGATTTAAACTCATTTTTGCGAAGAATCCATTGGGTTATTTTGCTATAAATATTTTGCAAAAAGTAGTGCTGTTATGGCATTGTAGGTTTTGTTGTTGAACACCTTTAACTAGTTTTAATTCCAGGTTTAATGTATACATAAAAAATAAAACAACTGCTAACAGTTAAAATTATTTTTGTTAACATTTCAATCAATACCAATAATAATGTCGTCTAAATATCCTGCCGGTGGATTAAATTGTGTGTGCCTTAGTTTCGTTATATAGATACCGAGGACAGTCCGTGGACGATTTCTTCTTTGTGCTAGAGATGGAGTCTCCTGATGTCTCCTCTGGATGTTCCTGAGTTTATACGCCACCGACTTCTATGCCGATGCACCTAAGAATAGTACTTTTTTTGCTTTTCAGTGTTTTTGGGAGTCGGTTTTATTTTTTTGTAAAAAGTTTTTTATTTTTGGCTTTTCAGTGACAAGCATAGTTGTCACTATCCGCATTTGTGGAAAGTTCTCATCAATACGAATACTATAAGCCCAAACACGAGGTAGTTTACATATTCAGTTGTCGAGTTCCCTCGACCTTCTCCGGTCTCCATCATCAGGCCAGCTCCAAACCTTCACTGTTGCATAGTGTTATCAAACGTACACCTCATTGTCAAGTTGTTAACCTATGCACGCCTACAATTTTCGACAGTTGCCCTCGATTTCTCAGGGTTTCCATCATCAGACCCTGACCTGGTGATGAAGGTGGTCCCATAATCCTAGCATAATCAAATCCTGCGAATTAGGTTTTATGTCATGAACAACCAAGCGCACTACGAATCCTAACAATTCTTTTTCTACAAAACCTGTTAAGGTGCATATCTTTTTTTTGCCATGGAATTGAAGGTAGTGCCCATAGTAAAAATTTTAGTACAAACAAAAACCTTCACAACGGCATATGCTATAACTCTGTTGGACAATGAGCCCAATTTGACTCATGGTCCTTTCATTAAAATCAGTTCAGTGGTTTAGACGTGAACGCGTAACAGACAGACAGACAGAGTTACTTTCGCATTTATAATATTAGTAGGGATTATATTATATTATAGGGATTATCTTGCACAAAAGTTTTCACCCTGCTCGGATAGATTTTTCAAATCAATCGTTCACCTGAGATCAGTGCATTTAAACAGACAAACCAACTCTTAATCTTTACAATACTACTATAGACAAAAACTCTCACAAAGCCTTGTCACCCTAACTCCACCAGCTCTCGGAGCAGAAATCCCGTCGGTCGCTCAATGGTCTGAGTTCTGCTATTTAGAGCGTTATTGAGTACAGCGCGATCATATCTTCCTATTACACCATTGGAAAGACGTTCCATGATATTTATGAGGTCTACAGGGCGTTTCTATGGGCTCTTGTTATTGTGGGCGGTTTTTATTCTTTTATTCGATTTTTTTATCTCTATACTAGTTTTTTTCAGCGTCTTCACCCGCTTCCTGAGGTTTATACTTCCTACACGCGGATAAAAAGCATAGGAGTTCCTCTTTTGACGGATATATAACCCAACCTATATTTGAAGAAAGATATTATTATTGATGAGATTATTTTGAGAATTGATGTGGAGGATTCTCGCCACAGAGTGTTTCTGGTAGCACGTGTGTCTAGGATTTTTGTTTATTTTGAGCGTTTAAGTGACTTTTTGTGACTTGTTTTCGTTTTTGTGTGTTGTCCTTGTGTTCGTTTTTGTGTGTGAACGTTTTCCGTCTAGTCAAGTAAGTTTTTAACTAGATATGGATCGCAATAAACCGCCAGACCCTGATCCACCTGACATCTCTTTTGCTCCGCCATCTCCCAACTATCCACTTTCCCAATTCGCAGATGTTGCTTGCAGCATCGCGGAGTCCCAGATCCCGTCCCATTCTGAATACCAATCCTCCCCTCAGCAGAACGGTAGGAAACGTTCTGGTGATGATAATAATGCGTCGAACCACGTACCGACTAAACAGCAGAGAAACCAAATTGGTCGCAGTAGATACTCTGCCACTGATAAAGCTCCGTTCATCGTCCATGTCTCACGCTTGGAGTCTCAGCCTAATGCGGGTACCACATTACACCCAGTTACTTTTGGCATGTTCCTGGTGAACCACAATATCGCTAATATTGTACGTGATGGCGTCAAAAAAGTAGGTAGGAATAGAGTATCGGTTGAATTCTCATCCCCTCAGGATGCTAATTCTTTTATTATAAACAGTATATTATCCAAAAATAGTTATGTTGCTGCAATCCCCACATTTAATATAACCCGCATGGGTGTTGTCACTGGTGTGCCTACAGACCTCACTGAAGAAGAAGCTCTGAACTACCTCACTGTGCCCTCTGGATGTGGACAAATACTCAAGATTCGGCGCATTAGTAGAAAGGTTTTTAGAGATGGTATAACGGAATTTAAGCCTACGGAAACTTGTGTCATTACTTTTGATGGCCAAGTTCTGCCCACAAGGATATACTGTTGTTATACATCTCTTCCAGTCTCACAATATGTCTACCCTACCATTCAGTGCCGCAAGTGTTGTAGGTTCGGTCATGTGGAGTCTATATGTCGTTCAAAACCACGCTGCAGCAAATGTGGCCACGATCACCCTGGTGATGGTTGCAGCATTTCTGAGAGCGAGGCCTTCTGTGTACTCTGCTCTGGCAATCACTTTGCTAATAGCAAGTCTTGCCCGGAGCTTGGTAGACAGAAAGCCATAAAGAATCTTATGGCTGAGAAATCACTTTCATATGCTGAGGTTAGCAAAATAATTCCACCTGTTTCTCGTAATTATGCGAATGCTGCAAAATCAACAGTTAGTAATTCTCAGTCTTACCGCAAAACTGTTTTCTTAAAGCCTAAGACCCATGCTCCCCTCTCTCCTTCTTACGACAAAGTTGCTCATCAACATATTATTAACACTCCCCCACCTTCTCAGCCTAATGGCTGCGCCCTCAATAACCCCTTTGCTGATTCTAATAATTTATCCTCTTTAATTGAAATTCTAAGTAAAGTCCTTTCAACTGTTCTTTCCAATAACTCCCAAATACCGTCCAACGTCGCCCATCAACTTGTTACTCTCTTACTGAATTTTAAAAATGGCGCCTCGCCAGGTATTCCTGCAATGGAATGTGAGGAGCGTGTTTCATAAGAAGCATGACCTCATATTCCTGCTCAACAAATACAAGCCCTTGGCTTGTTCCATCGCTGAGACTTGGCTTACCCCAAGTCTCAGCTTTCGCATGCCACACTTTAATATTTTGAGATGTGATAGGTCTGATGGATATGGAGGGTCGGCTCTTCTCATTAACAATAGAGTTCCGCTCTCGACCCTCTCGCTTCCGGCTCTGAATGGTGAAATTAACATGGTTGCAGCAAAATTCGAAGGCATAACAGTCCTATCCATTTATATTTCCCACCCTCATCAAAATTTTTTAGCCACACTTAGAGATGTTTTCAATAATGTAGATGGGCCTATGCTAGTTATGGGAGATTTTAATTGTCACCACTTTAGGTGGGGCTCCAACCGATGTGATGCGTTTGGGGAAGGTTTAGTAGAAATCCTCGATGACCTAAACCTGTGCATCTTAAATGATGGTTGTCCTACTCGCAGATCCCTTCCTGGGCAGCAAAAGAGTTGTGTAGATCTCACATTCTGTTCTGTAGAGTTGGCGGCATCGTTTCATTGGCAATGTACCGCTCTGACGCATGGTAGCGACCACTTCCCTATTGTTATCACTTTATTAAATAAAACCTATCTAGAGAAAAGTTCCCCTCCACTTCTGAAGTACAATCTATCTAAACCGGACTGGTCAAGATTTGCTTCTTTGTTGGAGGAGAAAATTAGAGATCTTCCAAATTTAACTTCTGCTTTCGCAAATTCTTCTGGTCACTGCCATGCTAAGAGTTGTTACGAGTCTTTTGTCTCAGCTATAACCTCCAGTGCTGATTCCACGTTCCCTCTGCGAAATAGTGCGAAAAGTAAAATTCCGTCACCCCCGTGGTGGGACCCAGACTGCACAGCCGCGATTCGTGAACGAAAAGAAGTCGAAAAACAGTACAATGAAGCGATGAACAACGACAATTTACTACAGTACAGACGAGTGTACGCCCGATCCCAGCGACTTCTTCGTAAGAAGAAACGTCGTGGTTGGGTTAAGTTTTGCACCTCTCTTTCTCCCTCCACTCCGGTGTCCGCAGTATGGAAGAGCATAAACCGCTTCAGACGTGGGTGCTCTCCATCAATATCCTCCCCTATCTCTAGACAAACCGCTGAATCCTTTTTTAACAAAATTGCTCCAGCCTATGTTCCCTTGTATTCTGAATTCGTACAATCGCCTGTGGGTGTAGTGGATGACCCTTTGGGCGAACCATTCACATTGGATGAATTGAATGCGGTGCTCCGGCATGTTCGGGATTCTGCCCCGGGCATTGATGGCGTACCGTATTCATTTATCGTTCATGCCGGTACAGCTCCAAAAAAATATTTTCTTGATATTATAAATTATTGTTACTGTTCGGGTTGGGTTCCTGATCAATGGAAACTGCAAATTATAATTCCTCTTCTGAAACCCGGCAAAAATGTTGATGATCCGAATGGCCTTAGACCAATTGCCTTGTCCTCAGTCTTGGCCAAATTATTTGAACACCTGATTAAAAATAGACTTGAGTGGTTGGTCGAATCTAGGGACTTGCTGCCGAGTCATCAATTTGGTTTTAGGAAGGGACTTAGCACAATGGACAGCGTGGCAACATTAGTAACTGATGTTCGTACAGCATTTTCCAAAAATGAATCTGTTGTAGCCGCCTTCCTAGATATTTCCTCCGCATATGACAGTGTCCTTCTTCCCATTCTCAGGCAGAAACTGCAACAGCTGAGTCTCCCGGTCAAGATGGTTCAATGCATATGCGCACTTCTTATGTCGCGGTCTTTGGTGCTGAGGGTGCAGGGTGAGGTATTTGAGGAGAGATACACATGGAAGGGCCTTCCCCAAGGCTCTGTCCTTAGTCCACTTTTATACAACTTGTACACAATTGACATTGGTTCCTGCTTAAACAGAGACTGCCGCATTCTGCAATACGCTGACGATCTGGCGCTCTACGTAACCAATGATTCAATTGTGGACGCTGCTTCTTCACTCTGCCTTTCTCTGGACTCTCTGCACCAGTGGCTTCTAGATCATGGCCTGTCACTATCTGCTCCAAAAAGCTCGGCAGTATTTTTTTCTCGGAAACGTCTGATCCCTCAGGTTAATATTAAAGTTCAAGGTCAGGGCGTTCCTGTTGTTAGGAAGGCTAAATTCTTAGGGGTCTACCTTGACTCAAAGTTGACTGGAACTGACCACTTTGGTTACCTGGTCAAAAGGTGCGAAAGGGTCATTTCAATATTAAAAGTCCTTTCTGGTGTATGGTGGGGGGCTCATCCCTACACCATGAAACTAATTTACAATGCGCTAGTCCGCAGTATACTAGACTATGGCTCATTTGTTCTGATTCCTTGCAACAGGGGTGCCTTGGCAAGATTAGATATGCTCCAGTCTCAATGTCTTCGGATCATCACAGGTTGCATGAAATCCTCTCCCGTTAACGCTTTGCAGGTAGAATGTGCCGAACCTCCTTTAGCCCTGAGGAGGCAATATCTAGCTTCCCGATTCCTATCCCGAGTGTTTCCCAAAAGTTCCCACCCTCTCATCCCTAAACTCAAAGATTTAGATTCCTTATGTAGATCCTCCAAGTACTGGGAACACAAAGAAGTCCCACTAATTCTGAAAACATACCGACATATCCAAAATCTGAATTGCCCCATAACCCAGTACCCCAGATTACCCCTCTATAACTTTTCCTATGAAGTCCTTTGTTATATTCCTAAAATATATTATAATGTCGGTATTTCCAAGAAGTCCCCTTCGGCCAATTCTGCCTTCAATGCGGTGGTGGAAGAACGATGGCTTGGGTTTCAGAGATTTTTTACCGACGCTTCTAAACTAACATCAAGCGGTTACACAGGTGCTGCAGTATATTATCAAAATTCTAGAATTATTTTAAAATTTAAATGTCCAAAGGAGTCCTCTGTATTTACAGGCGAGTGTGTGGCATTATTGGAAGCGTGCCTGTTTATAGAATCCCATGATATCAGCTCAGGGGTTATCTTTTCAGACTCCCTAAGCTGCCTTCAAGTACTATCCCAAAATCCATTTAAAACCAAACTCCATAGCCCAATCATCCTAAATATTAAAAAGTCCCTTTTATCCTGTAGTATCCAACAAAAGGAGGTTCATTTAGTATGGATACCTAGCCACTGTGGTATCAAGGGCAATGAATGTGTAGACGCCCTGGCTAAAGATGCTTGCACATCAATTACAGCCGATCCTGCGCACTTCTCCCTTCAAGGGTATGACCTGCTGAACCTTCCAAAAGCGCATCTTGAGACTGCGTGGCAAGAATATTGGAACGTTTCCAGCAGGAAAAAGGGCAGATTCTTTTTTAACGTCCAACCTTTCATTCAAAGCAAGCCCTGGTATTTCCATTTTAAGAAATTTCCCAAGCACGTGATATCGGTCCTAAGCAGAATTCGTTTAGGCCATTGCTGCACGCCTGTATTCCTACGCAAAATACGCGTACAGGACTCGTCTCTATGTGAGTGTGGACTAGATGAAGGTAGCTTGGAGCACATCTTTTTCAACTGCTCCATAAACACCCCATCCTTCGACCTATACAACCGCCTCATTGAATTAAAGATTCCTGTACCAATTAACTTCCCTTCCCTTTTAACACATTCCTCTCCAGAACTGTTCCATACCCTATTAATTTACATCCTCCAAAATAATATTAAAGTGTAGACTTTGACCAATTTTGGTCACTGTCTATGTGGTTGTGGCAATATTTTAATGTATATATGTGTCGGAGACTGTCATTAGTACGGACACTAAACGTCACGCAAGCGCGCCCTCTGGTGGCGTTTCCGGTGAAACAACATTTTGGCGCGCTTGGCAGAGTCGTGGTGGTCAGCGTGGCGTCGGCGGAGCTCAGTCTTCGTTGAGTCGTCGTGTTGCACACATCTCGAAACTGCCCGGCGTCACGTCTAGTGTACCTAGTGTTGTGTTGTAGATCCATATTGTGATGTGTAAAGGTTATTGTAACGTCTATCGAATGGTAAGGTTCTTCTAACCTAACTGATGTCGGACGATAGTGCCATCCTGATGTTTCGCCTATCCGACATCAGAAGTGGGATGAAATTTGAATGCCCACATGTGTTAAGGATTGCCATGCCATTGTTCAAAAAGTGAAAAAGTGATGTGCTCGTTTGGAGTGATGTGTGGCGGTCGATGGTGGATTAGTTTCGAGAGAATTCGCCACGTGAAGACAAACTTTCTGGATTTCTGAGTGTACGATAGGCACATGCTGAATACCATGTTTTCCAGTAGGCAGAAAACAAAATAAGGAAACATCAGAATTTTGATATGGTGGTTATAGTAGAAAATTGATTAAGGATTTCAGCGATGGTACAAGTATGGTAACCACGGTTATGGTAATGGTATCGATTTCCATTGTGACATGTCAAACTAGTTAGTGAAGGTACGCTAGAAAATTAACCGATTTATCTTCTCATTTTCATGTTTCAACAATGACGGTGATTATTGTGCAATATGGCTACAAAATGGAGCATCCCAGCTGAAATCGGAGCCTGACGTGCGAACGTGAGGTCGGAGTGTTGGTGCTCCTGCATCTCCGTAGTCTGTGAACGTGAAGCCTTGCTGAACTGCGCGCCATAGCGATGTGCGCATCGTCATGCGCGTTGAGGCGTTGAGTGGAAACCCGGTGAGACCGATCCATTTTTGCTTTATGTTGAGGTTATTTGTCTTACGACATTTATAAACTTGAGAGGCAGTTTCAGTTTCGTTGATTGCGCTCCCACTGCGCTTATTAATTAGTGGAATCGTAGATAATCAGAATCAGAAACCGTGAACCTAGGTTTGATCCCAGAGTTGAAAATTATTAGTTACCTGATCTCATCAATATCCTAAAGTTAGAATATTTCAGTTTTTGCGTCATTTGATTGAATTGTGCATCAGACAATTCACAATTCAATCAGACTTTTGGTAACATTTTATGCAAAGTTGTACCAATGATGGAAACCGGGGTGACTTAGAAAAGACCCGTTGGCCTGTGTGATGGCATCGGGGTGACCAAGAAGAGACCTGTGTAAAGTCTGCGGTACTGTTGTTTTTATTGTGTTCAGTTGTACCTATGATGGGTATCGGGGTGACTTGGAAGAGACCCGTTGGCCTGTGTGACGGCATCGGGGTGACCAAGAAGAGACCTGTGTAAAGTCTGCGGTACTGTTGTTTTTATTGTGTTCAGTTGTACCTATGATGGGTATCGGGGTGACTTGGAAGAGACCCGTTGGCCTGTGTGACGACATCGGGGTGACCAGGAAGAGACCTGTGTGAATCTGTGGTACAGCTGGTGTCATGTCACTGTAGTTGTGGTCCCTAGTAGGCCAGGATGGGCTGAGAGCTCGGCTAAGGGACAACGGTCATTTGAAGCCTAGCGATTTAGTGATTTGCAAGTTGAGTCTGACTAGCAATTCGATCTTTCCTTGATTTCGTGCTTAGCATTTAATGTTACCTACATTCTAGTTTCCTCATTTAAATAGTGATTGCTATGCTTTAAATCTGTAACATGTGTATACGTCTTACTATCTTACGTAACGAGAAGGTTTGTTGCTGACCCATATGTTGTCAATATTTGATGCCTAAGCACTTTCTATTTCTGGCTTAACAGATATCATCTAAGGTGAACCGAGCCTGGAGAACAGGACGAGGTTTACTAGGCAAGCGGCGGGCGAGGTGCGCTGCAGTGGCTGTTTGCAGCGTCGTCCTCCCCCAGATTCGTCGTGGAGGCCGTATGAGTTGCGGCAGGCCAGAACATCGCGTCTTATCGCACAAGGTGAAAGCATTCTATTGCATTGAAAATGTTTAGATTGATCAGACAAAATTAGATCCGAAATTCAGAGGTCCATTTAGAGAAATCGAAGTTTTGGAAGGTGATCGTTACACATTAAAGCTTTGAATTGTAAACGTACTTACAAATTTGCTCACGATAGATTAGGAAAATGCCAGAAGGTCATGTACCAGTCGAAATTGATGTAATGGATGATCGTGTTGATAATGATGATGATCAAGTTTAGAAGGTTTGAGTAAATTAAGCTAACGGCCGTAATGTGTTCGACCGTACCAGTAGTCTCTGGCGGAGGTCGTGGTCTATGGAGACCGTAGCGTGTAACCGCAGGGGTGGTGTACACGGGCTGTCCACTGGGTGGACATGCGTACTAAGTTTTGTGTGAGAGCAATGTGATTGCTTTTCGGCTGGATAGCCGTGGCGTTAGTTTTTTTTACTTGGAGTTTTCTGTAAGCTTTGAGTATGTCTACAATTTTGGTTATGATGACGATGGTACATGGCTTTGGTATTTGTGTGTTGTGATTTAGCAGTTAAAACATTGATGACTTAGTGTAGAGCATAGTACGAAGTGTAGAGTATTTTTACTCTCCCCGTTGTGTAGTTTAATTGGAATGAGACAAGTTACTGTTGTGGTCAGGAGTGGCCGAGGTTGTACTGTGCATACTGTGCTGTGTTTGTGTTGTTGCAGATTAAACGACCACGAGGACGTGGTCAACGCAGGATGGCCGTGTCGGAGACTGTCATTAGTACGGACACTAAACGTCACGCAAGCGCGCCCTCTGGTGGCGTTTCCGGTGAAACAACATTTTGGCGCGCTTGGCAGAGTCGTGGTGGTCAGCGTGGCGTCGGCGGAGCTCAGTCTTCGTTGAGTCGTCGTGTTGCACACATCTCGAAACTGCCCGGCGTCACGTCTAGTGTACCTAGTGTTGTGTTGTAGATCCATATTGTGATGTGTAAAGGTTATTGTAACGTCTATCGAATGGTAAGGTTCTTCTAACCTAACTGATGTCGGACGATAGTGCCATCCTGATGTTTCGCCTATCCGACATATGTTTTTTTTGTGTACTAACAATTTATCAATTTTTATTTATGTGTTTGTTTCAGTGCCGTCTTACTAACTCGACAAGTTCCACAATCAGTGAAAGAACGCATTTTTCTTAAAGTTCACTATAATTTTTTTTTTAATTATTATTATTATTTTTTAATATACCTACT
This sequence comes from Helicoverpa zea, assembly GCF_022581195.2. Classification (NCBI taxonomy): domain Eukaryota; kingdom Metazoa; phylum Arthropoda; class Insecta; order Lepidoptera; family Noctuidae; genus Helicoverpa; species Helicoverpa zea. The sequence goes on from NC_061478.1 coordinate 5,213,567, forward strand.
TGCTTCTCATATCACTTGTCAGTGGCAGAATCGTCGACGTCGACATCGACGGCATCGTTTGCCAGAAGCAAAAATAGAATAGAATAGAGAATTGATGTGATGTTTTCTTTAGTTTTTATTTGTATTTGAGCGAAAGAAAGTTAGAAAAGAATTATGGAGAAAGGATTTATGAAAGATGATAGTTTTTTTGTGGCTCAATTCTTTGCTAATAACCAAGATGACACAAATATAACCTCAATAACAAACACAAACTTTACGTTCCTTTGCACAGTCTTATTTTACCGCGTACACAACTCAAAACATTACAGGTATTTTCTTTTGATTTTCTTTTGTGCCCAATGTTTAAAAATAATGTAAATGTTTAAAATGTTTGTTTTTGTATCTATATTATAAGAATACATTATTTGAATTTAAAAATCAATGACTTCTTTCTAATTAGTTTCTTCTCTTTAGATGTGCAAGGTGTTAAGGAACACATAGTATACTTTGACGTCACAGTCACGTGATCGAGCGTTTTCTGGGCAATGTTTTAAGAAAAATAGAAAAAAAAGTAAAGAGATTTAAGACGCAAAATCATAGGAGGGGTGATCTTTAAATTATTTGGAAGCTATTTAAATAGATTTTCGAAAATTGGAAACAACCCTATTGAAGGTCAATATAGCACAGTGAGATTGATGGACTAAGGAATGCTCTGGTATCTGACAAAAAAAATGTGCAAAACCATATAATATAATTCCCTGCCATATACTATATACCCATCATATAAGTCCTGCGCAAACAGTCTTTCTGCCGAGTCCTTCCATGTTTTGGAAGACATGTTAAATTGGTCACTCTTAGTTCTCACTCGAATATCTTAGACAGTCGTTACAGGTAGAAGCCAGTAAGTCTGAACACCAGTCTTACCAAGGGATATGGTGGTGCCCAGGTAACTTACTGGATTGAGGGATCAGATAGACAGACTGGTACTCAGGTGCACCCAGTCAGACTTAAAGCCGACCACAACATAGTTGGGCAAAGGCCGGACAGTCACAAGCTTATTTTTTTGTATCCATACCATCAATCCATCTATTTCTGTCCACAATGCAATTTTAACGTTAAAGATAGGCCGCAGGGGAGTAATGTGAAGCCAAACGGCCTCCAGGGAGGAATGGAGCCGTTTCCTCACGATTTATCGACTTGTTTATATTGATTATTGACGAGGAAAATGGGCTGACATTCCCATAGTCCTGATATTACACAAGTTTTAGTTTTTTTGTTGTTCAAGTCACAAACTTGTTTGTGGAAAACTACTATTTTGTGATAAAAATTTTGATTGACCCTCTGCTGGGCTGCGGCCTCCTCAACCCAAAATGAAGATACTGCGAGAATATTTGGAATAAGTTATCATAGCTTTAATAGTGCAAAAGTGCAAAGAAGGAACAAAGGGAGTGTCAGACTTTTACTGTCTAAAAAAGCCTGACATTCATACCCTCTCGCTGTAGGTGCAGTGAGAGGAACATTTAATGACATCTAAAAACAAGGTTTCCTCTAGTTTTGCACCTATAGCAGCTCAGTCATTGAATAAATATATTTTTTAAATCATTAATTTTTTTATACACAATATATAAATATTATTTCCTCCTTCATCTTATTACATAAAAACAAAAATATATTAACATCCTAATAAGAAAACAATTTGAAAAACAAATTGAAGTCTCTGTCAACTTTGCTTCAACTAATTGTTTTTCTCATCAACATGATGAGACCTCTACTAACCCCGGAAGACACAAAACACCCCCTCTAGACCCTCTCTATGACCCCCTCTTTCACCCCCCACGTAGGTTTTACAAGAAAAAACACTTACAACCAAGCAAATAGGCCTCGGTATCCTTGGCAAACTTTTAGTAGGACATCAAATTTATTTATAGACCACAAACGAAATTCAACCTTATCACGAACGCAATAAAGTTCACAGTACAAATGAATAAATATTTATTTTTCTTCTTTACACCCCTTTCTGTGACGTCATCGTTCCTTGTTCGAACTGTGGTTATTGCATTTTGAATCCTATTCTGAAGTACGAAAGTTGATAATCCTTTGCATATGTAAAAGGTTATCATCGATTGTCAAAGAGTAGTGACGTCAGAGTAGGAAAGAGAGGGGAGATATGACGTCATACTAGTTGTCTGTCGCACAGATTAAGGGAACGTAAATAGATGAAAGTCCATAAAAGTTTTGGTGTTTGTGAATAATGGTATTTTTGATGGGTATCGGGGATATAAAGAGATTTTCTTGATTCACTCTTATCTCGGAGTCCTATGTCATTAAATTGTAAGCTGTATTATAAGAACTGCGGTATTTTTATAGGTACTTATTCTACGATAATTTTTGGCTTAGATAACCAGCCTTCATTATTTATTTTGGCAAATCGTTAGTGATAGAATTCGTTTAAGGAGTAGGGGAAACGTAATTGAGACGTCTTATCTCCTGTAATATGAATGCAATACATGATGGTGTGTGATTTACCTGGCCTTATAGCCTACTCCACGCACCCGGGTAAATGTATAGCCTTCCTCGATAAGTGGGCTATTTAACACTGAAATAAACAAGTCCAAACATAACTACGATACGATGTTCCATTATGAAGTTTCAGTTGATATCTTCTGGCTCCATCATCAGATCAGTTCGACAGAACCACATTTTATCAGAACCACATACAGCTGCCAATTTTCATGACGCTACGATCCTTGGAACATGGTTGAATTAATTACCTAAGATTCCATTACATAGTTACATACAGGTCGACCTAAATTAAACATGTGAAAAATAACTGAAAATGCAAGTAAAATCACATAAAACACTAGCATGTAATAAACACTTTATCTATGAGTTGTCAATATCAGAGAGATATTAAATAATGATATCGCTCTCCACACGCAGAGACCGACACTTCATCTGATTATCACATAGGTAATGATATTTTGTCATTTTAGTGGTAATTCCCGAAATATTGCTTTCATTTATTTATTTTGTTTGGCTCTTCAACAATACATCCTACTAATATTATAAATGCGAAAGTCCGTTTTTTTGCTATGCTTTCACGCAAAAGCTACTTAACTGATCATCATGAAACATTGTACACATATTCTTGGTGGTACTAGAATGCACATAGTATACTTTTTATCAACACACCATGCGGGCAAAGCCGCGGGCGGAAGCTAGTTATCTGGACTAATATAATAAAGAAGAATAGGTTTTTGTTTGTACCCTAAAGGCTCCGAAACAATGAACCGATTTGAAAGAATCTTTCACTGTTGGGGCGCTACACTCTTCCCGAGTATCATAGGATATATTTTATCCTGGTATGGGCTGTAGTTCAAACGAGACGCGGGTGAAACCGCAGGAAAGCGCCTATCTTTATTAAAATTACCATAATAAGAAAATAAACCAACTAAAAAACTCCAAAACAAATAGACATACGAGAACCATCTAACTTCGGCTAGACATTGCAATTTCACATTAAAACTTTGCAAAACTAATACGAGTCCCGTTATGTTTGGCCTCGAGTCTTCTCCCAATGATTAAGTAAAGTGGATTGCTTTTTACTTATTTAAAACATCATCTGCCTAGCCTTTTCCCAACTATATTGTGGTCGGCTTCCAGTCTAACCAGAAGCAGCTGAGTACCAGTGCTTTACAAGAAGTGACTGCCTGTCTGACCTCCTCAACCCGGACAATCCAATACCCCTTGGTCAGACTTACTGGCTTCTGACTACCCGTAACGACTGCCAAAGATGTTCAAATGACAGCCGGGACCTACAGTTTATCGTGGCCCCCGAAACACAGTCATTGGTGTCCAAGATATATACTCAGAAAGTACACACAAACTTAGAAAATTTGCATTGGTACTTGTTTGACCTGGAATTGAAGCCATGCACTCATACTTGAGAGGTTGGTTCTTTGCCCACTAGGCCACCACGACTTATACTTTATTTTACTTTTTCAGTTTATCGTGCCCTCCGGAACACATACCTACTAAAAAGTCCAAAAGCGAATTAATGTAGGTACCTAGTATATCTAACTTCAGCCAGACATTGCAATTTCACATTAAAACTTTGCAAAACTAATATGAGTCCCGTTATGTTTGGCCTCGAGTGTACTCCCAATGATTAAGTAAAGTGGATTGCTTTTTGCTAACTTATAGATAGATATGGAGCTAGACATAATTGCTACGAAGCCTCACTGCAATATTTTTATTTTAACTATATAATTTTCGCGGTTTCAACCACGGTCCGTAGGAACTACTTTATGCTCCCGGGTAAAAAAATAAATGGGCTATCTAACACCGAAAGACAAGTTATCCCTTCGTCAAAACCATAACTCTTCTTAGCAGACTGATAAAACAGATAAAAATAATAACGACGCTTTCATACTGTTAGATATTTGAACACACTGAAAAGCGAACATCTACAAACGACATATTATAAGCGGAAAAAGTATGTTCCTGGGTTTATAGCCTTTTCATTTTTTTCAATTCGCTTGAAAAAAACAAGCGGTAAATCCGCTAGTGTGGAAAAGCTGTAACTGGATACCAAATAGTTTAAAAACATTTGAAAACTTTAAAACTCTAACCAGCCGTACCACGTTTAAGCCATGTATTCACTGAGAAACAATTGTTTATAAACACTGTTTCAGAAACAAAATATACGTGTTTCTGAAACAAATAATTTTGTTTCAGAAACATATAATTTTGTTTTTGTGGACGATGTGAACGGCAGAATTTCCGAAACATTGTTGCTGTAAACATCTACGTGATGTTTCAGAAACTGTGTATCTGAAACATTGTTTCCCAGTGAATACGTGGCTTTAAAAAGCGCTCACATTAAATAATTTGTAGCATAGTTAGAGGTATATAGCATTATCAAAAGTTCCATAATAATATGAGAAAAGTTTAGTATTCCCAACAAAGTAGCAGAAATAGCTACAATGCAGTAGTTATTTGTGTAACTTCATCCACTTTATAGTTTATAACGACCCATACTGTGTAGTAGGTAGTTTTTATGAAAATATCATATTTGTTTTAACTAGCTTTTAACCCAAAGCGTTACTTGAGCTACTTAAAGTAAAAGTTGTGTTTCCAATTACGTTTTTAAAGTTCTATAAATCTATCAAAATTTTAAATAATGTCAAGCGTTGTGTTAGTAATCTATTGCAGTGCTTATACCTAGGTAAAGATAAGATAGATAAAAAAATTATAAAATCTTGAATGATATAAAATAAGCGATTTAAATTACCATGAAGAAAATGTCTTTATACCATTTAAAATATACAATAGTAAAGGGCCTACTAGTTATTTAGAACATAATACAAAATGTATATACCTAGTTACTTTATAAATCTGTACCAAGTCTTCAGGTAACCAGCTCATTATTAGCTAAAGACTTACTTAAAGTTAACATAAACTTACCCCGTCAGAACTCTGCTTTTTAACTTCGCAGAACTCTTTGAGAACATCTTGGAGTTTCTTGGTGGAATCTGTGAACAAATAGCTTTAATTATTATCACAGCTTATGAAGGCCTTTTAATAAAATTAAATTAAAATCAGACTTGCTAAGCTTCTCGTTTTGTAATATAAGTGTAGATAGTAGAAAACTTTCATCTTTTCCCAACTATGTTGGGTTCGGCTTCCAGTCAAAATTGATGCAGCTGAGTACCAGTGTTTTACAACTGCCTATCTTTTTTTTAACGACGTCAAAAATCATCAAATGAACCCTCCCGCTGTGGGTTAGCAGCGGCGAGGGAGTGACAGACTCTTACTGACTAAAAACCGTCGTGTTCCGTCGTAGGCCTTTTATGTGCCAGGGCCGCGGTTACTCGCGCGAACAATCCCGATCTCAACCCCGGCAACCCAATTCTCCCAGGTAAGACTGTTTGTCAGACTTAGTGGCTGCTGACTTGTAACGACTAGCATATAGATGTTTAATTACAACCCGGACCCACAGTTTAACGTGCCTTCCAAAACATTTCCTTGTAATCATTGTCATTGGTGTCCAAGATATACTTAGCAAGTAAAAACAAACTTTTGCCTAAACTACTTTAATTTTTTCATGAAGATTTGATAAGTTTCATTTATATAGAAACCATGTTAACTTGTAATAACCTCATAAATATACATAGGTCAACTTGACACTCATAAACTGACATACCTACAAGCTTATTTGACCGAAAGCTTTTAATATCAATTAGTACAGTTCGGGCAGCGTAGTTCAATATGCTAACATACTTTTACTTATGACTAGTAATTGCGAATTTACCTAGTTTGACAGGGTTGACTTGAAAAAATATACAATAATATTTAACGGTGATAACTGCATCCCGTGATCGATAAAACATACTCTAAGCTACCCGGAGATAGCGTAGCTTTCCAAAAGAGAAAGAGTTTTTCACTTCGGTCCAGTAATTTAGTTGTTTTTGGGTAGAAATGAATAAACAAAAAATGTTTCCCACTTAATAATATTATCATATATTAGTCGAGCCTAAAGAATTAACGGTTTATTAGGTATGTTATTCGATTCAAAATATTCCAGTCATAATGTAACTTGATTAGAAAGATAGTAGTCAGCAAAACTATAAAACTGATGACTTTGGGAACACCTAAAAAGTATAAGTTTTCTGATACTTATTTTAAAAACCAAATATGTATATAAATTTTTTCAGAGACACCCCTATATCCGTATCTAAATTGGCTAAGTGCGAAACTTTAATTCACTAAAACACGGGCCTTGGGTCCTCCACATATATAATTGGATTGAATTACTTCCAGCGGACTATTACATTATTGGACTTCATATACCATGTAGCGATGTTTTTACTTGATGTTCTACTATCATCATCGCTATATTGAGCGGTGACCGCAGAAATTGGAGGAAAAACATATAAGAACTAGGTATATTGGTTGTTTGGTTTCTTCGCTTCGTTTCACTTTGGTGAGAGTCCAGGCCTTAAAAATGGCACAGAAGGACTTAATCTTCTGGGTAAAGAAACTAAAAAAATCACTTTGTCTGATTTCAAATAGAAATTGTCTGAATTCAAATGATCTTTTTTTTCTTTATATTTGAGATGCAGATCTTTTACAACTTATAGATGCGATAGTAGTTATACATCTGTCACGATTCCACGCCAAAACTATTTTACCAATTTATATAAAATGTCGTAAACAGAAAGTTTATATTTAGAGCCTACGAAAGGACATTTTTTTTGTGACTAATCCTTACTTATTTTTTTATTTATAGTTACGTAGTTTTTCGACTAACACCAGCTGTCTGGCATAATGCTTGTGTTGTGTCAAACTATACATATAATAAATCTGTAGAAAAGTAATTTTTGTACATTGAAGAAATTGATAAAAAAAAATAGCCAGCATTTTAAAGGATAACTAACAGAACCCATTTCCATCATTTTTGTCTGTTTGTCTGTTTATCTGTTTGTTTGTTCGGGATTCACGTAAAATCTACGAATTAAATGCAGACAATGCTTATATACAAAAATTCTACGTAACTTGGGGTATTACTTAGTTTTTGTTTCATCGAAATCGGTTCACTCTAACAAAAGATATGATTAATTTTGTGAATTCAAGATGTAAAATATTACGACACGCAATCTATTTGTCAAAACTGTACATTTGAATGTTGTACTTATATTAGTTGATCGGCCTTTTATTAATGTTTACACAGAAAATCACACCTGTATAAGTAACTTCGGAAGAAAAAAAAAATATGAAAATTTTGTTTAGCCAAGGTTAAAGTAGCTCCATCTGTGGTAAATAAAATACATCAAATTTGTCAAAGGAGCGAGGTGGTAAATGACAATTAATTACCATACATTCTTTATAGAGGATTATTATTTCAACAGATGGAGTTGTGTATTTTCCCTAATTCACCATATTTTAACACGTAGTGTAATTTTTCGATAGACATTTCAATAGTGTTTGTCAGTTTGCCGTGCCACATCAAAATCCAACTATAATTATTACCTTGATGAAAAGAAAATTAATAGTTCTCAGCCAAATTTAAAACGGTGCCATCTAAATTATTTTTTGAACATTATGTCAAAAATGATGACTTTAGTGGAACAATTAATTATCATTTAAAGTTACAGATGGAGTTCATATCAGGATTTTTTCATAAACATAGTTTAGCTTATCTTCCACTAATGTGGTGGCCTTAAAACAAATTACTTTGAGTGAGTAGTATTAAGTAGACCTTAATTATTTTTTCTGATGCAAAATATGTAAACTTAACCCTAGAAGAAATGAGGATCTATCTCTCGCAAGCGCTGCTAAGCGTGAGGAAGGTAATGTAGGATTCTGTAGCTTTAAAAACAAGCCCAGATACAAAGTGCAGATAAGAAATGGGAGCTCTCTCTATTTAACACCATACACACGTAAAATGCTTTATGCGTCTGAAAACGTACAAATTACGCGCCGCATACCAGAGATCCCGCATACCAAATACACTGTTCACGATTACGAACAGTCTCAGTAAGACCCGAGCCAAGTCTCATCATCCTCCGAGCCTTTTTCCCAAACTATGTTGGGGTCGGCTTCCAGTCTAAACGGATGTAGCTGAGTACTAGTGCTTTACAAGGAGCGACTGCCCTGCCTGACCTCCTCAACCCAGTTACCCGGGCAACCCAATACCCCTTGGTTAGACTGGTGTCAGACTTACTGGCTTCTGACTACCCGTAACGACTGCCAAGGATGTTCTATGACAGCCGGGACCTACAGTTTAACGTGCCATCCGAAACACAGTCATTGGTGTCTAAGATATACTTAGAAAGTACATACAAACTTAGAAAAGTTGCATTGGTACTTGCCTGACCTGGAATCGAACCCGCGCCCTCATACTCGAGAGGTTGGTTCTTTGCCCACTAGGCCACCACGCCTTCCATTCCTTACCCGAGCCAAGTCTAAAAACCCTAAAAAACACCTTTTATATAAAACTACGTTTGATGTCATTTAATCACAAAGACAAAATTGTTCTCTGTTGCTAATCCTATCCACCTATATCCTATCCTAATCCAGAATGCATTGCAGGTGTGCATTGCACAAAAACCAATGGTATCCTATTCGAGAAGTCAAAAGAGTTGACCTGCCAACGTCAGCTTCTGCGCTAAGCAAGTGTTCTTAATAGTACCATCAGAATTACATCGTTGAATGAGGTGAATAAATTTTCAGAAACCACAATAACAGTAGGAGCCAAAGCGTATTATCGCTTCATAGAGCTCTGATTGGCCCCAGGTGACCAAGTCAGGTCTGATTTGTTCGTTCATCAGATCTTTGAAAGTGTTTCGGTGGATACTTACTGTCGTCCTGTTTACGTGTGACACAAAATATGGTATATAAACGTCCTCCGCAAGAGCGAAATTTTCCCGGTGTGCGGTAGTGACGCACAGTATACAACACTTATGTTTCTTTTGATTTGTTGGCTCCACCAAGAAATGACAAATTGCGAGCGTACATTCTGAAAATCTTGGCAAAACTACAGGTTTCAAGTACGAACACATGAAGTGGACTCTCACAGATACGTACATTTTGCCTATTCGTGAACTAATGCAAACATTTCGGTGGAGTCCCGGCTTAGGCCTCCCCCACATTAGGCGTGCGCGATCCTCGGGCGTGTGAGTAGCGCGGGCGCCGCGCGTGCGTCGCGAGCGCGTTGCGTGAGCGTCGCGTTTTGCTGCCCTGCGGCATTTGCAGCGCGCTCGCGGCGCGCACGCGCCGCTCTCCTTGACGTTTAACTGCTAAGGCGTTTAGCGGGCGGTGGGGATAGCGGGGGGGGTAAGAACGCAACACGAGCGCCGCGTGCTCGCCGCGAGCGCGTCGCTTGCACTCTTCACACATGCCGCAGGGCAGCAAAACGCGACGTTCACGCAGCGCGCTCGCGACGCCCGCGCTACTCACACGCCCGAGGATCGCGCACTTCTAATGTGGGGTCAACCTTACCATGAGTAAGAAAAACTATCCTACCCTATGCGCCTGCTGATGATAATGACTCATTTTATCATCCATCCAGCTATTCCCCAACTATGTTGGTGTTGGCTTCCAGTCACCGAATCTGTTTGAGTACCAATATTTTGCTTGGAACGACTACCTATCTACAATCCAGTCAACTACACAAGACGATATCCATATTATGGTAAGACTGACAGACTTTCTGGCTTCTGATTAGTCGCATTAGCTGCAGAAAATGTACAAATGACAGCTTTGTCAGACTCAAGGCATGTAGACATAGATTATAGCTGTTTCCTGTGAAAATTACTTACGCACCATACGTAATAATTTTCCAAATTGGCTGAACAACGTCACAAACTTTACTTTTTTTGTTTAGATAAATGCCTAAGTAGCATTTTGTTCCATTTAAGAGTACACATTTAGTTCCAAGGTGAACTTAAAGCATTACTACAGTTCACTCGTGATGTATTAGCTGCATTATTGCAATTAATTACACCTATACCTGTCTAAGGGACTTATAGGAGTGTAGAGTAATACTTTTATACGGTTATGGGTGTTATAATACTCTAACAACTATCCTTTAGTCAGCTTTCTGACTAAGAGCATTATAGGAGGGTAGAGATACGGCAACCGCTGTTTAACGGCCTACTTGTTCGATGTTATAGAGCTAGCATTTTAATAGAACACTTCTGGTCATTTATAAAGCCAAAGGCTGTTATGTTTACTTGTTTTAGACTGTTATACAGCCAGTAGCTGTATTAGGACTTGTTTGTGATACTTAAAATAACCTTTTTTTACTATCTGTACAGAAGTGTTTAAATGATTCACATGTGGACTGTAGGCTGTTAGAAGGACTATATAACAGTTCACATAGCCGTATTTCATTTCCACCATTTTGTTCTACGTAACCTAAAATATTTACCAAATAAATCTACAAGATTAATGCAGATTTATCACAAAATACGCAGATAGAGCGAATGAGTTTGGTTTCATGTTAAAATTAATTATCGAAGTATAATTATAATGCCAATAAAATATCAAAAACTGAATATGAAAATTTTCCTCTCAGCCAGTTTTAAATATTTCAAAATGAATAAAGCGTTTTTACAGAGGCGCGTGAAAATTTTAGTTGTAAATATGTATACATTTCACGATAAAGTTGCATTCCCATGGCATTAACATGATATAGTACATAAAATAGGTACTACCGCGTGTTATATTATAATAATAATCCGCCAGAGTTAGTTTGCCCCGAATCCGTGCACTCCGTACAATTGTCAAACTAATACATTAAAATGTAGAAATAATTTAGGACACAAGTGAATTTAAGGTAGCTTACTGGAGTACTTTTGTCCGATTTTAACTGTGAAGGCTGTGTATTTAGCCACTTATTACCCTTTATTACACTCATGTACGTTGTATGGTTCACACTGCGTTCCATATAGTGCCGTAAGTCAGCCTTAAGTCCGATGTTACTACTTAAACTGCTATTATAATGCTATTATACTTCTAATGTACAGCCATAGTGAACTTAAGGCTGTCTAATTTGTGCCCAAACTGGTTCAATAAAAGCATTATAGCAAGCTATACAGCTCATATACAGCTGACATACACAGCTTGTAGAGTACATGTGAACGACTAGACATCTTATATAGAACCCCGAATGCTACTTGGGTGGTCACATCCACAACACAACCTTGATCAATGAATCTATGCGACTGCTAAGTGCTAATCCTAATTATACTGTCACGTGAAAGAATGCACCTACGGGATAAGTAGTATTTTGACGATTCTATATTGCCCACGCAGACGAAGTTGCGGGCAACAGCTAGTAAGTAAATAAATTTGTCTTTCTTTCTTCTTCTTCTTACATACGCTTTTATCCAGATGCTTGAAATAATTCCCTCAGGATAACAGCTAGCTCCATCTTCAGACCCGCCGTTTCACACGGGATATAATGCAATATCATAACCCGGTTACAGCAGTTACTACTCTGCGCAGTCGGTACATGTAAGGCAGGACTTTATCTAGTCGCGTCATATGATGTCATTTCGTTAGCTTTGGCTGAAGGTGTTTTATATATGTACTTTCTTGCTTGGAGTTCTATTGCCTGTATATTGGAGTGTAGTAAGAAGGAAATTGTTGGGGTATATCTTTTAATTTATCTTATCTTCTAACTGCTGTAGAATAAAGATAATAGCGTTTGCGCACACAAGTGCACTCTCTCTTCCCTCACTCTCATAGTCCGTATGGGACGACAATCCGACACGGCTAGTAGAAAATATTTACCTTTTATCTATATTTAATGCGAAAAGAATCGTATATGTTTGTCATACACACCAAAACCATGCTGTTACTGTTACCCAGATTTAAATGAAATTTCGTATACAGGAAGTTTATACTTAGAGCCTACGAATGGACATACGCATTTATCCAGACGCGCGAAATAGTTCTCTCGGTACTCAGGTAGAACAGCTGGTTTCATCTTCAGGCCCGTATTTCACACGGAATATAATGCAATATCATAACCCAGTTACAGCAGTTACTACTCTGCGCAGTCGGGACATGTAAGGCAGGACTTTATCTAATTATGTTGAGGAAGTCGAGTCATATTTAGTGACGTCACTTCGTTAGCTTCGGCTGAAGGTGTTATATGTTTTTGCTTACCAAGCTTCAATATACTGTGTTGCCAGTATATTACTACTGTAGTATAATATTAATAGCGTTTTGCGTACACACATCTGCATTCTCTGTTACCCCATTCTCATAGTCCATATGGGTCGGCAATCCGACACGACCGGAGAGAGATCAGGCGCAGGACCGACATTAACGTGCTCTCCGATGCACGGGTGTATCAATCACCAACTTCCAGGGCTGATTTGTGATCACGCCTTTATTCACTTTGGATTGCCAACAGAGGCTGCACAAATACCTACATCAATATAATATTTTAACAGATCTAAATGCACGACTAAATCTTGCGATTTAGTTAACGATTTATCGCGTTCGATACAAAATACACGTCTAAGTAGATGGCAGAAGCACATAAGTACAAAAATCACAGCAGTTCGAAGCCGGTGCGCGAGCGGGGCATCCGCCAGATCTGTTGCATGTACCATGGGTCAGAGCATCGAAGTAATAAATGTGTACTCACATGAGGTCAACTCCTGCAACTGCTGGAACTCTGCGGGCGACAGCTTGTCCCACTGGAAGCTGCTGCCCGCGTGCACCATTTCTGTCTATAACAGATGATAAGTGTGTACTCACTTGAGGTCAACTCCTGCAACTGCTGGAACTCTGCGGGCGACAGCTTGTCCCACTGGAAGCTGCTGCCCGCGTGCACCATTTCTGTCTATAACAGATAATAAGTGTGTACTCACATGAGGTCAACTCCTGCAACTGCTGGAACTCTGCGGGCGACAGCTTGTCCCACTGGAAGCTGCTGCCCGCGTGCACCATTTCTGTCTATAACAATAGAAAAACATTAGTTAGCAAGTGAAATTACTTAGAGGCCAGTGGTTCATCATCTTTGTCTGCAAAAATACGAAACACATAATTTACTAAATTAATCCGTTAAAGGGGGGAGGCTGGGGGCTTGTGGTTGGAGGTGAAAGACCTAGGCTAGCGGTTCTACCTCTAAATTACTTGTTTTCTATGTTCAACTTCATGAGAAACCTCAAACTTACTCACATACTCCTGGCATGCCCCTTATTATGTACACGTAAATGAAAAATGAAATTCTTTTATGTAGTTGAGGGACTTAAAACACACAATTCGGCTCCAAACACGAATAAAAACTTTATTTTCATTTAGTAACTATAGCTGGTTAAACACCGCGAATATTAGTTTCTAATGACCACACGTGTTGATAAGGTCATTCGTTCATTTTATCAGCAATATGCCATTCTCAGAACACAAACATGAAAGGAAAACTCTGTGAAACAAAACATAATCTTCTCCCAGCTACACGAGGCCGGTAATATCTTGTAAGTGGTACATCTTGACTGTTATGATAGATGGTCGCGTCGAGAAAGCTCAGTTTATATGAAATCTTTTATTACTTTGTACTAAATGTAAACCTGTTTTTTATTAATTTTGTTGTTAAGTAGTAATGTTTTTCATTAAGTGTTGTTTTTGAGAGCCTACAAATAGAAAGCAAGTTAAAACATTAATAAATAAACACAAGTAGGTATGAATATGTAAAAAAAAAAAAAAAAAAGTTAAAACAATAGTACATAGTGACTTCATTCCGAACCCGGGTAAAATATAGCCTATGTTACTCGGGAAGAGTGTAGCCTAACAGTGAAAGAGCCGAGTGTTTCGAAGCCTTTAAGGTAAACACAAATAAATAAATGTTTCCTTTTTATTGTTATTAGTATAGATAAGTAAATAGTAAGAGACAAGGGGATGTTATTTCCCCGAAACTGTTCACTAATGCAATGGAGGATATGTTCAAGACGCTGAACTGGAAAGGACGCGGCATCAGCATCAATGGCGAACACATCTCTCACTTGCGATTTGCTGACGATATCGTCATCATGGCGGAAACGCTGTAGGACCTACAACAGATGCTGAACGACCTGGCTGAATCTTCTCTACGCATCGGCCTACGGATGAACTTGGACAAAACCAAGGTCATGTTCAATGAACATGTTCTACCGGAACCGATTGCGATACACGGCGCCGTTCTCGAAGTTGTTCGGAAATATGTATACCTCGGGCAGACATTGCAGTTAGGTAGAAACAACTTTGAGGACGAGGTGAATAGGAGAATTCAGTTGGGTTGGGCTGCATTTGGGAAGCTACGTCGAGTCCTAACATCGTCGATCCCACAGTGCCTAAAGACAAAAGTCTTCAATCAGTGCGTCCTACCTGTCATGACTTACGGAGCCGAAACATGGACACTGTCGGTACGGCTGGTTCACAAGTTTAAAGTCGCTCAGCGGGCTATGGAAAGGGCCATGCTCGGCATTTCTCTGAGGGATCGCATCAGAAATGAGGAAAATCCGTCAGAGAACCAAGGTCATCGACATAGCCCACCGAATCAGCAAGCTGAAATGGCAGTGGGCTGGCCATATTAGCCGAAGAACCGATAACCGTTGGGGTAAACGAGTTCTAGGGTGGAGACCACGCCTCGGCAAACGTAGTGTAGGACGTCCTCAGGCACGGTGGAGTGATGACTTGCGCAAGACGGCTGGCAGGAGCTGGATGCGATCATCATCAGCCTATCGCAGTCCACTGCTGGACATAGGCCTCTCCAAGTGCACGCCACTGAGATCGATAAATCTTGTATACTTAGTACTAAATATAAGTCTGCTTTATTATTGATTGTAGGTATTTTTATCACACAAAATAATGTTTTTGAGAGCCTACAAATAGAAAGCAGGTGAAAAAATTGTGACTTCTCTTCGCACCCAGGTAAAATATAGCTTAAGTTAGTTTACGGTAAGAGTGTAGATTCCCATCAGTATAATAATGTTTTAAATCGGTTCAGTAGTTTCGGAGCCTTCAAGGTACAAATGAACAAAAAAAATCAATCCTCTTTATTATATCCATAGATATAGGATGTTCACAAATTGCACTGCCGCGTACAAAACGCCGGGACGCTATGGCCTCTTACTCGCAAAAAAGTTGACATATTGGTACTTCATTTTCTATCTCTTTTTCTCTCGGGTGATTTGCACTTGATTATAGTTTCTCGCTCCCACGCTTCATGTATCTTGTAAGCGCAGGGTGCGAACCTATTTTAAATCTATGATTATATCAGTATGAGTATTATAGTATAATCTTCTCTCAGCAACACGAGGCCGGTAATATCTTGTAAGTGGTACATCTTGACCGTTATGATGGATGGTCGCGTCGTAAGCTCTTGTATTACTAGTACTACATGTTCAGCTTCAGTTTCTATTCGATTTTTTATAATTCTTTGTTTATGTAAGTCATTGAACATCCTTGACAGTCGACGGGTAATCAGAAGCCAGTAAGTGTGACACCAGTCTAACCAAGGGGTATTGGGTTGCCCGGGTAACTGGGTTGACGAGGTCAGATAAGCAGTCGCTCCTTGTAAAACACTGGTACTCAGCTGAATCCGGCTAGACTGGAAGCCGACGCAAACATAATGGGGAAAAGGCTCGGAGGAGGATGACGAGGATGTAAGGATTTGTAGTACAGAAGTAAGATTTAAATAAAATTTAAACGTACGAATAGCAAGGAAGATAAATCTTTCAGGCGCTTATTTAGTTACATTAGATGTCAAAAAGCCCCCACACACTGCAAATTTTTAGTCTCCCGATAGTTTGAGCAGGCTCATAATTCAGTAGTATTCAGTAACACTTGAATGGAAGTACGCTAATTACAACCATTAGTTGTCCGACTGATTGAAAAGTTCTAAAATCTATTAGCCAACAGTATAATCTACAGAGTACAGCAACTCTTATTACAAAGCATCTCTTTACAAACTCAAACAAAAGATAATCAATCTTTCACAGCTCATTAACTCCAATTAAGATACCACAAAACAATGATCTATTTAAAATCCAAAAACTTTTGTTATCCCAAACAAAAATCCAATTAGGGTTCTATTTTCATCCCCCATTATTTAAAAATAGAATTCGGAACAGCTTATCGCCCACATCCCATCCACCCCTTAGGGGTATCCGCACACTTGAAACTAAACAGTCGGCCGAGAGTTGGCCCGATGGTAGATTTTTTTTGGTTAAAGAAAATCGTAAATTCAATCAAGTTTTTAGTCGGTATGATACCGGCCAAAAAGTCGTGGTGGCTTGGTAAGTAAAGAACCAACCTCCCAAGTATGAGTGTGTATGGGTCAGGCAAGTAACAATGCAACTTTTCTACCTCTAAGTTTTTATGTACTTTCTAAGTGTTCTTGGACACCAATGACTGTGTTTCGGGCGGCAAGTAAAACTGTAGGTCCCGGCTGTCATTTGAACATCTTTAGTAGTCGTTACGAGTAGTCAGAAGCCAGAAAGTCTGACAACTAGTCTAATTGAGGGGTATGAGATTTCGAGAAGGAGGAGGCGGAACGCCAGAGAGTTCGCACCTCTCATCCCGGCCGCCGAGCTGGACCAGGTAGACACCATGGACGCCGGGTGTCGCGAGATGACTCCCGGCCACCGTAGGCGTGGGTCTGTAGGCGGTGAGTTCGGGTGGCTCATCGTCCCTCTGTCTGCTTAGACGACAGACCCGTGTCGACGGCGCGCGTTGTTCCACGCGCTCCTCAAAGAGATGTCAGCAACCCCAGCGGGGCCCAGCAGGGCCAAGGCCTGCCGGGGCTGCGGGTTGTTCGAAAGAGATACCGCGGCCCTGGTACATAAAAGGCCTATGACGGAACACGACGGTTTTAAGTCAGTAAGAGTCTGACATTCCCTCACCGCTGCTAACCCACAGCGGGAGGGGTCATTTGATGATTTTTAACGTCGGGAAAAAAAAAAAAAAAAAAAAGGGGTATGAGATTGTCCGGGTAACTGGGTTGTGGAGGTCAGATAGGCAGTCGCTCCTTGTAAAACACTGGTACTTAGCATCTGCTAAGACTGGAGCCGAACCCAACATAGTTAGGAAAAGGCTCGAAAGATGATGATACCGGCCAAATACCTGAACGTTGTTATGTGTATACTACCATTCATTTCCATACTGATTTATGAACCCAAACAAACTATCGGCCGACTAAAAGTTTGCAGTATGAGGCTACACTTAGCGTAGGTTGGAAACTAACACCCTGTTTATGTTTGGGCCTTGGTGAAACTGCTTCTAAATACCGATATCAAGGATTCCATTCACGGAGTAAGGAAATATGAGCGGAGATACCATAATGCAGGTAGGTCAGTCTTCTAGGTCAAATAAGTATGGTGGGCATGACCACAAGATCAGTTACGAGTGAACTATTGAGGCGTTCGGGTTCTTTGAGACATTTGTCAACGATTTTTGGTATTACAAAAAAAAAAACGGGTCCAGAGAAGGCGTAAAAGGGCTTTATCAGTAACGTTCCTCGTTCCCCTCTCACCCGTATTTTGGCGCGCTACGTTCTTAGGAGATTTTCCGTTATGGCGCCTCCGCTAGTTATTTTGTTCTCCATGATTCCATCGCACTTCGGGTGACATCGGAAAACTTCGGGAATGCTCGGAGATATTTTTAGGATGAGATAATAAATTATCTTTCGAAGCCTTGAGACTTGGATCTGTTGCTTCTAAGGCTTTAGTATATTTTGAATAATATTAGAAGTAGGAGTTAAGCAAAGGTTGTCGTTTTAGGAAATTGGCTTGGAGATTTGTAATACATACATCTATCTTTATGTAAACGAGTAAGTTCGTATGCAAAAAATACTTGGAGGAATATAGTAGAAATAGAAGGAATATAGAATATATTATATACAAAATACCCGACTGCACACTAAAAAAAGAGTAAAACAAGCCCCACAATAATATTTAATTTATAAATATTGATGGAAAGCATCGCAGGCGAATTGTTGCATTTTGAGAAAAAACGTATCCTATATTAATTATTACTCCCGTGATTGAAATGAATCTAATGATACCGCATACATATTTTTTTAAAGGGAAATTTAGAAAAAATATCCCGTGGGACTTTTAGGATAAAATGTATCCTATGACACTCCCGTAATCAAGACAAATCTAACGATACCTCATACATCAAAATCCATCAAGCCGTTTAGGCTACAGGAGGTCACAAAGGAACAGACATACATACATACTTACATACACTCGAAAAACATTACCCTCCTTCTTTGGCAGTCGGGTAAAAAGAATATACGCCCTCATGCAAAAAAATACGAATGAATGAAATGAATTATTTTTAGTAACTTCACAGCTAGTTTGTTTGCTTGCTTGAATGCTCTAACCTCAGAAACTAATAGTCCGATTTCAACAATTCTTTCAGTGTTAGATACCAAAATCGATGCTGCTATTTATCCATATCATATTATTATAAGCTGCTATCTTTTCGGGTGCGGTAATTAGTACCCTCAGTAAGCGGGAAAAACCACTTATACCAGCTATAGTAACCCATAATATATTGTCTATTTAAGCTTCACCGCAGTCGGGTAAAAATGAAAATATTATTCTATTTATTAGTGTCGGCATATTCCTTGTCGCCAGATAGTGACGAAAACCATTTTCGTCACTTTTCCCTAACAAGACATGGGTCGAGGAAAATGGTGACAAAAATATTATGGCAACTACATATATAAAAATATTACGTTATAGTGTTTGTTTGATCCTGTGGGGAGGTTTAACTAACTGCCAGTCATCTGGTAGTCTTTTCAGTAAGCATTATTATAAAAGACATGGTTTCTTGGTACTAATAATTTAAGAAAAGAGAACTTCGTCCACCAGTTTGATTTTTATTTGTTTGTTAAGAAGCAAAAGAAACTTGAAATGATGTTTTCTGACATTCTAAAAAAACCGAGCTTGAATTAGCCCCAAAGCTTACATTCAAAACAGAATGAATTAAGTAAGATGCACTTCATTTAGATAAGAATTCAACAATCGTTTCTATCTCTTGTAAACAAATCGATAGATAAGTAATTAAAGTCTACAAATAATAGGTAACTCACTTTAGTTGCAGTCATGTTGGTGACCTCAGATCCTCATGTTGGCGTTAAACACGTCATCATCTGGAAATAAAAGAAATACACATTGAAAAAAAATGCAATTATCACTATGCAGGAAATAGTTATCTCGAGAAGTGAGTGAAATCGATGATGATTTAATGATTACTATCGTCCATTTGAGTAGGTTATATGAGAGCAAACAATATTGATACTACTTTATACACAAGTACATGCAATATATGATTTAATGTTACAATATTTTTGTATATCATTGTCTATATGCCTGATTCAAATAAATAAATAAAAGAGATCAACTACGGCTACGAAAGAATAAGAAGGTAATTGTTATTATTATTATTTATATAAAAAAGTTAAGTGCCTACTCAAATGAACTATAGTCCCGGATCCCAAAGATCATTCAACCATCTTATTCTGAAAGACGAATCATTCGATCAAAGATAGAAACATTAATTTCTCTTAACCCTTAAAACAGCAATGAAATGTATAGTAACGTTAAACCCGTAGGAATCTGGTCTTTGCTATACAAAATAGGTAAATATTTGGCGTATAATCTTGTAAACGTTGTTACTCAAGGGAGGGTATGAAAAGGTGCGAGCTGTTTTTCAGGGTTGCTAGTTATTTAAATTTTATAAAAGTAGTTTTTTTTTGGTAGGTGGTTTTTGACTGCAATTTCATAATGACGGACATAAAGTAATTGCAGATTTATCATATTTAAAAAAATATTTAAATTTATGTTTTATTTTTCTTTAGCGTTGACATTTAGTTCATTAGCCTTAAACTATATGTGTGCCACATATAATTTAAATCTGTTCTGTATTTTCGACGCGACATACAGCAGAGTTTTTTCGTATCTATAATATTAATAAGATTTACGGTTTCAAAGAAACAGACCATACACTAGACACATCTAATTAATAATACATAGTAATATAGTATAGTACACTAAATAGTCAAAAAATTATACGATGGGTATTCCAGTTTACTTTTTAACCGTTTTTTTTTCCCAATTCCCACCACTTAGCAAAGATCCCAATACCCCGCCAACCCTATTTAGCAGACCCTTCGGACCAACTATTTCTGTAACCCTGTCACGAGCCATTTTATTTGATCTATGAATCGATTATAATGGCTGAGAAGTACTAACTTCCCGCTCCTGGTAAAAAATAACTTTTAGCCAACCCGATAAGAAAGGGACTTACTAACACTGAAAGAATTTTCCAAATCGGTTCGGTAGTTCCTGAGATTAACACATCCAAAGAAAAAAAATCTTCAGCTACATAATAAGTATTAGCTATTAGTAGAAATTACGGTTACTGAAAATGAACCTATAAAAGAACTATACTAACTATTTAAAAAATTTATAAATATCTACATCCAGTTTTCTTTTTAACCGTTTATTTTTCTCAATTCCTACCACTTAGCAAAGATTCCAAAACCTCGCCAACCCTATTTAGCAGACCCTTCGGACCCACTATTTCTGTAACCCTGTCACGAGCCATTTTATTTGATCTATGAATCGATTATAATGGTTAGGATAACGATGACCAGAGTGCTGATTCCGAGTTTTAACAGCATTCGCAACTCGATACGTAATTATAAGTCTATTGAAATAAAGAGTCGTATGCTATGTCACATGATTTAGGTATTACTTCTTCTTTTATTTTGCCGGTTAATAATGATTACACTCGCAAAAGTGAGCTCAAGTGTAATACGACCAAGTACTGATGACGGTCTTTATTAAATAAACAATTCTATGATAAGTGCTACGTGATTCAATGGTATGATAATCTTCGCATCGAAAAAATTTACTTGCAAAACTCGCACTAGGCACTCTGCACATTTGAGGGTTAGACTGTGTTTATCTCGGTTTTCTTTTGTTTTTTTCGGTGGGTAAAGGGTTAGATTTAGACTTGAATTTAAAATTTTGAGTCATGAAGCATTTTGTTATCTATACTAATATTATAAAGAGGAAAACTTTGTTTGTTTGGTTGTAATGGATAAACTCAAAAACTACTGGACCGATTTTAAATATTCTTTCACCATTAGAAAGCTATATTATCTGCGAGTAATATAGGCTCTATTTTATCCCGGTGCGGGCAGTAGCTCCCACGGGACGCGGGTGAAACCGCGGGCAAAACGGCTAGTTATACAAAGAAAATAATTGGAAGTCAGCAAATATTTGTTAACGTTATCTGGATTGCAATAAAGGAGATTGGGCAAGAATGTATGAAGTTTGGTCCAAATGTCCACCACGAACGAGACCTATATAATTAAATAGTCCACTTAATTTAGAGTAACTTTTACTAAGAAAGTAAAAAAAAAACAATGCCAAAAAAAAGTTATAGCCAAAAATGTATTCTTAATTTTCGGTACTTTTTGTATGTTATCATTATTATTTTTTGTTTTATTCCACTTCCATTTCCGCACTTTATCTAAAACTAAGATGAGTAAGACACATTTGCATATAAACAACCCATATTTTTTGCCCGATGGATGTACGAATCACTAACCAATTTAGGCGCCAGAAGCGCCGGCGAAGGCGAAGTGCTTGAATATACTCAGCGGTGCCTGGATCTAAGAAAGTTCGATGTAACTGGTGGTGTCTTCTCTCTAATAATGAACAATTCTATTTTGTCAGAAGTTACAGAAAGTACGAAAATCGAACATCACGAAAAGTAATTGAAAAAATGAAATTGAAAAAATCTATAAAATGTTTTATTTGATTTTGCTATAACTTTTTTCTGGCATTATATTTTTTTTTACTTTCATAACAAAAAATGTTCTATATTTAACGGGCTATCTAGCCATATAGGACTCGTTCGTGGTGGACATTTGGACCGGAATCGCCCATTGTCCTTTTATAATTTAATTACTCTTTAAGAGTCATCAAAATATTTTGTTGCGGTGTCATTCAATTACTTTGCTACTTGCAAAAATTATAAATACATAGATAGCAATTCAGTAAAAACCGAGGCACCTGTAATTACTGCGACTATCTCATAAAAGAATTAATAATTACTATGAAATCTGAAAAAGAATCCAATATTAGATAGAAACTCAAATTCTCTTATTCAAATAAGGCAAAAAATATGCCAGATAAAAATGCATTAAACTCCAGTTATTCGCTACTTTTCACGTATTATTGCAAAAAAGCAGTATACTGTGAGAAACTCCCCAGTCTATAGAAAAATCAAAATAATGCTTTCCCTCATCCGACTCGCGATTCGAACCTAAAACCACCCTTTTAACACTTTTATACACTGCACCAGATAACTGGTTTCACACACAATGGAAACCAACCCTTTTGTCCGTTCCGTGACAGGTCATAATTTATACACCCGGACAATTTGGACGATACCTGGATGTGGCAACAATCACACTGTCCGGGTATTTTTGTGTTGCAAAACAAACGGGTCAGTCTGTATCACGGAGTCAGGAAATATGAGCAGAGATACCATAATGCAGGTAGGTCAAGCACCTTCTTCTACGTTAAATACGTGATGAATGGAATGATGATGATGTCCCCTAGCCAATTATCGTCAACGGTGGCTGTTCTCATGTAAGATTAGCGCAGAACATATTATCATTTGCCCAGACACATGTGAACCCACTATTCCTTCACTCTCATAGCCCGATGGGACGGCAATCCGACACGACCGGAGAGAGATCATAAGCAGGACCGACATTTACGTGCTCTCCGATGCACGGCTGCTTTATGAAATTTTCAAAAACCCAGAAAGTGATTTCGGTTCGTCCCGGGAATCGAACCCGAGACCTCGTGGTCAGCAGCCGCGCATGTGACAGCAAGACCCACGACGCAGTCAAATACGTACGCTGGGCATGACCTAATCGATCAGTTACGAGTGAACTAACGAGGCGTTCAAGTTCTTTGAGGCAAAAATTTTAGGTCCAAAGAAGGCGTATAAGGGCGAAAGAGTAACGTTCCTCGTGCCTCGCTACATTATTTCGCGGTACTTTCTTAGACGATTTTCCGTTATGGCACCTCCGCTAGTCATTTTGTTCTCCTTGTCGGTATTCTGTATATCAAATATATGTGAAAAGGCTCGTAAACATTTGTGGCGGGATATTTTTGGACGGTTTTGCATTTGTTTTTTTCATTGTTTTATTTTGAATGTAAATTGTTTATATGAACCGAGAGAATGCTCGTTGGATACACCTGTGAAATTCTTTGTCAGAGGACAACGAAAGAATGCTTTGTGTCTGTTTACATTAAAATAATTTGATAGGGATAAAATGCTAAAATGTAGGGAAAAATTTCCCTTTTTCTAACTCTAGGTGAAGGAAAACATCTTGAAGAAACCTGGACTATATAGTCTGAAATCACGAACCCGCACTGAGCAAGCGTGGTAATTAACGCTCAATCCTTCTCCGTGTGACAGGAGGCCGCAGCCCAGCAGTGGGACTATAAAAAGGCTGTAACTGAACTCTAGTTTCTTTGTTGGTTTAACATAAACCTCTGCCTAATATAACAAATGGAAAATTAACTCTGTCCGGCTTACACGCCAAAACTACGGACTCGATTATAATTTGGTACTCAGAAAGTCTGAGAAATAGCCAATGTTCTTTACATTGGCTATTTTTTATCCGGGTGCATGAAGTAGTTCTCTCTGGATGTTGGTGAGATTGCGAGAAATGCTTGTATAAAATAAAATACCGTATTGACTATAACGACAATTGAACGGAACCAGTGCTCAAGAATAAAGGACGTGGCACATTACAGCAGCACCGCAACAGCACGGCTCCACACCAGCATTTAAGTTGTCATTCAATTTAGAGCATTAAATCGTGTATATTATAATATATTTCGTAATGTCAATATGAAAAAGCCAACGGCGAGCAGTCAGCGTGCTTGCAGCTTCCACACAACTCGACTCGCCGCCCGCGTGCTGCAAGCGAGCGGTCCTCATGCGTACAGCGCGCCGACGGCGTGCTAATTGCGCGCCGACTCCGAGCCGGCAGCGAAACAACGTCATTACGTCGTGTTCAATCATAACATCAATCATAATCGTTTTAAAATAATATTGAGTTTGCGGTGACAGCAAGCTTACACCTCGCGGCCGGCGCGCGGCCGGCGCGCTGACGGCGAGCGGACGGCGCGCCGACGGCGAGCGGACAGCGCGTGGTTGGCGCGCTGGCAGCTAGCCGTAGTCTTAATTCGAGGCGACGCCGTGCTGCAGCCGTGCTGTTACGGTGCTGCTATAATGTGCCACAAGCTTAAAGGCATTCTTTTAATGTATTAAAATCTTTTTTATGTATTAAAAAATATATATAAAAAACCGGCCAATAGCGAGTCGGACTCGCGCACGAAGGATTCCGTACCATTATTTATAGCACGGACAAAAAATCACGTTGGTTGTATGGGAGCCCTCTAAAATATTAATTTTATTCTAGTTTTCAGTAGTTGTTGTTTAAGCGGCCACAGAAATACATCATCTGTGAAAATTTCAACTCTCTAACTATCATGGTTCATGAGTTACAGCAACCCTAGAAAAGAATAATAACAACAGCAATAATTTACTCAACAATATAAATGATGATTACTACGAAATGGAATCAAAACTACCTTTTGAATTGCCACCGAAATGTGTTCACACAATACTTCGCGTGGATTACGAATGGAAGATAAATAGCCCAATGAAATGCAATCAAATGCAGGCAATTTTCATTCGACAGTGTATGATGTTTATTTACTTGAATATAGGCATTGCAGTTCTTTTGTTTGTTTTTATCATCAGCAATTTTAACCGACTTCAAAAGAAGCAAATTCTAAGGGTGAATATCAGTATGTCATCATCCTCCGAGCCTTTTTCTCAACTATGTTGGGGTCGGCTTCCAGTCTAACCGGATGCAGCTGAGTACCAGTGTTTTACAAGGAGCGACTGCCTACCTGTCCTCAACCCAATTACCCGGGCAACCCAATACCCCTTGGTTAGACTGGTGTCAGACTTACTGGCTTCTGACTACCCGTAATGGCTGCCAAGGATGTAAATGACAGCCGGGACCTACAGTCACTATGGTGTCTAAGATATACTTAAAAAGTACATACAAACTTAGAAAAGTTGCATTGGTACTTGCCTGACCTAGAATCGAACCCGCGCACTCATAGTTGAGAGGTTGGTTCTTTACCTACTAGGCCACCACGACTACAAAACGTAGATATATTTAGTTAAAACCTCACGGTAAAGCTTCACCTAGCTCTGACGTCACAACTACCCGGTTATAACCGGTAATATCCGGTTACGGCTATCGTTCACCCTGCCTAGTTTATCCTTGTCAAGACTTTATAGCAGTGTTTGTTGTTGTCGCTTTTACGCTTGGCAAATGGTAAATTGTGTGCCAGTGGACGAGTCGAGTGGTCGAGTACAGTGAGCTAGTCCAATGGTCGAGTATAGTGTTTGAGTACAGTGGTCGAGTACAGTGTTCCAGTGCAGTGATTTAATGAGTGGTCCAGTATTAACGAGTGACCACTTGTGTAAGTAGTAATAAAGTCCTGCAAATAGATTGTCATAAAATCGTATTTAGATTAGATAGGATATAAATAGTATCTACTTCCTCAGGCTTACTACACTCAGTGCGCTTCCTCCTCTCTCCTACTATAGTATGTGCTGTGCCCGACAGGGTCCATAATTGTGACATAAATTACCTGTATAACAACTACTGTAATCATTATGGTACGCATTAAAGTATTGAGTATCTTAAGACTATTTGTGGAATGTTCGCTCACAATTTGTTACTGTTTGCTAGAGCGAGTACCCTAGAAGATACATTTATGTGCGTCACAGTGCCGTACACCGTTGAAATCATACCTTGAAGGTACAGTCGATCAAGCAAGTGGTACATTCAAGTAGTCAAGTACAGTAGCCAGTTCAAACCAGTAATATCCAGTTACATGGATATCGTTCACGTTACTGAGTATGTCCTTGTCGCGATTTTATTACCAATGTCTGTAACTGGATATGTAGACTCGTATTCTTGGAGTGTATTTTTATTGACAGAGAAAGAAGAGAAGTAATACTATGTACCTACATCTCTACTAATATCATAAATGCGAAAGTAACTCTGTCTGTATGTCTGTTACGCTTTCACGTCAACTTGAACAAGAACATAGTATAGTTTTTATCGCGGACTTTTGAAGAATTCTCTTGGAAACGCGATATAACCGAACTCTACGGGGGCGAAGCCTATATTATTATTAGCCTATATTAAAACCTATATTATTTATTTGTTGGTTCGTTTGTTTGTACCCCAAAGTCTACAAAAAATTCGTTGACTATTGAAGAGCTAAACTATTCTCGAACATAGACTGTATTGTAACCCATTATTTATTTATTTATTTGGCATGCCAACAGTTATTACATTAAGTACAGGAAAAATTGATACCAAAAACTGAAATTACGAAAACAAGTTCAAGTTCCCCAGAACGTGGATGAAAACAGCTAGTGAGGTAATAAAGAAAATTACACACAACATTATACCCTTCTTGGCAATCGGGTAAAGAGTGGAAAGTTACACTGGTACTTGCCTAACCTGGAATCAAACCCGCACACTCGTACATTAGAGGCAGGTGCTAACCACTAAACCACGTTTTACTAGAGAACCCACTAGCACCCACAGATCAAACAGACCTTCAATCTAAACACTGCACCGCCCACAAACAACAATGAATTGTTTTTAATTAAGTTTCTATTCTAAATGTAGGCGAAGGCAGGAATAGTCTGCCGCATCACGTTGCGGAGACAATCGGAAACCAGTAGGATTTACTTGCTTACGTTTTATTGGAAGTTCTGAGTTTCGTAGGTTTATACAATTAATTAGAGATCACTTTGATAGTCACTGATTTGACTAACAAAAAAGGCCAAAGGCAAATATTTACTTAATATGACAAGTTTTCACTTTCCTACCGGATTTTGGTATAACTGACAGCAATTTTGATAAATGTTCTGCATTTACAATATCTTAGTTTTAACGTACGAATTTTTTTCGGGACGCGGGTGAAACCGCGGTCGGAAGCTAGACTCTACGTACTTATATAGGTTGATTTCTTGGCAAAATATACTTTTGTTGGTATGTTTGTAACGGTTCCGAAACTACAGAAACGACTTGAAAAATTCTTTTACTTTAAGAACCTACACCTTCCCTACCTAACATCTAGGATATATCATACTCAATAGTCAATAACTTTATTGCATACCATACTGTGTACAGGCTGGTGGGTAATGTTAAAAGAATCAATTATGGACCCTGTCGGGCACAGCAAAGTTAGTTTTTAGAGGAGAGGACGAAGAGCGCTTTTTAAACATAATAATATTGAAATAAATGTAGAAAATCTTTTATTTAGATATTTGAGTAGGTATATATATATATATATATTCTTGCACATATTTATTACATTTTTAAATATTAAATATAAAAATAAAAAACATTTAAAAATATAAAAAATAGGTTGCCACCGATATCGGGCACAGGGTCCAAGGTACCGGTGGTTAGGGTCCCAGAGACAGAAACCTCCTCACAATACGTGCCGTATCAAGGAGTACTGCCTTCTGAATCAGTCCCTTGATCCAGCCGCCCAACGAGAGCCTCCTGAGGTGTTCGTCGAGGCTCTTGGCTATTAAACCATTGGCCGTAACGACAATCGGCACTAAATCGGAGCCTTCGAGCTACAGACCGATCAGCCTCCTCACCTCTCTCGGCAAAATCTATGAGAGACTTATTCATAAGCGTCTCAAAGATTATGTCGAGAGAAAGAGCCTCATTCCTAACGAGCAGTTTGGATTTAGAAACCAACACTCGTGTGTCCACCAAGTGCACCGTATCGTTGAGGACGTAAGCGTTGGGTTCCAACGTAAACTCCCAACGGGGGTGCTCTTCTTTGACATAGCGAAAGCCTTCGACAAGGTCTGGCACAATGGCTTAATATATAAGCTATACCAACTAGGAGTGCCGGATCGTCTCGTACTCATCCTGCGAGACTTTCTGTCGAACCGCACCTTTCGTTACCGCATCGGCAAGTCACTATCTGACCCACACCCGATCACAGCGGGAGTCCCTCAGGGCTCTGTCATCTCCCCACTCGCCTTCTCGCTGTACACGAGCGATATTCCCAAGTCCCAAAAAGTAAAACTCGCACTCTTCGCTGATGACACGGCCATATACTATACAGGCCGTGACATTAAAACCATCACCCGAACCCTCCAGGAGGCAGTCAACAACTTAGCTGACTGGTTCAGGAAGTGGAGAATCGAAGTGAACCCGGACAAAAGCCAGGCGGTGCTGTTCAGTAGACCACGCCACAAGCCTGGCACTCCCCCCCCTGTCACCATGAACGGCAAGCCTATCCCTTGGAAAGAGCAAGCCAAATATCTAGGAGTAATCCTAGATAAACATCTCACGTTCGCTCCACACATCAAAGCGGCCCGCGGCAGAGCCGCCTTCGCTATGAGCCGCCTCTACTTCCTGACCAATGCGTCAAGCAAGTTAGCTCTTAAAGCTAAACTGCGCCTTTACACAGGTGTGATCCGTCCCATCATGACGTATGCGGGAGCCATCTTTGCCCACGCAAAACCCCGCTTCATTCACAGAATGCAGACCCTGCAGAACAAGTATTTCCGTAGAATAACCGGTGCGCCCTTCTACGTTCGTAACGAAATGTTACACGTCGATCTTAAAGTGCCTACCGTGGCGCAATTTCTCAAACGCCTCACCAAGCGTCACTTCGACGGTGCAGTCAAGCACCGCAACCCATTGATCGTATCGGCCGTCCGATACGAACCTTCGCGGATGAGTAAACTCCGCCGGCCAAGACACACCTTGACCCTTCCTGATGACCCCATCACAGTGCTCCAAGAGAGCCGTAGGGACACTAGCACTCTCAGGAAACACAGACACATCCGAAAACTTCCGAAACCTCGCCGCCGAGGTACGCGTACGCGTAGAAAGTCAAACTCCCCCCCCGACCCTTGCTTAGCCAGCCCGCGTAGCTGAGCGTTAAAGTTAAAACGCCCCTTAAATCATGATCCAGCCTGTCCCTTTGCTGTAGTCAGCGACGCCCTAAGCCGAGGCTCGTACCCCACAGGGGGTGCCCTTAGCGCAGTCGCTTAGTTTGTAAGTTTTTTTTGCCCCTGGCTGGAGGCCTTAAGCTCTAGGCATCCACAGGGATTTGTCCGGTTAAGCAGTAAACAGCCTCCTAGGCTGAACTGCGAGATGCCATTCACACAAAAAATTCACACAAAAAAAAGACAATCGGCACAATAACAGCCGTGTCGACACTCCACATGGCGACAACCTCATGCGCTAAGTCGAGATACTTTATTTGTTTCTCTTTCTCAGCTTTCACGAAGTTCTCGTCATGCGGAACGGCGACATCGATTATCATCGCGCGGCGCGCTAATCGATCTATCACCACTATATCAGGCTTATTGGCTACAATAGTCCTGTCAGAGATGATAGATCGATCCCAGTACAACGTGATATGGTCCTTTTCGAGAACTGGGTCGGGCGCATACTTGTAGTACGGTACCTCAAGGTCTACAAGGTTGTATTGCAGAGCAAGCTGCTGGTGGATGATCTTGGCCACTTGGTTATGTCTGTGCAAATATTCACCATTAGCCAAACGAGAGCAACCAGATATAATATGTCTGATAGACTCACCCGGATGGTGACATGCCCGACATATGTCAACCGTCCCGTCTTTCACGATATATCTCCGGTAGTTATTCGTAAGGATAACTTCGTCCATAATTGCACATACAAACCCTTCGGTTTCTCCAAACAAGTCACCGAAGCGTAGCCAAGATACGGACGCTTTGAAGTCTACATCGGGGCCATGAAGAGCCCCGAAGAAGCGTCCGTGTAGCTGTTTGCTCTGCCACACCTCCTTGCGATCATGGGTAGTTAGTACGACAGGTTTGCGCCAGTTCTCATTTGCCAACGACAGCGGGGTGAGTCCTCTGTCCACTGCCACCATATCACGGTGCATACCCACGTCGCTTTTGAGAAAATATTGAGTAGGTATTATTATTATTATATCATATATAACAATTTCCACTTTACACGAGTGAAACCACGAGAAACAACAAGTCCATACTAAATCAAACAGTGACGTCACAAATCAATATGAACGCAAATGAATCGCGTAACCATGCTGAAAGGTTATCGGCACGGAGGAGAAAAGACTAGGTTATCGGCTACGAGTGCTACGAGTGCTACGCCGTAGCGGTGACGTCAGTGATGACGTAGCCAGGAAGAATTCGTAGCCTGTTGCCATAATATAGTAAACTAGCTGTTTTACCCGCGCGTCGAATCGAAATCTTATACCTATTCAAAGAGGAAAGAAATCTATCTATATATATAAAAATGAATTGCTGTTCGTTAGTCTCGCTAAAACTCGAGAACGGCTGGGCCGATTGAGCTGATTTTAGTTTTAAAATGTTTGTCGTAGTCCAGGGTAGGTCTAAACGGTGAGCAAATAAGGAAAAAAAAATTGCGAGTAAGATTCCCGGGACGGGAGTGATTAGACAAAAACCAACTTACGGAATGCCGCAGAACAACAAAAGTAAAGTACTAGGACAGCATAATTCACCTTAGTAAAGTATACCAATAACGAAATGTCGATGCAACTGATCACCATGTACCAGGGTAGCATAACTTATATGAGTATACCAATACCAAGTGTAGGTAGACGCTACTGCTCACCATGTACCAGAGCGGCAAAAAATACACTGGGCGCGGGTAATACCGCGGGGAACGGCTAGTTTTTAAATAAGTAAGATCGTTTATTTGTTCAAAACATGAGTATGCAGTACAAACAGCTTTGCAAAGCAGGGTGTTACGTAAAAATCATGTTATTGCATGTTTTGCCCACAAGGGCGTACAAAAGTTAAATAAAAGATATTTGTTAGGCTCCGGTAGTACTCAACCGATTCGAATCATTCTTTCACTGTTGGGAAGCTACAATATCTACACAATTTTTATTTACTATACTACTACCACTATACGGGCTATGTTCACGGGTACATTCAGTACTTCCCACGAGACGCGAGTGAAACCGCGTGGAACAGCTAATCCTAACTAATATTATAAATGTGAAAGTAACTCTGTCTGTCTGTCTGTCTGTCTGTCTGTCTTTTCTTCACGCCTAAACTACTGAACCGATTTGTGTGAAATTTGGTACAGACATAGTTTGGAACTTGAGAAAGGACATAGGATAGTTTTTATTTCAAAAAAAAATATATAAAAATAAAAAATAAAATTTATTACGGACATATAGCGCCATCTATTGGTCAAACCAAAAATATGCCGGAAGTCACTATATATCATGCGAACGAAGTCGCGGGCAAAAGCTAGTACCTTATAAAGCAGATAGCTGTGGGTTGGGGTTTTAAAGGAAACCTTCTAAATCTCCAAGCTGCACAACTAAGCATAAAAAACCCTCCATTTTGTAAGAACAAAACATAATTGTATAATAAAATAGATATTCATCACTTAAGCGACATTATCGTAAAAAAACCGTTCTATTATTTGGCCGCCATTTTAGAATTTATGGCCTAAGATAAAAACATGCGTGTCAGCAAGTTTGATAATGCCTGTCTTTACAATGGGCGGCGAAATTACGTACCTTATCTTACACGTTGGTTAAACGTAATGTAAGGTTTTTACGAGGTTTTTCTTTAACATAGCTGTGGACATCAATTTTTGGAGCTCATGGCTAAAACGATCGATCATCAGGTTAAGCAACGCTTGGCCGGGTCAGTCCGTGGATGGGTGACCATCTTGTCATGATGAGTTCTTTCAGTGTACAATTGGTGAGTACCGGCTGTCATTTAAACTTCTTTGGCAGTCGTTACGGGTAGTGAGAAGCTAAAAAGTCTGACAGACAACCAGTCTTACCAAGTGGTATTCTTTATACACTGGAAGCTTTTTTTTTTTCCGACGTCAAAAATCATCAAATGACCCCTCCCGCTGTGGGTTAGCAGCGGTGAGGGAGTGTCAGACTCTTACTGACTAAAAACCGTCGTGTTCCGTCAGAGGCCGTTTATGTACCAGGGCCGCGGTATCTCTTTCGAACAACCCGCAGATACACTGGAAGCTGACCCCGACCTATTACAGGGAAAAGGGATAACTTAGACAGAAGTTAGTATGCTAATAAATAAGACCTTATGTAATGGAAAATGTTTAACAAATAAATATTCCTGATTCTGATAATATTTCACCAATGTAAAAATATTATTAACCATCCAACCTCTTCAAAACATAAACCATCAACCCCTATAAAGGGTTTTCGCAACCCATCCGTATAACTTACTATACTATCAAGATAAACAATGTCTCACACACACCCTGTATATCGTTTATATTCGATACATCACCCTGTATGCTCTTAGAAGAGTTATGTAATACTATCGTATATCGTATAAACGCATCTCGCGGTTTTGAAGCAACTAATATCCGAACATGGTTAAAAAGTATTTTCATATATCGGGTGTGTCGTTCATAATCACATTAAATGAAATGCGTTAATATACTGGTTAATATATGTCGATTAACACAAAGAAAAAAGAAAAATACGTAATAATAAAAAAATGCATTTTTCAAACAAAGTAAATAGAATAAAAATGTGCGAAAATTAGAACACCATATAGAAGTCAGTCATTACAAACAGCTGAAATTCTCCCTTGAAAACTGACAGCTGTCAACTGATCAAAACATTCGATACTCCTAACTTTCTCTCTGCTTTACACATGATGTTGTAAATTATGAAAACGAAAAATGAGTCCTGTGCCTAAACCACTGAATGGATTATGTTATTTTTTTTACAATTCGCTATAGAATATCATGAAGTACATGTGATAGAATTTAATGTGATTATGAACGACACACCCGATATACTACTAATGCTTAATATTATGAAGTGTGTTACAAGTATATTTATAAATAAACAATGTCATGTCATATAAACCACACTGTCACTGTATCCTCTCAAAAGAGTAATGTACATAATACTATCTCGTAATAAACGCGTCTCGCGGTTTTGAAGGAACTAACTTCCTCACATGGATAAAAAGTTGTCTTATGACTTCTATATTTTGTTTTTTCGTGCTAACCTCAGTAACTACTTGACAATTTCAAAAAATATTTCAGTCTGTAGTATTTCTAGACAAATGGGCTATATTAGCTATCTACTTTCTTTGCAGGTGTGCGGAGTAGTTCCCATAGGATGCTGGTTTAAGGTAGTAAGCCAACATAAGGAAATGGTATAAGTACTAAGTATCTTTTTATGTTAGAAAAATATACTTGATACATCCTTATACAATCAGAAATCATACATTATACGTACATTTGACGACCTCGATGGCGCAATGGTCACCATGCCGGACTGCCGAACCTGAGGTCCCGGGTTCGATTCCCGGTTCGGTCGACATGTGTGTGATGAGCATGCTTGTTGGCCGTGGTCTGGGTGTTACAATATGTATATATGTAGCTATATGTAGTTTATCAGTTGTGTTAGCACCCATAACACAAGTTAATTAATAACTTACCATGGGGCTAACCGACTGTGTGTGAAAATGTGTCCAGACATTATTTATTTATTTACATAAAAATATGTACAAAAACTTGAAATATAAGCTCTTCAAAACATATGACCCACAACTTAATATAAACTCGTAAAGCCCAAAACGATGGGTTATCAACCCATAACGATAACCCTTGACGCTCACTTGAGACTCGAGTGTAACACCCTTGTAAGATGTTTTGATATCCCTACTTATATTGTAAATGCGATAAGGAACTCTCTTTGTCTTAAACAAACTCTTCACTTTTATAATTTATTGGTACTTATAAATTGATCTTTTTCTTCTTATCGAGTGAGCTATGCTGGTTTTAATCACCTAACAAGCCGTAGGGTCAGAGTGTACTCAAATTTCCCTGACGCTCTCTGACGTGGAATTGTAACAACGACTGCTATTGAGTAGCATTTGGGAACGCCGGCTTTGCTAGAGATTGATCTATAGCACAGTTATAAAAGTATTGACAATTTTTTTCGGTGTCAGATTCTGATAGTTGAATTATAAGGAATTCTGTCACAGGACACTTTTTATCTGGATGCGAGAACAAGTTCCCACGGGACACAGTTAATACCAAGTCTGTTACCTATAATCCCATAAAAAAATTAGTAGTGTTGTATATTTGTTTGTTTGTTTTGCAGATTTCGTTTAGACTAGATGTTCCCTTTTCTTCTTTTCCTCCATTAACATGTGCATTAAATCACGAAAAAACGCTCTTTTCAAAAACTTACCTTCACACTCTCCTACCAATAAAGGCCAACAAAGGCGCGAACGAACCGGCTATATCCATTCGTAACTAGTTATATCCGATAATATCCGGTTTGTTGTCGAATAGCTCCCGTGGGCGCATTAATCCGTGTCGGCGTTATTGAACACCCTGTGTCGCTGTCTGTTGGTTACCTTGTTTTACTAGTTATTTTGATAGATTAGTTTATAGTGGTAGTGCATGGGAAATTAGGCAAAGGAGATTTTAAAGTAGCTTATAGCTAATTTAAAGGCGCAGGCTATGATGACCGAAGAATGTATGAATTCGTTTATAAGTATTGTTATGTATGATATATGTGTATTTGTGTATTTTTATGGGCCCTAGTTTCCTGAAATAAAGGAATAAATAAATAAATATACATCGGGGGGGACCCACCAATTAACTGTCATTTGAACTTCGTGATTTGATAGTCATTACGGGCAGTCACTGGCTAGAAAGTCTGGACAGCCAATCTTTCCAGGTCAGATGGCAGTGACCCCGTGTAAAACTCAGCTGCATCTGTTTAGACTGGAAGCTGACCTAAAGATATAGTTTGGGAAAAGACTAAAGGATCTTTACTTGTATTAAGCACTGGCTAGGTTTAAAAATTGCTTTCAAATAAATGCCTAAAACGAACCTGACCCGACCAAATTGCCTTTAAACACCAGCACCACAGTCTAAAACATATACCTTTAATATTCCTAAGTGGTACGGAGTAGCTTAACCGAATCATACAGCCGTGAAGATCCTGTGGTCGTGATCTAATATTGATAATCACTTTACCGAGTGATTAGGGGTAGCTATCCATGTCGGCAGGTTTGCAAAATATCGGGGATAGTCTGTGGGATGTCGATATTGATTTTTAGAAGCTAGGGAGTAGAGAGAAGGATGATGTAAGGCTAGTGACTTGTTCTGGTTTTGCAAGAGTTAAAATGCTTACTAAAATATTATAGATGCTGGAGGAACTTTGTCTGTTTGTGTAGCTTTAACGTCAAAACTACTAAACCTATTTACATATTTGGTTGATTTGCAATAAAAAATATGTCGTCAAAAATATCGTAATTAAACGTTAGGTTACTTACAAACGATTAACACACAAACACTCATATAAGATGGTAATAACTATAAATAATGTGTATTATAATGATGTCTATTTAGACTCAAGTTCATTTCAGTTTTCACGACACCATAAATAATATTATGGCGTTTACATCCGCATTTTTTAAATCAATTCACTTCATTCAATTTAATAAACAGTAACCAGTAATTTAAAAAAAACTGACGTTTAGCTGACCCAAGAATCGAATCCAAGACTCGCAATCGCCCCTGCAACCTCAAGACCAACAGTCCCAGAAGACAAAATTATAAGCAGCAAAATTATCCCAATACAAAATTTTCAAGTTCAACCAACTTCCGAATAACTTGAGAACGTTTATAATGAAAAGCAAATTTATGGTGTTGAAGTGTTCTTCAATGTGGTTCGGTACAACCGTCATTTTGTTCGAAAGCTACTCAGGTTTGCAGTGAAGTTGTTTGGGTCTTTTCAAAAGACTCTTATCCCTTACCATTAGCTGTTATCTACTTCATTACTTATTTTTTACTTTCTCAAATCATTCTCCGAGCCTTTTTCCCAACTATGTTGGGGTCGGCTTCCAGTCTCTTACTTTCTCAAACTTGGTTTTGTAAGTCCAAGTTTCTTGGTTTCACTTTCTCAAATGAGGTGCTGGCCTAGTCAGTAAAGAACCAACCTATCAAGTATGAGTGTGTGGGAGTGATTCCAGGTCAGGTAAGTACCAATACAACTTTTACAAGTTCGTATGTACTTTCTATGTATATCTTGGATACCAATGACTGTGTTTCGGATGGCACGTTAAACTGTAGGTCCCGGCTGTCATTAAACATCTTTGGCAGTCGTCACGGGTAGTCAGAAGCTAGTAAGTCTTACTAAGGGGTATTGGGTTACCCGGACAACTGGGTTGATAAGGTCAGATAGGCAGTCGCTCCTTATACTCGGCTGCATTCGGTTAGAATGGAAGCCGATCCCGACATAGTTGGGAAAAAGCTAGGCAGATGTTGATAGCTTTTTATTTTGTTTCGTTTTACTTGGTTCTATTAAGGCCCTTGGGTCTTAGTTGCCTTGCCCTCTTTACTGAGTAACATTTTGGCTAAAAATTATTTTAATTTCGTAATGTTGCCAGTCTCTTGGGTCTGAGATCAGCAGACGGTGATGAGTCAGAATTTCTAATAACATTATTTTAATACCGCCATTATGTAAATTATTTAAATTACCTACTTACCATACTAACAACTATCAATTTATTTATGTGTCAACTAAATTATGTAGGCCTGAAGCTTATCCTTAATTTGTTTTATGTTTCAGAGCAACTAGAACCAAATCCTGGTTCGGCAAGATCTTGAGACTACATTGCAAGACGCCTGTTTGGGCTGCGGGATTGTTCGCGCGAGTTACCGCGGCCCTGGTACATAAAACGTCTACGAAGGAACACGATGGGTTTTAGTCAGTAAGAGTCCGACACTAACGCTGCTAACCCATAGCAGGAGGGGTCATTTGATGATTTCCCATAAAAAAGACCATTGCAGGAACAAGATAAATCTTGAAAACAATCCTACAGCTTCTCAAATCTCACCTTGATTCTCTTACAGTGCTATCTACGTCAAATATGAAGTCAAAACATATCAATCACAGTTCAATCGGTTTTTAAGAGTTATGCGATGTTTGATTGACAGGCAAATGGACTTGTTTTTTGGTTTATAAGCTTTCAAAGACATCACTGACTAACAGCATTTTTACACTAGCGGATTCTTCGCTCCATTTTAAAGTGAACCGTACGGGCGGTCGGTAAACAATTCGATACATACGATGGCACGTGACGCACGATAGGTTTTCTGTTGCGCATGAAACAATCGAGCGGGAAATCTGCTGGTGTGAATTGGCTGTTAAAATAGATTGAACGAGTGAACGATTGTACAAACTAACGTACTTAAGTAGTTGTTTTTTTACAGTAGCTTTGATCTCACTGTAGTACTGTCATGCTTTAGATGCGTGAAATATGAAAATTACGTGAAATAGGATGACCAAATATTTCATTTCATAAGGTCTCTATGGGGTCAGCCAAAAGTCATAGATGGTATGTTTCAACAAGCATTAACTGATGTTCAAAGATCTTTGGGAAAGACAGCTTCCGAGAGACATTATTATGAGTGGAGATATATTAAGATAAGTGGGAAACAACTAGTATGTACAGTTATTATTATTTATTAGGTCGTTTTTCCCAAACATTTTGTAGTCACAAACCACTACACAGAAACCAATTTAAGGTAAGTACATGCGTATAACAAGGGTCGGAAATTAGTTCCGTATCCCCTACATTAAGTTTATAGGCGTCTTAACAAGAACATTAGACCCTCAAATTTAGCCATGCTTACATAACATATCGTTTAGTATTCCGTGACGTAGCTGTTCAACTGTGATGTCAAATGGAATGGATGGCGTACAAAAACCATGGGCTCCATGACACACCGTGCTAGCCGAACTTAATGTCATTTGGATGGGGGGCGGCGCAAATCAAAGAAAATTGAAGTTTTCTTTCTTAGATTGTCACATAATGAGTACATTACCTATTCACTTTAGGGTTGACTTGAGGCTACGATTTCGCTGTCCGTCCGTTTGTTCATCTCTATCTCATGAACCGTGGTAGTGAGGCACATCATTATCTCTCAGACGATGTACTTATTTCACTGGTATGACATCAAATATTGGTACAGGCTTTTTCATACAGAAAAGGAAAGAAAATTAACCACCACAGTTTTTCTCACTTTTCTCACTTATTGGTGATTAAGATACCTACACTTAGAAAATACATAATTAACTTAGAAAACATAAATTTCAAATGTTCCCTTGCCTGGAATCAAAGCCGTAAGCTCGTACTAGAAAAACTGGTCTTTTCACCACTAGGTCACCACGGCCGGGTAGACTCCCTTTGGCAAAAAAGGAAGATTATATATAGCGATAATCGCTACCCGCGACAGTTTATGCCCTAACCCATACCACAAGGAATTTCATATCCCCGGGTCTCGTATTAAGTGAGATTGCTTAGATAAGTCCTGGTTATACCCACAAGTACTGCATACATGTACTAT
Organism: Helicoverpa zea; assembly: GCF_022581195.2. Lineage (NCBI taxonomy): Eukaryota > Metazoa > Arthropoda > Insecta > Lepidoptera > Noctuidae > Helicoverpa > Helicoverpa zea. The sequence goes on from NC_061478.1 coordinate 5,252,655, forward strand.
ATCAACTGCTTGCTAAATATGTGGGAGAAAATCTTTATTTATAACGTTTATGCAAAAGTTGGTACGTATGTTACAATTTTGCCAAATTTTGTGAAAGATATTCTTCATAATTTTTGGCATTTTTAGGGTTCCGTACCCAAAGGGTAAAACTTACATTTATGACTAAGACCACCTGTAACTATTTAGTAATCTGTGCGAGCAGTTCTTCACCTTTATAATAATAGATAATAAATACCTGTAGATAACCCGGGCTCAACCGCGCATACTATTATTCTTTATGCATAAGCTTACATGACTTAAGTTGACAGAAAACATAATGCGTATTTTTTTCTTAAAACAACGGTTTACTTTGAAGCTTGTACGTGAAAATTCATAGTTGACAATCGTTTCAAGAAAAACTGACATTTATGTTGTTGAGTTGGTCAACTTGAGCCAAAAACCCAAGTTCACCAACACTTTTGACTTTTTATGATAATGTTGACTGTGAAAATGTTCCCCAATAGTCTGTACACTGCAAACACTTCATCAATAATAAATCAACATTAAAAGATTGCTACCAGCTCTCGAGTGCATAAAATATTAAAATTTATAATGAACACCTTAATTAATGAATAAAGCTCATGATTCATGATATAACTGATGTGTAGTGATAATAATTAATGCAATGACGTCACTGTTTCGAAGCAATACCACAGGTCACATCAATACTACTGACAGGTAACGGACACTGTTTGCAGGGTTGCCATTTACCAAAAAATAACGTAAGTACTACCAAAGTATGATGCCTGGTTTCCATAACAAAGAAGCGATTCCTTTTGGTCAAGGCAAAAGACGTTTATCCTGGTTAGGAGCACTAGGAGCTCATGGTTTCTAGTAATGTCTGGACACATAATAATAATGTCTGGACACATTTTCACACACGGTCGGTTAGCCCCATGGTAAGTTATTAATCAACTTGTGTTATGGGTGCTCACACAACTGATAAACTACATATAGCTACATATATACATATTGATAAATACATATTGTAACACCCAGACCACGGCTAACAAGCAGGCTCATCACACATATGTCGACCGAACCGGGAATCGAACCTGGGACCTCAGGTTCGGCAGTCCGGCATGGTGACCATTGCGCCATCGAGGTCGTCAAAAGCGCTGTAAGATCCGTTCTTGGATGAGTGACCCTGTTATGATGAGTTCCTAGTGTTTCGACACGTTAAATTGGTGGGTCCCATTGGTTGATGTCATTTAAACATGTTCGGCAGTCGTTAGTCAGAAGCCTGAAAGTCTGGCGACCAATCTCACCAAAGATTTTCGGGTTTCCCGAGTAGCTGGATTGAAGAGGCTAGAAAAGCATTGTCTTCATGAAAAACACTGGTACTCACCCATAACCGCTAACACTAGAATCCGTCAACAAATTAGGAAAAGTCTAGACAGATGATGATTACATTATTATTCAGTCAGGCCATTTTGTCGTAAAAGCGAAGAAAAAAAAACAGATTTAATGTCATCCCTTTCCTTCGTTAAAAAATACATATTTATTGGCTAAACACCCTATTAGTTCCAATTCGTCATTGACCAAGCTGGTGTCAGCCCTACAGAGTGCACCTGTGACCTGGTTACCTAGTATTGTAAATGTCACCTGGTTACGATCGATATGCTGTATATTCATTAGGTTTATTGAAGACCCAAGTTCTACGGACGTTGAGCTGGTCGACAAATCATGGATCTTCTTAGTAGGCCTTTACCTAAGTACCTAATTATCAGTCGCTTTTTTTCAGCTTTACGGATGCTGCTAAGTACCAGTGCTTTATACAGAGTGACTGACTCTTGGACCTCCTAACATTTTCATATGCCAAACCCTTCATCAAAACAATGATTACCTGAATAAAACAATTACAAATCTACACTTCTTCACTGTATTGATATGTTTATAGAAAAGAAATGTAACGCATAAACTCAAAAATTATAAGACCAACTATTAAAATTCTTTCACCATTAAATTGCTACATTATATCTGATTCACATAATTTATTTTATATCCGAGTACGCAAAATAAGTACTTCCCTTGAGGCACAGCAGAAACGGTTAATATAAAAATTTTATACACCGATTCGCTCAAGTATATGAAAAATCCAGATCCTAAACCCTCGACACGTAACCACAAAATCACCTTTCACACAAAAACCAGTTAAAAGCTGACAAATAAACAACCCACTATAAAATGGCAAGTAACCGCGGCGTCATCGGTTTTACATACGAAGCTTTATCGATCCGCGGTCACAAATGATGCACTATTACTTATTTACATTAACCTGGGTAGAATTGATCATTTTCCTTTTAAATTGCACTTTGTTTTTTTGCCTACGATAAAGAAGGTTTATATGTAATTGGTGCTTCTCATTAAATCGGTAAATAAGTTTATTCAAAAAGAGAAGTGTATATTATTATTTTTTACAGTATTTTCAGAAAAATATTTGAATTGAAAGCTTTTTAGAAGTTTATAAAAAGACACTTTGAGGTACGTTATTATCTCGGATGATAAAATGCCGCCTCTTTACGGAATGTCAAATTAAGTAAAATATATATTAAAAATGGATGCTGGATGCAGGTCGCTTCCAACAGGTATCTGTGGAGATCAAAGGGGGAGGCCTATGTTCAGCAGTGGACGTCCTATGGCTGAGATGATGATGATGATGATGATATTAAAAAAAAAAAAAAAAAAAAAAAAAAAACATTTTATATTTTAAGTTTCCGCGACACCCAACTCATTATGCGTTTTGATATTACATAACAGAAGATATTTATTTCAAAAGCTCATCTCTTAATCAATTGCATCGTAGGTCTAGCGATCGCAATCACGACTTTTGCATCAGCTACAGCCCCGTCAGATGTCACCTTTGCCATGTTTTCCAAGCCATGTTGGTTTGACATCGCTTTGAAATTCAGGCTAACACACCCTGTATTACACGGTAAGCTAGCTTTGTACGCTGCATGACAGCGGAGTTGCAAAGGCGAGATTGGTCCACCTGTGTGCTGCACTGTGACGAACAGTTTTAAGACTCAAATGTACTCAATACTCAATTCTTTATTAGCATTGCATATGTTATAACAGGTGCTACATTTAGATTAGTGACAATATGGACCCTATAGGGCACAGCTTAAAGAAGGTGGAGAGTTTTACTACTAGCTTATTATTAAATTATAATTATATTAAAAAACATATTAATTAGTGTACATGTGAGTGTCGGTGTGAATGGGTCTGTGCGTTTGTGTGAATGCGTGTGTGTGTGTGTTATGACTTTACTCTAATCGCTCTAGCAAATTGCCATGAACATGTCTAGAACTTCTTCTAACAGAATGCAACTGAGTGCCTACTACTTTCTTTCATGGAGCGACTGCCTATCTGACTTCCATAACCAAGTTACCCGCGCAACCCGGTACCTACAAGTGAGTAGAGTCTCGCTCTTTATAATCATAGCAAGGATATTGAGCCCTGACCTTCACCTGCGCAGAACTGATTTATTGGTTTATTGCCATAAGTGTACAGTGCGCAAAGAGATCTCCACTCTTCCGCCGAGAGCTCATTATCCGTGCCGATAACTATGGTATTTAGTACCAAAGTTGTCAAAAAAGACCCCAAAACAGTCGCCATTCAACTTTTTAATCTATTTTTATGTCGTCGTTAAAATAGGACGTAAAGAAAATAAGAAACAATATAATTTAGTAACACAAACCGAAATGAAAACATTTTGTAGTTAATTTTCTACTTTATTATGTAGCAAATTATGTTATTTTTATTCCGTTTCTTCATTTTCCTTACGATTAACTTCAGGATATTGTTTTTCTTTGTCAATTCAAAAATAGAATAAGATGGCGGGTTTTTCATTTAAAAAATAATAGATTTTCAAAACGTACATAAAACAAATACAAACATCCGAATTTGAGAACATCCTACTTTTGGGAAGTCAATTAAAAGTTATAAGTACAATGGTATATAAAATGAAACAAGTAAGTAAGACAATAGGACCTACTAAAATAGCTTGTAAGAAATATTGATTTCTGACACTTACGCGAATATTAGACCGGATGCTGTAAAGGATCCCAAACGTCGGGATTAAATAATATTAATATAACGCGATAAAATCCGTAAAAGCTTGTAAGAATTCTAAATTGTTTCCAAGTTGATTATAGAACTAGCTACCGCCCTCGATTTTACCCGCGTCCCGAGATAACTATGTCCTTCGTCCGAGTCTAAGTCGCCTTCCCTCTAATTTTTATTGTAAAAGATTCAACCATTCATGATTTATAAGAAGTGTAACTAACACGACTTTCTCTCATATAAAAGTATAGATTAACAATCGATGTCTTGGATAATCTTACAGATACCGGCACGGATACTGGGCTCTCGGCGGAAGAGTGGGGATCGCTTTGCGCACCCGTACGCATAAGGCAATAAGGGTAGGTTCATATCTGACGGAACATACGTCGCGTATTTTCGGTCGCGTAACGCCAAAACAGACAAATATACGATAAAACATTCAATCATTCACACCTAACCGATGATGCGTTAGTACGTCAATCATACATTTACGATACGCTCGACGCATTTTCCGTCAGATATGAACCGACCCTAAGGCAGTAAATCGCTTCTGCGCAGGTGAAGGTCATGGCTCGATATCCGTGCCGATAACTGTACTAATATTATCCAAAAAAAACATTTTAAAATACCAGAAACTATACACATTCGTTATGACATCATTCTCAATGGCAGCCATTTTTCCTTCAAGCACGAGTGACGTATGGTGCCGACGGCAACGATGACGTCACAGCGTTATTTTTAAATCGTAGTAAATTAAATACGGTCTGCGGTTTACATAGGAACTACATTGCGCACCCAGAAAAAAAATGTCTATAGTCTTCCTCGATAAGTATTTAATACCGAAAAAATTCCGAAATCTGTCCAGTAGTTCCTGAGATTTGCGTGTTTAACAGACTCTTTAGATTTTTAATATTAGAAGGTATAGATGTGATTACCTGTACACAGTACGGGTTCTGTTAAGATGGAAAAGTTGATTCCCTGCTTACCTGAAAAAGAAAAATCTAGTTTAGACTGGTTGTCGGACTTTATGGCTTCAGACTGCGACTGCCAAAGGGGAACACACAGGAGAATGGGTCTCGTTAAACAGATGATTAAAAATAAAAAGCCCACATAATATAACTACATTAAAAACACGTTGCAATCCTCAAAAACAAATTATCCAAATCATAATTGCACCCACAATTTAAAAAGCCGTAACATCCCAAAATGCCATCTGACCGCATCAAGCTTTACTTAATACAGATGAATCACTTTTTTGTTTGTTTGTACCTTAAAGAATCCGAAATTACTGAACCAATTTGAAAATTATTTCACTATTGGGAAGCTATACATATGCTATATTTTATTCATTTACAGAAAAAATGACGCGGGTGAAACCGAGGGTAAATAGCCGACAAAATCGACACCGCCAAAGATCAATTAATGCCGACCGATTCACACTAGACTAAGTCTAAATATACTCGAACTGCAGTCGTAAACTACAATCCCAGCTATCATAATAGTTACCAGTAATAGGCATGATGACAGTAATCAAAAATCATTAAAATAATATATTTATTAAATTAAACTTGAAGCTTGGAATATAAAACGCGCATTGTTTTCTTTATTAATAATGTGATTAATATGTATTTTTATAAAATAAAATTACGAAATAAGGCAATCCGCCATGATATCTTGAACACCAATCAGAGCTCGTGACGTCATTTCTCAAAACAACTCGCGCGAAAGCGCGCGAACGTCACATTTCGTTATTGTGAACTTCCACTGCGATCTTTGTTTTTAATTAATTAATTGTTTATAACACGAGTTATGGAGCCCGGATTTATCAAGGCAAACAGCGCTAATTTGCCTAGAATTGATATCATAATGCTGGGAAAGTTTTTGGCATCAAATAAAGATTTTTGTTCAGCTGAATTTAGAAATGTTAAAACTTCCATGTAAGTATACTAGTTTAATTAAAACACAATGAGAGATGAAACCTAACCTCGAAATAGTTATTTACATTATAAACTATGCTAGAATCTAGAGAACTACGTAATAACTTACATCAAAGTGATCTTCACAAAAATAAAGTTGTACCCTGGGCAATATTGCTTTTGAATCTCACCTTGCAAGTTTAAGCCACTTGTTTCGTATTTTTTTATTGTGAGGAACGTACACAAATAACTTATCAGGAGTTGTTTTGGATGTGTTCTTACTTGGTCCCCCAGTGACCCCACAACACCTATGCCCTTTCGAATTCATATTTAATAACACAAAAAACTTAATTATTGCACGAGCGTTGTTTACTTGCGTCTTGTAATTTCAGTCGTGACGTCACAAGTGACACCATGACACTGACAAGCGTTTTCGCGCCGGATTCAAAGTGGACAGAGAAAAATGCAATTATTTGATAAAAAATCTTCGCATTTTCTTAAAATTAATAATTTTTCATATAAAATAGACGTATACCTACATCATACAAAGGAATTTAAAAATTTGTCATCATGCCTATTGTGTCAAACTCATTGAACTGTTCAGTTAAATATCTATAGATTAGATTTGTAACTAAATTGACAGGTTTAATAGCTCGGTAGATCTGATAGTCAGTTAGATGCGGCCGAAATGTTAGCTAGATCGAGTGAGGCAACTACTGTAAGCAACTTTTATACTGTTGAAAACTGCCTCGTTGGTCTAGTAGTCGCATGGAGCCACTGCTGTATATGAGGTTTTGGGTTCGATTCCAGGGTTGGACCGAAATCACGTTGGGGGTTTAAGACAACTTCATTTGATAATTGCCGAAGAAAACTATGATATACTTATGTAAAAATCCTTCTTCCTAAATAAATGTGGATTCCTAAATAAGGATTACAATATTATATACCTACTTTGATATCAGAATAACATAGGTTTAGTCAGTTAGTCTACTTTCTCTGCATAGTTCTTTCGAAACATAGGTGAAACCACAAGCGAAAGATAACAAATCACATTTTTACCAATATAACTACAAAAAACCCAAGTAATCTCCCCCACACAGCATCTTACATAAATAAATGATAAAATAAGATCAGCGTACATATTCTTAGTATAAGTAATATTTTCGCGAGAAAAACTCGCTATTTCTCGATACGTCTTAATTATGCGATACACGTGTGATATCGGGGAAAATATATACTTACTTGATATATTAGGACGTTATTCCAATATCTAATATTATGTATTAAAAAAGTAGATAAGATTATGTGACTTTGTGTTATTCACTGACTAGCTTCCTACAATGGTTTCACCCGCGTATCGTGGGAACCACATCGCGCTACTGGATAATACTCAATAGTCAATAACTTTATTGCATACCATACTGTGTACAGGCTGGTGGGTAATGTTAAAAGAATCAATTATGGACCCTGTCGGGCACAGCAAAGTTAGTTTTTATTAGAGGAGAGGAGTAACCCATGGTATTCCCGATAAATAGGCTGATAAATAGGCTATCGAATACTGGAAGCATTTTCAAGGGATTAGTTTAGGCGTGACAGCGCGACAGACAGACGAATTATTTTCGCATTTATTTTCATTAGAAAGGATTATGTTTTGAGGATAAGCTTGTTCTAATCCTTACTCTTGATCACCGAAAACCTTAAACCCTAGCTTTGTGCACATCGAACATATGGAAGAGAAATAATAGCCACGAATCGCTTCGAGAAAAGGATGGTAAGGCCGTGCCCGCTTTGAGACTTGGCTGGGACACTGCCATGCCCCCAGATAATAATAATCGCCATAAAAAAGGTTTTCAGATTGACCTATATATGTATGTTGGTGATCGCGTTTGGCTGAAGTGATTTTGATGCGGTTTTTAGGATAGCATTTGTCAGACGTATGGGAAGGTTTTAAGTATTTAAAGTGAAAGTGAGTTGGTTTTATTTTTTGAGAAGTTTTTATTTTATAATTACATACATATACGTAGTTTTTTTTTACCACACATACGTAATTTTTTATTGAAAACGTACGTTATAGTAGTAAATTAATGTTAATTTACGATTCCCACAAAGAGTTGGGTAACTAATTACCATACCGGCTGGCTGATCAACTTTATTGACGGGACGCCGTGATATATTGAGCGCACTATATTCTTAGCGCGGTAAATATAGGTGAAGGCGTAGTGCAAGTTAGAGTAGAAGAACAAGTGTGTGTAGACTTTGAAATTGCTGGTGAATAGGTTAGTATTTTACTATTCATGTTAGTATTGCTAATTAGTAGTAGTCGTTGTTATCCAAAGTCGTAAGTTATCTGGTGCATTTGAGAAAGCTCTACTATAGGGCTTTTTAGGTGATTACAAATTGCAGCTCGCTCGATTAGAAGAAGAGTGTTATTTATTTATTATTATTTATTTACTTATTAAGAAGTACAAAATGTCCAACAAAACTATAGACAAATTAGTTTGTCTGTTGGATCACAAATCTTAACTATTATTTACTATTAAGTTTACAATTATTGATTCATTAATAACAATATAATCTATGTGTAAAAGTTTGCTAATGAATTTATAATAGTTAATAAATAATAAACTGACAAGGCAGTAGAGACTGAATCGAAATTTCTTACGTAATTGCAATGTTGTTGGAAAAAGATAAATAAAGAAAAATTAAAACAATCGCTGGACATAGCAATTAAATTGCATATGCGTGCAGTTTACAATAATTTCAAAGTTAAATTGTAATATAACTTTTTTTGCTAATTGTAATAAGAACATTCATTCATTTAATGTTTATCTTGACCTACTTACATCATCTGTAGTGTGACACAAATCTATTTCAGTTCACATGACCCGATCGTTCAACCTGGACAAATAAATACGAGTTATCGATTTTATTACATCAAACACTAGGTTTTACGACCTTTGTAATATCTGCAGGAAGTCTAGATAATGTAGTAACTGTTTTGTAGTATTTTTGGGAGATCTTTATGATAGAGGTCAGTTCAGAGGCCGGGGCTGCGGGATTATTCGAAAGAGTTACCGCGGCCCTGGTACATAAAAGGCCTACGACGGAACAAAACGGTTTTTAGTCAGTAAGAGTCTGACACTCCCTCACCGCTGCTAACCCACAGCGGGAGGGGTCATTTGAGGATTAAAAAAAAAAATAAGTTCAGGAGAGCTCGTGGATAAATAACGCCGGAAGCCGACCCCAACATAGTTGGGAAAAGGCTCGGAAGATGATATTCAGCAGAGCTTAGGATTAGAGGAAATCTAAAATGACACCCCAGTGCCCCAAGATATGGGAGACCAGTCCACCAGTACATTCACACTCACAGAGAATCAATTAAAGTTCTTAACAGCATAGGAATACAGTCCATTTTTCTCCAGCACTGACTTCCAATCTTATTTATAAAACAGAAGCATGATGTGATTATTTAGCAGTGACGTCATTGGTGCCGTCAGTGAGTACGTCAAATGTATTGACGGCGCCGCGATTAGAATATTGGATGTTTAAATTAGTATATGAGGTACAATACACTGGGAATAAAAATACATAGTTCGAATGGCGTATGATTTTCGGCCATGGCGGCTGTTCTCGGAGGAAATCAGTCAGTTGAACATATTATAGTGCACAAGCATTTGCGCAGACACAGGTGCACTCACTAATCCTTCACCCTCATAGCATAGGACAGAAATCTGCCTAGCCTTTTCTTAGGAGTCGGATTCCAGTTTCAGGGGATGCAGCTCAGTACCAGTGTGCCACATGGAGCGACTGCCTATCTGACCTCCTCAACCCAGATAGCTGGGTATCCCGATACGGCGATACACCATAGTCTTCTTCTTATCGAGTGGGCTGCAGTTTTAATCACCTAGCAAGCCCTGGTGTCAGAATTATCTCAAATCCACCTGACAGCCTCTGACGTGGAATTGTAACGACTTCTACTGAGTAGCATTCGAGAACGCCAGCTTTACAAGCCCTCCCAGGTACGAGTACCCCTTAGTAAGACTGGTTTTCAGACTTTACTTACGTAACGACTGCCAAAAACATTCAAATGCCAGCCGGGACCCACCAATTTGTCACACTTGCGAAGTACAGAGGAACTCATCCTAACAAGATGGTCACCCATCCACATACCGACGGCTCCAAGGACCTTGCAAAGCGTTGTTTAACCATATTATGATGGAAAGAAACATACATACAGCTGTTACTTAGCAATGAGCACCCTAAATACCATAACTCATAATTTATATAAATAATGTCGGTTGTACGCAAAAATACGCATAAAACATTGTGTATTAATGTGATTTCTTTGATCTTTGTAATATATTTTGGAATGGACGCAAGTTATTGGCGATTAGTGGTTTAGACATTGCTCATTATTTTGAATGTTTATGTTGGGTTTTCTAATCGATTGTTGATAAACGTACTTTTATCTGTCTACGTTAATATACACTTACTGTATGTACTTGTACCTACCAGCTTCTCCCGAACTAACTAAATAACTTTTGCGCGAATCCGGAAAAATACATAGTCTACACACAGCCTACTGGACATCCAAAGATTTTTTCAAATTGGACCAATAGTTCGTAAAATAGAGACAAAGAAAGGAAAAGAAGAAATCAAACTATGTATGTATAAAACCTTTTTTTCCCAAAAACCATTGGATTTCATAGAATACGTGGCAAAGCACAGTGTTGTGTGTGAATCATAAATTCATAAGTTTACCTATTTTCCGACTTCTGTAGATTACCTACTGATGAATTCTAGATTGAATTCAAGATTGAAAAACCATTCACGTTTATAAAACCATAAACTCGCTATTTCCTCATGACTTGTGCTACAATAATCTCAATAGTACTCCAGAGTCTCACGGATGCTGTGCTATCGGAACCATTCTAAGCGTCGATTATCCAAAGCGATTGTTTCTGCGCTTTTTATTTCAACTGAAACAAAACATTTGGACTGAAATCTGGGCTTTTGGGTGAATGATATTATTAGAGGTTTTTTAGTACCTATTGGTTAATTTTATAAGCACATTGTAGGTAATGTTTCAGAGTGTATGTGATGAACTCATAAATTTGAAATTGCACGGATTTCCGTGTAGTTGTTTGTAATTCTATAGGGAATATTATAAAGAGGATTTTTTGTTTGTTTATATTATAACCTAAGAGCCCACTAAACCAATTTCTACTGACCGAATAAATATTTATGTATTGGAAAGCAACACTACCCCCAGTTGACATAGGCTATATTTTATCCGGTTACGGAATAAAATAAGCAATATAACGAACTTAACTCCTAGTTATAAAAACCACAAAACAGACCAACTAGACTCATTTCACAATTTACACCAAACAATTTAATTAACGACAACGCAATATTTCACAAGAAATATATTCAAAAAGGTACAAAACGCAAATCTTAGATTAAGTGCGACAGCACTTTTTGTAATTTAACAAATTGGGTCTGAGATACAGATTTTTAGCGAGTACCTATTTGAAGATGGTTCTGCATATAAAATATAGGCTGTCTCTTTGCGCGCCCAATTAAAAAATGTGTTAAATTGTTACAAGACACAATGTTAAATTATGCTTATGGGCTACCTCGATAAATGGGCTACGGAGCACTAATATTTTTTAACCGACTTCCCAAAAAGGAGGAGGTTCTCAATTCGGCCGGTATGTTTTTTTTTTTCTATTTATGTACATCGATTAATCCGAGGTTTATAGACCGATTTACATGATTCTTTTTTTATTCGACGCGGAATAGCTGCCAGTTGGTCCCATAGTCATCAGGTCAGGATCTGATGATGGAAACCCTGATAAATCGAGGGCAACTTTCGAAAGTTGTAAGCATACATAGGGTACAACCTTGACACTCATATGTATACCTGATAGCACTATTCAACAGTGAAGGTTTGGAGCTGACCTGATGATGGAGACCAGAGAAGGTCGAGGGAACTCGACATCTGAGTCTGTAAACTACCGCGTGTTTGGGCTTGTATTATTCGCATCAATGAGAACTTTCTAGTTATGTGGATAGTGACCTATTCGTTTCACTGAAAAGCTCAAAATAAAAAACTTTTTTACAAAAAAATATAACTGACTTCCCAAAACACTAAAAAGCAAAAAAAAAAAATTTTGGTGCATCGGCCTAGAAGTCGGTGGCAAAAATAACTGTGGGACATCCATGACACCGACTTCTAGGCCGATGCACCTAAAATTTTTTTTTTGCTTTTTAGTGTTTTGGGAAGTCGATTATATTTTTTTTTTTCAAATTGGAACAGTAGTTCCTGCCGATTATAGCGCTAGATTCAAGTAAACTAACCTGCAGTTTTGCCATATTTTAATTAAACACTCTACCCTTATATAGACAGGTTTATTAGGTTTTACTGACAAATATCCTCAACTGTTCCTTCTGGAACCCTCAGTGTACCACCAGGGCCGCGGTAACTCTTTCGAATAATCCCGCAGACCCGAGTTACACGGGACCCTAAAATATTATATTGTAAACAACATCAAAATATTTCTTCGCAAAAAGTTTGTCATTACAACTTGTTAGTATCACGTGGCATTGTCGGGCCATAAAAACAGCGGGATTACAATGTGATAAATCATCATCAGCCTTTTTATCGTCCCACTGTTGGGCGACCACGCTTGCTCAATGCGGGTTGGTGATTTCAAACTTCATAATCCTGGTTTCCTCGAGATGTTTTCCATTACCTTTAATCAAACCTTGGTATCAAAGATATTATACTTAGAAAGTGCATACAAACTTCGAAAAGTTGCATTATTACTTGCCTGACATGGAATCGAAAAACTCACACACTCTACGTGAGAGGTATGTGCTTTACCAATCAGGCTAGACTTTTAAATGTTCGATGCGATAAATAACTGCTGTCATTGAACATCCTTGGCAGTCGTTACGGGTAGTCAGAAGCCAAGTCTGACACCAGTCCAACCAAGGGGTATTGGGTTGCCCAGGTAACTGGGTTGAGGAAGTCAGGCAGGGCAGTCGCTCCTTGTCAGGCACTGATACTCAGCTACATCCGGTTAGACTGGAAGCCGACCCCAACTTAGTTGGGAAAAATGCTCGGAGGATATATTCAATAATAATAACACTCATTTGTTTTGCTCTTATTCGTCAGTTTATTGATGGCAGAGTCGTCCGTACGTGACTTTGGCATACTTTTTATTTTGTTTATTTATATGTATTTATTTTTTCTAAGCTGTCATCTATTTACAGTCGATGGTATGAATTGGGGTCAGTCAGCAGATTCTTATTTTATTTACGCTTATGCAAAATACTATTGAGTACTACTAATTTATTAAGGTTTAATTTCTAGGTCAAACAAAGTACCTATGTTTTGTTTTGATATACCTACATCGATCTCAGTGGCGTGCACTTGGAGAGGCCTATGTCCAGCAGTGGACTGCGATAGGCTGATGATGATGATGATGATACCTACATAACTCTTGCTGTGTCTAGGCTAGAAGTATATATTTTTTTACAAAAAGATAATACCTAAAGCATTATTTTAATTTACCATACACGTCTTAAGTTTCAAACAATTTCTTCTAAATATCTATACCAATATTTCGAGTTTATTTTCTTGATCGTGGTAATATCTGGAACCACTAGACCGATTTAATTTTATTTTAGTATTATAAATGTGCTATCATTTATTGATGAAGACTATCAGATGCGTGAAGTAGTTTCCTCGGGAGATGGGTGAATCCACTAGCTTAAGCTAATATCAAGATTAACCACCGAAAATCGATCGATCCACCCACCTCATACCAACCCCTGCTTCAATAAGCAAACCCAGCTTGAATATGTAAATGCGTTGCCAATCGGCTTCACCGCCTCGCTACAATGTCAAGGATAAACATTAGCATACGATTAGCATGACTAATCTACGTTCAGATAATTTATCTTGGGAGTTCAATGATGCTTGTATCTATGTGTATGAGATACTTAATAAATATGCGGGGTTGTAACTGTGCTGGGGTCGGCTTACAATCTAACCCCATGTAGCTGAGTACCACAGTGCTTTACAAGGAGCGACTGCCTATCTGACCCCCTCAACCCAGTTACCCGGGCAACCCAATACTCCCTTTGTTAGACTGGTTGTCAGACTTACTGGCTTCTGACCACCCGTAACGATTGACAAAGATGTTTAATGACAGCAAGGGCCTACAGTTTAACGTGCCATCCAAAACATTGGTGTCCAAGATATACTTAGAAAGTACATAAAAACTTAGAAAAGTTGCATTGGTACTTGTCTGGATCACACAATCATACTTGAAAGGGTCTTTACCCACTAGGCCATCATGACTTAATGAGTAATCTAAGTTCAGATAATTTATCTTGGAAGTTCAATGAAGCCTCATTAAATGTGGGTTTCTGTAACCGATCGCCTGTTGTTTGGCGATTGGATATTGAATTTTGATGCTTGGTCCTCTATATTATGTTTTTCAATACCTCTCTACTTTGCACGGGGTCTCTTCCTGGGTCGTAGCGCAATAATTGGTGAGTTCTAAAATTTCGTGTTGAGTCTTGTTTGATATGTATTGACGAGGAATTTACTCCGAGCAGTATTAATGCTCAATCCTTCTCCGTGTGAGAGGAGGCCTGTGCCCAGCAGTGGGACGATAAAAAAGGCTGTAACAGTATTAATCAGAGATATGTAGTCAAATTTCAACCAAACGTAAAGGAAATAAAGCTTGATTAAAGCGACTTTTAAAAACACTGACAAGTACATCAAATTATTATTTTTAAACCTGCGTTCTTATCCTACAATTTTATACCGTCCATCAGATTTTGACTTTAGAATCTCAAACTTTGACAGTTGGTGATTTCCAATTTGATTATTGAGCTGAAATTTGATTCAATCACTAGAATCTAAATTCTGATGTCTTGAAAACCTTTGAAATAGTCAACCAGTCATTCATTTTGACACTCAAAGAAAAGTCTAGAGACTTAGTGTCTCATGCCCACTGCCAACTTTTATTGCGATTTCACCAAAACCGAGCAGAGAACCCGCTAGTGTGAAAACACTGTTAGTTGACCGATAGTAGTCGGCAAATAGATTGGAGTTATAAAACAACCGAATAATCAGTACGATTGTTACTCATAACATTACGATTAGTTAAACAAATGAACCATTTCACCCCGCGCCCGCCTAAAAAAGGACAGAAAAAAGCATTGGTAAAATTTTTCCCTTGCAAAAATTCAAGGATACCAATTTAAAAAGTTAAGATCCGAGTCGAGAGGCAATATCACTGCTTCTTTATATGCAAGGCAATACTCAAGAGTAACCGCACACCGAAAACTTTTAGTCGGCCGATAATTTAAATCAGTATGAAGAAGAATGTTAGTACGCACATTACAAAGATCTGGTATTTAGCCGATTTATTATTATTTATTTATTGTTCTACAATATACTGGTTAAACTGGAAGCCGACCCTAACATGATTGGGAAAAGGCTAGGAGGATGATGTATTTATTGTTCTAAAAGATATTAATTTAAGTTTTATAACACACATAGCGCCCAACAAAACATTGTGTCTGCTATTGTTTGTGTTGAATAATTGTTAATGGCCTTACTACAAAAACTTTAACACCTGTTTTACACTTGTCTAAAAAATTTGTGGCTGCAAAATGAACCATATGTCAACGTCATAATTTGTCAATTTTTTAGACAAGCCTTAAACTGACGTTAAAAAGTTTTTGTGGTAAGACGGTATGTGTTTATCTATCTATCTACCTAGTTTGTCTTTTTATCAAAAATATTATTCTTTACTTATTATCTTATGAACTAAATTTACAATTACATGTAGTATATCAGACCGACAGAACACTTTGATTAGAATCAAAATTTTATTTAAAAATAATTGACGACGGCCGACTGTTTCGTTTGCAGTGTGCGAGAACTCAAGAACGGCTGGCTGCGGTCGCATTAAGGACTTTAATTTACGACCATTTTTATATAAAAAAAGCTTTTTACTTCTTTTTAAGAACAATTTACTTACTAAGTTGATGTTTGCATTCGTTTTGTTAAATAGCGTTTAGGGTTGTTCAGAGTTTTTAATTTTTGGGCGTTATTATGATTAGGGTAATTGTTTTTGAGGGTTATAATTATTTTTTTATTTGGAAAAACGTGTTTTGAATGATTTTAACTGGGCTTTTTATTTTGAATCATCTGTTTACCAAATGGAATAATTTCGGCAGTGCTATAGAAGTCACGTAAAATTGATGGGTCCCGCCCGGCTGTCGTGTCTTTGGCAGTTGTTACGCATAGTCACAGGACGGAAAATCGGACAACAGTTTTACCAGGGTAACAGGGTTGAGGAGGTCAGATAGGCAGTCGCTCCATGTGGCACACTGGTACTCAGCTGCATCCGCTTAGACTGGAAGCCCAACATAGTTAAGAATAGGCTGGACCGATAAGATCAGCTGTTGATCCACAGACCTACATGTACGTACCTAAGAGCCAGCATCAAAGGTTGCTAACCTAACGTCCTTAACAAAACGCTTATGTATCAAAATCATAACCTTCTTACCACAAAAACTTTTAACGTCAGTTTAAGACTTGTCTAAAAAAATGTCAAATTATGACGTTGACATATGGTTCATTTTGGAGCCACATTTTTTTTAGACAAGTGTAAAACAGTGTTTAAAGTTTTTTGTAGTAAGGCCATTAAAGTCTAATGTGAATAACAACAAACATATTTTGTTGTACTCTTTGTTTAAAAACAAAATATCATCGTAACGCGTTTTACAAATGGTACACAATGGTGATTCAGCATTTTTGTGGAACAATCATCGGCCTAGCCTTTTTGAAAAGTACATTATATGTACATTGATATTGATTAGACTACAGTTTTACATGAAGCGACTGCCT
Source organism: Helicoverpa zea (assembly GCF_022581195.2). NCBI lineage: Eukaryota > Metazoa > Arthropoda > Insecta > Lepidoptera > Noctuidae > Helicoverpa > Helicoverpa zea. Next base: position 5,269,617 of record NC_061478.1, read on the forward strand.
ATATGACATCCTCTTCTCTTGTCAAATAGTTCGTCAGAATTCCTGGCTTGTGACTACCCGTAAGCACTAGCAAAGAAAATGACACCCATCCCATCCACAGATTGCTTCAAGCGTTGCCTTTACCACGAACTCTTCAAAATTGCAAGCAGACTCGACATTATAGGGAAAAGACTCGACATTATATAAAAATACTAAAATCAACCAATTTGCATATCGTCTGTCCTCCATTAAGATTTCATTTGTTATTTAATTAAAATAACTGTGTGTCTGTGAAACGTCAGTTTGTGAAACAAAACACGTGAATTGGAGAGATTGACGTAAACATGTTAGAGAGAGATGGGGAGAAATAAGGGCCGAGATGTATGAGCCGATTAAACGCGTTAGTAAGTTTTAGTATTTGAAATAAAAGGTTCAGAAAAATATGGAAAATTACAAAAAATCTTCTGGATCCCGGGGTAAATTTCTGCCGGTATGGGCAGAAATTATATACAGGGATAAAATGTAGCCTATGTTACTCGGGAAGAGTTTAGCTTCCCAAAAGTGAAGGAATAATTCATATCGGTTCAGTATTTTCATAATTTTAGAAGCCTTTGGGGTTCAAACAAACAAATAAAAAATGCTTCATAATATACAAGACTTACCTTCCAATGCTAATTTCATGCTACAAATGCAAAAGATATGCCTTACTGAAACCATTTTGGAAATTCTTTCACCAATATAAAATCATGTGTTTGTGTGAGTGTCTATTTTATCCTTGTACATAAAACAGTTTTCTCCGGATGCAGGTATGTAATTACTAAATAAAGCCTTCATAAATTAAACGTCTAAAAAACGTCGCGTTTCAACCGCAACGTATTAATTTGGCCTAAATTCCAAATGCTTATACTACAAAAATATGATAGACGTGAATCTAAAAATATACAACAAAGAAAGCATTTTAATAGCATTCAAATCATACGAGCAGAGACATTGTCACTTTGAGCAATGAACGAACTGGAAACGACATTGGCGTGCCTTCCCCTCTGACAAAAGTACTCGACCACCAGTCATACTCGTATGCTAACTTGTGACTGAAAATACGCGAGTTAGCTAAAGGATAAAGATAAAAAATAATTTAATCAAAGTAGGCTGAAGTGGCAGTGGGCTGGCCATATTAGCCGAAGAACCGATAACCGTTGGGGTAAACGAGTTCTAGAGTGGAGACCACGCCTCGGCAAACGTAGTGTAGGACGTCCTCAGGCACGGTGGAGTGATGACTTGCGCAAGACGGCTGGCAGGAGCTGGATGCGAGCAGCCGAAAATCGATCTCAGTGGCGTGCACTTGGAGAGGCCTATGTCCAGCAGTGGACTGCGATAGGCTGATGATGATGATGATGATGATGATGAGGCTGAAAATCAGCACTTTTGAAGGCTGACTTTATAAAAGACAGTCATCAAAAACGCCCGCCCTTTACCTTTACTTTATGTGCTTTTGTTAGAAAGAAGAAAGACATGGTGGGACAAACTCTCCAGCTTTCACTGTTAGTTGCGTTGCGTTGAAAAGAAATGCTCATGGCGGTTCCAGTTGGTTTAATAATCTAAGCATTGTTATAATTCAACCTAATCTCCGCACAATAAAATTATTTTTATGTTCAGTGTTGAGGACGAAACTAAAATAGAGATGTTTACACATTAAACTAAATACACAGCTGTGGTCTTAATGGATTGGTGGCGTATGAATGTGTAGCTTTATTAAGTTTGCATTAGATTATATTTCTTTAATATTTACTAGCGTCACGTCAGTGGTTTAGCCCGCTTTACGAGAAAAGTACTCCCCATATCCCATACCTGGAGAAAAAGTGGCACATGCGTTATTCTGCTGTATACATTGATATACAAAAACCCAAGATGCACAGTCTCGAATAAAAGTAACGCTCGAAAGTGTCCTCAACCACTAACTCAATGTACAAGCTTATGTTATTGAAAGTTCAACTTTACGCGAATTGTTTAAAGTCTTTATTACAACGCACTGTACTTAAAGCAATATTACGACCGAAATGGTCAGCTAGGACAAAGCAAATGAGCGCACAACGTTGAATGTTGCGCTCATTTGGTGAGGACGTTTTTGAGCCGTTGAGTGTGATCTTGGGTTTTTTGTATATCAATGGCTGTATACCAATAAGCTGCTCTGCTAAAATATTTCTCGTAGCTAAGTAACAGCAGCACGGGTCCGTGGATGGATGACCATCTTGTCATGATGAGTGCGTCCGTGTTTCGGAAGGCAGGTAATCCCTGGCTAACATTTGAATATCTTTTGCAGTTAGGTAGTCAAGCCCAAAAGTTAGTAAGTCAGTTATTAAGTATTAAAAATCACAATCTTAACAAAATAAAAAACGTTTTGTTCGAAAATATTGAAATCTCATAATTTATAGAACTCCTTTTCAGTATAAAGGTAAACGATATATCTCCCGAAACAAGTTAATTAGGTACTGCAATACTGATACTCAATAATGAACAATGATATTGCTCGTTCAGTGGCAAGCTATTTATTTTCAGCAATTTTTTTCTTCATCACAGCTTTTTAAAGAGTGGGGGAAAATGTACTTATTTCGCTAATTTTTCAGTTCAGTTTTAAGACTGATTGTCAGACTTTCTGGCATCTGACTATCCGTCACAACTGACATATATGTTCGGATGGCAGCTGGGATCTACAGTTTAACGTGCCCTCTGAAACACGATGATTGGTCTCCGAGATATGCTTAGAAAGTAGAGGTACATATAGGGCTGCCATCTCGAATTTCGCCAAACCCGGACAAACATTAAAAAAAAACCCGGACAGTTGGCGTAAATCGCGTTTTTTTCCCCGAACGAGTACGATTTTTTTAAAACAAAATAATACCTAATTTGTAATCCATATATTAAGATATACTTAAATTCAATAAGGTGCTTCCTTACATGAAACATGTCCGGGTTTTCCCCGGACACTTCTTGAAACCCCGCCCGGACGGCCTCCGGACGGCCTCCAAAAGAGGACAAATCCGGGGAAACCCGGACGGATGGCAGCCCTAGGTACATACAAACTTAGAAAAGTTGCAGTGATACTTGCCTGACCTGGAATCGCGAACACACACTCATACTTTACTCACTAGGCCTTCCGAAACCGCAAATCAATCCAATTAGTTGTAGTTAATGACTCATACGCAAATAACGAAAAAGTTCAACGCAACTATTTCAAGTATTTACAAAACACGAATGTTCACCTTTCAAGATAAAAATAAACATTAAACTATGTATTTCTGTAATGTTTATTAGTTTAAGAATAAAATTATTAATGTAAGTAGGCGTTTTTAGTAAACAGAGAATGAAACGAAATGGCTTGGCACGTATCTTTGTAAAAATAAAATAATAAACGAGTGTGGTTGGGGAATCCGTATATAAAATCATCATTTACCTACTGCCTTACCCGTTCCCAACTATGTTGCGGTCGGCTTCCAGTTTAGCCTGATGCATATAATTGACTACCAGTGTTGCTGGGAAGTTTGTTGCGCCACTTCTTCTTCCCAGCAAAAACACATAGGAAGTGGTGAAGGGTGGGCGTTTTGGGGGCTGTCTTTTGTAAATTCCTGACGTTTAAGAAGTGCTGTCTTGCAGCCAAGTTTGAATAAATTGTTTTTAGATTTTTTGATTTTCCACTTAAAACTGCCTATTTGTCCTCCTCAATCTAGTTACCCGGGCAACCTAATACATCCTTAGTAAAAGTGGTTGGCAGACTTTCTGGCTTCTGACCACCAGTGACCACTGCCGAAGATATTTAAATGACAGCCTCTCTTGACGCAGTATAAAATCTACCGGGGTATTGGGTTGCCCGGGTAAACAGGTTGAGGAGGTCAGATAAGCAGTCGCTCCTTGTAAAGCACTGGTACTCAGCTGCATCTGGTGCCGACCCCAACATAGTGGGTAAAAAGCTAGGCAGATAAAAAGAGTATCGTATCTGTCGTAAAAATCTTAATCTATGGCGGTATCTCGTAATGTTTATGAGTTTACGTTTTACTAGAATATGCGAGAAACAATGAATATATTCTCATATATGTACGCGTTGTACCTATAACATTGAGAATTATAACCGAGCATCGTTGTTGTAGAGGTAATAAATTATTTAGCCAACAGCGGGAGAGATGAAAAAATATTTTTCATAAGTTTGTTAACCTTGCTCATATGATTATGATTTCTAATGTTATATATGCAAAAGTACTTTATACTTTTATCCCAAAACTACCGAACACATGAAAAAGATTAAGATAGTCTAGCTAAAGCTTGAGAAAGGAAACTTATATCCAGGTGCGGGAAAGAGGGCAAAACCGCTAGTTTCTTCTAATTCTTCTCCATAAAAAAAAACTTTGCATTTTAGTCTCCCATCCAAAGATAGACCTCAACATATTACTTCACCTTTAATCTCCCAATCAACTACTACAACTAACAACAGTATCAAAAAGCACTCAAATAAATAAGAAACTCAACCCATAAGCTCTGTATCTCTTTTCTAAGAAGCAAAGATAGATATATCTCTAAATCCTTCATCTCAAGTGCTGTCTGTTGCAGGGAGTAATGAAACATGAACGGAGATGCCATAATGCGGGGCTGCGGGTTGTTCGCGCGAGTTACCGCGGCCCTGGTACATAAAAGGCCTACGACGGAACACGACGGTTTTTAGTCAGTAAGAGTCTGACACTCCCTCACCGCTGCTAACCCACAGCGGGAGGGGTCATTTGATGATTTTTGACGTCGTTAAAAAAAAAGGTAGGTCAGGCGATTTCTTCTAGCTCAAATACGTGCGGTGGGCATGACCAAAATGATCAGTTACAAGTGAACTAACGAGGCGTTTATTATCTTTGATACATCTGTCAACGATTTCTGGTATTACAAAGAAAGTACGGGTCTAAAGAAGGCGTATGAGTGCGAAGACAGTAACGTTCCTCGTACCCCGCACACCCGCATTTTGGCGCGCTACATTCTTAGGAGGTTTTCCGTTACCTTTTTTTTAACGACATCAACAATCGTCAAATGACCCCTCCCGCTATGGGTTAGCAGCGGTGAGGGAGTGTCAGACTCTTACTGTCTAAAATCCGTCGTGTTCTGTCGTAGGCCTTTTATGTACCAGGGCCGCGGTAAACGATTTCTGGTATTACAAAAAATGGTCGGGTCCAAAGAAGGCGTATAAGGGCGAAAACAGTAACGTTCCCTGTCCCCCGCACACCCGTATTTTGGCGTGATACTTTCTTAGAAGATTTTCCGTTATGGCACCTCCGCTAGTCATTTCGTTCTCCGTGTATCTATTGGCTCTCGTGTAGACACCGCTTAAGCTCTCATAAAGCTGGGTACACACTTCATCTGACATATTGGATGACAGAGATTGGCTGGGTATAGTATAGCAACTATTTATCAAGTAATCTGTGTTATAGTTTGTGTTCAAAATTAGATATTTTCTGCACTAATATTGTAAATGCGAGTTTTTTGTGACGTTTTTATGGTGAAATGATTAGGTTCTATACAATTGGAGTTACACACCAGGGTATCAGGGGACACGTTTCGGTGCCGTGATGACTTACGGCACCGAAACGTGGTCTCTCACTATCGGCCTCATCTCAAAGCTCAAAGTCGCTCAACGAGCTATGGAGAGGGCTATGCTCGGTGTTTCTCTACGTGATCGAATCCGAAACGAGGAGATCCGTAGACGAACCAAAGTGACCGATATAGGTAGCCCACCGGATTAGCAAGTTGAAGTAGCAATGGGCAGGCCATATTGCTCGCAGAGCAGATGGCAGAAGGGGCCGAAAAGTGCTGGAGTGGAGACCACGGACTAGCAAGCGCAGCGTAGGACGTCCACCAACGAGGTGGACAGACGACCTTATAAAGGTCGCCGGAAGACGCAGGATGCATTTCGCCTCCAACAGGTATCTGTGGAGATCAAAGGGGGAGGCCTATGTTCAGCAATGGACGTCCTATGGCTGAGATGATGATGATGATGATCAGGGTATAAAGTAGACTGCCTTGGCAAATAGACTATCTGATACTGAAATATTGTCAAAAGTCGAGTACTTCATGAGATTAATGCATTAAACACTTCAGTTTCAAAATATTAAGTATAAGCATCCAGGTAGAACCACTTTCTGTTACCGGGTAAAAGAAACCTATATCCTATTTCAGGATAATGTCATGTTTGTATTGCAGACTCCAGAGACTATCTGCTTAGGTATTTTTAGCAAGAAAGAAAGAAAGACAGATTTACTTCAAAGTTTAATATTACTAGGATACCTAGATAAGTAAGATAACCATCCATCCTCCGAGCCTTTTCCCAACTATGTTGGGGTCGGCTTCCAGTCTAACCGGATTCAGCTGAGTACCAGTGCTTTACAAGAAGCGACTGCCTATCTGACCTCCCCAACCCAGTGACCCGGGCAACCCAATACCCCTTGGTTAGACTGGTGTCAGACTTATTGGCTTCTGACTACCCGTAATGACTGCCAAGGATGTTCAATGACAGCCGGGACCTACAGTTTAACGTGCCATCCGAAACACAGTCATTGGTGTCTAAGATAAACTTAGAAAGTACATACAAACTTAGAAAAGATGCATTGGTACTTGCCTGACCTGGAATCGAACCCGCGCCCTCATACTCGAGAGGTTAAGTAAGATAACCGTATTACTATTAAATTCTACCACTTTATTCCTACATTCCCTACAAAACCTGAGGCAGCCATGTGATTCAATACTCCCGTTTACCTGAGAGATCTCGGTCAAAATGTATCGCAATCTATTTTAGTTCGTAATGTGCGTATGACCGGCTATTTTTCTTCACTAACTTGTAAATAGCTTTTGATACATTTTACGTATTGTTAAAACTGGATAGAATTGGGGATTGCTAGTTAAATCTGTTATCTTAAATATTTTTTTGGTTGTTTATTTGTACCCTAAAGGCTCCGAAATCACAGAACCCATTTGGAAAATTGGTTTATTAGTTGGTGTTTTATGTCGGTACGGAAAGTTCTTAGTTCCTGCGGGTGAAACCCCTAGCACTATAATATTAAAAGGGTATGATTTAAGCTGTCACCAATTTAATTCATTTTGTGTTTCTTAAATAATAGGGTTTGCCCTCAAAATAGTAGATTTGTCACCAAATGTAGTCACCAAAGAATATAAAATCATTTCCACAATAAATTACCGAAAATCATGGAGATATGGGGTCAAGTACCAAATAAATGATTTTGTATGTATTATAATAGGTTTGTCCTAATAGTATTTAAGCAAACTAATTTAAAGAGATCACCAATATATCATATATTATATCACTAGAAAATTTCATGAAGGTCTAAAAATGTAGGGTGGTCGTCATCATCATTTCAACCAAAAGAGTCTACTACTTAACTGGCCATGTGCCTCCCCCCAAGGGCTTTAGTTTCCACAGGTAGTATAAATATATTTAAATTAAATTTCTAGCTGAATAGTAAATAAAACAATTAATCAAAGTCAAAATAATCAATATTTATTGTTAAAAATCTCACTGCCCGCGCCCCGCAATTTGTCTCCCTTCCCTTCCTCTTCCCTTTGAACATATTTTTATTAAAATTATAAACTGATGTATTAAATTGGTAACGAATACATTATTTTAATAACTGAACGAAATAAAATGTAACTACTGTATTGGTGACAAAATAACAAATAAAAAGGAGTCGCAGTCAGGGATCGATTAATCGATTTATTTGGTGACAGATCTACCATTTTGAGCACCAAGCTATTATTTAAGTAATAAAACTATTATTATAAGAACGAAGTTTATATTCATGTAATGCACTACAATTTTATTGGTAATCCATCTCATATTTTACACATTATATTAACAATAATTTGCTAATTCATACCTGGGAACACTCTTTGTTTATCTGAGAACGAAAATATTTCGTGGCGATAGATCTATTTATTAGGTGATACAACTTGATGACAAATATAAATTTTGGTGACAAAAAATATAGTTCCCATATTAAAATTTGTAAATGCGAGCACTAACTCTGTTGGTTTGTTGCGCCAAAACTACTGAACTAATTCAAATATGACTTAGTACAGTCTGAAAAAGAACATAGGCTACTTTTTTGAAGTCTTACGGGACCTGGCTAAAACCGCAGGGAACAACTTGCATAAATAAATTAATTGATATATTTCAGTCCATTTATAACTAACTTCTAATTCAATACACCGATTAACCTTGAAAACAACAAACAGACAGATACACAAAATCACTATGACAATTACATAATTAGCTGACATACGAAACTACTGAATCAAAAGTAGCGTACACAGTGAAATCTTGACACAGTTCGAGCTCAATGCACTCGCTAAACGTAAACAAACAAAAATAAACATTAGCGTGTGCATTCAGTTACAGTGAGTATATAAAACTTTAGTTAAAATGCATATGACTCTGCAACTTATCATCTGCCTAGCGTTTTTCCAACTATTTTGAGGTCAGCGTCCACTCTTCCAGTCTAAATTGATGCATCTGAGTAACGCCTATCTGTCTTCCTTCACACTTCAATTACAATTATTTTTAGTAAGACCTGTTTAGTCTTTATCAGTAGTATTTTTATCAACCTACTGCAGGACACAGGCCTCTTCTCATACAGAGAAGGAATGAGCCAAACAATAAGCCTAATAAAGTATTGGCGATTGCTGACTTTCGAGTTCAAAATTCTTTTGAAGTTGAAGAATGTTTTTAAAACTTTCATTTGGATTGTATCTATGGCAGACACTAAATAAATCACGGATTTTTACTAGCTACATAATGATCTGTTTTTGAATTCTAACCGTCTTACCACAAAAACTTTTAAACGTCAGTTTAAGCCTTGTCTAAAAAAATGTCAAATTATGACGTTGACATATGGTTCATTTTGCAGCCACATTTTTTTTAGACAAGTGTAAAACAGGCGTTTAAGTTTTTGTAGTAAGGCCATAAATGTTAGAACTAAGTAAAGTGTAATTTGAAAATCTTTATAATTAAGTATATCAAAGTTTGTAACTTTATTACAAGACAAGACACTCGAAAACCCACTGAGCCACTAATTTAAATTAAAACTATTTGGTATGTACTTCGTAAACTTTCATACTCGTACTTAAAGCTTTTAAACTCAGCTCTTAGAGTACACTGGAAACTAAATAGTCGGCCGACAGTTGCCCCGATGTGTAGCAAAATATTATTTACTACCCGTTTTCTCGCGGTTTTGCCCGTGACCCGTAGGAACTACCGCTCGTACCGGGATAAAGTATAGCCTATGTTACTCGGGAAGAGTGTAGCTTTCCAACAGTGAAAGAATGTTTAAAATCGGTTCAGTAGTTTTTGAGTTTATCCATTACAAACAAAAATAAAAAATAATATTAGTATAGAAAAGAAAATCTTGATTCCAATCAAAGTTTTCAGTCGTTTTGATACCGGCTAAATACCTGATCTTAGTAATGTGCGCACTACCATGCATCTTCATATTGATTTATGAGCCCGAAAAAACTATCGGCCGACTAAAAGTTTGCAGTGTGTGGTTACTCTTAGACGGTTTTTATATGACTTTGAGTACTAACTTCTTATATGCGTAGGTACTGTTAAGATTAGTTTTATTACTTAAGTGCTTTTAAAGATATCTTTTAGATATAAAACTAGTCGTTTAGTGTGGTTTCGCCCACGTTTTAAGTGAACCACATTCTAGAAATTGATAAAATATAGCTGGAATCCTATTGAAAAAAAAGTTTTCAAGATTCGTTCAGTAGATTAATGGCGTCCTCGGCCGATTTCGGCCACGGCGGCTGTTCTCATTTAAGGAGATCAGCCAGCTGCACAGGACATATTATAGTGCACGAGCATTTGCGCAGACACAGGTGCACTCCCTATTCCTTCACTCTCATAACCCGATGGGACGGCAATCCGACACGACCGGAAAGAGATCAGGCGCAGGACCGACATTTACGTGCTCTCCGATGCACGGGTGAATCAATCACCAACTTCCAGACTACGGGCTGCTTTGTGAAAGTTGAAGAAAACCCACAAAGCTATTTCGGCCCGACCCGGGAATCGAACCCGAGACCTCGAGAACAGCAGCCGCGCTTGCGACCACTAGACCAACGAGGCAGTCAAACGTTCAACGTTCAGTAGATACAGAGAGATTAACCCCTAAAATCTCGCCCATGAATGTACTATTTTTTTCCTTTGACTGCGTCTACGTGTAGAAGTTAGAGAGCTTCTGCAACCCGTGGAAACTACTCCACGCACCACGTTAATATGTAGTCTACATGTTCTTCAATGAATATCTAACACATTAAGAACTTTTAAAATCAGAACTGGGTACGATTGCTATACTTAAATGATTGTAGAGGAAACTACCGGACCAAATGGCAGACCAATCGCCACCCAATCGCGAAACAGTGAAATACGATTGGTCTTATATTAGTAGCAGAATGACCGCTTAGGTTAAAACTGCTATTGCGATTAAATTTTTATTCAATTTTGACATTATTAACTGAATCGGGCCCCAGAACTTCTGAGGCCCGATACTGCTAAGTTAATGAGCGCTTTCATGCATACAAACAAACAAACCCTTCTTTATAATATTAGTAAACCTAGATAGGAGTATTTATTCGACCTCTATAACATTTAGGCTTGTAACATAATAATAAAATGTCCTCCAGACTACAGGCTAAGTAACAGCCGTAAGGTCGATCAAGGTTAAACTTAGCTTGCTCTGGCGTGTCTGAGGATGGGTGACCGTCTACGGTATTTTAGGGGGCTAGAGATAACTTGTGTTGTACCTTATGTTTTTACACCTCTTTATAAATCATCTTTATGTCTTTACTAATAATAATTATGAACGAACTGTCGCCCGTGACCCAATGGAATTTTTAGTAAGAATTTCACGTAATTTTCACCCAGGGTTTTACCCACGTTCAAAGAGAACCACTTTTTGCAACTGGGTAAAAAGCCTGTGTCTTTTCTAAGGCTTTAGACAATCCAGGTAAGTATCTGTGTACAAACATTTGAATCGATTTAGTAATTTTAGTGAGACATATTAATATTACCTAGTACTTAAGCATATTACTGCCAAGTATCATGCTAATCAGTTCAATAATATGTAGTTTGCGTGAAAGAGCATCCGCACAGCCAAACTTAAAAGTTGGTTTAAAAACAGCGATTTCATAAATAATTTTACTGTTTGGTTTGCACCGGTAGAATCTCGCCTTTAAAATACCAATATAAAACAAACAGATCGCTCATTTACAACTGTAAACAATAAAAGGATTTCTTCATCTACCCTCTTCAGACGGAGTTATTGAGTTAAGACCTCTTTTCAAGTGAACGTAAGGGTGAAATCTTATTGAGGCAAAATTCATCGGTGTAATTTTATTTTTACTCGCATTTTTCTATTCTATTTCTTCACCATTAAAGTAACCAGCTTTTGCCAGTGGGTTTCCCAACATCCTGTGACAATTACCTACTCCACGTCCACGCATCCGAATAACAAATAGCCTGTACAGAAAGATTTTTTAAATCGATCAAGTAGTGCCTGAGATATCAAATTCAAACTAATAAATAAATAATGTGTTCAGCTTTATCTTACTAAGCAGGCCAAAGTTGAAGATCAAAATCTTATATATATTAAATAAGCTAAGGTACAAAAAGTACCCCGAGGACACGGTGGACCACACAGTCCAGGTGTGCCCCGCATGGGAAGGGCACCGCCGGGTCCTCGTCGAGGCTTTGGGCGGCGGCGACCTCTCGCGTCCGGCCCTGGTTCAGGCCATGGTCCGGGGCGAGAGGGAATGGGATGCCGTCGCCTCCTTCTGCGAAGCGGTCATGCTCGAGAAGGAGGAGGCGGAACGCCAGAGAGTTCGCACCTCTCATCCCGGCCGCCGCGCTGGACCAGGTAGACACCATGGGCGCCGGGTGTCGCGAGATGACTCCCGGCCACCGTAGGCGTGGGTCTGTGGGCGGTGAGTTCGGGTGGCTCATCGTCCCTCTGTCTGCTTAGACGACAGACCCGTGTCGACGGCGCGCGTTGTTCCACGCGCTCCTCAAAGAGATGTCAGCAACCCCAGCGGGGCCCAGCAGGGCCAAGGCCTGCCGGGGCTGCGGGTTGTTCGAAACAGATACCGCGGCGCTGGTACATAATAGGCCTATGACGGAACACGACGGTTTTAGTCAGTAAGAGTCTGACACTCCTTCACCGCTGCTAACCCACAGCGGGAGAGGTCATTTAATTTAAGATTTTTGACGTCGGAAAAAAAAAAAAAAAAAGGTACAAAAAGTACATTACCAAATGCAGTATTTTTAAAACGAAATCCTCAATCACTGTATACTCTGCCTTACTCGACGCTCGAGAAAATCTCTGCAAAAATTCGCCGAACAGGTTTAAGAAAAGGCGGGTGAAATCGAGAGTCAATTAAAGAAGCACAAACATTTAGACAGGGGCAAAATGTACTTTTTCCAGTTTTTAAACGATATAAAAGGAAATGTATTTATTTTTTCACGTGCTCGTTTTCTTACGTCATATAACTTTGCCACTGGAAAAAGATATTGCGACCCATCCGTGATTAAAAGTCGACAAGTTTAGCTTTTAGTCGGCCGATAGTTTGTTTGGGCTCATAAATCAGTAATCAAGTAATCAGTATGCATATTGCAAAGATCAAGTATTGAGCCGGTATTAAACCAACTGAAAACTGATTGGAATCAAGATTTTCAATACAAAAAACCGGCCAAGTGCTAGTCGGACTCGCGCACGTAGGGTTCCGTGCTATTATTTAGAAAATTAGCAAAAAATCACGTTTGTTGTATGGGAGCCCCCCAAAATATTTATTTAATTCTAGTTTTCAGTATTTGTTGTTATAGCGGCAACAATAATACATCATCTGTGAAAATGTCAGTGCTCTAACTATCACGGTTCATGAGATACAGCCTGGTGACAGACGGACGGACGGACGGAGAGAGAAGCGAAAACAATAGGGTCCCGTTTTATCCTTTGGGTATGGAACCCTAAAAATGACACACCCAGTGGGTCAACTATCAGCCGATAACAAGAACAAGCTTTGCTCCACAATTTTCCCTTAATAAGCCGTTGCTTAGCAACCGTCACAAACACCTTTAAAAGTCCTCTTAATTTCTATAGCAAAGGAACAATAATCTTAATTCTACAGCATTTTGAAACGCGATTAAAATATAATATATTCAATTAGGGAGTAAAATTGCGTGCCAAAGTAATTACTCTCATATAGGCATCGCGAGGACAATAAAGAAAGCTTTCAAGGGATTTTGAACCCTATTGTTATGTACACAAGTGAGATTATTTTGAGGACATTCCGGAGACTGAGAGAATTTCTTAATAAGAACAATAATGATACTGAAATTAAGGACAGAAGGTTCTATTAAGTAAAAAACAAGGTTAAGTTGGAAACCTTGGGTTTTTAAAAGTTGAGGACATTTTTTACGGGTTTTCCTCTCGCTGAAGGATCAATTTTTTACATCTTCGGTAAGTAAATCTGGTCTTTTAACCCCTTTTATGCGCAGATCTACGCGAGACACGATGGATTTTCTATTGTTCTCTAATTTGCGGCATAGAAGAGGTTAACCTAGACTCTAGACTAATATTACAAGAGTTAGTATGTTTCTTAAATGCGCGAATCTCAAGAACCACTTAGCGGATTTATAAATTCGTTACAGTGTTAGATAGCACATGTATCGAGGAAGGCTATAGGTCACTTTTTATCTGGATGCGAGAAATTGTTCCCTAGGAACGCTCGTGGAACGATGGGGATTATATTTTATCACAGAACGCGATGTCCTTTAACTCACCCACATCGCAGGCGAAGCCACGTGAAACAGCATGGCTTATATGACAGCATAAAATATAACGACACATGCCAATAAATTCAGTATAATAAACTTTTAATATGAAAACGACACCTGTGACGAACGGCTTATAAAACTGCTCTTAATATAAAATATTAAGTACATAATAATCATAACTTATTTATGGGAAAGACTATGTATTTCACGATATCACCTTCTTTCGTAAAACTGCAATAATTTTCTGAAAAGTTCAAGATATTTTTATGATTTTCATGTCTTCATTGAATCTCTTGGCTTGTTAAAGTAAAAAAATGCTTTCAAATCTAAAAAAGTTAACGTAGTAGGTCTAGTGCGTTCCGAAGGCACTATTTCCAGCACCTGGGTAAATAATAGCCTAGGTCCTTTCTGAGACTAAAGAGTCTACAATCTAGAGTGTCTGGATACGTAACCTTCTTCGTAACGTTACCAGTGTCAGAACTTTTGATGTGAGGGCGAGAGATATACTAGACACACACATACATATTTTGCAATTAAAATGTTTACATGATGACATACATAAATGTTTAACAATACATTTTGAACGTAATGCTGAATGGAAAATACGCTAGTTTGAACCGCTGAAGTACCTAGTTTTCACAATTTCATATTTTACAGCAATTCCGCTATTACATATTATTATAATTACTTGGATTGCACCTTATTATCAGCTGTTGTTATTATTATACAAGGCGTTGATTTGCATTTGTGCCATATGTCAGGTGGAGGACATAAAATACGTAAATAATCGATTGGAATTACAGTAGACGGGAAATAGCTAATATGTACTGCTTTTTTTGTCATTGTAATGTCGTAGTATTTCAGAAGTAATCCAATTGTTGCGTATGCTTTATGTTTGCGTTTGTGTGAGGGCGCAGCACGGTTTTAAGGCCAGTAACACACTCGCCAAGTTTAAATACGGCTAGTTGACATTAACGGAATTCCGAAAAAAAAATAAAAAAAAAAATTACGTACCCATTTTTTTGTTGATTTGGGTCGAGAATCATTAGCATAATTACGTCCTTGAATATGGCACGGATGCAAATCAACAGCTTGTATTGATTACGCACTTAAAGTAATAATTATTGGATAACGGGTATATAGGTCAACGTCTAACTGTTGTGTAGGTCATAAGTAGTAATTATATAATTATGTAAATAATAATCATTTGCCTTGCCTTTTCCCAACTATATAGGGATCGGTTTTAAGTCTTACCGGATGCAGCTGAGTACCAGTGCTTTACAAGGAGCGACTGCCCTATCTGACCTCCTCAACCCAGTTACCCGGGCAACCCAATACCCCTTGGTAAGACTGGTGTTACTCTTACTGGCTTCTGACTACTCGTAACGACTAGTTAGACTGAAAGCCGTCCCCAACATAGTTGGGAAAAGAGTAGTAGGTACCTATATAATAATGATGATGATGTCCTTCTAGCCGTTTATCGGCTACGGCGGCTGTTCTCATATAAGATTAGCCAACTGCGCAGGACATATTATAGTGTACAACCATTTGCTTGGACACAGATGCACTCACTTTTCCTTCACTCTCATGGCGCGAGGGGACGGCAATCCGACTTGACAGGGGAGAGATCAGGATGAAGCTACATATGTATATTCTGCCTGTAGCTTTTAGAATCTAGGTAGCACATTAAAACTACGGTATTCGCTTTATATCTTTAATCATGAGCATACTTAAAACTATAAAAGCTAGCTTTTAAACATAAACTAGAAGTAGTAAAAACTGCTTTTTATAACCTAGTAACTAGTGCTTAAGGAATAAAACATGCTGCCAACTTAACAGCTTGTAATAAGGTTTTATTAGCTTTGTATTTTCTGATGTTGGCTAACATTTGTGTTTTGATGAGGTTTTTTAAATTGTGCTTTTTGAATTTATTCTCTTTTTAAAGTTCAATAAGGGCCGGTGCTTCAATCATCAGTTAACTTCTATCTGATGAATATATTTGACGTTTTGACAGCTTTTGTAAAGTAAATATGTCAAACCGCCATATTTATTCCTCAGATAGTCAGTTAACTGATGATTGAAAAATCAGCCCTAAATCTAACCAAGTCATCATCAGCCTCTTTTTGTTAAACTTCTGGGCAGAAGCCTCTTTTCATACTGAGAAAGAATATGTGTTTATCACCACGCTTGCTAATGGCAGATTGGCGAATTCAGACTACGGTCCCCGTCTCCTTCATCTTTACTCAGGCATTGATGACCTACCTACAATTATTTACCTTAACAAATTGCAAGCGTTGGTACTTGCATAAACTGGAATCGAACCTACACACTTGTACTTCAGAAGCAGGTGCTTAACCCACTGGGCCACGGTCCAGTATTTGTGGCATGTTCTGACAAAACGTTAATTTGTCGATAGTGAGACGGTCTACATGAGAATTGATCACGTTTTGACCCACATGGCTTCATCTTGGCTATCTATCAGAACCTATAGCACGATCAAAGGAATACAGATAGAACAAAAGAATACTTTGGCACCTCTTCAGCATTCTTTCTCTATCAAACTCTTTTGATGTAAACATACGCTTAGGTAATTTTATTATATAATCGTAGTTCTCTCTATGAGTCTCCGAAGATAGCATACTAATGACCGTTCCCAATATTCCATCTCCTGATTTGCTTAGTAGATATAGAATTGCAGTTTCACACATCGCTAATGAAGAATGAGATAGAAGGTTGCATTTGATCATGTAGGTACAAAAAATGTGTACGCTATGACGCGAGTCCACAGCTAGCTTGTTTTCGCGCACTAAGGTTGCAATTTCACGGACATTTTATACATTTTCGCACGCTATTTGTTACTGCTAGAGCGAGTACACCAGAAGATACATTTGTGCGCGCCACAATGTTGCACACTGGTGGATTTTCCCTTTACACGAATTTGTTTTTAGCGTAATCTACCTTTGAAGGAAAACATTTTGAGGAAACCTGGTCTATAAAGTCTGAAATCACCAACCCGCATTGCGCAAGCGTGGTGATTAATGCTCAATCCTTCTCCGTGTGAGAGGAGGCCGCAGCCCAGCAGTGGGACGATAAAAGGCTGTAACAGTAACAGTAATCCACCTTTTAACAAAAACAGCCGGTAGTCACGGACCCTATAATGGTGTAAAAACAAAATGAATGTTGATTCATCTGCGAGCCAATCAAACTATATTGATTTAGGCGCGAAACAACACTCTTTTGATTGAAATGAGCGTTTCTGTTTTACCTGTATTTTATTTTACAACGAGCGATACTGAAAACTGTAGCTAAATGAAAAGGTTTTTGCTATATTATAATTATACTAAACTAGCTATTTACCCAGAGTTTCACTAGCGTCTCGTAGGAACTAGTAAAATATAGCCTATGTTGTTCGGTGATGGTATAGCTGCCCAACAGTGAAAGAATTTTTCTAATCAGTTCAGTAGTTTCGGAGCCTCTTTAGGGTAAAAATAAAAAATGATTTCACCTTATTAAAGTTATATTAGTAAGATAGGTAAACGTAGATTATTCTAGAGGGATTTTTTTTACAATAAGTACTGGCCAAGTGCTTGTAGGTGATAAAGTTATATTTAGCTTGTATCTGCATAAATAAAGCATTCTTTACTGCATATGATGAGAAATGTGACGACATAACAAGTCAAATAATGACTTTATTCATCCTACATTAATATTACTTATAAGTAACTCCGTCTATTGGTTTTCAGGCCAAAACTACTGCACTGATACTGATACTGACACAGATAGTCTATACCTGTATTTACTCAATCAAAGCAATAAAGATTAAGTACTTTACTTTAAAGCCTGAAAAACGACAAAGTCTAATTCATATCCGGATGCGGGAAGTAGTCCCCCCTGACCAGTATGATGAGACCACCGAGGAAGTTGCTAAGTCAAAAATAACTTATTCAACTTCCAACGACTCCTAAGCTTCAAATTATAATTCCCTAAAGAGAGACAAAAGCTTCAATAACTGAACCCCCATTATTAACAAGCGGTTTCCCATTTATCTTTCTCTTAGACTATGTAATCAACTGGAACAGCCATGAATACTGTAGACAGCTGTGTTGCTGGGAAGTTTGTTCTTCACTGCTTCTTCTTTCCAGCTATAACACTAGGAGTTGGTGAAAGGGGGTGCTACCCTTTTGTAATTTTGACGTGAAAACATGCTGAAAACTATATAACCTACTTTCAATAAAAGTTTTTGTCTTAGCACTCGTGAGAAGTGCCGAACAAGCAACTGCCGGGGCTGCGGGATTGTTCGCACGAGTTACCGCGGCGCTGGTACGTAAAGGGCTCCAGAAGGAACATGGTGGGTTACAGTCAGTAAGAGTCTGATACTACCTTACGCTGCACCCACAGCGGGAACATTTGATGGTTTCTGTGAATCTTTGCACCCACCAATGTTTTCTCTCCACCGCCCAAAGATAATATAATACATAGGTAGAGAATGCCTAAGGCGTTAAGTCTGCCGCTGTACATTATGTACTTACATAGAGAATTAGATTTAAAAGGGGTGATACAAATGCAATACAGGACAAAATTTTGAAACAGCAGCATACACTTGCCACTCGCAATATTTCCAAAACAATGACAGGCGCGGTACCGCATCTTTGGCAGAGAGGAGAAAGAACTACAATAGCGTATCCAGTTGTTCAATGCTCTAAGACCTTTGTTGTTTCTGCCATTATTATGCAGCGGTCAGAATCAATTAGGAGCTTCTGTTAATTACATTTTACAACGCTGAGTAGTCCGCGATCATTTACCAAAGGGTATTTATAAATACCTACTTTTGACTTTTGAAATCGGAGTTGGAAGTTGATAACTACCTAAAGTCTGGTTAGTATTAATGTTTGAAGATTCTTTGATCATGTTTAACCCCTCTGCTCGACAAGATTTTGACATATGACTTTACCGTTGATTCGGCGGGATATTTTGAATCCCGACATGGAAGTCAAAAATTTGTACTAACTTTCAACACATGAATTCTAAGTCCGTAATGCCTGATCAGAAGTATTTTAACTATAACTTTAGAGCTCACTTATTTGACAACAACGTGCAAAGGTCAAATGGGGTCAGTTAATTCAGAAAAAGATAATAATTACGGTGTTTTTAAGTCTATCGAAAAGTTAGGCATTTCAAATTTGGTGAAAACTTACCAATAAGTAATCGCATCACTTTCTCAAACACAACACAAACGTCATATTTATAACATTTTCAATCCGTTGCAATACATTTCGTGCACTTATTTATGTTCAATAACTAAAAAATCAGCACATAAAATACACAATAAAAATGAACAATTTACAAGATCAGTCAAGTCACAGACAAGTAGAGTTTGGAATGGAGTTTTTTTTTTTTTCAATCAGCGGTGTGCATTCGATACCTAAATCGGAAATTTATTATAAATAATCGAATACCAATTTTATATATACCTATTTTTTAATAGCAACTTATTTCAATTTTATTTATTAATTTTAAATTATAGGTTCAATTTGTTTTTGTTGTTAAGAAAAAAGATATTTAAGTTTTTAGCATTAAATTTTTATATGTATTATTTATTTTGGTGTTGCGTCATTCGTAATAATTTTTAACTTTAATTGGATTTTTATTACCTATTACGGAATTTTAATTTATTCTTATATTATTTCTCAACAATTCTAACATTTTTGTTTCGGCGGAGGGTATGCGGGTGTTCTGAAATATAATGCAATTTGTAACTACCAAAGGTATGTACTTATTTGATGATGAGAAACAATAATAATAATTGATTGATTTGCCCCGCAGGGCATCTGAGGCGGATGACGGGGAGTAGCGACCCCGCGGGGCTATATATCCGAGTGCTCCAGGGAGAGTATACTGTCCCCCATCTCCGCCTTGCCGGAGTGAAGCATGACGGGGGAGAGGTCTCCCGCCTCTTGGCTTGCCTTCACCGGCCGGTCAGAGTGGAGTCGCTAGAGTAGGGTTAGCAGCCCGCTCGGAGGGTAGGTGCCTCGTGGTAAGTGGCGAGTGGGCCGGTGATGCTGGACCCACAGGGAGCGCGTGATCTGCGTTTAAAGTCCGCCGAGGTATCCTCACCCTTCAGCCGCTCATGTACCTGTTGCCCTCTTGTTGCGATTTAGCGACTGATTCCCGGGGGCCCAGTAAGTGAGTTGGCGAGTCTCCACCTGCCATTTTTACGTGTATTTATTACATTGTTATCGGCAGGTGCCATAGTTCCCGTAGTTTCCCCATTCCTAGTCCACTAGCATCCCATCACAATAGCCCAAGTAGTTTTCATCCATAGTTAGCAATAGTTTAGCACAGAACCGGGCATTGTCCTTGGGTACATTTCTATAGTGTATACAGGGATAATCGTCGGTTTTGTGTCACCATTTCATTAAAGTTGTCTCAAAAGGGCTTCAGCGTGTTGGCTTCGGCCCCACGTTCGCCTTCCAAAAATCCGGGACTCTGTAGTCCCGTGGTCGGTTAGAGACATAATAATTGATTGATTTTAAAGTCACCAAATATTTTTAACCGAATCCCAAAAAGGAGGTGGTTCTCAATTTGGATGTTTGTTTTTGGTCGAAAGGGTATATTCCCCATATTTGTTATTAGGTCCAGGATCTGATGATGGAAACCTTGAGAAATCGAGGGCAGCTCTCGAAAATTGTAAGCATAGATAAGGTTATAACTTGACACTCAGATGTATATCTGATAACACTATGAGACAGTAAAGGTTTGGAGCTGACCTGATGATGGAGACCAGAGAAGGTCGAGGGAACTCGACAACCGTACTTCTCTCGTCTCCATCTCCTTCACTGTTGCAGAGGCCTCGTAAATACGAATAATATAAGCACAAACACGAGAAAGTTTAAATATTCAGTTGTCGAGTTCCCTCGACCTTCACTGGTCTCCATCATCAGGTCAGCTCAAAGCCTTCACTGTTGAATAGTGCTACCAGGCAAACACGGTCGTATTACGGTGTCGAGTTATGCGGCTGGCCAGAATCCCCTCCAGCATCTTACCCGCTTCGTCTAACAGGACAATGGGTCTGTAAGCCGAAGGTGAATCTGGCGGCCGACCCGGCTTTTGCAGAAGCACTAAGCGTCCTTCCTTCCAAGGCTCAGGGAACTGTCTCGACGTTAAACACGCGTCGAACAGTTCCTTCAGCTGATCCTTCATCACATCGCTTAGTGCCATGGCTAGTACCTTTGAGGGTACGCCATCCGGGCCGGGAGCTTTATTCTTGGAGCGCGCCTTCAAAATCACAGTATTCATCTCCGCCTCAGTGATTGAAAGATAACTTCTTCCTGCACCTAGATAAAGGTATCTAAGTTACTCCTTTTTACATCAGCTTTCTTTATATCTGCCATTGTATTTCGATCCCGGCGAAATCGGTACTGCAATTTCAAAGACTAACCGGAACCAACAGATAAACGGACAAAAATTGGAGAAAACAAAAATAACGAATACTTTCATTCTAATTCTCTCATACTTTGTGTCTAATCTAGAATTAATTCTAGAACTTAAGATGAGTGATGCCGTGGAGCAAACAATATAGTCATTTAAATTAAAAGACAGAACAAAATTAATAATTTATATACACGACACGTACACTTGAAATCGTCCGTCTGATCCGATAGTAGGTACTTGAAATTAATGTCGAAACACAAGTTATAAACGATAGCGATTCGCTGTTACTGCCCAATGCTGAAACGCCACAAATAACTAGAGACTACTTACTATATTATTTACCTGTGTCACAGTTTCGTAAAATGCTACGGCTTTTAAGTAGGTATTAGGCATAATTACTTAAGCGTAGGTAAGTGATGTTGGAATCACAGAATCTTCATCTGTCTCGCCATAATAGTTACGTCTATAATGGCATACTGACCAATTTACTGCCAGGACAACTGTTCTCTCTAAGGAGATCAACCAGTTTCGGACACACGTGCATGAGCATTTGCGCAGACACAGGTGCACTTATTATTCCTTCACTCTCATAGCGGCGGCAATCCGACACCATCGGAGAGAGATCAGGCGCAGGACCGACATTAACGTGCTCTCCGATGCAGTTAACAAACTTCTTGCATCCCCGCTTATATTTTGTACCACAGCAAAAGTTTTTGATTATAAATACACTGCTTACTCACGAACGCTTGAAAACGGTAATGAATCAATTTTGCACTATTTATTTATGTTTATTCCTACTGATTATGTTATAGCTTTTATTTTTGTGGCTAACATTATCGTTTTAGGCTACGTAAAAATATTTTATTTTTATTTTGGTGAACCAGCCGCTTTCGCAGTTTCGTGCGCCGTGCAAGAATCATCATCTGCCTAGCCTTGTCCTAACTATGTTGGGGTCGGCTTCCAGTCTAATCAGAGCTAGAGCAACTACCTAAAGTAAAGTACCTTTCTGTCCTCAGTCCAGAGCCCCTTGGTAAGACTGGTTGACAGTCATCCTGACTACTGGCTGCTACTTAGCCACAAGCCCGTCTCACTCTTTACAGAGTAATTTGTGTAAATGGCAGTCAACCGCGTTTATCATTAACGTGTAAGGTTTGAACCATTTTAGATTGTCTCATTTCCTATTCCACATGACAGATTGTCGGGTGTCATGCATTATTAAGAGATCTTTGATAGGTTTAATTGGATGGTTTAAGTAATTTCTCTTACCTGTACCTAAGTATTTGATTTTAAGATTCTACGTAAAATTGACCTCATGTTCGATAACATAATATTATTGTGTATATAAGTAAGCTCTAAAGTTTCGCCTTTTTTACCTTTCATAAAATAAGCAAGAATTTTTCTACCAAACACTAGCTTCTGCCGCGTCCTGTGGGAACTACTTGGAGATGCACTCTATATTTCCTCTGTCTCATTATATTTCGAGTGGACGGCAATCCGACACGACCGGAGAGAGATCAGGCACAACACCAACATTAACGTGCACGGATGTATCGATCACCAACTTCCAGACTCCTGCTGCTTTGTGGAAGTTTCTAAAACCCACAAAGAGGAATAAAGCAAGACGCCCCAGTAGTGCTATGTGACAACTAGACCAACGAAGCAGTCAGTATCAAATACCAAGGTGGATATTCGAATACGTTTACCAACTCGTCACATACTTGACAGAGGCTGATGAGAATGATGAACGGAACATGAGTTATTTTATCTAATTGCTAACTTCTTTAAGTACCAATGCGAGAGAAACAGCCCTTTCATGCAAATAAATGGTGACTGTACCAGTACATAATGCGACTATTTACATTAGTTTACTCAACAAAGTCTTACATACCACTGTTATCAGTTAGCCCACATCTGTACGAGTCATTAGATAACGGTAATGGACCAAGTTCACCGACAACATAAACGTCCGTTTTTCTTAAAAACAATTGTTTACTTTGAAAATTGAACGTGGAAATTCATTGTAAACAGTATTTTAATAAAACAGCTTACTTTTGCTTTAGCACACCTTGCTAGTTCTGCGTGCTGTGCTGCTGCTGCCGCTGCGGCCGCGGAGAACCTCAAGCGGCGGAAATATATTAGCCTTAGTATATTTTCGAACCGTTTGGGATAGAAACCCACGGGTCTTGTTGTGGGGTTCGAATGCCCACGTTCTTTTTTAAAGACCTTTCCAAACACCTGGTTTGAGTTTCGCGCGACCATTAGCAAGTCTGCTACCTTGGACAAAAGCAAGCATTGCCATCCAGCGTGGCCATGCTGCCAGCTTTGGGTACGTTTTTTTTTTGACGCTTTTTAGTTTAAGTGTAAATACCTTCTATATTCTTTTTTGTAAAAACTTGTAAGTTTCTCTACATATTTTGGTTGTAAATAAAAATCGTGCTAAATCTGTTTTTTTTTTATATGACGTTTATGTTGACGGTGAATACGGGCTTGAGTTTGTAGTTAACTTGCTGATAACTAAGTCTTGTTTAAATACAAGTAGGTAATAAGTACGACATTATGATGGTTAAATTGTGTTTCATAACTGTTATTACCTCGTTTGCAGTAAGTTTCGTTGAAATCGGCTGTCGGTACAGTGCTAAATGAAATAAATGATTTGAATTTAACTTTACAGTTATTTATAATTATATCGAAAACTTAAGACCAAAGCTGATTGTATTTTCATTTGCTTCGAAAATGCTGCTGCCCTTCTTGACATCAGACACCGCCGCCATTTTCTTGTTGAAAAACCCAGTGGAAAATCCGCTAGTATGAAAACGCTGTTAATCTTTACACCCGCTAAACCAACGTGGGATTGCAAATAAAAAAACAGCTGTAAGAACATCATAAAAAAGAACATTAAATACTTAATATGCTAGATCAATGATACATAATAAAAAAATCGTAAAGATCATAAAAAAACCTTTTTTTTACACCCTCCTTTGTACCGAGACCATAAAGTTTAGGCGTCGATTTTATACGTTTGTATACGTATTCTTTTTTTAAACTGTTAAAGGTTGAACTCTTATTTTTATTGGCTATGGAAATGGATGCTCGTAAAAACTTTGCAGGAAGTCAAAAGGTGGGTAGGTAAGTTTGTTGAAATTTAACTCAGTGTAAAATTATTCTACCGTGACCTAATGCTAAGAGTATAAAATGTAAATGGACGTAAAGTTTCTTTTTTTAGAATTTTATTTCAAATGTTATTTCTGAATATGTTAGCGTACATTTTCCATTTCCATTCTACACTTTCTGAAAACTTATTGAGTATTCAACAGTAAGTACATACGCTGTTTTCGAATAGCTAAAATTTACACTTTTGTGACTTCTTTACATACCCATTAGTCCCATTCTTTCTCCGCGTTCAAATACCAAAACCGACTCCGTAGTTACAGGTAATAGACATATTAAAACATTGCCCGGGTAACTATATTGAGGAGGTCAGATAGGCAGTCGCTCCTTGTAAAGCACTGGTACTCAGCTGCACCCGGTTAGACTGGAAGCCGACCCTAACATAGTTGGGAGAAGGCTCGGTAGGCATTGACATATATTCTAGCGATAGACAAGATCATCCATACAAATAATTTACCCGCATATGTCGTCTGTTGACATCTCGATGACGTATTGTGACATGTAGTCATCCTCATTGATGTTAATTGCAGAAGTGTCGCTCGTATTTTGCCTACATTTTTCATTACTCAAAAAGTTTATATCTAAGTGAATTCAAAATCATGTAATATATCAAAAAGTTTATTTATATCTAATTGAATGCAAAATCATGTAATATATTAAAACCAGGAACTTATTTTTAGGGTTTTTAATATTAATTACGATGTTTTTTTTTCTTAAGAGGGCTATCACAAATTTTCGCGAATTTAATTATTTTTTCTTGAAAGTAAGAACATACCATGACAAAGTGAAGTCTGTTTTCATTGATATTTTACCTACTGCCAGTTTTATGGCACATCTGTTTCTGCACGATTTTCTTAATCCATAATTTAAGATGGCGGGCGGGAACAAATTAATGCATATTTGTAAAATTGAATTATAAATGAAAAGTATGATATACAAGCGTTGTAATAGCATGAACAGCGTGTAATTTTACTAACTTGACTCTCGAATTAGTTTATATGTGTAAGTTTATACCTTGATATGTATTTTCTATGTATTTTATAATAGGCATGATGACAAATTTTTAAATTCCTTTGTATGATGTAGGTATACGTCTATTTTATATGAAAAATTATTAATTTTAAGAAAATGCGAAGTTTTTTTATCAAATAATTGCATTTTTCTCTGTCCACTTTGAATCCGGCGCGAAAACGCTTGTCAGTGTCATGTCGTCACTTGTGACGTCACGACTGAAATTACAAGACGCAAGTAAAGAACGCTCGTGCAATAATTAAGTTTTTAGTGTTATTAAATATGAATTCGAAAGGGCATAGGTGTTGTGGGGTCCCCCAGTGTAAGAACACATCCAAAACAACTCCTGATAAGTTATTTGTGTACATTCCTCACAATAAAAAAATACGAAACAAGTGGCTTAAACTTGCAAGGCGAGATTCAAAAGCAATATTGCCCAGGGTACAACTTTATTTTTTTGTTTTATTTTTTGCGTTTCAGCTGTACGTAACTCACAGCGTCATCACCATAGAATGGCCTGGAGGACCTAAAAGAAAAATCAATTTATAAATAAAGGGTAGAACCATGATAATAGATTTCATTAACATTTACACCTGATAACAAATACATTGTCAAAAGTAATTTTAAGGAATTATTTATAACTAAAATTGTTTTTAATTAAACTAATATTCTAACATAGAAGTTTTTTTAATTAAACTAATACACTTACATGGAAGTTTTTTTAATTAAACTAGTATACTTACATGGAAGTTTTAACATTTCTAAATTCAGCTGAACAAAAATCTTTATTTGATGCCAAAAACTCTCCCAGCATTATGATTTCAATTCTAGGCAAATTAGCGCTGTTTGCCTTGATAAATCCGGGCTCCATAACTCGTGTTATAAACAATTAATTAATTAAAAACAAAGATCGCAGTGGAAGTTCACAATAACGAAATGTGACGTTCGCGCGCTTTCGCGCGAGTTGTTTTGAGAGATGACGTCACGAGCTCTGATTGGTGTTCAAGATATCATGGCGGATTGCCTTATTTCGTAATTTTATTTTATAAAAATACACATTAATCACATTATTAATAAAGAAAACAATGCGCGTTTTATATTCCAAGCTTCAAGTTTAATTTAATAAATATATTATTTTAATGATTTTTGATTACTGTCATCATGCCTATTGTCGTTTCATAGACATCCATCTGACGAAGGTGTCAAAATCGCTCTGATTTGCCATTTTGGGCACTGCATAGTCTGCACTGCAGTTCAGTGTGGTAAGCTTTTTGTTCGGAACGTTCTATCTAGTACGTAGTACATATATATCGATGTCGGTAGGTGATGATTTATAACAAGTCTGCAACTACCTTAAGTAATGTCAGCTGTCAAAATGACAGCCGACATTTACATTGCTTGGTTGAACGTGAATTTATACCGTTCATTGCAAAAGTTAATGTATTGGATATTTAATGAATCAATTTATCTAAGTTTCTCATTATGTATTCGTTCATTAGAAGAATTATTTTTGGTCAGTGGGTCGTCTTAGGGGTTATTCCGTCCCATCCAATCTTACCTTCCATTGCCAGGTAAGGTAATTTGCAATCTGCCTAGCCTTTTCTTGACTATGTCTGTCTAGCTATAGACTACTTAATTAACCAGAGTACCACCGTTTTCCCGTTTTCTATGAAGTGACTATCTATCTGACCTTAGTAATGAGACTGAAAATTCTTTACAACAACTTCTTGGATTTATTTATGACAATAACTTCTTGGATTTATTTATCTAACACAATATATTACAAAATAGCTTCCGCCAGCGGCTTCGCCCGCATGGTGTGTTGATAAAAAGTAGCCTATGTGTTAATCCAGGGTATCACCTATCTACACACCAAATTTCAATCAAATCGGTCCATCCGTTTTTGCGTGATTGAATAACAAACATACATCCATACATTCTCACAAACTTTCACATTTATAATATAATATATATAATATATAAATATATATATATATATAAAGTAGGATTACAATAACTTAAATCGCAAAAGCTCGCTCTTGCGTTGACAGATGTCAAAATTCCCTCTAGTCCTTAATAGTGTTGTCAGCACAAATATTAATGTTGATCACATAAAATTTTGTACCTAAGGATGCTTACATAAAGAAACAGGTTTCCGGTACAGACAAATCTGTACAGATCAGTACCTATCAGTACAGTGTTGACTCGTATAAAGAAACAGGTGAATCAGTCCTTAAAGACAATCAAAATTAAACCCGTATGGCACGGTCCAGGTAGTCGGTACCGACAAGTTACAACCTGTTTCTTTATAAGTGAGTGAATAGGATTGTATTGAAATATTATACCTGCGCTGATCGGTACCTACCCGTACAGGTTTGTCTGTACCGGAAACCTGTTTCTTTATGTAAGCACCCTTATATCTGCATGCTGCGACAATTAATAATACTCTGCTCATCCAATACAGATTACAATACACAGTAGTCAACAATTATATTCCACAGGTAAATAATAAATCTAACAATCATAATCTACTTTTTATCCGAATGCGCGAAGTAGCGTCCTGTCCTGAGCACGTGGGCGAAACAGCCAGTTAGTAACACGCAACACAGCTGGTGAAACAAACAAAAATATCCAGCGTGCCTCACAAGAAAACGAGCATAACGTTAATTTTCCGCTTTACCAATAACGATAAGAACCATAGTCTAAACTGAAGTCTTAAAATCCTTTGTGAAATTACTGCACCTGTTGTTCTACTAAAGCAAAGAGTAATTAATTCGAGTTGGTTACTAAAATCTTGCTCATTAGACCTACTTACTTACGGAAAGTAGGTCTTACACCTTCGAGTTGCGAAATTTCTAGCACTCTGATGTTTTCCAGTGGTTTTATCGGCGTCCCGTGGGAACTACTGCCCGTGGTACGATAAAATATAGCCTATGTTACTTGGAGATAGTGTAGCTTCCCAACTGTGAATAAAAATCAAATTGGCTATGTATTTTCGGGCCTTGTATGGTACAATAATATATTTATCTTTTTTATGGTATTTGTACATATTTGAGTAAATTTCGTAATTAGTAACACTGGTAACACAGAATCAGTCCACAGTCACAGTTTTGCAAAAAAGGCGATCTTTTTCTAATTGGTCCTCTTAGCTATGGAAGATTATGGTTTGGTTATTTATCATTATATGTAGATACATACCTACATAGTCCAACTGAGTCTTAGTTTAATTGTAATTAAAAGTATATCAAAGTACCTAACAAATCTCCGCTACAAAATGGCGCAATCACAATATAATTTCACGTGCTCAACACAAACGGATTCGAGTGTATTTGTACAAACGTAAATAACATTATTTGTGTGTTAACAGTAACTGTGTGTTTAACGATAACACACTCAAGTGCTTACGGATTTGTTTGTTTTTTTTCTTGTTATTTCGTAAATGTTACATCTCGTTTTGTTGCTGGGAATAATCATTTGTTGGTTGGGAAACCTTGTTTGGATGATGGGCATCCGACCTCATTTTTATAATTACTTATTATGAGGATCTGGGGCACGATTCTGCTAATTTTACCTAAGCGACATACGATTCACATCCGACTGAGATCCAATCACGACTCGATTACGATTGAAGCGTTTGTGACACTCCGCTATTTTTTCTTTGAAATAAACGTTTTTATATTTTTCTTTCATTCAATAATGAATCATTTTGTCTACAAATGAGTAACGATTGCAATATGATTGTAGAGCAAACTACCGTATTGACCAAAATCACCAAAATAGCAGACCAATCGCAAACCAATCGAATGTCGTTAGAATACGATTGGTCTTATATGAGTAGCAGAATGCCCGATATGGCTAAAACTACTATTGCGATCATATTGCGATTCGATTTCTATTCAATTTGGACATTATTAACTTAGGAGAATCGGGCCCCTGGTGGGTAAGTAACAGCCGCACGGGTCGATCATAAAGTTAAGCAATGTTTGTCAAGTCGGTCCGTGGGTGACCATCTTGTCATGACGAGTTCCTCCGTGTTTCGGAAGACACGTTAAATTGGTAGGTTCCACCCAGCTGTGATTTGAACATCCTTAAAAGACGCAAGAAAGTATGACGAAAGATGTAACCAATCATACCAAGGAGTATCAGGATGCCTAGGTTTAGAACTAGGACTCAAATGGAACCGGTTCTCTCACAGTTAAAGTCTAATCATTCATTGAAAGCAGGCAAATTAGATTCGCGTCATGTCAATATTTACACAGGAGAGCATCCCCTGCAAGTCCCCCATATAAAAGGTTAGGCTGATGACTGATTTCCAAGAATAATTTTAAGGAACATCAGACCATGGTGCGACAAACAAACAACTATACACATCAACCTATTAATAATAATACAATCAGAACATAACCGTATTGATTCCTTTTACATCAGCGCCGCGGGTGTCCGAAGTTCGCATACAAATTACATTCAATTAACAATATAATCTTCACTAGGTTATACTTGCGGTTTCACCCACGTTCCATAGATACTACTTCGCAAATCTGGATGAAATGGTAGTCTTCATTTATCGATAAATAGGCTATGTAATACTGCAAGATTTTCTCTATTTGGACCAGTAAGTAGTTCTTGAGATGAACAATTTTTTTTTTCAGCTTTATAATGTTCATTTGTAAGATTCAAGCAGCATCTAACCTAACTTAGTTTAATTATCTGCCTAGCTTTTTCTCAACTACGTTGGGATCCGCTTCCAGACGGACCTTTTTTTTTTGTTTCAGCTGAGGAAAATGCCTTACGCGCATACACCCACCACTCGGGGAGACGGTGATGGTATGTGGGGCTTGCACCCACTAAAAACCTCAGCTTTTTTGCCGTCTTCTGCCTTTTAAAGGGGCCACGAGGACCAAAGACGACTTTCGTGACTTCCAGACTGACCTACGCCCGAGTAAAAATAATGTTTTAGATGGAATGACTGCCTATCTGATCTCCTCAACCCAGTTGCCTGGGCAACCCGATACCTGGGCAAGACTCGTTGTCAGACCTTCTGGATGCTAAAAGAGGCTAAAATAGGCCAACACTTGATACGCCTATCGTCTAGTAGAAACAGAATTGGGTCACAAAACTGGATCGTAAAAATATAATTACAGTTACAAACTCCTTATTATGATAACATTACGTGGCAAAATAAAGCTGGCCGTTTGGCGAACATTCCATTACGGTTAATCATTGATAGTTGCTCAAACATTCGGTGATGACGTGGAACTTACGAGGCAATTTCATCTTCTTCTTCTTATCGAGTGAGCTGAAGGTTTCACCACCTAGCAAGTCTATTTTTTTTTCAACGACGTCAAAAATCATCAAATTACCCCTCCCGCTGTGGGTTAGCAGCGGTGAGGGAGTGTCAGACTCTTACTGACTAAAAACCGTCGTGTTCCGTCGTAGGCCTTTTATGTACCAGGGCCGCGGTAACTCGCGCGTACAACCCCGCAGCCCCGGCACCTAGCACCTCACACCTCTGACGTGGAATTGAAAAAGTCTAGCTAGATCTTTTTTTATTTTAAATTATGTCAAATTGATTGTTCTGTCTCAGAAAACAAAATTAAACATTGCAATCTCGTATATTCGGAATACCGAAAGCGGGTGACCCATTCCTGTGTGTGTAAATATACAATACATGCACATAGTCTTTGTGCATTTAGGTATATGACACAGACGACCTTATAAAGGTCGCCGGAAGACGCTGGATGCAGGTCGCCTCCAACAGGTATCTGTGGAGATCTAAGGGGGAGGCCTATGTTCAGCAGTGGACGTCCTACGGCTGAGATGATGATGATTATCGTCTTTGTATGACTCGGCGACTCGACCAGTACTGAGCGCTCCCTAGCTTACGCATACAAAGACAATGTACTTGTATAATTACACACACAAATAAAGCTCACCCGCTTTCGTGAGATAAACAAATCTATAGTAAAATACTATCAAAAAGATAAAATAATTTTCGTGGGTCCAACATAACTTTCTACTTAATACAATAGCCTGATAGGGAAACCCTTTACCCACGCGGGGGAAGTTGATTAGATAAGTATTATCTACCACAGCTCGTAGTAGGGGACTCCCTTGAATCATGAATTGCTTTACTTTATTAGTGTTTTTAAGGTTCCGTAGGGCTTAGTCAAAGCGGCTTAGCAATCTTACCAAGGGTTATTGGGATGCCTGGGTAACTGGGTTGAGGAGGTGAGATAGGCAGTCGCTCTATGTAAAACACTGGTACTCCGCTACATTGAGTTAGACTGGAAGCCGACCCCAACGTAGTTCAGAAAAGGCTCGGCAGATGATGAAGACCCATAGGGAAATTCGGGAATCTAACTAAGACTTCGCTTTCCGTCTGTCACCAGACTATGTTCATCAAGAAGACAAGATCATGGACAGTCCAAATCATCACAGACGATGTATCATCGTTGCCGCTTTAACAAAAAATATAAGAAACTAGAATAGGATATTATTTTAGGTAGTTCCCATTAATAAGTAGTTTTTGGCCGTTCGCGTTCTTTACTGATAATGGTACGGAACCCCTCGCGCGGAAATCCTATTCACAGTTGGCTGGATTTTCTATATTAGCTTTTTATTGTCTGTCTGTCAACCTAAATCATGATTATCATTGAGTCATCGACGCTATCTAACAATATTATCGTTCGAAAGCTTTGTTTTTTGGACATTAGTTACTCAGTTAACGCAAGCCAGAGAGCCTGAGAACCAGTCTTATCATGGGGTATCGAGTTGCCCGGGTAACTGGTTTGAGGAGGCCAGATAGAGCAGTCGCTCCTTGTAAAACACTGGTACTCATCTGCATACGGTTAGACTGGAAGCCGACCCCAATATAGTTGGGAAAAGGCTAGGCAGATGATAACAAGAGCATTGATGATCACCACGTTTTCTCAAGGTGCACAGACGACCTTATAAAGGTCGCCGGAACACGCTAGATGCAGGTCGCCTCCAACAGGTATCTGTGGAGATCTAGGGATCTAAGTGGAGTGGAGATCTAAGGGGGAGGCCTATGTTCAGCAGTGGACGTCCTATGGCTGAGATGATGATGATGACGTTTTCTCAAGGTGGAATGGTTATTTCAGACTTCGTATTTATTCCGTTCGATCTTACTAAAGGTTGTCATGCTTCTCTGTTAGATTCGTAATGTATGTCAAAAAACAAGCCCATTTTCCTTGTAGACTTAGGTTATATTCATCGTTATATATTTATGTAGGTACGAGTATAGGAACTTGGCTAAATAACAGCCGCAAGGGTCGACTGATCATAAGGTTAAGCAACACTTGTCACGGTCTGTCCATAGATGGGTTACTATCTTATCAAGACGAGTTCCTCCGTGTTTCAGAAGGCATGTAAAATTGGTCGGTAGCTGAGAAAATTCAAACTGGGATCGAATTAAGTAATAGGTAGCACAGCAAAGTATGATACCTACTTAATATTCCTTCCTATGCTCCTTAGGAACCTAATTTACGAATATAAATTAAATAAATTGATCTATAAATCGCCAAAAATCACAGAGAAAACATCAAAGCATTGAAAATGTACTGCAAACGACGTTAACAGCAACAATATAGTCTATGATCACAGGAATATCGTTCCGAGAGTATTATTAGCCGATATTAATCTGCCATAGATTAGTTTATGAACAAGCTTAGTTGCTATTATGAAATCGATATCGAGAAACAGCTCTGAATAACAATATTATTATGTAAATACTGATAAAATGTGGCGTGGTTTTACTTAATATGTTGCTATTTTACTTGATTATGGTAATATTATAATCACGCGAGGAAATATAAATAGCAAGAAAATTCAGTAAAGAGGTTGTATATTAAAAAAAATCTTACAGATAAATAAAAAAAAACAAAAGAGGTGCGTATCAAAAACTCACCAGTATCAATAGTTCCAAATTCAAAATTCAAATCCACCAAACAAACACATCACTACACTTTGTTTTTTTTTTTCAAAACGTTTCACTCAAGCAACGACATCAATTAAACGCGACTCAAATATTTACAATATAAATACATACGCACAAAATCTCCAACAAATCAAACGTACTGACTTTGTTTTGATATTCGAACGCGATTTTTTTACACAATCCAACCATTATAACGAGCCCGGACCCTCATTACGGACGTATCTGTCCTAAAATCACCCTCAAGGGACATCACTAGTTTTTTTTTAATAAATCACATGTAGGGTTTTGCGAAAATTCCGCACGCAAATAAATCGCGACAACGTTCCTCTCGAAACGCTCTCTGAACACTGAACGTACGTCCCTATCGCAGCTTTCAACAAATCTATATGAGAAAGTACACAATATCGCCGTCTTTCTCTAGCTAGTTACATCTCGCATCGTTCGTCCCGTTCACTTATTATCCTGGCCACTGAAACCGAAAAACGTCGGACAAAAATATCGAATTATGCTCTCATTATACGTAAATTGGAACGTGTTTAATTTTTCATGTTTTGTTTTTTAATTAGACGGAACGGCGGGAGAAAGTGACGTTTATTTTGGCGCGAAGGGTTATCAATCTTTATGGGTTCACAGATAACACAAGCGGGGTTAGGCCGTAGGAATATTAATTAATTTTATTTATATTGAAAGGACTTTTTATCGTGGTTTTATGTAGAGAGATTTTAGTCGTAAATATTTATAGATTAAAGAACATGGCTGCTGTTTAAGTTCAATGGCAGAAATGACTTTTTGGACGGAAAGCTTGGATTTTTTTTGGGTTTTTTCCATGGAAAATATGTTAGCATCGAGAAGTCTGTATTTATTATATCTTTACCCTTGGGCAATAGATTTGGTTCGCCATTTTTAGTTAGGCAGACAGTAATGTTTAGTTCAATTTAATTATTTTTATTGTTATGTCCCATTGGCTGAAATGGGTCGCTTTTGCTAAGATTTTTCTGTACGACTGTCTAGCTGTATCTCATGAACCGTGAGACAAACAACATAATATCAGTCAATTATAATATTAGTAAGAATTAACATTCTTACTTATTTATTCCGGCACCCTACGTGCGTAAGTCCGACTCGCACTTGGCCGATTTTTTATTAAAACCTCTTTATTAGATCACGACCTCTGTGAAATTTAAAATGGCTGCGTGACACGAATGAACGCACGTTATTAATATTTATTAATCTTTAATTTTTCATAAAAATGTTATTAGCTTCTTTAAATAGTAAAGAGATGCTAATTTTCTGTTATATTAGGTCCTTAACTTACTAAGCCTTAAGCCAGACCATTTTATCCTGGTATGGGGAGTAGATAGTTCCCTCGGGACCCGGGCAAACTACGGGCTAAAGTTACATAATTAAAATAAAAAGCTAATGCTATGTCATAATGGCGTCCAGATCCGAAATGATTATCAGCCAGCAGCTGTTTTCCCTAAGGAGATCAACCAGCTGCACAGGACATATTATAGTGCACAAGAATTTGCGCAGACTCAGGTGCACTCACTATTCCTTCACTCTCATGGCCCGATGGGACGACAATCCGACACGACCGGAGAGAGATCAGGCGTAGAGCCAACATTAACGTGCTCTCCGATGCACGGGTGTATCAAAAACCAACTTCCAGGCTAGTCTGATTACCTTGTCACGTTTAGCGTGTGGACGGTTTAGATTTTAAATTAAACCCCACATTGTGAACATAAAAATTTATTTCCAAGGTCGCGATTCGAATGCCCGTCAGCAAAATTAATTTTGTTATATGGAGGTAAAGCGCGCTAGCACTGTCCTGGCTTCACGTGGAGAGATGTCCGGTGATGACGCTCAGCCGAGGAGGCGCTTCAGGGTGGACGACCCGCAGATGGTGATGCAGTATGGTAGAGGGTAATCGGTGCACGGTGCCTCTCGGTGCCTGTCGACGTTCGGCCAACGGATCAGCCGTGGCCCGGAGTTTAAGCCGAACTTTGAACCCGAACTTTGGACCCTGGAATTTACATCCATTCAAATAAATGTCCATTTCTGATTGTCCTCCTCTGACTGTGTTTGCCGCGGAAGCAGGAAGCAGAAGCTCAGTGCGCTTAAGGCGAATGTGTGCAAATTCACAGTCAGAATCGGAGTTTACAGAAAACAGCTGAAATGTAATTTTATATAAAATGTATAAAACATATAAAAAAAAAGATGCAGGGATAAGCAAATGAAAAGAATAACCCTGACTGCTTATGATGATGAAAAAGGCTACAAATGATGCGACAATGTGCAAAGCAAGAAAAGATGAAATCTGCAAGTCATTTGCCAACGGTCACCCAATAGGTGGGTGGTAGCAATTACACGAATTGTTCAACACTTACCCAATACGGGGAGATGCACTGATTCTACAATATAGAGAATAAGTTAAACGAAATTTGAAAAATATGTTTTCAAAATTATAAAATAAAACCGTTAAGACCACGATTAACGTCACGCACTAAGGACTGGCAAAAGTGAGTGCTTGTAAGGAGCGCGTGAACGTGTGTCTTCCGTGATGATATTTTAAAAATGGTCGAGTCGCTAAAGCAGCTAACCAACCTCACGGTACACGCCCGTGAATGAGTAGCGAACGAATCCGATTTGCATTGGTACAGCAGTCCAGGTAAAAGAATCGAAACCATATCACAATGACGTGAAGTCCAATTTGGTTTAACTTGCCGTTACACCGATACAGATAATGACTACGTACTGTTTGTTTTTAAGTTTTGATTAAGTTACAATTTTTTATTTCTAGACCCAAGTTGTTATAATAAATATGAATTTAAAAATACGTTAATCAGTTTAGTAAAAGAAATAAATAATACTTAATTAACGAAACAAATAATTGTACGCGTTTCTAAACGCAACCGTAGGTAGACATTACATTTATTTATTTATTTTTCTACCCACCTTATATTAATATTTTGATTAAAAACAAAAGGCAAGTATTTTAAAACGTTGACATTAACGTACAACGTTACAATACCCCCGCGCACAGTCAAGGATTTTGTTATTTCTCTAAAAAAAATGACAAAATCCGCATGTTCTCGAACTATGTTGCTAAACTATTTGTTTATTCTTCCAAAATACACTCATTCATACATCTCTCAAACACACTCCAGCAGCAGTTACTCTTAGTATCTATTAAAATAACTGACGCACAATTGCATACTGTTATAAGTGCCAGTATTCTTATTTACTTGACACTTTACAAATAGAAGTTCCAAGTGAAGGTGGAAAAGTAAGCGAGAGGGAACTAAAATAATAAATAAATTAAGATAAAAGATAACTTGAAGAAAAAAATACTGAATAGTTAAAATTGATGAACAAAAAATATTATCTATTGCCGACAAATAATTTTAAGTCTTTTATGTGCCAAGATCCTAAGTTTTTACCTGACATGTCCTGCAGCACATAAACTAAGGGAGACTTCTTTTCAATTATTTTAGCTTTAATAAATTTCGGTGCTAACTTTTTCGAAAACCGATTTGCCTTATCACTTAAAAAGTAAGCGCGCTTCATGACTATGTCTCCAACGTTAAATTCGGCAAACTTGCGTCTCAAATTATAATGTGAAGTGTTCTTTACATGGGCTTGCCATAATCTAGACTGCACAGTATCAAAGGTACTGGCCAAACAACCAAGGTTTTCTGCGTATATATCACGTGGCAAAAAGAGTATTTCATTGCCGAGGTCATTATCAATATAGTGAGACCCGCAAGAAACAAGTTCACGGCCGAAAACTAAAAATGATGGCGTAAAACCTGTGGCTTCGTTTACAGAGTTGTTGATGGCAAACTGTACTTCGGGAATAAATAAGTCCCATGATCTGTGGTCATCATTTACGTATGTGGATAAACAAGTTATAATAGTTCTATTATACCTTTCTACTAAATTTACCTGAGGGGTGTATTTAGGTGTAAAGTAAATGTTCGGTATTCTATATTTTTTAAATAAGGCATCAGTCACCTTCCCAGTAAACTGTGTACCATTATCCATTAATACAGTTTGAGGTATGCCGTGCACTAAAAATACTGACTCTTCTAAAATTTTTGTAATTATCACGGCAGTTGCTTTTTTAATTGGGAAAATCAAACAAAATTTTGAAAAACAACAAGTTATAACTAATATGTAGTTATTCTGCTTTCTTGTAGTAGGAAGAGGTCCCATTAGATCTATAGAGATCATTTGAAATGGTCGTGAACATTGTTTAGGACGACCCATTTCTCCTAAATGCTGATGATTCTGGGCTTTGTAGGCTAAGCACTTATCACAAGTACTAACAAATTTAACAACGTCTTTATACATCCCTGGCCAGTAATAACGTAACGCAAGACGGCGGTAAGTTTTAAAAATGCCCATATGTCCTGCTTTAGGCTCGGAATGATTTTCGTGAATTATGGGCTCGCGAAATTCAGTAGGAACGACCTGCTTCCACGAGAATTCAGAAGTCATTTCATGCTTATTTTTAGAAAGCCGGAACAGTTTATTATTTTTAATAATAAAGTTTGCAAATTTTGAAGGGTCATTTAGGCAACCGTGGTAAATACTTTTGTACCAAGGGTCTTTAGTGTCCACATAAGTGGAAGAACCAATGGCACTAACTGGTACGCTCCTAGACAAAGCGTCGGGAATGACGTTGTCTACACCACGTCGGTGCTTAATAACAAAGTTAAAGGCTGATAAACGTACGCCCCATCGTGCCAGTCGACCAGTAGGGTTACTTAATGACAAGAACCATTTGAGCGCACTGTGGTCGGTATAGACAGTAAACTGTTGTCCGTTTTCAATATAGCAACGCCAATGCTCAAGAGCGGTAATGACAGCTAACGTTTCGCGCTCGGTTATGCTGTAGTTCTTCTCGGCAGCAGTCAATGACTTACTCATGTAGGCAATTGGATGTTCCTTGCCATCTATTGACTGAGTAAGCATTGCGCCGACACCGTAACTACTAGCATCCGTATGTACTTCAAACGGCTTAGAGTAATCTGGACATGAAAGTACGGGGGCAGAAACTAAACACTCCTTAAGTTTTTGGAATGCAGAGTCAGCTTCTGGAGTCCATTTGAAGGGAGGAGTGCCCTTTTTGGAGGAAGTCAACTTATTTAAGGGCCCCGCTATAGTGCTGAAGTTCGGAACGAAACGTCTGTACCAAGTGGCAGTACCGAGAAAACGTTTGAGGTCCTTCCGACTTTTAGGCGTCGGATAATTGAGTATAGCCTCAACCTTGGCTGGATCTGTACGTAGCCCAGTGCTATCGACCACGTAACCGAGGTATTTGAGCTGTGACCTGAAGAAATTGCACTTTTCGAGGTTAACAGTTAAGTTAGCCTGTTTCAACTTGTCTAAAACGCGCAAAAGTAGTGTCATGTGACTATTGAAGTCTTCAGAAATGATGATGACGTCATCCAAATAAGCGAAGACTTTTAGGCCAAACTCGGAAAACAAAAGGTCAACGAGTCTCTGCTGAGTAGCCGGTGCATTTGTCAAGCCAAAAGCAGTACGCTTGAAACAAAAGGTGCCCCTGCCAGGAACGTAAAACGCTGTCTTCTCACGGTCTTCAGCAGCGATAGGTATTTGCCAGAAAGCCTTGGATAGGTCTAAACTTGATAAATAGCGCGCGTCTCGTAAGTTGTCTAAAATCTCCGATATGTAAGGGAGATTATAGGCATCGCGCTTAGTCACCGAATTAAGTTTGCGACTATCAAGGCAAAACCGAGGCTGGCCGTTCTTTTTATTTACGATCAGAACAGGAGATGACCATGCGCTCTCGCAAGGCTCGATTACGTCGAGTGAAAGCATTTCATCCACCTGTTCAATCAAAATACGCTGCTTCTCCGGTGACAGTCGGTAGTACCGTTGACGAATCGGTGCTGCGTTACCCGTCTCAATGCGGTGCTGGATAAGACTCGTTACGCCCAAACCTTTGCGATGAAAAGAAATGTCTTCGAACTGTTTGATGACACTATCCGCCAGTTTCTTTTGTGCCTCATCAAGATTAGTATAGCCTTGTATGAAGGAATGTTGAGGAGTATCTAATGAGCAATTAATGTCATTAAACATTGTAACGCTACCAGTATATTTTGGACATATCTTAAATTTACGCCAAAAATCTATGCCTAAAATCAGGTTCCTTTTAATATCGGGAATGACATGTGCCTTCAAAATGTGAAATTGATTCTCGAATTTTATTGGTAAATTAATATAACCTAAACTATTTAAATTTTGACCTCCTGCTGCCGTTACTGTAATGCAATCGTTTTCAATAAGTGGCAAGCCATAATCTTTAAGTATGTTATGAGCACTGTTGCCTATAATGGTTACCGCGGAACCGGAATCTAGAAGACCCGAGACGGTAAGATCGTTAATCAGAACAGATACATAAGGCCTATCATCACAGTCTCCTTTATCCTCGAGAACCGTGTAGATGTTATACGATTTAAAAAATAACCTAATTGTTTGTAACCAATCCTGCCACTCTTGGTTATCAAATTTATTATTTGCACGGTTCTCTGTAATTAGTTTTTTTCCTTATTAACATCCTTGCTGCAGTTTGGACAATCAGGAGCTTTCACGCCCTCACGACCACAAGAAAAACATACTACCACATCCTTGCTTGTACACTGCCTTAGATTATGTGTGTTATTGCGACAACGTGGGCAGTAGCGCATTTTAGAACTAGTATTATGTTTAGGATTAGGGTTAGAATTAGGATTAGGAGTACTGACTGCATGAACATATTTAGCTGTAGAATTATTATTACCTTTGTTATTATTATAAATATTTTGATTATTATTTTGCCTATTGTTATTGTGAAAATTTTTACCATATGTGTTGTTATTATTAAATTTAGAATAATGCTTACTATTAGATTGTCCTGAATATGCTAATTCAGGAGCTAAGGTATTCGAGGACGGTTTAGGGGGTTCCTTAAATTGAGAAAATCGTGACTGGATATTTTCATAATTCCGACACAGGGTTCGCAATACGTCAATGGAATTTATTTCCGAAACAGATGCAAGGATATTCGCGTAGATTGGACGAATATTGTGAAGGATTATCTCCAATTTATCTTCCTCTGACACCTTCTTTGAAAGTCGCGAAAAGAGTCCAGACATAATAGATAAGTAAATGACGATATTTTCAGTCTCACCCTGTGTACGAGTCCGTATCTCTGTAAGCAGTCTGTAGTCATAATCAGACTCATCGAAATCACGTCTCAACGCCAGTGTAAGATCGTTCCAACTCGAAATCGTATCCCTGACACTTCTGTACCAATGCAATGCCTCGCCGATAAATATCTCTGTAGCGTTAGATAATATTTTATTATAAGAAATATTTTTAGCCTGACACAATTCTTCACAACGTTGAATAAATGCACGTACGCAAGACTTGCCATCATATCTTATCTTCGAAAATTTGTTAATGTTGCCTTCACAAGTGACGGAAACATTAACAGGTGTCGCAGTAAGAACGGATGAGCAGTCCGTACTAGTGGTAGCTAGAGGGTCCACAGCAGAATCATTAAGCGAAGTAAGCTTTGCAGAAGTGCTCTTGAAAAGGCCAACACATTGGTCGTAAGTCTCCTCTAATTTGTCATCAAATGCAATACGATTAAGACGGTGATAAACATGGTTAAGTAAATTTTGACTCCGTAACAATGTGTTTTTATCTATTGAAGTAGATTCTAAATTATTGTTAACCCTTTCAAGAACATCCAAAACTCCTTTAAGGTCGACTGCTGAATCGAACGGACTAGTGAGGATGTCTTCCGAAGGAAACAATGGCCCACACTTAGCAATTTGTTTGCGCAACTCCTGCACTGTAGTAGCTGGAGATTCACCCCTAATAGAGACTTCGTACTCAAGCTCAGCCTTTTGAAGCGACATAAACTTAACTGGATAAGCCATAGCGAAGAAAGATTGAATAAAAAAAAAAAAAATTATGCGAAAAGTGATTGGGTGAATGTTGAACAACTCAATAACGTGAAAAAACAATTAGAAA
The DNA here is from genome assembly GCF_022581195.2 of Helicoverpa zea. Taxonomy (NCBI): domain Eukaryota; kingdom Metazoa; phylum Arthropoda; class Insecta; order Lepidoptera; family Noctuidae; genus Helicoverpa; species Helicoverpa zea. Next base: position 5,311,082 of record NC_061478.1, read on the forward strand.
TTAAAAAAAATACTCCGTCTGTTACAATTTTTAAATTTAACTAAGTAACGTCTTGGTTGTTTTTCCACGGAGAAGAATGTTAACTAAAATAAGCGTGTGACAAAACAAAAAAAAAAATTGCAACCAAAAAAAAAAAATTGCAACAAAAAAATAAAAAAACAAAGCAAATTTCGTAACTAATGTGTACGCACATTAAATACACAAACAAATTTATTTTTAATAAAAACGACAAATAATGTTGCCGACTGTAATTGTAATTTGCAATACATACATTTATGATTGTACCGTTTATATTTAAAAAAAAAAAATGTGTAAAAAAAACTATATAAAAAAAAACAATAACGAAGTATTAATTTACACTGTCGACTGTACTGCAGATGTAATAAAATTAACTGTAGTACCAAAAAAAAAAATTAAAAATTAAGTGTCCACCAAATTATGCCGTTGATAGTACCTTATGCAAGACATTCTACGAAGCAAAATTTTATTTAAGAAACAGTGGGTAATTTACAATAACTATAATGACGGCTAAAAAAAAATTTGAAAAAACAAAATTAACGGCAAATTATACTAGTGTGTGTCAAGTTTAGGACTGTGACTGCACTTTGATAATATCAATCACTGATTAATATTTAAAATGTTAAATATTACAAAACAAATGTGACGTACACCTTAGTTACTATGCAACCAAAAGAAAAAAAACGTTTCACAAAACTAAAAAACATAAAGAACGCACACAAAACACCAAAAAGCACTACTACCTCCATAGAACAAAAAAAAAAATTACTGACCATATAAATATAAACCACGAAAAGGGCGCCAATGTCACGTTTAGCGTGTGGACGGTTTAGATTTTAAATTAAACCCCACATTGTGAACATAAAAATTTATTTCCAAGGTCGCGATTCGAATGCCCGTCAGCAAAATTAATTTTGTTATATGGAGGTAAAGCGCGCTAGCACTGTCCTGGCTTCACGTGGAGAGATGTCCGGTGATGACGCTCAGCCGAGGAGGCGCTTCAGGGTGGACGACCCGCAGATGGTGATGCAGTATGGTAGAGGGTAATCGGTGCACGGTGCCTCTCGGTGCCTGTCGACGTTCGGCCAACGGATCAGCCGTGGCCCGGAGTTTAAGCCGAACTTTGAACCCGAACTTTGGACCCTGGAATTTACATCCATTCAAATAAATGTCCATTTCTGATTGTCCTCCTCTGACTGTGTTTGCCGCGGAAGCAGGAAGCAGAAGCTCAGTGCGCTTAAGGCGAATGTGTGCAAATTCACAGTCAGAATCGGAGTTTACAGAAAACAGCTGAAATGTAATTTTATATAAAATGTATAAAACATATAAAAAAAAAGATGCAGGGATAAGCAAATGAAAAGAATAACCCTGACTGCTTATGATGATGAAAAAGGCTACAAATGATGCGACAATGTGCAAAGCAAGAAAAGATGAAATCTGCAAGTCATTTGCCAACGGTCACCCAATAGGTGGGTGGTAGCAATTACACGAATTGTTCAACACTTACCCAATACGGGGAGATGCACTGATTCTACAATATAGAGAATAAGTTAAACGAAATTTGAAAAATATGTTTTCAAAATTATAAAATAAAACCGTTAAGACCACGATTAACGTCACGCACTAAGGACTGGCAAAAGTGAGTGCTTGTAAGGAGCGCGTGAACGTGTGTCTTCCGTGATGATATTTTAAAAATGGTCGAGTCGCTAAAGCAGCTAACCAACCTCACGGTACACGCCCGTGAATGAGTAGCGAACGAATCCGATTTGCATTGGTACAGCAGTCCAGGTAAAAGAATCGAAACCATATCACAATGACGTGAAGTCCAATTTGGTTTAACTTGCCGTTACACCGATACAGATAATGACTACGTACTGTTTGTTTTTAAGTTTTGATTAAGTTACAATTTTTTATTTCTAGACCCAAGTTGTTATAATAAATATGAATTTAAAAATACGTTAATCAGTTTAGTAAAAGAAATAAATAATACTTAATTAACGAAACAAATAATTGTACGCGTTTCTAAACGCAACCGTAGGTAGACATTACATTTATTTATTTATTTTTCTACCCACCTTATATTAATATTTTGATTAAAAACAAAAGGCAAGTATTTTAAAACGTTGACATTAACGTACAACGTTACAACCTATTTAACAGTGTACTTACTTTATTCTTATTCTATTCTTATTCTTTATTGCACACTAAACAGTAAATACATACGGGATACAGACAGTTATGTACAACGGCGAGCTTAACCCAGAATTGGGTTCTCTTACAGCCAACCTTAAAGCGATAGAGATATTCGATAGAGGTAGGGTCAATTATATGTGCACAACAAATATGAAATACTAAACAAATATTAAATAACAATAAACTAAACATATGTATGTAGTAGAGCTACACATATAAACATAATACATATAGAATATAATATATATGTAATATAATATAATATATATATATATATATGTATATATAAGAATAGAAATATCATCTTGATAAATAGTATTCTTACTTACTTTATTTAAAAATCTATTGTTGTTTTAATAATAGTGTACCTATATGATGTCTATTTTTGTCTAATGACATTTAATTTTCCTTATTATGAACCAACCTATTTGCTAATGTATTTCAACGTGTTTTTTCCTTTTAAAATGGTAGTAGGTGTTTTTTGCAAATACCACTTACAGAACTGCATTTCGCACAAAGATACAAGGTAACCTATAGGTATTATATTCTTCTGATAAGCCACATTACTGCCGAGTTTCATCAGATACCATCTTGTAGTTTTTGCGTGAAAGGGGAAGAAACATCCATACACTCATTTCTTCACTTTCGCATCCCTACTAATGTTCTAAATGCGAAAGTAACTCTGTCTGTCTGTCTGTCTGCCTGTCTATTACGCTTTCAGGTCTAAACCACTGAACTGATTTTAATAAAATTTGGTACAGAGATAGAGTTGACCTTTAGAAAGAACATAAGATAGTTTTTATCCCGGACTTTTGAAGAATTTTCTTGGAAACGCGATATAACCGAACTCTACGCGGGCGAAGCCGCGGGCGGAAGCTAGTTTATTATATTCGTAGGATAACGTAAGGTTGTTAACATTATTATCGCGCCTAGTGCATTTGCAGCAGCCTGTGAGATATCAAAACGTCGCAATCAGAACCGGATTTGTTCGGTCGTGTGTGCATAGCATCGCCTTACTTGTACCTGGTATAGTGCAGGAGTCTTACTCTAAAAGATAGGAGTTAAGTATTAAGTATACATCATCCTCCGAGCCTTTTTCCCAACCATGTTGGGGACGGCTTCCAGTCTAACCGGATTTAGCCGAGTACCAGTGCCTTACAAGAAGCGACTGCCTATCTGACCTCCTCAACCCAGTTACCCGGGCAACCCAATACCACACAGTAAATGAACCTTCGCAACGTTAGTATGGCCACGGGAAAAAGGAGACCATCAGACTTCGTGCGTTTGGCATTGCAACTTTCCGTCTCCGGTCGAAGATCGAGTCGGTCGAGATATGTAGTGGCAAAAGATAGGTGGCCAGGTGTTCGAGAGCGATGCCACAGATAGAGCGAAATTTAGAAGAAAAATCAGGAATTCTGAATCATGAATAGCAGGGAGAGAGAGCATAGTTCTACACCTTCTCAGGCTATATACTCAGGCCCGCCGCTAGCTGTTTGTTCGCCCGCGTGCAAAACTGATTATGCCGCCCTACGTTTTGTCAAAAAATATATAAGGGGGGGGGGCGGATCCAGGGGGTCCGGACACCCCCCCTCCGCCCATTCATATCCATCTTACAGTCCAACAGAAAAAAATATGTACATGCACCGCTCTGATTGCAGAAAACCCACCTACTTTTGGATAAATACCTATCTATTGCAATACATAACATACATTACACATAACTTTTTATTTACTTGAAATGTTCAGAGTAGGTTACCTAAGGAGTCCTGGGTTAGCCCATAAGTAAACTACGCAATTGCTTAGGGCATCAATGCAGTGCAATCATTACCCAAGTGGCCCCTATGTATTGAAAGATTGTGATTAACTTAAACTAACGCACTTAAATATCTATAACAATGTTTAAAGTCAGTAAGTCATTTGGTGGGTTTCCCGTTGAAAATTCAACTTATTAGACACATTTCATATGTAAGGAAGCGCGAGCGGAGCGAGCGCGAAAATTTTTTAGTCTAAGGACACAAAACAAATAAAAACCACTGTAAATTAACAAAGCAAAGTCAAAAAATAAGATATGCGATTTTTTCCTTAGTTTTCATGAAGTACTTAAACATATCATAAAAAGCCATAAAGGACGTGCGCGAAAAATGTTTTTTCGGAATTGAATGCCTCAACAATTAAACAAAGATAAAATGCGATATCTGATATGGAGCCGCGAGCGCAGCGAGCGCGAATTTTTTTGGGGATGCCAAGGGTGAAACAGTCAAAATAGATAGGAGACGACCAAAGCTAGGGCGGCTTTTTCTGAAATTTTATTGGTTTAACTTTGCCGCCCCCTAAATAGCATTTGCCGCACGCTACGCCACTGGTTAAGAATCTTTAATTTTGAAAATGTCCTTTTAACAGATGTACCGAACTGAAACCGGCAGTGTAAGTAATATTCTTAGCGCTATTGCTGTGTTCGGAAATATTGAAATCAAATGATTAGTAAAAAGATATTGTATTTTTTAAATATTACGTGATAACTCGCTAGATTTGCCGCCCCCTAGGACGTGCAGCCCGCGTGCTGTGCACGCGCTGCACGCCCGCTTACGGCGGGCCTGTATATACTTATGGGCTGCGTCAGCTGCGTGATTGTTCGCGCGAGTTACCGCGGCCCTGGTACATAAAGGTCTTAAGAAGGACCATGGTTGGTTTTGCTCAGTAAGAGTCTGGCACTCGCTCACGCTGCACCCACAGCGGGAGATTTCCAATTAACAAAACTTTAAGCAAAAGGTCTTTACCAAGAAAATATTTTTAATTCAGATCTAACGCTATATAATTGCTACAATATTTAGGTACCCATCCAAATTTATTTACCCATTAGTAACTAAATAATGCAGCTTCACTCCCGACCTACCTCACAGCATATCAAGTTGTGCCTTCCATATTTACACACACACATACATATATTTACCTGCACGTGAAAACTTCATACCTCAGGGAGCACGGCATAGCTTGTCATGCGTATTGTGATGTCAACCGGTGATGCTCGCAATATTTGTACTTTATCATGTACTGTCATTATTTTGTTAAAGTTGGGTTTATAATTACGATAAAAAATAAGCGTGTAAAATAATAGTAGCATTCTAAAGTACCTACGTAGCGTCGCCGCTAATCCTAAGCTAGCATTTGAACATTTTTGGCAGTCGTTACGGGAAGTCAGAAGCCAGTAAGCCAGACAACCAGTCTTACCAAGGGGTATTGGGTTGCCCGGGTAACGGGGCCGGTCTTGAGGAGGAGGACTTGAGGAGGTGAGATAGGCAGTCGCTCCTTGTAAAACATTGGTCAGGTGCATCCGGTTAGACTCTAAGCCGACCCCAACATAGTTGGGAAAAGATTTGTGTGCGTGACGAGCGTCTGGTAGAACCTCGCCTTATTAAGATAGACAATAAGATGGGACATAAACCTATTTTTTCCACAAAGTAATGTTCAAGTCGTTAATGTGCACCTAGCCTTACACTATCGACAAATCAAATAAGTCATGTGTACTGAGCTTGAAAATGTACCGGCGTCGTCGCTCTAAATTGTAAGTACAATTTGTTGAAATGTAGGTGATAAGAGTTAATTTTCAGCTTTTGAAAACATGGTACATTCTGGTATGATTTCATCATCATCATCATCATCTCAGCCATAGGACGTCCACTGCTGAACATAGGCCTCCCCCTTAGATCTCCACAGATACCTGTTGGAGGCGACCTGCATCCAGCGTCTTCCGGCGACCTTTATAAGGTCGTCTGTCCACCTTGTTGGTGGACGTCCTACGCTGCGCTTGCTTTGGTATTATTTGCTAGTAGCTAAATAACAGGTAACAGGAGTCGCATGGGTCGACCAAACACAGGGTAAGCGCAGTCAGCACTTGTTTTCTTGTAACTGTAAGGCACGCTATATTACGGCAAAATTAGGTACCTTCCTACATTTTATCATCACCGGTTTTTGGTCTTGTCCACTTTGTAAATTATCTGCCAAATATTAAATTCCGTTCAGTAGTTTTGAAAACGCAACAAACAGGGGCCTGATTCTCCTAATTTTACTTAGGCGACATACGATTCACGTTCGACTGAGATCCAATCCCGATTCAATTACGATTGAAGCTTATGTGGCATTCCGCTATTTTTTCTTTGAAATAAACGTTTTTATCCTTTTCTGTCATTCAATAATGAATCATATTAATTGTCTGCAATTATTGCTGTCAATTATTTACGATTGCAATATGATTGTAGAGCAAACTACCGTATGGAACAAAATCACCAAAATTGCAGACCAATCGAATGTCATTGGAATACGATTGGTCTTATATTAGTAGCAGAATGCCCGATATGGTTAAAACTGCTATTGCGATTCAATTTCTATTCGATTTTGACATTATTAACTTAGGAGAATCGGGCCCCAGAAGATTAAAAGAAGTTGCTATATGCATGAAGATTCTCTTTGTAACGTCCGACATGGCTTAAACATGATTCTAAGAACAGTATGCAGTTAGACTGTATGTATGTGTAGAGTTTAAACCCAGAGTTAACACATCAAAGTTACTCTCCACACGACTCTCGGGTACAGCTTAGCTTTCGGGGAATCCAGGAATATTGCAAGCTTATGTATTTTGTACTTGTTTGAGTTTTATGTATAGAGGTACAATTCTGTACGTCGATTCTATAAAATTCAGACAACAACTCGCATTTCACTTCGCTATTCACTCTCACTTCACATTCGGTTCAAAACGTTCTAAAAGTCATCTTATACTTTATCTGTCAAAATCTCGAGTTTAATTTAGTTCAACTCGCAAACACGCTCGCAAGAGTAGCGCTAGTGTAGTAACTCACGGCGGATTCAGATGCGAAGTTTAGAGTGAAGTCTTATAGAATCACACTGCTGGTAAGTGTACCTAAGGGTTGGACCACCCCTGGCAGCACGGAATCGCATTTGTTTCGCCTATGCTACCACGTGCTGCAGTATGCTGCGAACTGGTGAAACTGATATCTACTGTGAACTGGTGAAACTGATACTGGGAACTGGTGAAACTGATACTGGGAACTGGTGAAAGGATGCGTTAGCATGCTATCGCGGGTTTCAACGTTCCGGAGTCTCCCTGCCGACCATTGCATTTTGTCCGTGATGCCGATCGCCTCGAGGATTCCGCCGCGTGCTATCGCATTATGCTTTCTGTCTCGGTCTAGCAAATGGCAGTTCTAAGCGACAGAAAGAGAAAGGGCGACGGAAAAGTCCGTGCTGCCAGATGTGGTCCAACCCTAAGGGAGTAAATCTATATCGTCCTGCCTCAATTGCCAGCCTCACCTGCTTGTTGTGCACCCTGCTGAACAACGGACGAGGCTCTGCCGACAAAACAGCACCAAGTCGGATATTAGATGCCTTGCTCGGAGATCCTCCATCCATCCTCCGAGCCTTTTCCCAAACTATGTTGGGGTCGGCTTCCAGTCTAAACGGATGTAGCTGAGTACCCGTGCTTTACAAGAAGCGACTGCCCTATATGACCCCCTCAACCAGTGGCGGATTAACCCTATAAGCACAACAAGCACGTGCTTGGGGCCCCTGTTCTCCAGGGGCCTCCATCCTCTGCTGGCGTTTCATTTTATACCTACATTTTATCGAGATTCATCCACAATATATCCGAAATCACAAGGCGCGAGCAGTTCGGGAGTGACCCTTCATACACCCCCGCCTCTAAACTTGATTGGTCGCAGTGCTGTTGATTGTTGTACGATCGCAGTGATTTTTTTTTTTTTCAATTGTGCAGTTGTTATACAATTTTTTTTCGGCTTCTACTCATCGTTGGGCAAAGAATTAATAGGCAACGATAGCGTTCCGAAGTCGCTATCGTACAGTCGTTGGGAAGCTCACGCTGTAACTACGAGTGCAATATAACAAACATATCCGAAAATTTTGGATGCTTCAGATCAGTGGTCCTGGTGGTGGTGGGCTGGTGGTGCCTGGAGGCACTCCAAGTGGTCCGCGGACCACCGGTTAAGTCCGCGGACGTTGTTATCGATCTTACGTTATCCATCTTACTTGTCCAACAGAAAGAAATGAAGGTTTGAAATGTAGCCCTTTTACGAAATTTTAGTTCTGAGTCTTAAAACATAATCAAGATTTCCCGCTCGCTTCGCTCGCGTTTTCAAAAACTATATGTCCTTGTTTTTACATTTGTCAACAAATTAAAAGTTAAGTACGTTTGGGCTACATTGTACGTAATTTTGGTTCTGAGTCTATAATAAAAATAATTAAAATTTCGCGCTCGCTTCGCTCGCGTATTCAGAAACTATGTGCCTTCGTTTTTGCACTTGTCAACAAACAAAAAATTAAGTACGTTTGGGATAAATTTTACCTCCGTACGAGTCCAAAAAAAATTTCGCGCTCGCTTCGCTCGGTCAATTTCTTCAACCTTCTATTTCCATTTAAGTAATAGGGGGTCTACACAGGCTCTGTGCTTAGGGCCTCGGATACTCTTAATCCGCCACTGCCCTCAACCCAGTTACCCGGGCAACCCAATACCCCTTGGTTAGACTGGTGTCAGACTTACTGGCTTCAGCAACATCTCTGAAGCTAAAAAAACTTTTTTACAAAAAAATAAACCGACTTCCCAAAACACTAAAAAGCCAAAAAAATACTAATTTTAGGTGCATCGGCCTAGAAGTCGGTGTCTAATCAAGGATGTGCCTAAGTTAATTTTGCCACCGACTTCTAGGCCGATGCACCTAAAATTAGTTATTTTTTGGCTTTTTAGTGTTTTGGGAAGTCGGTTTATTTTTTTGTAAAAAAGTTTTTTATTTACAGCTTTTCAGTGATACAAATAGCTGTCACAATCCGTATAGGTAGAAAGTTCTCATCAATACAAATATTTTAATCCCAAATACGAGGTATTTTACATATTCAGTTGTCGAGTTCCCTCGACCTTATCTGGTCTTCATCATCAGGTCAGCTCCAAACCTTCACTGTTGCAAAGATCTCGTCAATACAAATATTATAAGCCCAAACACGAGGTAGTTTACATATTCAGTTGTCGAGTTCCCTCGACCTTCTCTGGTCTTCATCATCAGGTCAGCTCCAAACCTTCCCTGTTGCAAAGATCTCGTCAATACAAATATTATAAGCCCAAACACGAGGTAGTTTACATATTCAGTTGTCGAGTTCCCTCGACCCTCTCGGGTCTCCATCATCAGGTCAGCTCCAAACCTTCACTGTTGAATAGTGCTTTCAGGCATTCATCTGAGTGTCAACTTTTTACCCTATGTTTGTCTACAACTTTCGAAGGTTGCTCTCGATTTCTCAGGGTTTCCGTCATCAGATCCTGACCTGATGACTATGGGACCATCTGGCAGCTATTCCGCGTCGAACAAAAAAAGAATCACGTAAATCGGTCTATAAACCTCGGCGTAATCGATGCACATACATAGAAAAAAAAAACATACCGGCCGAATTGAGAACCTCCTCCTCTTTGGGAAGTCGGTTAAAAATATACCACGCTGCACTCACCAACTTGTATATCCAGTTGATGTAAGACCAATCGTATTCCAACGACATTCGATTGGTTTGCGATTGGTCTGCTATTTTGGTGATTTTGGTCTATAACGGTAGTTTGCTCTTCAATCATATTGCAATCGTAAATCATATGCAGACAAAATGATTCATTATTGAACTTCAATCGTAATCGAGTCGGGATCGGATCGCAGTCGAAAGTGAATCGTACGTTGCTTAACTAAAATTAGGAGAATCGGGCCCCAGCAGGCCGCTCACAAGCAACGAAGTGACTTTTGTCCCTTTTTCGTTTTGACAGTTGAGCGCACCAAGGGACTTTTGTCCCTTTTTTTTCGTTCCAGTGCGATACGACATCATAATATATATGTTTCTTTCTATTACACGGCGTTTTAATACCTTTTCTCTTTTCTACACAATTCTTAATACATTTCTTCATGCTAAAAATACGACCATAGATACAATGGTTCATTCGGATTGAAAAAATAATGTCAGTCGACTGTCAAAGTCAGTCGTTTTTATGTTTGTGTGATTATTATCCTAGTAATTTAATTATTATTTCGGTTGTTTGCAAGTATTATTGTATTAACTACGGTGTTATTATACAATTAGAATATAGTCCTTGTGTGTGCAACCGAGTTTTAACCTGAGGGTAAGTATTTCTGTGTGGTTTTCAGTGTACTTGTAACAGTGCTAGAATCTTGTCAGAATCTTATCGTAATTTATCAATTTGGGAGACCAGTTCTGTGTGAAAAATAATAACTATCGCGTTAAATGTTTACTCGATAATAGTTTTCAGCCAAAATGTATACAAAAGGTGCTTAATTTAAGTTAAGATTACATTTTTTATTTCAAGCGGGTCCGCCAAACAAAAAATGTAAACAAACAACATGGCCGCCCTCCTATTGAAATAGATAAAGCTTGGTATACACAGGGAATTTTGTACCGGTCGAAAATTATGAAATGAAATTATTTTTATACTTATATATTTATTTTGCATTTGTTTTTTCATATTTTGTATTATCTTTTAAAAGGCATTGAATAAATTCTCATTGAATGTTTATTTGAGTTTTTTTACCGTACCTAATATTGAAAATGATTGCCGGCGGACCGGACTGCCTCATCCAAAGTTTGGTGAATTAATTTATTCTAGTAAGCATAGGTAAATAACGACAAAACAATTTATTATTTTATGGACTGAGATAAAGATATATATATATATATATTTAATTATTTAATATTGTTATGTTTATTTTATTGAGTTTTCGAACTTTGCTTTGCTTTTAACAATTTTAGAAATGGAAGCAGCTAAAAATAACGGCAGTCGTGGTGGTGGTCGACTGGGAAACCGTGGTGGTGGTGGTCCAGTAAGAAACCGCGGGCGTGGGCGTGGACGTGGGCGCGGCGTTGCCCGATCGCTTCATTTTGCTATGTTTGTGGTTTTTTCGTACTTTTTCTGTTCTTTAAATTATTTATTTGGTTACGGATATTTTCTTGCTTTGCTAGGTTATTTTAGAACCATATCCAAAATGTTACTTAACTTTTAAGGGGACAGCCAGTTGTAGAGGATGCAGTCAGCGTCTCGTCTGCGTCCTTTGCTGTTGCAGGACCATCGCAACCAACGACGTAAGTTATTTGTTTTTCTTTATTATTTTTTACTCTAGAGAAATGTTAGAAGTACTTTCTTTTCATAAAATTTCTGTTGGACCAACACGACCGATAACTTCTTCTAGGTCAATGGTAGAAGAAAGAAAAAAAATAAAAATGCGGGCTCTGGACAAGAAAAATATGGCCCGGTTACCAGATGAGCAAAGGGCACGGCTTCAAGAACTACGTGACAGGAAGGAGGTCGCGCAATTTTTAATGCCTGATGCTCCTCCTAGCAAAAATAGAAGGTAAGAAAAATATTTAGGAAAATAATATGCTTTACACAGTCATAAATGTTTTAATTATACTATATTTCCAGAAAAGTGTCGCCGGTCCGAGTGTCGTGTCCTTTGGTGCCGGGCACCCCAGAAGTGCCGCCCCCGCGTATTCCTCAAAAATGGGAATTGCAGAAGTCAGGTGTGTAAATTGTCTGCCGGATATCGTACCCCTTATTGACTGATCCAACCTCATATATTTTAATCCTTTTTATCCAGCGTTGGACGAAAGTGAGCCTTCGAGGTTTGAGCTCGTAAAAGAAGAAGCCACCACACCGCCACCCTCGAAGTAAGTTCGAACTTAATCTCCCGACTTATTCGAAACATTCAAAAGAATTTTAATTAATATATATGATGTTTCACAGGGAAAATCAGTTAGTTTGTACCCCGTCCAAGGGGGTAATTATCCTAGATGAAGGTCAAGAGGTGGACGAGCACAATATTTTGGTCGATGCCAACATTGAGATGATAGGGTTCCCGCCCGGGCCATCGACGTCTTTCACAAGAGCAGGTATATTTTATGTTTATTTCTGTTGTAATAACAATGTTGTTTGTGATGATAATCTAGCTGCGTCATGAACTAGGGGGCTCAAAGCAGCTGATAGTTAAATAATTATTTGGTTTTAGAACTTTCGATTTACGAAGAAGACCCGGAGGAAGAAATTCTGCAGTGCGAACACTCTGCGGTTCTGAATCCTGGCAGTGATGTTGAGGAGGAGGATTGCCTGGATGGTTTTCGATCTTCCAGGAGGCACGCTGGAGAATTCGCCGTGGAAGACTTGTCCAGCGAGCTCCGCGAGGTCTTAGGATCCATCGACAGGCAGGATGATTGTGCTCTACAAGAGTCGAGTGAGGAGGATCTGCTGATATTTGATTGGTCTCACGATCCCCAAGTTTTTGTTGGGGTGCGAGAAAATTTTACGGGACCAGCGGGGCCAACTTTCCCCATTGAGGGTATGTCTCCGTTCCAAGTTTTTTCGAAAATTTGGGACGGAGACATAATCAACCTCATCGTCGATGAGACCAACAAATATGCAGCGAATCTGGTCTCCTCGCCCATTAAACAATTCTCTCGTATGAGAAAATGGACACCAATAACGCCACAAGAGTTGTGGACGTTTATTGGTGTCATTATGCTGCAAAGCATCATCCCACTCCCTGTGGAGAAGGAATACTGGTTCCCCTGTTTGCCTTATTTAAAATTGGGCAAATTCGCCGATATTATGGCGTACCATCGTTTTTCGCTCATAAAGCGATGTCTACATTTTGTAGACAATATTTTGTGTGGCAGAGGTATCCCGACGAAGCTCATGAAGATTCAACCAGTAATTGACCACCTCAACACAAAATTTAGCTCTTTATACCTACCTGAGCAGGAAATTGCTATAGACGAGTCGCTGATGCTGTGGAAAGGCAGACTCTCTTTTGCTCAGCTCATAGCAACTAAAGCTGCTCAGATAGGTATAAAGAGTTATGAACTTTGTGAGTCCAAGACGGGATATCTCTGGCAGATGATAATATATACTGGGAAGAAGGAACGCCATAATGTCGAGAGTAATGAGAACGAGGCTGAGCCTGAGGGTGCGACGTCAAGGACTGTTTTAAAGTTAGTTCGTCCATTACTTAATAGAGGTCATACTCTAGTAATGGACAACTTTTATAACAGTCCTTTACTGGCACGCACGCTCAAGGCCCAGAAGACGGACGTAATGGGCACCCTGCGTCTGAACCGAGAGTTCGTGCCTGACAGTTTGCGCCACAAAAATAAGGCAAACATGCGGACTGGTGAAGTGGCATTTAGCCAGACACGGGACATGACAATTACGGTGTGGAAAGACACGAATGTGGTATCACTAATATCAACATACCACAAGGTAGAGGTCGGCGGAAAAGAGAAGTACGGCTACTATCGGTATAAACCGAAAGTAGTATTAGATTACAACCTGGCTATGGGAGGCGTCGACAAAAAGGATCAACTTTTGCAGGCGTTTCCCATAGAAAGGGTTCGTAATTTAATTTGGTACAAGAAGCTTTTCCGCCGGCTTCTCAACGTGTCCATCCACAACGCCTTTGTCATGTTCTCAAAATCAGGGACAGTCAAAATGGCACAGCGGCAATTTCGGGTGTTGTTGGCGGATGAAATCATACAGAGATTTCGCCCGCCAAAAATAGAACGACCGCTCCCAATAACCAGCCACTTCCCTGCTAAGACAAATGTGAGGAAGTCACGTTGCAAGTGGTGCGCATTAAAAAAAGTAGATGCTTGCACAGCTTATAAGTGCGAATCTTGCAACGTGAACCTCTGCATAATCAATTGCTTTAAAGACTATCACATTTCTCGGGGACTGGTAAAGTCCAGTAGTAGTCAAAGAATAATCTTTAAATCAACCAATTTTACTTACCCGACTGCCGATAGATAATCATATTTTTGAAATTGACGTTTAAAACCCGGTTTGGTTAGACTGGTGTCAGATTTACTGGCTTCTGACTACCCGTAATGACTGCCAAGGATGTTCAATGACAGCCGGGACCTACAGTTTAACGTGCCATCCGAAACACAGTCATTGGTGTCTAAGATATACTTAGAAAGTACATACAAACTTAGAAAAGTTGCATTGGTACTTGCCTGACCTGGAATCGAACCCGCGCCCTCATACTCGAGAGGTTGGTTCTTTGTCCACTAGGCCACCACGACTTCCTACTACTAACACTACTGCTACTAAGACAAACCTAACAACATTTAATTTATACAAATCGGTCCATTTGTTTCGCCTATAGACGGTGGCAACGAATATTACTTACATACATTCGAAAAACATTACCCTCCTTTTTTGGCTTGGCAGTCGGGTAATATAAATCATAACATTTTTTTCTTCCATTGATACAGGGATTTGGATCCAGAGTATATATATTTTTTTCTATTTTTATTTTGTGTGAATAAAAATAATTATTTTAAACCCTAATGTGCACTTCATGTAACCCCGGCTTTATGGCACACTTCTTTTGTCCATTCTCCCGATTTGTGATATTTCTTTAGTTGTATTTTTTTTCGATAGCTATTGAATAACAAGTGTGATACATCATTGGAAAGGGTATTTGTTGTAAAAAATATTTACGTATCTTCGACTTTTCTAAACAAAAAAACGCCAGAAATGTTAAGAGCGTTTTTACGTCAGTAGGAATTTCTTCAATCAGTTCCATATTTTTCGGTATTCGATAAACTTATCAACATTATATTTACACATTTATTTTTATATATTTACACATTATATTTACACAGCTTTCAGATTGTAACAATATTTTTATTTTACGTGAAAGGGTACTTCTATGTATATAGTTGTAGTGAATTATTTAATTTTGGTGAAAAATTATTCACCGTCAACAAATGTTTCGTCCTAGTCATACGCCTGTAAATAAATATTTTTTTACTATGAAGTATGTTTTTTTCGCATGTAGATAGAACCCTTCCACCATTTAAAGTCATAAAATGTATATGTTACCGCTTAACTTTTAAAGATAATATTTTTTAAAGTTCAAATAAGGTTTTTTCATCTATAGTCATTGTTTACAGCTAGAAATAAAAACATTTGAAGCTCAATGTTAACAAATACCTGATACGACTTGAAAGTGTCATTCATTAGCTTGAACAAAAGCATTACTTGAGGTGACTGGGCCCGATTCTCCTAAGGTACTATAAACTCTCTATGTACTCCTCCTAGGGTGTATATATATTGTCAAAATTGAATAGAAATCGAATAGCAATATGATAGCAATAGTAGTTTTAACCATATCGGGCATTCTGCTACTAAGTAATATAAGACCAATCGGTTTCCAACGACAGTCGAATGTGAATCGTATGTTGCTTAAGTAAAATTAGGAGAATCGGGCCCCAGGTAGCGCTCGGTGCGTAATTAAACCGGCAAAACCGATAGCGGCTAAAACATAAATCGTCATCGTCTATCGCAGTGGTTCTTAACCTTTTTGACATGAGGGACCACTTTAACTAAAGTTTGTCTTGCCGGGGACCACCTCATCGGTTTACCTAAATTAGCACTAATTTCTTTATTATTTATCAAAAAAAAAAAACTGAATTTTTGGGTCAGTTCTACTCAAAGCTAAACGCATGTCGGCAAATGCAAATACAAATAAAGAAAACCTTGCCTATGGAGTTTCCAAATGCGCGAGCGAAGCGAGCGCGAAATTTTTATCGGACTTAAACCAAATATTACGTAAAATGTAGCCCAAACGTACTTAACTTTTTGTTTCTTGACAAATGCAAAAATAATATGCTGAATACGCGAGCGAAGCGAGCGCGAAATTTTGTCGGACTTAAAACAAAAATTTCGTAAAATTTAGCCCAAACGTACTTAACTTTTTGTTTGTTGACAAATGCCAAAATAAGGGCATACAGTTTCTGAATACGCGAGCGAAGCGAGCGCGAAATTTTAATTATTTTTTAAGACTCAAAATCAAAATTACGTAAACTGTAGCCCAAACATATATTTTCGTGAACTAGGTACGACACACCCGTTATACGTCCATGCCAAACCCCCCGCTCGAAATTATAAGTCGATAAAAATTAAGTTAGATAACGTATAGCAACGTCGCGAAGCTAAGCTTCGCGGACCACTTGGAATGCCTCCAGGGACCACCAGTGGTCCGCGGACCACCGGTTAAGAACCACTGGTCTATCGCATTCACGCGTCGCAAATCGCAAAATCGTACGTCAAACTGCTATTTCATTCATACATATTTGAACACCTTTCTAGCTAATTGCTTGCGATTTCCACGTAGTAATCCTACACTGTCTACATTCATATTTGATCAGTTTATTTACGCGGTAAAGTGTGCTGAAGCGATTCCAGAAATTTTGTTGCTAATGACTAGGTAGACTTCCACGTAGGTAAATTGTGTTAGACTAGTTTTGGCTCGCGTTTTCATCCTTGTTTTGAAGGAAATTCTTTTTGAACCTGAGATTCCCCTAAGAGCATTTAGGGAACACTTAATACGATTTTGTTTTCATCAGAGTTTATGTGTCCCTTATAACCTTTATTATTGATGGAGCCCTTATTCTAAGTGACACTTAGGGAAACGTTAACAGATTGTTGGTGAAAACGGGCATGAGATTTAAAATAGCTGAACTAATTAAGTAGGTACTTTTAGTAATTCTGTCGTGCATGCTATTTATTTATATGCTACGGCTATGATTTATCAAAGTCACTTCAGTTGTTTTTGCGAGAAAGAGTTTGATTGTTTGTTTGTACCTACGCACTAATTTCTGAATTGAAAAAATATTTAATACCTACAGGTACAAAGCTAATAAGTATGCATTATATTTTGTATATAATATTTTATTTTTAGATATGTATAAAGATAAGTAGTCTAAGTTTGTATACCTATATAGTGTGAAATAATTATTTTACTTACCGCAATATACCTAATATTATACAAAAAAAAAAGTATTCAAACAAAAATTAGGTGGTTAAATTATTGGATACATATGATGTGCTAGGTATGGTAGACAGTGTAGTGTAGTGTGTAGGTACCTGCATATGAGGTAGGTAGTATTGTAACCCGGATTCATTGCTACCGTAGGTATGTAAACAATAACAGTTATAATTATTATTTGCACAATGTTTACTAAATTGTAATTAATGACTCGCATTATTGGCTAATGATTATCACACTAGTAAGGTGTTAGAGTCAAACGGAGGTCATATTATATGGCATAGATATTTTGTCACGAAAACGGGTGTCTTTCTCAATGACGCTCAGTCACAAAAAGACAGTGTGCGTGTAAAATTTGGGTCTACTGGTAGCAATCGTCATCTCGAGCCTTTTCCCAACTATGTTGGTGTCGGCTTCCAGTCTAACCCGATGCAGCTGAGTACCTACCAGTGTTTTACAAAGACTGCATATCTGACCTCATCAACCCTGTTATATACTCGAGCAACCCAATATACCTTGGTCAGACTTACTAGCTTCTGACTACCCGTAACGACTGCCACGGATGTTACATGTAGGTCCACGTGCCCTCCGAAACAGTAATTGGTGTCCAAGGTATAGGTAACTACTTAGAAAGTACATACATACTTAGAAAATTTTCATTTTTACTAGTTGTAGTGGTAGCAATCCCTTTAATAAAATGAGTACCGAGTAGGTACCTAGGTATTAGGTAAGCAGGTATAATCATCCAGTTATTTACACCTACAACCCCAGTCAGAATACCTACCTACAGGGGCCCGATTCTCCTAATTTTACTTAAGCGACATACGATTCACCTTCGACTCGATTCGACTGAGATCCGATCCCGACTCGATTACGATTGAAGCGTATGTGACATTCCGCTATTTTTTCTTTGAAATAAACGTTTTTATCCTTTTCTGTTATTCAATAATGAATCATTTTGTCTGCAAATGATTTTCGATTGGAATATAATTGTACAGCAAACTACCGTATAGACCAAAATTACCAAAATAGCAGACCAATCGCACACCAATCAAATGTCAATCGAATACGTTTGGTCTTTTATTAGTAGCAGAATGCCCGATTTGGTTAAAACTGCTACTACGATCATATTGCGATTCGATTTTGCCAATATTAACTTGGGAGAATCGGGCCCCTGGAGTTGGATACAAGACAGATTCATCCGAGTGCGTGAAGTAGGCACCTCAGGCCTATTATTAAAATATCAAGTAGACTTCTCACCTCTAAGGGCATGGTTTATCAATAGTTATAATCATTCATTATATTATCTAATTAAGACAATGATGTCATTTACAACATCGTGCAAGCCATGTGGTCAGTAACGGATAGTCAACTGATCATTTGTAACTAACCTGTGACTGCTGTGCACGAGGTCTCGGGTTCGATTCTCAGGTCGGGTCAAAATCGCTTTGTGGATTTTGGAAACTCACAAAGCAGCCCGGAGTATGGAAGTCGGTGATTGATACACCCGTTCATCGGATAAATTGCTGTCCCATCGGGCTATGATAGTGAAGGAATAGTGAGTGCACCTGTGTTAGCGCAAATGCTTGTTAACTATAATATGTCCTGCGCAGCTGGCTGATCTCCTTATACCTATGACAACAGCCGCCGTAGCAGGAATCGGTCTTGGACACCATTATTACTATCAGGCCCTAGTCTATCCCTAACTTGGAGCACACTAGGTAGAAGATACCTACTGAACTTTTCTTGTAAGTAACTGAGCACGCAAACATACATATATAATTAGAAACTTTTCCTTCTTGGCACAGAAGCCATATTAGGTACCAGAAAACCAATTGGTGGAAGCCTGAAAAGATTTGAACATAGCATTTTGATTATTATAGCTATCTATTTCCAAATGACGCCAATGATTACATTTGTGTTATGTGAAACTAACTTCTGCCGGCGGTTTCACCCGCGTTCCGTGGTAACAACTTCGCACACTCGAGTAAAAGTAGCCTGTAGCCTATGACCATCCTTGATATCGATATAGCCATCTAACCCTCATTATTTCTTGAGATTAAGGCGTCAAAACAATAAACAAACTCTTCAGCTTTATAAAATTATTGTTGATTGGCTACATAACTATAGGTACCTACTTTTACATAGGCTACATAAACCCATCATCACATCATAGATATAATTACATCTATTACAAGCTAGGATTCACTAAGACACAACATTAATATAAGAAAAACAACTTTATTTAAAGAAAAAGGTATCTCTTGCCTACCAGCGTTCCAAAGTCGAGATACCAAACGTTAAATTCTGAATTTAGTTGCCGAATAATCGGTTTAAATGCCAAACTAAAAATCACAGGCCCGAGGGGATCACCTTGCTGACTACCAACAGCAGATTCTAAAAGGCTGTCCTGATATAGCAATTTTGTTATATGTCTATAGCACTGCCAAAGAAAACTGAAAATTTTTGGTATTTCTTTTTTAGCTTCTGCCAAGCAAAGTGTCCTTAAATGCTCGGCCCTTGACAGATGCGATGGCGCAGCCACCCACCGCCGCAACCGCTGCCACCACCTCCTCTTGCGTAACCGAGTCGTCAAGGTCGGTCACCTCTAGAGTCACACACTTGACGGGCGTCACAACCTTGGCCGTGTCCGCGATAGCCTTTTTGACCTTGGTCGCAAAGATGTCATCTTTGTGCCGCCTTGGGCCCCCGAGAACTCGAAAATATGAGCCTCCGTTTAGGTCCTCAGGCACGTGACTCTGCCAGGTCCAAGTTCCGCAGGGTCAATATTTGAACGAGCCCGCCGTAGGACGGACTCATACGTCTTCCCTCGTTCCGCTGCCTCTGGGGTCAACGTGACTTCCACGGCTTCGGTTCTTGGAGGAGGAGCGAGCTTCCTCCTCTTGTCCTCCAAAGTTGCAGGCTTAGCTGCAGGGGGCTCAGGAGCCGACTTCTTCCCGTTCCGCTTCCTCCGTACTACCTTAATCCAAGGCTGGTTGGAAGGGGTGGTGGATGGCAGCAGTGGGTCTTCCCTCACCGTTTTGGGAAGGACCGGCTGGGCAGTCGGAGCCGGAGAAGTCTTCTAGCCCTTTCCCTTGCCCTTGGTGATCTTTACCTGAGGCTCCGACAGGGTTGGTGCCGTTGAGGGCCCCGGTGCGATGGGCATCTTTTCAGGCTCCCTATCCACCGCGAGTGGAGGGCAAAGCCGCTACTCCGGCAGGAGCCGGTCCTCGATGCCGGCGAAACAGGCCCTGATGAAGGCGCTCTCCTCCATGACGACCTTGCGGATGATATCTTCAAGTTTGGAGGGGGGAGCACCGTCGCTGGACCTTCCGACGTCCCTCCAGGCCGATTCGCAGGCTCGGCATCGCGCGCGAGCGGACCCCTCTTTCTGCAGGCGATCCACTTTCGCCTGCAGTTGCCGATTCTCCTCGGAAGTAGTGCGCTGCGTCAACTCCTTCACAATGCCGAGGAAGCTCGATGCCCGGCATTTCAGGGCCTTCTTAAATGTCCCCTTAAGGTTCCGAAGATTCTCCGGAGCCCCGCTTAAGGAAGGCCCTCCTCCTTGTCTGGCGGGTTGAGACGCTGCTTGATTCACTCATTACAATCACACGATGACACGTGACACGATGTAGCTTCCTCGGATGAGACTAGCCGCGGATGGTGCGCGGCTGGTCTCAGTTGCCGAAGCATCTCGGGGCATAGGTTGGCCTTGAGAAGGGCCTTTGGGTTGGCCTCGAGAAGGGCCTTTGGGAAGACAACGCCCGGAAGCGGGCCTCGAAGGACGTGGCATTGCCACCAACAATATCGAAACGCAAAACAATACAATCGGTTTCGATCCACAGAGTTCAATCCATCTCCTTTCCCATAATTTAGATAGGTCGACAGGGCAGCCTCACAGCCCCCTTTCGAGCCGTAACCAAACAAAGCTGCAGGAGCTGAAATTTGTTCGAAACTTCCTCACTTTATTTAAAGCAGATTTTAACTACCATACGACGGTAAGTAGTCCCCTTTATTTCCCTGCTTCAATATTAAAATGTAGGAAGCAACTCATGCCTCGTCTCGGCACGGTTGCGGTCGCTGAACATAACCAAACTGAACTCCACATTAACCAAAACATAAACAATACAATTTTATCAAATCTGACCATTGGTATACAGTATTAATAAATTCGGTGATTCTGTATTTACAAATGATGATCCACCTTAAAATCAAAGTTAATTTTACAAAGAATATTAACGATTTGATTTACCTATGTACTATTACATTGATTATGGCACATACAACTTCATCCATATGATCAAACTTACAACACTTATGGTACTGAATTGTGCGATGAGCAATATATGGCTCTGTAAAAGGCAGAATATAGCTACAATAAATCCTTTTTGGTAATACCTGTCTATTGAACTCAAACACAAAATTGACTGCAAAACAGCACTTCTTGAAAGTCAACATTTACAAAAGACAGCCCCCAAAACACCCACCCTTCACCAGTTCCTACGTTTTTGCTGGGACAAAAGGGCCACAAGAATCACCCCAGCAATACATATCTGTCTGTATATTAGAAGAACTTTTCAACAATGTTTAATATACATAGAAACTCCACATAAATGCTTGCATAGAGATTTCACATAACAACTAAGTATTATTTTTAGGAATACGGAGACATTATAATATTTAAAACATAGATATTTACATTAGACTATATACAACAAATTAAATCTAGATATTTACAAATTTTAAAAAAGGAAAAATCTCATTGCTGTAAGCGGAATGGTGCTCAAAAGGCTGACTGCATAGCCGCCCTGAATGGCAATGCACGTTCTCTGGCCAAAGTATTGACCAGCTTTTTGGTCACATAATTTTATTAAGTTTCTTTAGGTTTAGAATTAATTAATCTTTACAAATGACTGTCCACATTTACTTCATTGTGGCACATACATATACTCCATGTAACCGAACTTGCAACACTTATGGAATTGAATTGTGCGATGAGCAATATATGGCTCCGTAAAAAGAGAATTATAGCCACAATACATCCTTTTTGGTAAAACCTGACCATCGAGTTTGATAATATAGTTTTCAGTAGGTTTAAATTTAGAATTTCTGTCTTTACATATCTTAGTACTGATATGATATTGGAGTATTTTTCTACATGCTGATGATTAGACATCGGATTATATGCACTATCAAAATGCCAAAATATGCATGCAAATATGCACTAAAAAAGAGAGAAATATGCACAAAATATGCACTTTTAAAAAACCACTAATAGAATTAACTTTTATTTTCACAACATATATTTAAATATACATAGAGGTACTATTATATAGTTGTAATTCTTGTGACAATATACAATTACATATTTTTCAAGGTTTTCTGCCGCTTTGAGACGTTTGTCACTTAAAATTAATTTATAGGCTGAAAATGACAGAACTTGAAATTTGGCGCCATTTCTGCCGAGACCTCTTCAGGTATAGAGTTTGTTCGCTGCCATTGATAAATGCGTTAACTTTTTTTATTGCTTCGAGACTCGGGTTTTTATACAAAACAGCATTTAATTAGCCACGAACATTTTCTGAAAGTGAATTCGGAAGGGCGTTACTCTGTTCAATTATTTTGTCTAATATTTCCAAGGCACAGAGGAAGGTGTTTAGTTTCTAGTCTCTCATTGGCATCGGGTATATTGCTGAAGTGTGTTGCAATAAGAGCAATATTTTGTTTAATTGAAGAATCCTCAAATGCCTGCTGGCTTGAATTAATTGCAATGGCTTCTGAACTGTCAAACTGACTGAAATAAGCACTATCAATGAAAAAGTACCAAAATATGCAATAACGCTAAAATAATAGCATAATATGCATTTGCATATGCAAACATGCAAATGCATATAATCCGATGTCTACTGATGATTTTGACATGAAGGTTGCAGCTTCCCTAGAGACGTTAAAGATGCCAGTTATACCACCCATTATCATCTGCCTAGCCTTTTCCCATCTATATTAGGCTTGGTGTCCAGTCTCATTCATGACAAGATTGTCTCCCTTCCACAAAAATCCAAATGCTATCTGTATTTTATCCTTTTCCAACTTCTTGTGACCTCCGGTTGGTATTTTCTTGTATTGTAAATACCGTGATAACATGAAATATTATTATTATATTTTCATGATGTATTTTCTGCAGAGCAACACCGCCATGAGTGCTGAAAATAAAATAAGAATAGTAAATAAAAAGATTTCTAAATGTAAGTTCATAATGGTCATTATCATCATCATCTGCCTAGCCTTTTCCCAACTATGTTGGAGTCGGCTTCCAGTCTCACTGGATGCAGCTGAGTACCAGTATTTTAACAAGGAGCGAATGACTATCTGATCTCCTCAACCCAGTGACCCGGGCAACCCAGTACTCCTAGGTAAGACTGGTTCTCAGACTTACCTAAGACGACCCACTGACCCCTACCCGTAACAACTACTAAAGATGTTCAAATAACAGGAAATTCATAATTGTATTGAAAAGATTTTTTTATATGAATACAACTATTAAGTAAGTAATCAACTCACAATTTTTTTATTTATTATCTCAAGCCATGAAAGCTCACGACAGCTGTAGTTTTTGGAAGCGAAGCCACATTTGTACAAGTAAATAAACCTATGGTCGATAATGTTCGTCAAGGAAGGAAATACCCACTTGCTGTTGTAAGTAAACGTTTTTAACAGATAAATTCACCTGTTTCAGTGCCGTCCTACTAACACATTAAGTTACACAAGATCGGCCACAGCACCATCTTAAATCAATATATATATATTTTTAAATTTATTTTAATTAAAAGCACTTCTTGCTTCTCATCCCACTTGTCATTGGCAGAATCGTCGAAATTGACATCGACACGGATTGCCATATACAAAAATAGAATAGAATAGATAAATTCACCACCTCCGCGTATTTTTTCATTGAAATGAACACCGTTTAAATCCAAATACCGGTTAACAAAACAACAGACAATCTTTCTGCTGCAATCGTTTTTTTTTCATGGAATTTTTGTCAGTTATGCTACTGCTCCACCTGCGTCTTAACGCGTTAAATTTTGGCATTACGCAGATGTGGCCAACGTTTTAATGTCAATTTATACTAATGGCAATATTAATAGCATTAAACGTAAAGCGATAACTCGGGTGTCGGTTTTTTGGACACATCAAAGGGTTTTAGTGCGTAGCTTAGAGCGCTAAGTGATGTTGGCTACATTAATGCCATCTCATTGCACGCATGCAAGGACGAGTGTAGATACTTTGTTTAAGCGGTAACTGCATTTTACGAGCACGATAATGGAATGGTCTAATGAGAAAGCTTTAGTTTTTAGAATTATTTTGTGTATCTGAGTTTAAACTCTTTAATGTGTGTTAACGCGTTACTTCATGAGGGATTAACTCTTTGCGTAAGTGTAGCCAACACGCATTTTTATTGCAATAAGTAACGTGTAGAGTCTGGCCAACGAAAGCTGACCACGAATTAATTTCTAAAGTTTTGATATGGCAATATTTTAGAACTGTCAAAATTGTCCCATTGACGTTTCTTAATAAAGTCGGTTTGTTATTTTATTTCATCCTATTTTCATTGGTTTTGTGTAAAATAATGCCGAAAACAATCAAAAGTTCGACGAGAAAGCTTCTATTTACTATGATTGACAAATATAAAGACCTACAAAGTGATTTGAATCAGAAATTTGCAGAGAAAATACGACGACTGGATTCAATCATTTCACTTTTAGGTTAGTTTTTTGAATTTCCATTGAAACATCTTGATACTTTTGACTTATTTGCAAAAAACGCAATAGTTTTCACGGTGTATCTACTTTTCAGATAATATTAACGGGGACAACGGCAACGAGGAAACAAAACTTACAATTGCGGAAACAGTAAAGAAATTGAAAACTCTCGAAAATAATGAAATGTTTGCAAGTGAAACACAGTACTTAGAAAAAATATCTTCAATGACAGGTTCACTACATTAATTAATCTTATGGGTATTATGGTATTATTATACTCTTACACAATTTTTGTACTTGTTCTTTTCAGATATAAGTGTGAAGACCTTAAGAAGAATTAAAATTGAAGGGTCTAAAAATCAAGGACAGTGGGATACTCCAGGAAAAAAACGTCCACATTCAGCAACAGTTTCTAATTTGGATAATTTTGACATTTCTGCTATAAGAAACAAAATAAACTCATTTTATGCAGTAAAAAAACAAGTCCCAACACTGAGAAGCCTGCACAATGAACTGAAGGAAGCAATTGGATTTATGGGATGTCGTGAAACCCTTAGAAATGTTTTACATAAGAACGGATTTGACTTCCAAAACAATAAAAATGAACGGGCTTTACTCACAGAAAAATATGAAATTGCAGCATGGAGACACAGATTCTTGAGAACAATACATCAAAAGAGACTAGAAGGTAAACAGATTATTTACCTTGATGAGACATATGTACATCAGAACTATAAAGTCAAAAAATCGTGGCAAGGACCTTCAACAAGTGGTGTCACAACAAAAATTTCATCGGGTAAAAGGCATATCATTGTGCATGCGGGATCGGAGGAAGGATTCGTGCCAGGCGCATTATTGGTATTTAGTACAAAATCCAAATCAGCTGACTACCATGATGATATGAATTCTACCAACTTCATGAAATGGTTTGAAGAAATGTTGCTACCAAATCTCACAAAACCCAGCGTACTTGTGATGGACAATGCAAGTTATCATGTAAAACAAGTGAACAAACCCCCTACTATGTCTGATTCTAAATCTAATCTCCGTATATGGCTTCAAGAGAATAATATTCATTTTGAAGAATATCATACGAAATCAGAACTAATGTGTCTAGTGAAAGATAATAAACCTGCAGTTATTTACGAAGCAGAAGAAGCCCTAAAAAAATACAGTCATATCTTGAATCACGAAATTTTGTTGCTGCCACCGTATCATTGCGACCTCAACGCCATTGAGCTTGTATGGAGTGAGGCAAAGAGAAAAGTGGCAAGTAGAAATATAGGTATACCAGGGTCGGAAATGCAAAATTTAATAAAAGAATGTTTTGCATCAATAACGGCCAATGACTGGAAGAAGTACACCGATCATGTACTTCATGTTGAAGAGCAATACAAATTAAGGGATCGTCTTATTGATACCGAACTTGAACCCTTCATAATAAATGTTGGAGGCACTAGCAGTAGCAGTGAAGCCAATTCTATAATATCAGGTGTAGAGTACTTGGAATCCGATTTCAATTATGACTCCTAACTCCTTCATTGTGTTGATATAGTTGTATCGGTGCTATCTATTCCATCGAATAAACGTTTTGTAATAACTTTTTTTTTAATTCATCCCTGTGGACTTCAATGCATGCAGAAGTTAAAAAATGCCATACCCTGGCTATGCTATGGCATTTTTAGGGTTTCGTACCCAAAGGGTAAAACGGGACCTTATTGTTTTCGCTCCTCTGTCCGTCCGTCCGTCCGTCTGTCACCAGGCTGTATCTCATGGACCGTGATAGTTAGAGAGTTGAAATTTTCACGGATGATGTATTTCTGTTGCCGCTATACCAACAAATACTGAAAACTAGAATAAAATAAATATTTCGGGGGGCTCCCATACTCATTTTTGCTCGATATCTATATATAAATATATGTATGTTTATAGAATAATAGTTTGGATGGTACGGAACTCTACGAGCGCGAGTCCGACTCGCACTTGGCCGGTTTTTAAATAATGTTATTACAGTCGTAATGTTCTGATATGAAACACTGATATAAATATCGCTATAAATAACAAGTATCAACTCCGTTTAAGCAGCGTATAGCCGGGGTTGTCAGCTCTTGATTTTTTAAAATTGCCGCCTTTTTTCTTGGACAGCTTTCGTTGGCCAGACTCTAGTTGGCCATTGACATTAACGTTTACGCTAACGCAGGTGGAGCAGGAGCATTATAAAGCTACAGTGGAACAGGTAATAATTTATTTTCTATTGTGGTAGAATTCTGGGCGTATTTAAGTAAATTTTATTACTCTAGAAACACGTTTTATAGCGTCATCATTTATTGATTACGAATACGTGTTTAACTAGCTAGCTGGGCAATAAATATTATATGAAAATTATAGTTTAGCGAAATTCAACATTGACGAAAAAAAAATGTATCCCTCATGGATTCCGAGGGGACATGAAAATATCCCACATGCAGAAGATGCGCGATTTAATTTACCTTATTTTGATTTTATTTATTATTCATAACTTAGCAATTTCATACCTTTTGGAAGCTTTTAAAATTTTGTCATTGCAACACTTTTAACGTTCCAGCGCTCGATTCTAAAAATATAGGCATTTTAGACGAGTTTCTATTCACTTCTCTTTCTCTTGACATGAAACTACTTCATGCTCTAAGTCATGCTATTCCAAAACCATCTGACGTTGTCAATTTTGTTTTGACAGTTTGACAGTTTCTAATTTGAATTCGCGCCAATTTCTGCTGCGTGCAAATCTGTAGAAGAAATTAAAATTAATTAGTTGTTTGTTTAGTAATTAACCAAGTTTCAATACATTGATGGTGTTTAAAATAATTATAAATTAACTTAGCGTTCTCTCGAGGTTTTCGAACAGTCTTGTCTATAGAAAAAACCTGTTTTTTACTGTTGTGAAGATATATATTTTCTGCTAGTTAACACCACACCATACACCATGTCAAAAGTAAAATTGCATTTAATCGCTGCTGCTTGTGATAATATGGGAATTGGAGTCAATGGGGCTTTACCATGGCGTTTGAAGTAAGTTTTGTTATAATATTTTTCTATTTGTATGACGGAAAAAATACGAAAACTGTGTGTATGAGCATATCGCAATTTAATCTTACGCTTAGGTTAACTTGGGTCATAGAACTTTATAGACATTTGGAGTCTGGAAAAAATTGGTAAAATGAGTATTTATACACAATTACATATTTCCTAAATAATTAAGCAATTACAGTTGAATATTATATTTACTTTTACCATCCAAACTAATATTATAAATGCGAAAGTAACTCTGTCTGTCTGTCTTTTCTTCACGCCTAAACTACTGAACCGATTTGTGTGAAATTTGGTACAGACATAGTTTGAAACTTGAGAAAGGACATAGGATAGTTTTTATTACAAAAAAAAATAAAAATAAAATTATTCCGGACATATAGCGCCATCTATTGGTCAAATAAAAAATCTGCTGGTAGTCACTATTCCACGCGAACGAAGTTGCGGGCAAAAGCTAGTATTTTTTATATATTTCTTAACTTACATAGTAGGTAACTTAAAGCTGCTTTTTTATTTATTTATCTCATTTATAAGTAACACAAAATGCCACGACACACATGAACAGCACAATCCAACCCCTCAGTAAGATTGATTGTCAGACTCTTTCTCCGGACTACCCATAATTTATGCCAAAGACATTCATATAACAGCCAGGACCCACCAATTCCTTGTGCCTATTATATTAATTATTTATTTATTTATGATGATGATTCCAGAAAAGAGATGGCATACTTCACTACCATGACAACAAAGGTGGCGGATCCCACCAAGGTGAATGCGGTGATCATGGGACGCAGAACTTGGGACTGCATACCGGATAAATACCGTCCGCTGTCCGACAGAGTCAATATTGTGCTGACACATAATGTGGAGAGTGTGAAGGAAAATGTATAGTATATTATTATTAAATTAACCCTTGAAAAATAGGCTATCTCACGGAATGATCTGCCTAGCACCCAACTGTTTTGGGGTCGGCTTCCAGCCTAACTGGATACAGCTAAGTACCAGTGTTTTACAAGGGGCAACTGCCTATCTGACCTCCTCAACCCAGTTACCTGGGCAACCCAATATCTTGTTAAGTGGTATAGTAGTTTCAGTGTTAGATAGCCCATTTATCAAGTAAGGCTAGAGGCTACTTTTATCCACATGCTCGAAGTAGTTGCCACGGGAAGCATGTAAAACCGCTGAACATTGGACAAAGCTAGTATTAGTATAGATTTGAGTTACATAAATTATAAAAGAGTGAAATTATCAAACAACTTATCTTTGCTTTAATTAAAATAACAAATCTAATGTTACATTACGTATTCTAAAATCGGGTCTTGCATAATATTATCAAGTTATCATTATGCCCTTTGACTTTTAAATAACTAGTAACTAGATTAAGTTTTTAATGATGAAATGTATGTATTGAAATAGTACTTACTATCTGTTCCACCCACATCTTGAGGGAACAACTTTCCGCACCCAGAGAGAAAGTAGCCTATCTCCTTTATTAGGCTTTAGACTATGTACCAAATGTCATTTAATTAGGTTCAGTAGTTTGAGCGTGAAAGCGTGATAGGCAGATATAGTTTCACTTTCGTAATACATATTAAGTGAGGGCTAACTTCTTATACCGATTTCACTGGGTTTCGGAATTTCTTCCCGCACCCGGATAAATATAAGCCGTTATGTTATATCATTTCGAGCCTAGTTTCATCAAACAAAATCCATCCAGTAGTTTTTTCGTGAAAGAAGAAAAGACATCCTCATATATTATGTTGGAAAGCTACACTCTTCCCAAATCCCGGCGCGAGCAGTTGTTTCTCCAGACGCGGGTGAAACCGTGGGAAAACACTCAGTAAAAAATAAAGGGAAAATTCAACTTATATAAAACAAAATTATTTAATCTAGTCATCAAACAAATAATTGTCATTTCATTCTATCCACTTATAAACAATGCGCATTTTTATAAATGATCTATTCCAGGTTCCGGAAGGCGTGGTGGTAGTTCCAGGGCTGGATGAGGCGGTCAAATACATTGAGAGTCGAGAGGACATCGAGTCGAGCTGGGTTATTGGAGGCTCTTCTATTTATAGGGTAAGATATTTTTATCCAAAGTGCTAAGCTTAGTGACATATAGAAAAATTGAGGGGGTTGCTGCTTAGAAACTCGGAGGGGCTAAATGTTTCATATGTGCGTATAATCATCGGCAAGGATATCGAGCCCTGACCTTCACCTGCGCAGAAGCGATTTATTGGTTTATTGCCTTAAGTGTACAGTGCGCAAAGCGATCCCCACTCTTCCGCCGAGAGCTCAATATCCGTGCCGATAACTATACTTGTCTGAGGAATTTTGGTTGTTGACCGATCAATCAGTTATTAGCTTTTGAATCAGTAGCAAAAAACAATGGTGATTTATGCTCAATCCTTTTCCGTGTGAGACGAGTTTCACTCACTTCCTTATTTCTGAAATTAAATGAATGATATATTTATTCTGATTACTGCCAAGTTCCTTTTCAAACTCAGATTTTTTATCATCAAAGAGTAACAAACAAACAGAAACACATATGTACACTATCGCATTTTTAGGATTCCGAACAGAAAGGGTAAAACTTGGCCCTATTGTTATCGCTCCTTTGCCCGTCCTTTCGTCCGTCTGCCACCAGGCTGTATTTCATGAACCGTGATAGTTAGAGAGCTGAAATTTTCACAGATGATGTATTTTGTCCCTATAACAACAATACTGTAAACTAGAATTTCATATTTTGGGGGGCTCGCATACAACAAATGTGATGATTTTGGCCAGGTTTTATAATATTATTAGTGTAAGGTTTTACAATTTAATAGTGTTTTGCCCAGCAGTGGGACATTATAGGCTAGAAATAAATAAATAAATAAAACTCTTTCGATTGTAAAAGGTTTTGAGAACTGGTAACTGACAACTGACGTCAGACGGAACGCGGGTTTCTTTAAAAAAAAGAAAAACAAAAGAAGGGGAATAAAAGACGGGACTTAGCGGGTCGGGGTTTTGGCTTTTGGAGTTAGTTTATACGAACGGTGGTAATTTTGTGTTTGAGTTAGATAATAATACGAATTTGTGAAACTTGAGAATAAATACAAATTGTAAACTGAATTAGTAAACTGGTTTTTCTCCAACGAGTATACTAGAGACACTTTCCACCACTCCAAACTGAAGAGTCTTACAATTCAGAAGCGGGATCACCAAGGCCACAAATATCACGTAAGTGCATACTATTTTATCATTTGGTTTAAGAGGACGAATTGGAATTTTTGGCGCCAAGGATGTCAATTTTTCTCAGTAAATACAAAACGGATCAAAATACAACTTGGTTACCTGAAAGTTCATGATATAAGCCTTATTTTGTTAGTTGTAGAAACATGATTAGGTAACTTTTATAACAGAGAAAAATATATCAAACATACCTCTTTTTAAAAAGAGATTCACATATTATGGGCAAACGGGACCGATTTAAGCCTCTTAACTTTTTTAGTAGTTGAGTATATACATACTCTTTAAAATGGTAGTAGGAATTTTTATTAAATTATCATTTCTAAATATTAAAATTACAAAACCATTTTGTCGCTTACGACTTTTAGTTATAAGCTAGCGCGCGTATTGTTATCCTCGCCCCGCTCAGACGCTCCGACCCCTTTTGGCGCCTTAGATGCGCGTGCCGGTTATGGAATTATTGTTGACCACTTCCTCGCCTTAAGTTTAAAAGATAGTTTATTTGCCGGCAAATAAAACAAAATGATATGTAGAGATTTTAACAAAATGGTCAAATGAGGTATTCTATTTTGACGAAACCGTACGCATGTTTGTTAACACGGTGATTACTACCTATTAACTGGTAAGCATTATTACGTTTTATGACCATATCCGTGATTTAGAGGGTTTGACTTCGAACCCAGGTGACTACTACATGTACGGAAGAAGAATTAGTTGGCATTATACTAGTACTAGGACATGTGTTAGCACTAAGGATCGAAATTGGTATTTTCTTTTGTTCACCTAGCCATTGGTCGCCTACCGACTGTGTTACTATAGTTGACTTCCAAGACCTAAACATCTCTAATAAACAAAATAGATGACTATTGTAATCTGGGTCTCGTCATGGTAGGGTGTATAAAAGGGGGAATTTTTTTGTTAATTTTGTTCTAAGATTAACTGTTTCCGAGATAAGTAATATTTTAAGTTTATTTAAACTAAACCAATATGTTAATCTTTTCCCTGAGGTTCTGGCCATGGATCAACGATCTGAACGTGAGGCAAGTCATCATCGTCTGGAGTCCACGTCTCGGGGCCACACGCGGTTTAGTGGAAGGCGCTGCCGCAGCCGCAGTCGCAGTCGCAGCCGGAGCCACAGCCATAGCCGGAGCCATAGCCGGAGCCACAGCCTACGCTTGAAGGAGCGTGAAGTGGCGGTGGAGCGAGAACGAGAACGTCTTCGTTTGTTAGAGCAAGACCTGCAGGAAGAGCGTGAGAGAGAAAGCCGGCAGCATGGCGCGCGTCGAAGGCGACAAGAGGACGGCGGGGTTGACGAGAGACAGCGCGAGTCTGCTAGCAACGGGCGTCGGTTGCAAAGGTCATGTAGTCCTTCTTTTTCCTCCAAGGATATTTTACAAATAATTCAGTCTATTAAAGGAGGTTTGCAGCCTCAGCCTTCTCAGAATACACATTCGAGCTACAGAAACTTGGATTATAAAAATATCTTGCCCGAATTTAATCCCACTAACAAAAGCCAGCGCATGGATGTTTGGTTGAAGAAGGTCAACGAATGTGCTTCTGTGTATGGTTGGGATGACAAGACTATTGTACATTTTGCTATGCAGAAACTGCAAGGACTGGCTAAAACCTGGTACGAGAGTCTAGATTCGATTCTCTACAGCTGGAATGAGTGGCAGACTAAATTAATTAATGCATTTCCATGCGAACAGAATTTTGGTCAGTCCCTGGAGGATATGTTGAACCGTAGGTGTAAGTTTAATGAGTCAATTGAAATCTATTATTACGAAAAACTGGCGCTTTTAAACCAATGTGAAATAACGGGTAAGAAAGCCGTCGATTGCATCATACACGGCATTAACGATAGAACTTTGAGGTCTGGTGCCTTAGCATTGCGTTGTGTTGAGCCTGATCAACTTTTAAAATTCTTGTGTAGCAACAACAAAGAAAGTTTAACTCAACAAATTTCAAATAATAACAGCAACTTGAACTCGACAAATAACGATAAACCGAACAATAAATTCAACTCTAATGGGCCTTTAAATCAGTATATAAGATGCTACAATTGTAAAGAAATTGGACATCCCTATCAGAAATGCACAAAGCCCTTAGTCCGGTGTAATAAATGCAATAGGGTAGGTCAATGTCTTGAAAGTTGTTCAGAATCAGGAACTACGAATAAACCCAACAACGTTGTACCAACAACAACTACCGTAGCTATAGACCATGGATTCGTTTAGGGGTTTTAGAGGTTGATGATGGAACGGACTCTGTGGATGATGCAAACGATGATGAAATAGCGTAATATCAGAATGACTTTTGAGTTTTTATATGAAACAAGCTTCCGCCCGCGGCTCACCCGCGTAGAGTTCGGTTATGTCGCGGTTCCAGGAGAACTCTTTAAAAGTCCGGGATGAAAGTATTCTATGTTCTTTCTCAAGGTCAACTCTATCTCTGCACCAAATTTTATTAGAATCAGTTCAGTGGTTTAGACGTGAAAACGTAACAGATAGACAGAGTTACTTTCGCACTTATAATATTAAGTAGGGATTCATATTTTTACGTTATTTCATCTTTCTACAAAATGTTAAAATGTATTTTAATTTTATTACAACATGTTATTCTATTTTTATTTAAATGCACTTTTATGATTAACATACCTACTAGTTTTAACTATAATTAGTTAATCCGGTTTACCGTTACTGTATTTTATTTATCTTGTTCCAGGTCGAGGGCGAAATGGAGTCGAGCCTCGACCTGTCAAGATGGTTGAAGTCCTTGAAAATGGAGTTCGAGGCAAATATTTGGTTATTTAATAAGTCCTTGAAAGTGGAGTCAAGGCAAGCTTATGGTTATTTAAGTCCTTGAAAGTGGAGTCAAGGCAAGCTTATGGTTATTTAAGTCCTTGAAAGTGGAGTCAAGGCAAGCTTATGGTTATTTAAGTCCTTGAAAGTGGAGTCAAGGCAAGCTTATGGTTATTTAAGTCCTTGAAAGTGGAGTCAAGGCAAGCTTATGGTTATTTAAGTCCTTGAAAGTGGAGTCAAGGCAAGCTTATGGTTATTTAAGTCCTTGAAAGTGGAGTCAAGGCAAGCTTATGGTTATTTAAGTCCTTGAAAGTGGAGTCAAGGCAAGCTTATGGTTATTTAAGGTTAAACTAGTCGCGGGCTCGAACTCACTCAGGGGCGTGGCCAAAAAGCGCGCTGTCTCATCTGACATCGTGTGCGACAGAGATAGCCCCAGTGATGAGCAGTTAGACGCTAGTCTATTTGCACAATGCGTTTCGTGCAAACAAACACGCATACAAACACCGTTACGAATCAAAACGACATTAGACACACATACATACATGCTGCTGTGTACTGCTCGCTACCGAAAAGTCAGCAAGCGCTTACTAACTCGTACTAAAATAATAGATACTGTTATCATTTTATACTAGCCGTTTTCCCGCAGTTTCACCCGCGTCCCGTGGGAGCTACTGCCCGCACCGGGATAAAATATAGCCTATGTTACTCGCAGATAATATAGCTTTCTAATGGTGAAAGAATATTTAAAATCGTTCCAGTAGTTTTTGAGTTTATCCATTACAACCAAACAAACAAAGTTTTCCTCTTTATAATATTAGTATAGATTTCATAGAAGTTGCTTATTTTATGAGGTACCGACTAGTGATGCTCGCATGGATTTCAGTAATTCCCAAGGCGTAGGTACCTAATAACATTTTTTATGATAACACAATGTAAAATCAGTTTGACTGGCCTGTTGGTCTAGTACTTAGTGATCTTGACTGCTATGCCGTAGGTCGTGGGTTCGATTCCCACCCAGGACAAATGTTGTCTGGGTGTTATTTATCTATAATATGTATTACATGTATTTAGAAATCAATTTTATTGATTTTATTGAACATTTTGATTTTTTTAAGCAGTAACACAGTTATTTTCGTGTCGAATAGCGTTTCTCATTTTTTTTAGTTGACATTATACATACGAAGAACGAAGAGAGCAGTAGAGACGTGTAACTCGATCACAATTTTTGTAACGAATATGAAAGATAAAACAATAAAATAGGCAAAGCGGCTTTTACCAAAGAACGGAACAGAAACATATAAAAATAATACTTTATTCCTTTAGAAATAAGGTTGCTTTCTTCTGTTTGTTTACATTCTCAAAAACGCCGACCGCGGTGTTTGCGGCAAATGCGACAAAGGCGGCGAAATTGCTTCTTGAAGTGATCTGAAACAAAAAATGGGGATTTATATAAGCGAGACCCACTATAAGTGCTTATTTACGAAGATGTGACGCGTTGCGCGGCGCGTTGTCACCCAGGTTGTCGTACATTACCTTATGTGCGATAACGCGGCCCGCTGCTGAACGAACCCCCAAAACGCCGTGTAACGCATCGCGTCTCCGTAAGCACACTAGTACTAAGTCCACTAGTCAGTCACCTTACACTACCATAGTTATAAAACCTCTTCATTTTTTTTAACACATACATTTATTTAGTATAAACTAGTTATTGACTGCAATCCCGCCACTCATGATCGGGGTTGTGCTTTGTATAAACATTATGTCCCGGTGTGAATTACCACTGGGCCTTTGCAAGAACGCACAATTTTCTAGCAGCTACTTTAGTCGAAATGAACGTCTGCGTCAGGATCCCTGTCACAACTCTCAGATCCTCTCGAAATACATATAGAGAGTTGCTACCTAATTGCTACCAGCTACCATTAGTTGCTACCAATTGCTACCCTCGTGGTTTTGAAGATATTCAGCATCTAAAGGTGATGATACTTCCGAAAAGCAGGAGTGAAGGTGAACGGGCTCCTTTTAGCGATGAATAGACACGCTTGTGTTTTGGCATTATTGTATCCTACTTTGAGACTGCTAAGACATTCAAACGCTCTATCATAGTCTCTCTTACCTCATCTACGTGAGTGTGAGGAAATGGCAACGGTGTAAATAAATCGTACTTACTGTTGGAACGTATCATGCACTGGAGGAATATTTTCTTTATTCATGAAATATCCTCTCGCTGATCTTTTGAGCTTCTTCCTGCGGGCGCTTAGTTTTAGACGCCCTTTTTGCCCCATTCGCCAAGTTTTTGAATCTGTTCCACAAAAATAACATTATAATTATACCAAGTTATAATTACACGGTATCATATTTTTTTTTAATAAAAATTGCATATGCCAGCAACAAACTTGATTCAATTTGAAAAAGAACGTATTCGTGTTTTTTCAAATTGTAATTGTTCAATTATTATTGTTTCATTTTAGGTGGAAGTAAAGATTTGAAAATACAGTATTTGTATAAATGTATTTTATTCAAAATCAAAACTCATTTATTCAAACTTGGCTGCAAAACAGCACTTTTCGAACGTCAAAAAAAATATTAAATATATTATATTAATTATAAAATATTTGTCACAAAAGTACCTAGAAAGTATGTTTACCAAAAATAAAGTACGTAATAAAGTATATAATAAAAATATATAATAACAATATAAAGTATATAATAAAAAAGTATGGTTGGCAACCCTAGTCGCGTACCTACTCACGGAGCCCACGCGCGATGACCACAATATAAATATACCTAGGTACCTACAGCGTGCTCGAGCAACGCTCACAGAGACACGGACATCACACGATGTTTTGGCGCAATCGGCGCTCTCGCACTCAAAGTTTGAACAGTACAGACCTACAGCCACAAAATATGTAGACTACACTTTTTATACCTACTCACAGTTTACACACACTATTGACCGTTCGAGCGGGAACTGTTGGACGCGCAAGCCGTAAGTGAGTCCAGAGTTGAGGGCCTCAACTTGAGGCACAATATCGTATCCGTGACTGGTATCTGAGCTGTGTTATGGATTTCACGATAAAAAATATCGTAAACCTCAAAACATTTTGTGATAATACCTACCATCTTACCTACCGATAATCAAAATAGTTCATTTACAAGCTTTTATGTAGGTACTTACCCGCGGCTTTTTTTAGCGACGTAAAATCATCAAATGACCCCTCCCGCTGTGGGTTAGCAGCGGTGAGGGAGTGTCAGACTCTTACTGACTAAAATCGTCGTGTTCCGTCATAGGCCTTTTATGTACCAGGGCCGCGGTATCTCTTTCGAACAACCCGCAGCCCCGGGCCCGCGGCTTCGTTCACGTTAATTACGAATAGGTACATAGCGTACGCGGCAAGTTGATCTAAAATGGCGATCGTTTCTATGGTTACATTTTGATTCAACTTACGTGCCGCGAATAATAGCTAGGTACCTACCTAATAAATAATTTACGATAGTGCCATCATTTATAGAGCAACTGGTGTACTTCTATCCTACCTACCTATCGACACCACCGGAGGCAAAGTCCCAAGTCGTGTGGTTCAACGGTAAACCAGAAACGTACCTATTAGCTTTACTCGTACTTACCTACTTTGATTTATGGAAAAATAATAATAGTACCTAATTTAGGTATATATGATAAGTAGGTAAGAGGTAAACCTATCTAATAAGGAAGCTTAGGTATGATAACTTGTACTACTTACCCATTGTTTCTTGTTTCTTATTGTTTTCCACACGTGTTTTGCACTCAATGAAAACCACTTCACTGAAATAGTATCCACTATTCCACTCAAACCAACAATTCCAATCACAAACGAAAATACTAAGTCCAAAGTTCAGTGCCAAGCAAGTCAAACAGATAAAGAAGGTAGTATCGAAATCCAGAGTTTTAGCCGGGGGTCAGTGTAATGTTACGTACGATAAGCGCTAGGAGAATAGTCTACACACATACGATACGAAAGACGTGGGCCGCAGCAGCAGACTGAGCCCAATAACAAATAGTTGCACTAAAATTTGCACAGTTGCACGACAAAATATCGTGCAAAACGTAAAAATTGTGGAAATAAGCATGTGTGTATAAGCGTCTTTCTCCGCTCCGCCCCGCGCTTCTGCCGGGGGGAATGCTATTGAGTGAAATGCACGACAATTCATCGCAAAACGAGTACGTAAAAAAAGACGAAGAGTGCTTCAGAAAAAAGCGTTTTCTGAAAAAACTACTGTATAAATCAATTTGAAATAAATTTTATAGAACTCTTTAGTAATTGAGCTATGTCGGAGCGGACTTCGTTTTGGAGATTTTACATGTTTTATGGGACTTTTTAACACTCAAAGTTGCGTTAAAATTGTCTAGAAAAACGGAACTTTGTTGGCTCATAACTTTTTACTGGGATTTTTTTTTTTTTTTTTAAATCCGTACAGACAAACTTAATAACAATATAAAACGATATCAAGTTTAATTTTGAATGTATTATGTCACAATGTAGAGTAAAAGCACTCCGAACTTTGTATGGGAAAAATATCGACTAGTGTAACCTTAAGTCCTTGAAAGTGGAGTCAAGGCAAGCTTATGGTTATTTAAGTCCTTGAAAGTGGAGTCAAGGCAAGCTTATGGTTATTTAAGTCCTTGAAAGTGGAGTCGAGGCAAGCTTATGGTTATTTAAGTCCTTGAAAGTGGAGTCGAGGCAAGCTTATGGTTATTTAAGTCCTTGAAAGTGGAGTCGAGGCAAGTTAATGGTTTTAAGGTTTAAGTCCTAGACAAATAGGTTATTTAGATTATTTCTCGAAAATGGAGTTCGAGACACCTAGTTAAATACGGTTAAAACGTAATAATTGTATTAATATTGTTTTCAAGTTATTATTCTTTTTTAGTTGTAAATTAAATGAGTTTTTTTTATGTATAATGATTTAACAAATTTAATAGTTGGTTCATAGTTCTGTTCAATATAGTTTTTTTTTTTATTAGAATCTTTTTTTTATTAGAGTTAGTTTATACGAACGGTGGTAATTTTGTGTTTGAGTTAGATAATAATACGAATTTGTGAAACTTGAGAATAAATACAAATTGTAAACTGAATTAGTAAACTGGTTTTTCTCCAACGAGTATACTAGAGACACTTTCCACCACTCCAAACTGAAGAGTCTTACATTAGTAAGAATAGGAATTTACTACATATTTTTTTTAACTACAAATGCTTAACTTTTTCAATTTCACATTACAGGCAGCCATGACACATCCCAACTGCGGTAAAATTTACCTGACAGAAATACAGAAGTCCTTCGACTGTGATACCTTCTTCCCGAACATAGATAAGCAGCAGTTTCACCTCGTTGATGAAGAACAAGTACCCGGAGAAAGGCAGGAAGAAGGAAACATTAGCTATTATTTTAGAGTTTATAAGAAATTGTAAAAATATACCAAAAATACGCTAAAAATTACCGAATAGCCATCCTAACATGATCTGTCTTACAAGAAAAGAGTTTTTGGAATATCAATTATGTACTTTCTTCTATGAAAAGTTAGCTTAAGTAAAATTTGCATTTACTAGTTGTGTTCAAAAATATATATAATTGTTATTATCTCTTTCGCTTAGCGTTGTATTTAAGTTTTGAAATATGCACTATTAAAAACTTTAATTGTTATACAAGGTGTTGATTTACATTTGTGAAATATTTCAGGAGGTAGACATAAAATACGTAAATAATCGATTGGAATTACAGTATACGGCAATTAGCTTATATGCGCTGTTTTTTTTTCTCATTGTAATGTCGTAGTATTTCAGAAGTAACCCAATTTTATGAATGATCGTTGCGTATGCTTCGTGTTTGTTTTAACATATATTTAAACTGTTGTTTTAAGGCCAGAAACACACTCGCCAAGTGTAAATACGGCTGGGTGACATTGAAGGATTTCAGAAAAAAAAATTACGCACCAATTTATTTTTTTGTTGATTTGGGTTGAGAATCATTAGCATAATTACGTCCTTGAATATTGCACAGATGCAAATCAACACATTGTTATGGTACAAGAGCCAAAATATGCACTTAATATGCACTATTAAAATATTATTTTATATTTACTCCACATATGTTTAGATAGTGGTTTCACAATTTTCTCATTATTTAAGTAAGTTGGTACACAAAAAATAAATCACTCAATGTGGCACAATGGGACTCAGCTGCCTTCGGTTAGACTGGAAACCAACCCCAACATAGTTGGGAAAAGACTAATGTGGACAAAAGTAGCTTAGCTTTTGAATTCTAGTGCCTAAAAAGTTGCCTTTTGTAAGTCAATGTATGTATATTATTATGTAGAGTATAAGGCAGCATTTACAATTGTAAGTTTTGCACACATAATTAACTAGTTTACGAAATAACCACATTTACAAATGTTTACATTCAAATTAAAAAGGCTTATGTTTAACTGATCACCAGAAATAGTAACAAATAGCAGACAAAAATAGTAAATGATCACCAAAATGAAACTCGCATTTTAATGTAAAATGATAACCAAAGTTTTAACACTTTGCTATCCCATTTAAGTGAAATTACTCCAAAATAAATCATGCGCAAGCCAAAAATAGTAAATGATCACCAAAATTAAACCACCATTTTAAAGTAAAATGATAACCAAAGTTTTTACATTCTGCTATCCTATTTAAGCAAAATGAGTCCAAATAAATCATTGTTATCCCAAAAGTAGTAAATGATCACCAAAAGTAGTAAATGATCATCAAAAAAGTTTTTACATCTTGCTATCCTGTTTAAGTAAACTGACTCCAAAAAAATAAGTTCGGCCTGATACATCATCATCTGCCTAGCCTTTTCCCAACTATGTTGGGGTCGGCTTCCAGTCTAACCGGATGCAGCTGAGTACCAGGGTTTTACAAGGAGCGACTGCCTATCTGACCTCCTCAACCCAGTTACCTGGGCAACCCGATACCCCTTAGTAAGACTGGATGTCAGACTTTCTGGCTTCTGACTACCCGTAACGACTACCAAAGATGTTTAAATGGCAGCCGGGACCTACAGTTTATCGTAAGTTCGGCCTGATACAATAAATGTAATAACATTATGGGTACCCTTTTCCTGCTCTAGGGTGGAAAATTGTCTATTGCATGCCTCTAAATAGTGCGATAAGAGTGTGTTTTCGAGGGAGTGTATTGAGAAACACATTCTTCTTCTTCTTTC
The DNA here is from genome assembly GCF_022581195.2 of Helicoverpa zea. NCBI lineage: Eukaryota > Metazoa > Arthropoda > Insecta > Lepidoptera > Noctuidae > Helicoverpa > Helicoverpa zea. Next base: position 5,352,272 of record NC_061478.1, read on the forward strand.
TCCTGCCCTGTTCCCAATTTTACTTGGGGTCGGCGCAATATGTCATTTTCTTCCATTTTCCCCTGTCACTCGTCATACTGACACTCACGCATGCATTGCAAGCCGGACACATAACTTAATATGGCATCATAATACTTTATTTGATAATAAGCCTACATTTTATGGCAATCACAGTGACTTATTTAGGCAAAAATAATACATTAATTTGGTCGTCAAGAGTTGGTGATCATTTACTAAATTTGGTGGTCGAATACAATTTAAAGTGAAGTCGTGACTAAAATAGCTGGTGATAAAATAGAAAAATAAAGTCTAAAAATGTAATAGTACTATTACATTTTTAGACTTTATTTTTCTGGTGTTCAGTAGATTTTTCTGGTTGCAAAACTAAGGGTATCAAAGCATTTTATGGTGGTCATTATATTTGTTCCCAATTAAAAACTATTCGTCCCCTTCGCGGTCGACTGAGAGCATGCTCAAGTACTTTTATTAAAATCTTTAAAGATTTTTCCTATAATATTTAGCAATATTTATGAATATTTTATACATTGTCTCGATATTGTCTACCTCTTTTTAAATTAAATACCAACACAATCATAGTTATAAGAACTACACATTTTTCGAAATTATGAAAATATTCGTAATTTTTATACAGCATTTTTTTAAATGTATTTATTATGAACTAGTTTCCACGCGCGGCTTCGCCCGCCTAGAGTTCGGTTATATCGCGTTTCCAAGAGAATTCTTCAAAAGTCCGGGATAAAAACTATCCTATGTTCTTTCTTAAGGTCAACTCTTTGTACCAAATTTTATTAAAATCAGTTCAGTGGTTTAGACGTGAAACCGTAATAGACGGACAGTCAGTTACTTTCGCATTTATAATATTAGTAGTGATGTTTATATCATTAATTTAAGAGCCCAGCTCTTGTCGGTGCAGCTCCTTCCATTTACACCTATCTAGCGCCAACTCCTGAACTTCCTTATACGTCACGACCTTCACCTTTTCTTTAATTTGCTTGATGTAGCTATCTTGGACGACCCCTTCCTCTCTTTCCTTCGACCTTCCCTTCCACGATGTTTTTGATAAAATCGTCGTGACGTATAAGGTGTCCTATCATTTTCCTCTCCTATTCTCTATATTTTGCGATAGTTGCCTCTTAGTTCCTACTCTGTTTAGATGTTTATATAAAATTATCATTTTCTTATACATGTATATTGTGATAAATGTGCTTCATAATTTTGAAAAATATAGTTATTATCTAAATTACTCGTTGTATTTCTTTTTTTTCTATCCTGAATTCTATAGCACGTTAGGGTCAATTCCCACTGAAGGAGCAGCGGCCGTAAGAGCACGGACAATGTAAAGGGGTCTACACACCAAAGCCGCTGACCCGGCGGCTTAGTGCCGGCCCGCCGCGCTCGCGCTCAATCACTTGCATTTACGGCCGCTGCTGTTTCAGTGGGGATTGACCCTTATTAAAGTGCGGTCCTACTCGTTCTGGGGCCCGTATAGCAGGTCTCCCTACACGAAACTCACATTTTATCTACTGGGGCCCGATTCTCCTAATTTTACTTAAGCGCCATTCGATTGACGTTCGACTCGATTCGACTGAGATCCAATCCCGACTCGATTACGATTGAAGCGTATGTGGCATTCCGCTATTTTTTCTTTGAAATAAACGTTTTTATCATTTTCTGTCATTCAATAATGAATCGTTTTGTCTGCAAATGATTTACGATTGAAAAATGATTGTACAGCAAACTACCGTATAGACCAAAATCACCAAAATAGCAGACCAATCGCACACCAATCAAATGTCAATCGAATACGATTGGTCTTTTATTAGTAGCAGAATGCCCGATATGGTTAAAACTGCTATTGCGATCATATTGCGATTCGTTTTCTATTCGATTTTGACATTATTAACTTAGGAGAATCGGGCCCTTGATTGAACACTATTCTTCGTGTGCGTTCGCGCAGCGGAATGTTGTTGAATTTAAAGATTTTAAGTATGCAGATAATTAGTGTAAGACGTCCTATAATTGTGTATGGTAGATAAAAATTTGTGTATGCAGCCATTATGGAGAAATTCACCAAAAAGAGATTCCGCTGGGCGAACGTTGGCGAACGTTGTCCTGGCGGAACTTTTTTTAATCCATAGACTTTAGAAGAAAAGAGATGTGTCCGAAAATTTGTGTGTATTTGTGTATAATTGATTATGTATGAATGAAATCAGTGCATGCATAAACTTCGGAGAAATTCAAGTTTCCGCTACGCGAACGTTTGGCCATTAGCTAGTTTTCATATAAAGCGCTTACATAGAGAGCTGTAGATTTTTACATACGTTGTTTTGAATTTGTTTATATTTGTTTAAAAAACAGATTTAGAAAAAGTTGTAGGGTTTAAAAGATAAAAATATAAACGTAAAATACACTTATTAGGTCTTAGTTCTTAAAGTATGCAGTTTGGGGTCTAGATTTTCACGTTTACACAAACCTTGTAAGTGTCTCCAACATGTTGCCAAGTATCAATGATGTTCCGTTAGTTATTAAAAAGTTATAGGATATTTTATCATGAACAGATCACTGTTTACAAAGCAGTCGAATATCACGACGTTCTAAAGGAATTGCATGGTAAAATGTATGCCAATAATTAGTTTAATCATTCAACTATTCACTTGCAAAATTTCATGTCATTAAATTCAGTAATTAAAGAAAGACAATTATAATACTGACGGAGCATCGAAAAGCTATATAATCCGACCAAGTTTGGATAGCTACAAAAAAGCGGCCGTGCCATATATCTAAGCAACGTTCTTAACTTGGAGGGTTAGTATTTATTAATATGGCACAGTTGCGTACACAAGCGTTAGGAAAAAATAAAACAATTGTATGTCTTGATTGATAAATATTTTTTTAATAATAATGCCACTATCTACGATAAAAATAAATCTTCAATTAACAAGTACTTCTCTATTTAAATATAAGTGTACAAAAATATTTTTATTATTATTACTTACATAAATTACTTAACTACGTGATTAAAAATAACGTTAATAAACGTTACGTATTTTAACTAAAATGTCGTAGATAGTGGCGTTATTATTAAAAAATATTTTTCATTCAAGAAATGCAATTGTTTTATTTTTTCCTAACGCTTGTGTACGCAACTGTACCATATTAATAAATATACTAACCTTCCAAGTTAAGAACGTTGCTTAGACATATGGCACGGCCGCTTTTTTGTAGCTATCCGAACTTGGTCGGATTATGTAGTGTTTCGATGCTCCGTCAGTATTATAATTGTCTTTCTTTAATTACTGAATTTAATGACATGAAATTTTGCAAGTGAATAGTTGAATGAATAAACTAATTATTGGCATACATTTTACCATGCAATTACTTTAGAACGTCGTGATATTCGACTGCTTTGTAAACAGTGATCTGTTCATGGTAAAATATCCTATAACTTTTTAATTACTAACGGAACATCATTGATACTTGGCAACATGTTGGAGACACTAACAAGGTTTGTGTAAACGTGAAAATCTCAAAATCTAGACCCCAAACTGCATACTTTAAGAACTAAGACCTAATAAGTGTATTTTACACACTGTTTTTTAAACAAATAAACAAATTCAAAACAACGTATGTAAAAATCTACAGCTCTCTATGTAAGCGCTTTATATGAAAACTAGCTAATGGCCAAACGTTCGCGTAGCGGAAACTTGAATTTCTCCGAAGTTTATGCATGCACTAATTTCATTCATACATAATCAATTATACACAAATACACACAAATTTTCGGACACATCTCTTTTCTTCTAAAGTCTATGGATTAAAAAAAGTTCCGCCAGGACAACGTTCGCCAACGTTCGCCCAGCGGAATCTGTTTTTGGTGAATTTCTCCACAATGGCTGCATACACAAATTTTTATTTACCATACACAATTATAGGACGTCTTACACTAATTATCTGCATAATTAAAATCTTTAAATTCAACAACATTCCGCTGCGCGAACGCACACGATTTGATGAAACAGGAAAACGGCTATTCTATACTAAAAAGGGGCCAAAATAAAACAACACTTGATTATTATTAACTTTAATTGTTTATCAATTAATACAAGACTTATAATTATATCTACGTCCAACGCGGCCCAGAAACAAATCCGTTATGTAGGGAGAATGACGTGAAAATACTGAAGAATTTGGAAACCACGTTGAATGCTATAGTTGGTTATAAAGATATTATTCTCTTTCTTATATTTTTTTTATGTAAAATAAGTGTTATTTTCCACTTTAGAAGCCGTCATTTGAGAAAGCTCTGACACTAGGGCTTGTTAGGTAACTAAACCTGTTAAGAACTCACTTATTTAGTGGTATTTTTAGATGTTTTGAAATTATGTAATAAAGAGAATAATTTCTATAACTTTTAGAAGTTTACTCAGAATATTAATACTTACTAAAATTTTAACATAAAACCACTTAGTAGCTATAACTATACTTAGTACTAAATATGATACTTTTACGATTTTCGCCCCTCACACGAACTCGTAAACGTAAAAAAAATGATAGAAAAAAATATTTCGAATGGAAAATGTTGCTTGAAACAACTTTTAAGTAAAATAAATTTAAGTACAAGGTCTTAGTGAAAGATCTCAAAAAAAATCGTGAGACTTGTGAACTAAAGGTGTAAAAATCCGAAATATTTTTAAAAATCCTTTTATTTTCGTTATAAGTATCATTTTTTTTTGTATTTTTTCTTTTTAATTTTTTTTGCTCTACCCCGGAGCGGGTGAATTATTTTAAACACGACGACAAATACATTATAAGTTTTACAATAATAATAATATATAGGTAATAATAACATTGTTAAAGAAATTACTTACTTAATAAAGAAAACAATTCTACAATATTTCAGTTTATAGAAAAAAAAAAACATTGTAAAATTAGCGTTATTTTCAAAGCTGAAATCGTAGAAATAATACAATTAATATTTTAAATCGAATTTCTTTTGATAACCACTAAAGATTTAAGCAAGATGTTAGATTTTGCAAAAATAACCGATTAGCAGAACAATAGCCTACTTTTCGAGTTCTACGTTATCGAGTTGCTAACTCGAAATTTCCGCTATCGATAAAAGAAATTCTCTTTAATACGTCATACAATAAAACTCTTAATACTAAATACTAGGACTTGTTGATGCCTTACTAGTGAAGCCTGTGATAATTTATAATATGAGAGAAAGTGCAACTTTGAAAATACTGTTTCTATATTAAACGAAGCTACATGGTGTTAATAAACTCGAAATTTTCTCGAAGTCGGAAGCGATTCAAACCTTGTAACTTTTAATTAAGTTTATCAAAGTTATAGTGGTATTTCCGAGTTGATAGTGACATTTCCGACTTTGAAAAGTTTCGAGTTTTACTGCATATTATAGTGCAGGAATATGTACTCGGGATTGGTGATTTCTTGCGGCATAAGGGGGGAGTTGGGGGGGAGGAGCTGGAATCCCATAAACATGAAAGTGCGGAGTATGGTGGCGCGGTCCGGGCGGCTCTTCAGGACGCAGATGATGCAGCTGGAAGAAAAATAATATTAATTAATATTGATTTATACTAATAGTGCGAGAGGGCGGCTTTGATAGTTAGATACATAACAGTTACATAGTTTGTCAAGTTAACTGAAGTAAACAAACAAAGTAAACAACTTGTTGCTGTATTATCAATTTGTTAGTGGAGATTTTCCACGTAGACAGATTTTGTTTAAGGGCAAAAACGGGACTTCTCTGGCAAACCAAGTTTTTTCTCACTGTGATACTTAGACAGTTGGTCAACTCTGTACTTTTGTTGATGCTACAACAAAAAAAAAAAAACTGAAAACTAGAATGAAAGAAATAGAGCTGAGCTGCCATACAACAAACGTGATTTCTCTTTTGCATTTAACCAGTGTGTTTACATAAAACTAATACATTTTTATAATTAAAGATGGTAATACTGACTTGCTGCAGCCGAGTCTCTCCTCGGCGAAGTCCAGAAGCAGCATGAAGCTCTCCTTGCTGCCAGATTGCAGGACGCCCGGCATACGCAGGTAGATAGTGCCTCCCTGAACCACCTGGGAAGGAAATAATATTTATTTTAGTTACAATAATTAAGGGTAAAAAATATACATATACTTAAAAATAAAGAGGAATGGCTTCAAAACGCTTTGAAAAATTATTTCATTTGTGGAGAGCACTATTCCCGTAAAACATAGGCACGTTTTAAGGCTATATTTTATCTCGGTACGGGCAGTAGTTCCTACGGACGGGATGCGTGTAACAGAGTGAAAACAGCTAGAAATATTTTTCTGTGGTGAAGGTACGTAGGTACGTAAATAAATAACATTTGGTATATGTTCTTCTGAAAGTATAAGCTATCACCTACGCTATGAGCTACCAAGTTTCATCAAAATTATGCGTAAAAGTTTTACGAACACGCATCCATACTAACTACATCCAATTTATATAAAAATCTTAAGGAAATATTTTTTTAAGTACCTAGTGTAAAACTTACTTTTCAACACGCTATCAATAATGTTTATATACCGCTAACTATTAAGTTACGTAAATCTATTAAGATAAACAGCATTAACTACGTAGTCCGTAGATGCAACCGGCGTGATGAGGTTATCATATAATGTCAATGCACTTAACTACACAACTTGTAAGTTACTGATAAAGTAAGTGAAACTATGAAACTGCGTGATGGAAATCTTTAATCCTTACTTATATTTGACTAGGTTTAGCCTGCTGATTTACCCGCGTCCAGTGGGAACTACTTCCTGCATATGGATAAACATGTTATATAGATGAATTTTGATGAAACATCAGATATGTACATTAATTTAATAAATAGTAAACATATTTTATGTATGTAAAGGCTCTGCAACCGAACCAACCGATTTAAACCGAGACGTAGGTGAAACCGCGGGAAATGGGCTATACATTTACAAAATACAATTTATTCCATAGTAAAGTTATAGTATACTCACAGCTTCCCAGCGCGTGACGGTGTTCTCGGTGAGGAAGATCTTGAAGTCCACCTTCACGGGCTGCTTGTCCTTGCGCTCTAAGATCTTAGCGATCACCTGCAATTGTTATAGAGGGTATACTATAACTAGAGTAACAGTAAGTATTAAGGTAAAGAAAGACAAAAAGAAAATATTAAAGGTCAATTCAATGGTCCTGGTACACAGTGGGCTCGAGAAGGAACAAGATGGGTTTTAGTCAATAAGAGGCTGATACTCCTTCACGCTGCACCCACAGCGGTATACATTTTATAATTTTCGAACAAAAAAATCTAAAGAAATCACATAGAATATTGTGAAGTCCACCACTATTAGTTTGCCTATGCGCAACAGAAATAGAACTATCAACAATTTATTTATACAGAAAATCTATAAAAGGAAGTCATACCATAAATTACACTACTATGTTTTCGTTACACTATTTAAAACTCAAGAACACCTGGAACCTGAATTGGGCTGAAAATTGGTGATTTGTAGCCTATCTTCAGGAAGCTGGTATTGTAAATATTCAACTGATACTTTAAGATTTATTTTTCTATTGCTTATTTTACACCTTTTTTTTAACGACGTCAAAAATCATCAATTGACCCCTCCCGCTGTGGGTTAGCAGCGGTGAGGGAGTGTCAGACTCTTACTGACTAAAAACCGTCTTGTTCCGTCGTAGGCCTTTTATGTACCAGAGCCGCGATAACACTTTCGAGCAATCCCGCAGCCCCGTCAGAGCTTATTTTACACCTTATTTTGACTAAGAAGTTTTATTTATTTTAAAGATATATAGATACCGACCTGTTCCCTGCGCTGGTGGTGCAGCGCGGGCTGCGCGGGCGCGTCGGGCGCGAGGCTGTCGGCGCTGCTCGCGAGGGAACTCGCGCTCGCCCATAGCAGGGCACTCAACAAGTCACCTAGAATAATACATGCTTAGTTAAAAATCTATGTACAGAGTAAACACATTATGACAGGAAGAAAATAAAGTATGTAATACATAAGTAATATTTTAAGTACGTAGTAAGTTACTTTAACTCGGTTTAATGCCCTGTTGAACCGATTTAAATGGAAGATACATAGACAGTTTGTACACAAATAGGGGACTAGCCAGCCTTGAGGAAGAATAGTAGTAGGTACTTTCCTCGGTGTTTCGGGTGGTTGGCGTCTATATGTTACGCTTTTAAACAAAAATGGCTGTATAAAGGATACAATTTTGCATAGATGGTAATGATGGTATTGGACAGGACACTGAGATAAAGTTATCCCTCCGATCATAAAGGATTGCCATCCTACTGGACTAGTTTAGTACCAATTCTGATAGTCTAGTAAGCAGGACAGTGACACTGTGGATTTTTTACACTTTTATCCAGTACCAGCAATGCGGCTGTAACCAATAACAACTAGTTGAACTAGTCTATACTAATATTATAAAGAGGAAAACTTTGTTTGTTTGTTTGGATGTAATGGAAAAACTCAAAAACTACTGGACCGATTATAAAAATTATTTCACCATTAGAATGCTACATTATCTGCGAGTAACATAGGCTCTATTTTATCCCGGTGCAGGCGGTAGTTCCCTTCGAACGCGGTTAAAACCAGTAACAACTAGTATAATATAAAGGTGTTCCCACACTCACGGTTGTTGTCGTCGTGGGTGGGTGTTGATGGAGTAGCGGGGCTCGCAGCCCCGCCATTCACCCCTCCGGGCGGTGCTTGGCCGTGAGCCGGAACATCAGGACCACCTGTAAAACAATGATTATTATTATAAGCTGGTAAAACAAAACTAGTAACCACATGATCAGTATAGTTGCAAGACCATTTTCATACCATAATAGGTATAGACGACAGCATATCAACCTATCGCCGACACATGATCGCACTGGTCACGTCAGCTGTCGCAAGCGCCCATGTTAATTTACAATTAATAAAATTGTAACTAATAATTCTAATTCTAGCACATTGTCATGATATAAAAAAAATATATTTGGAATTTGCCAAAGATTTAATTGCAGAGGTCAGCAGGTCAACCTACCCAAATCTGTCAAATTTTACTAATCGAAAATTAACCTTCCACTACTGTAATAAGGTTGAAAATCTATTGAAGAGATTTGACAGATTGAGGTAGGTTGATGTGCTGCTGCTATGTGTACTTCTGAAAAGAAAATCGAAGAAAAATAAATTCTTTTCTGTAAGATATCTTCTTAAAATATGTAAGTAGGTAAGTACATAAGAATTCACCCATTAACCCTAAATAACTGTGCTAAGAGGTTATCTCTACAAAAACTCTAATCTCCATTACTCATTAACACGTCACCAATTAAAATACGTCTAAAGTACGAAACCAACACACTTAGTACGGTAGACCGCACATCAGTGGTAACTGTCATGCACCTTAACTCAATAGTAATTAGTACGATTTTCCTATAAAACTGTTACCACTGACCTGTAGTTGACTGTACGTAGACATATTATAATTATCAGTACTATACGTATGTTATACGTATGCCTAGGTATTCATACTATCATATAGGTCAAATTGTTATATGAACTTTATAATCTTGTAATATTGGTGCAAAGTTCTGTAAGTCTGGAGTTACGAGATAAGTATGTGACGTGGGATATTTCTAAGATATGACCAATTTTGATATATTATAAGCTAATACTCAGACTCTCATGAACCATAAATCATCTTCATGTAAACTTTGCCTAACTATGATGGAGTTGAATTCCATTCTCACCAGATGCAGCTGAGTTCTAAAGTATTACATAGAGCGACTACCCCCTCAACCCAGTAACTGGGTAATCTAACCTAGTTAAGGTTGTCAAACTTTCTGGCTTCTGACTGCCAAAGAGGTGCAATGTGTCTTCCGAAATACGGAGGAACTCGTCATGACAAAATGGTCACCTGTTCTCAGACCGACAGCATCAAACGAATCAAGCAAACAGCATCAAGACCTAAGTTCTAGCTGTTACTTCTGATTTCTATAGATGATTTTCTTCTTCTTCTTTCGTGTCGATGACATGTCATATAGTGAACCTACGCTTTGTCAGCCCAATATGCTGCCACAGCGAGAGCCCGGCGCTCATTAGGTGCTCCCGCGAGCAAGTTTCAGGGTACATTGGACATGCGATGAGGTGGGGCACGGTTTGCATAGCAGCCCCATATAGATGATGGTTTATACATATTGATAGTGACTTACCACAGAGGCCCGGCGCCCAGGCACAGCGAGAAACACTCGGCGTCGGAAGCCGACAAAGCCGAGCGCTTGCTGCCGGCCGCGCTCAGCGACGCGCTGTCGCCACTGTAACAATAACACACAACATTATAGACTCTGACAATAATATAAGTTAGTTGTCAGTGTTCAGAGAACCTGTGAAATTAGTCTTCAGCGTTTAGAGGATGGGCCGTGTCAATGTTCAGCGCCTAGAGAACCTATCAAGAAAACCAGCCTAAGACAACGTGCAGAGACCTAATTAAACAAATGACAGTCTTTATCAGCGTTCAGAGATCTTGTAAAACAAAAGTTAGTATTTTATGTACTCATTCTATAATTTATATATAAGTCAGTGCATCATACCTGCCCAAGTTTTTACTCAAACACAGAACATCACTCTCCAAATATTCGCTCAAAGAGGCTAAATCCCCAGCCTTTTTCTCAAAATATATATAATAAGGCATTTTGTACGACTTTTCAGTTCAAAAGTAAGTAGATAACTGTCGTATTTTCCAAGTATTTGAAGCCTTAGTAAATATTGTAAACAGTGCAATATCTTTTAATGTGACAAATACAATTATGAGATTATAGGATGTTGGCGCTATCGCTGTTTCAATATGAGGTAAAAATAAGGAACTTGTCATAGATTATGATATTAGGACCTAGTTCTTAGAAACTTTATTTCTAGAGGTGTTATTTTGCTAGATGAGAAATCATCGAATGACCCTCTTCGCTGGCAGAAGGGAATGTCACTCTTACTGACGAAAACCCAGCATGTTCCTTCTGGAGCCCTATCCCGCAACCCCCAAATCAATCGAGTAGGTTATCTTGATATTTTGCATTATCATTAGAGAACTCCACCATGCCTCAAAGAGTAGGCGAAGTTTATTTATTTATTTATTTACAAGGCACACCAACAACTTATTTACAGTAACTTTCGCATATATTTTACAATTATGGTTAGTCCTGCGTAAATAAGTTAATTACAGGTGCGCACAACGCTCAAATTAAAAATAACTCAAATTAAATTAAACCAAACCAAACTATACATAACAAAAAATAATAATAAAAAAAGATGAATCGATACAGGCAAATGATAAGAAAGTAATATTTCATAATTTGGTCAATTTTGTGCAAAAATTAAGTTTTCGGTCCTGCGCCTGACGTCCCATCAGGCTATGAGAGTGAAAGAAAAGAGAGTGCACCTACATATGTCTGCGCAAACGCTTGGGCACTGTAATAACTTCTATTTATTTTTGCAACTTTTCGCCATAGTCGTAAAACAGGCTGTAGATCTTAATCAGAAATATATATATATAGAAATATATAATTAAGTAGACTATCATATTTTCAAGAGATAAATCTATTCTCGCGAATATAGGTACTCTGAAATGAGATTTCCTCTAAACATGATGTGCAGATTGTCTATCTGTTTATCTTTGAAACAACACAAGATAACGGATAACAGACAATTGTTACAGATAACGTGGAGTTGGGACGTAAACAGGCGTCAAATCATATCGTACTAATAGGCATTAAACACGTGAAAGTATGTATGTTAGTCTATCACGTAAAGTACTGAAAATATACAAAAATATAGTTTTACAACTGAATAAGACATAGGCTACTTTTTATCCAGGGGTGGGAAGTTTTCCAGAGACTCAGGTGAAAGGGTGGGGGGTCAGTCTAACCAAGGAAATTGGGTTGCCCGGGTAACTGGGTTGAGGGGGTCAGATAGGGCAGTCGCTCCTTGTAAAGCACTGGTACTCAGATACATCCGGTTAGACTGGAAGCCGACCCCAACATAGTTGGGAAAAAGGCTCGCAGGATGAGGTGAAAGGGTGGGGACCAGCTAGCAGCAATATCAGTGAATATTTAATAAAAATTGTTGATACTGAAATTCTCTTTAGAGTAAAATAAGAGTTAAAAACTATCATCATCCTCCTGCCCTTTATCCCCATATTATTTGTGGTCGGCGTAACATGTCTTCTTCTATACTTCTCTCTGAAGTCGTCTCACAAGTAACCTTCTTTCCAGTCATATTGTCTTGTTCTCCTATTTTATAACTAAGTATGCATCTGTTTTCCCACGGTTTCACCCCCGTTCTGGGTGAACTTCTTCCCGTACTGGTATAAATTGTAGTCTACGTTTATTGTGAATGTGTAGCTTTACAACAGTGAAATATTTTTTTCTGTAAGGTACAAACTAAAACTGTTGGCTCTTTATTATGTTAGTATAAAATACCACGTAATTAGGCGTCCCTATTTAAAAAGTTCTACAATAACAGTAACTATTGTTCAGTTTTCTTAAAGAATTTTGTTTCAAAGTTAGAAAATTGTTTCACCAAGATTTTTTTTGTTCCATTGAAGTTAAATAATTTTTAACCTTATCGTGCAAGAAAAGTTCGCCTTTTCTTTTAGAAACTATTTAATAATTTCAAAATGAAAGAGAAACTTTGTGTAACTTTGAAATGAAAACGTAATTATTATTTTCTTGTTTACTGTTACAGCCATTTTATCATCCCACTGCTGGGCTGCGGCCTCCTCTCACACGGAAAAGGATTGAGCATTAATCACCACGCTTGCTCAATGCGGGTTGGTGATTTCAGACTATATATAGTCCAGGTTTCCTCAAGATGTTTTCCTTAATCTTTTTATTAGCCATTGGTGTCCAAGATATACTTAGAAAGTACATACAAACTTAGAAAAGTTGCATTGGTATTTGCCTGAACTGGAATCGAACCCACACCCTCATACTCGAGAGGTCGGTTCTTTACCCACTAGGCCACCACGACTTGTCTTGTTTGTTGTTTTAAAAGTCTTTAATTATGTAGTCGACACTGTTTTAACAATTCAATGGATAGAGAAAAGCGAATAAGCCCAGTATAGATTTTATGGAAATTACCTAACGATTCGTAGATTTTTCAGTCGCGAGATAACTTTTATCGGAACAATATGATGTTTGATTTGATGTTTTGACAGCTTTTGTATAGAAAATATGTCAAACCGCTATATTTATTCCTCAGATAAAAGTAAACTGATGATGGAAACATCGCTCCTAAAAGTAATTTATGGCAGAAGTCATCAAAAATCAAAATAGTTTTATAATCCTAGTTTTCAATAACTATAACTTTTTCTACATCTACCACTAATTTCACTCTTTGAAGTTACATGAAAAATACATCGTCTCTATTTGCGAAGTCGGTTTAAACTAATTGGAAAGTATCTGCCAAATTGCCGACCATTTTAATATTGTTTACATGATTATTTTGGATCGTTCGCTAAGGATACTTATTATATTATATTATGTATGTACATATTATTATTATTATAACTGGCTGGCATTCTGCCTGAAACCATAATGTATGTTTAAATTAGCTTAACGTGACTGTTGTTGGTGAAAGCATAAATTAATGTCCTAATGTACGAACTTTCCTATGTGTGCTGTTTTCAATTATCAATGTAGGTATATATTTATGGTTATTGGAAATAGGACTTCAACAGGATAGGAGGACAGGAGGATTATTAGCTTACATAGATCCTTAAGTAAAAAAGAAAATAGAAAATTTTGCGTAGGATTAAGGCAGATAATTAAAAGGCATATGCGTAGTATAAAGCTGAAGATTTCGTTTTGTTGGTTGAACGTGCTAATCTCAACTGCTGTACCGATATGCAAAACAAAATATATTTCAGTGTTATTCCTTTTGTCGTAAACACATGCATTACGGTGAGAAATTAACTATAGTTGTTGCTGTACCTTTCGAACAAGATTCGAAACGGACAAATTAATATTAACTTCCAAAAAATATAAATATTCTCTATAATTTTTTAAAAAATTTACAGAAACGTAATTAACCTAAATTCAAATATGAAAATCAGCATTGAACATAAGAATCGCGTGTTTGTGTATCGCACTAAACTTCAAAACGACTGAACTATTTCTGAAAGGAATTTCTTTTGATATCGATCTTCAAGACTTTAACCTTGAGTTTAATGAGGTTCTTTCACGGTATGTAAAAATACTGACATACATAGTAAAGAACGTAAACCAATGTATTATTATGAGAAAAGTCAATAATTTTATTATTGTACCTTTTCTGCCATTCAATTATTTCGAACTTTCGAGTCAGAATTCCATAAGTTCGAATTTACGCGACTCTTTTGTTCAAATTCGAAAAAAAATATAAATGCTAGGGAACTCGTGATAACTTCGAATTATAGTGGTAGTATTTAGGGTTGTAGCATAGTGGTAATTACCCAAAATGAGATTCGTCCATGTTTTCGAAAACAAGTTTACAAAAAGACAAACAGGAAGCACGTGGATGACAAGTTGTAAAATGTGGGTAGTCATAATATTTTTACTTCATCATAAAAAATATACAAAGTAAACTTACCGGTACAGCTTAACCATTTTGGCTTAGAAAAATATAAAACTTCTATGTACAAAAACAAAATAAACTTCGTAAACTATAATTAACGACAATATCACAAAAAATGGAATGTGTCAATAAATAAATTAATTAATTAAAACAATAACAACGAAAAACGCTAAGGAATATTAAAGCGATTTTTTTCAGGCACTTTTCTGAAGAATATTTTTATGCTGTATGCGGAATACAGCATATTATGTTTGTTTACGAAAATAGAATCTATTTTTATTTATGTTCAAAGACGTGCGTTCACTGCGAGAATCAAGTAGCGACTGACTGATTTGTAAACAGTCGGCGGCCAAAACGAGATGGCTTGCCAATTTTCAAAAATAGAATTAGTGTTGTGAAACTATAAAAAGATCGATAATATAGATTCTTCCGTTTGTTTCTGACGTGATCACTTTCACATGGTCGATGCACGAAACTTTTTACAAGTAAATAAAGTTGATATTGAAAGTGCTTGGATACTCTTCAAAATAGAAATGCATAGTGCTTTCTTATATGCAGAGAAATGGAGAAACAACATTTTGGAAATGAGAATCCTCAAATGACCAAAGTAGAAGTGTCGGATTTTACCGCATATGGTCTTCTTGAAGACCTTTGCATATCAGGGTAGCTTCTTCAAACAATAACGCAGCTCCAAAAGGAAACAACAGGGTTTTCGAAAATTTTCGAAAGCCCATTAAAAGCAAACCTGTGTAGAAACCAAAATAACTTTCAAAACAAACAATAACATAAAATCCAAGATTATCAAGTCTAGAATGTTGATCAATAAAATCGCAAATAAAACCATTTCAAAATGGGGACAAAATGCTATTTTCTCAGCAAGTATTCCATTTGCTAAAGACATTTTAAAAGATAGCGGTGCCAAACTGTCCTTTGTGAAATTTATGATATAAGGAGTACGTTTTGGCCTTGATCCATAAAGATTTTGCTGAAGAAAGCACAAAAATATGCGAATAGTTGCAGAGCTATACTTTTCTGGACACAAAGTTGAAATAATCTCTTATTCTTGCAATCCGACTTATTCTTGCAAGCAATGTGTCTTTTTAAATGACTAGAGAACAAAAAACACTGGTTGGACTTCTTATTTCGGACCTTAATGGAAAAGGCTGAGGCTGTGGGAAGTTTTTAGGTGAAGACCTGAGGGGATAGGTAAGTAAACTTCGACACATTTAACTTTGGGATAGCGTTTCATCAGAAACGAAAATATGAAAATAAGTTACATCTTCTCTCCTCATAAAGATAATTATTTTGAAAGACCTACCTTGTCGAAATAGGGCTTTGGCTAGAGCAGGGCCCCAAAGCATAGGGCGTGGAACCGAGAGGGTGAATATCACGACCAAGACCACAGGTCTTAAAATAAGGGAGCAAGATTAGAAGCTTGCACCAGCCAAGTACATATAGCCAGGTATGATACTGAACTGAGGAGGAACTAATACCTTTATGTTTATTCTTGAGACCTCATTAGACGCATCCAAAGGAAATCTCATAGAAGTGACTAAACGTCAACATGGAATCTCCTCAGACTCTGGTAAACATCTGGCATACCTCCACTATTTAGAAATATGGGAGCAATTAATAGTAGTTCCTATTCAACAAAGTATGAACTGGCAATATTCCGAGGAAACGGAAGGGTGTAAAAGAACTGTTGAAGTATTTTATAACCTGTAAACATGTGCTGAATGACCTTGAAACTGCACCTAGTGACTGAGTCAGTTTCAAAACAATGGAAAATCCAGGATGAACTGAAAAACAAGTGAGACTCATTTCGTTTTGTTGTCCAATCATTGCACGTGCTTTGAAGAAGTTTCTTCAAGAATTATTGCAAATGGATGGATTGTATGAAAGACAACATGTACATATAGATGGTTTTCAGACGACAGATAAAGAAGTATTTTGTACGGAGCTTTAATATCAAAATTATATCTCAAGTGACTAAATCAACAGATAGATAGGAAATGAGAAAGGCTGTAAATGCCCAAGTAAGAGAGGAACTTTCGAGTAACTATTTACTTATAACATAAGCAAAAGATATGGTTAAAATAACCACGGAAAATTTCCATATAGACTACTGCGCGTTATTCGCAATAAGTGTTGAAATACAATAGGTATTACTTTCGCTAGCGGCAAGATTACAGTCTTTTTATAGAACTACCGACAAAACAGTACGTCATACGCTTGAAACTCTGCCATAACGTCTAAAAGGAATTTCTTGTTATTATGGCGACTGGCAACGAAAATACCTACAAAGGGTTTTTGAAATATTTGCTGAAAATATACTATTCTCTATCATCATCTGCCTAGCCTCTTTTCTCACTATGTTGGGGACGCATTCCAATCTAACAGGATGCATCTGAGTAACAGTGTCTCATGGAGCGACTGCCTATCTGAACTCGTCAATCCAGTTATCAAGGCAACCCAACACCCCAAGTTAAGACTTGTTGACAGTCTTTCTGGCTTCACCCGTAACGACTGCGAAAAATGTTTAAATGACAGCCGGGACCCATCAATTTATCGGGCCTTCCGAAACACGGAAGAAATATCACTAACTTGCATCCTACGAAGTTTGTGACTATGGATGATGCATGACTACTCATACTCAGTCCCCTTTTGAAAGCTATGTCAATGGCATGCTATTTTCTCCAGCGTATTTCTGGGTGCTGATTCAACATCTAGAATTGCTGAACTAAACGACAAAATATTATGAACTTTTTTCAGCTACGAGGAAAAACATTGATAATACAAAAATAAGTAAGAAATTACAAAAACAAATCACTCTGTCATGAAAATGCTTTGGCGAGCATAATGTTTACAATTATTTTTTAACTAGCCGTTCTCCCGCGGTTTCACTCGCGTCCCGTGGGAACTACTGTCCGTACCGGGATAAAATATAGCCTATGTTACTCGGGAAGAGTGTGGCTTTCCAATAGTGATAGAATTTTTCAAAGCCGTTCTGTAGTTTCGGAGCCTTTTTAGGATACAAACAAACATTTTTTTTCTTTTTATTATATTAGTTATTTATAAATGTCGGCCGGGCGTGGTTGACGCGTCATTTAGAATTTTGGGAACGTTCCAGATAAAAAAATGGGATTTAAATAATTCTGTTTTGTTTACGTTAATAATGTTTTTAGATGATGGAAATCATTGTTGACACATACTTACTGATTCAATGGATGATTAAGTGACTTGGTCTGTCTGACATTCTATTCAAGTCTATTGCATATTAACGGAATAAACATCATAAGAATCAGAGGAGTGTGTATACCGATACATAAATTTTGATTAAATAGGCAAGAACAAATGAAACATTAGTTTCCATAAGTACCATGGTTAAGCTACAAGGATATTTCTTATCAAAGCAGTTATGTTTGATAAAGTCGCAATGGGGTATTTTTTAAGACACGCTTATTCCAATCTCTAGTTCAATTTTAAATTCTATTTCAATATTCAATTTGTTTAACAGACTCAATTCGATACTAATACAATTAGTAGCACGCTATTAAAAAATACTATCTCGAAATATTTCCATATTTTTTCATAATATATCTAATTAGTTTCTTTGCGTGTTGATAAATATCCTTATTTAACAAAATCTATGCTAATAAAAATAAAGAGAAAACAAAGGATCCGAAGCTTTTTGACATGCCTAATCAGTTTCTTCAAATATAATGTTGCTAAAAACGTAGACATAGCATCTGACATGCGCAGTGACATGCCCATTGATTCTAAGTATCTATCGATAAGGAAAGTGAAGTTCAAGGTCTCGCTAATGTCATCCACATATGTATGATTCACTGATCTATCACATGATAGAAGAGTGTCATTTATCTCTGCTTTGCTTAACCTTTATTAATTGATGGATGTACTTTGATTTATCGATAAGTGGGTTATAGTGTGATGTGATTTTCCCAACACTAGAGGTGAAAATTATAAGGGACTTTAAAATCTTATTGTGTAGGAAGGTGGTAGGCCTGGGTAACTGGGTTGAGAAGATCAGATTGGCAGTCGTTCCTTGTAAAACACTGGTACTCAGCTGCAACCGGTTAGACTGGAAGCCGACCCCAACATTGTTGGGAAAAGCCTCGGGAGATGATGATGACTTTCAGGCAAACGACCATTTTTGGTGATTGTACAACACCATTTTGTTTGAGTAACTATAATACAAAATCGGAAAGCCTATTTAAATTCATTTGTTCTACAGTCTGTTTTTTAATCTCGTAGACTAAACTGACACTTGCAAAATGTCAAACTTACAAATAATGTTGCTAGCTTTTTTGTGCAGTGTTGTACTTACGATACCGGTTTGTTGAATCGAAACTTCAGACTATACATAGTCTTTAAATCATAGTTAAAACTCTAAAGAGGCTGAAAACACGTTTTGATAAATAGAATAATCCAGCCGTACTTATATAAAACCTAGTCTTCTACCTACACAAAACGCCATCCGATTTTACCTGACAATGCGAACAACACATCCTTTCAACCTCTATAAATACCTAGAACAATACAACAGCACTGAAAAGGCTGAACATTACCACGGAGTAAGGAAAGATGAGCGGAGATGACATAATGTAGGTAGGTCAGGCGCCTTGTTCTGGGTCAAATACGTACGGTGGGTATGACCAAAACGATCAGTTACGAATGAACTGACAACGATTTTTGGTATAACAAAAAATGGGCGGGTTCCAAAGAAGACGTAAAAAGGCGGGGACAGTAACGTTCCATGTCAACCGCACACCCGCATTTTGGCGCGTTTCTTTCTTAGTCGATTTTCTGTTATGGCACCTCCTCTATTCATTTTATTCTCCATGGACGTTACCAACCTCCATTGTTGTTTTCATAAAATAGAACGTTATCGCGGGAAAATTTTGACATCTGTCACTTCAGTTGGCGGGAAACGACACAATCAGTGGCCCTCGAATTTATGGTCGGTTTGTGGTCAAAGAATTGTAGAAACGAAAATAGCTCGCTTTAATAAAAAGGTTGTTTTGGGTTTAAAGGCTTATTCAATTCATCTGAAAGCTTTTACTGACGTAGAAAATGGACTTGCCTTTGTGAAGGGGATTTTAAAATAGACTCTGGTAACGATCCGGTACATCTGAGGTCTGCAAAGGTCTAGATGGGCGTTAGATAAACACGGCTAAGCTTATGTAATCTGACTCGGGTTACGCTTCAAAAACATGTAATTTATACTAACTATGTACTTATGTAGTGTTGAGTTTCTATCATACGTGATGTAATATTTATATTTCCTTCTTATACACCGTGACTTTTTAGTCGTCTTACAAAGGTGGTCCACTCAATCTATCCGACATAAAATACCACTAGACACGATTATTAATTTTATAGCCTTTACTTAATTAAGATAATAGGTGCAAAGAAAAATATGAAAAAAAAAAAATGTTTACGTAACAAACGGTGGAAAGTAGGTACCTTCCCAACTCGCCGCGCTCCATTGATACAAGATTCGGGCAGCGCTCACAACAGGGTGTTCTTATAATCTCTGTCATGCATCATAATAATGAATTAATTTTTATTTTTAAATTATTCAAATCTCATAAATATTATTTTTTTTTATATGAACGTCTACTAGTCATTGGATACATGAAGTGGGCTGCCGTTGTAAGACGACTAAAAAGTCACGGTGTATATTCTAAATGATTTTATTTTCGCTCGAGTCCTAGGGTAACTATCTCGTGCATTCTAAAAACATGTTGTTTGTACTCTTAAAGGCTCCGAAACTACTGAACCGACTTGAAAAATGTTTAGAGGTAATAGTAGGTAAGCTACACTATCCTGGGTAATTTAGGTTCGGATAACTTTATAAGGGTATGGTAGGTATCCAGACATGGGTAAAGCCGCGGTAAACATCTGGCTTTTGATACCTACAAAATGGTGGATATTCGACACTATTTTAATTACGGGGTATTAAAATTACTGCATCAAAACATTTGCTTATCTTATCAGTTGACACAGTCAGAATTGTATGCAATTTAACGCATACGAGTAAAATTATAATCTTAGTACAAGGTTTACAGCAATCAAAGTTGCTGATAGCAGGATTGTAAAGTTATGTTTTTGTGGAAACACAAAATACTTTCAAACTAGCTGTTCCCTGTAGTTTCGCCACCGTTCCGAGAGAACTACTTCTCGCTTCTTCTCGCTTTGGGATAAAAACTTGCCTGTGTCCTTTCTCAGAGTCAGGCTCTAAACTACCTGTACTAAAGTTAATTTAAATTGTTCAGTAGTTTTGGCATGAAAGCGCGACACATAGACAGAGATAAGTAAACAGCTCATAGCAGACGAAAAAAAATACGAAAAGCCTGTCTTTGACATGATTGCGAAAGGTTTTTTTGGTTTTTGAAACTTGAATAAACCAAATATGTAATTTTAATTTTAACCTACTTAATATTAATCGTAGATCAGAAAGATCGATATCATCGATACCAACTGATATTTCCCATCCCTTTATTTCAATGAAAAAATGTGCAAAATACATTCATAAGAAAATCACATTTTCACATTTTTTAATCTCCGCAGTTTTATAACAAAAACAGAACGCGATAAAGAAAGATCTAGAAAAACTATTAAAGTTCAGGCAGTAAAACATAGAAAAGTCAGCCATTATTAGAAGCGTGATGTATTCCATTCAAGCAATCAATATTGATTGATACGTTTATTACGAACTGGCCTTGGACGTTAAAATTGTGTACGTCACGACACGATTTCAATTACTTCTTAGTAGAAACATTCCTTTATACATATGAGAACTAGCGGCTGTTCCCAATATTCTATTACTTAATGTAAAACAGAAGATAGATAAATTATTGGGAATGGCCGTTAATAGGCATAGACATGAGTAAACCATGAAAAGGTTCCTAGCTTTAACTAAAGACTGCTGAAAAGCAATTAAGAAACAGCATAAAACCTCTTCGAATAATCTTTATGTAACAATCATCTGCCTCCAGTCTACTGGGATGCAGCTGAGTACCAGTGTTTTACAAGGAACTGCCTATCTGACCTCCTCAACCCAGTACCCCTAGGTAAGACTGGTTGTCAGATTTACTAGGTTCTGACTACCCGAAAGGACTGCCAAGGACGTTAAATGACAGCCGGGACCTATAGTTTCACATCCCCTCGAAACACTGTCATTGGTGTCTATATGATATGCATAGAAAGTACATACAAACTTAGAAAGGTTGCATTGGTACTTGCCTGACCTGGAATCGGTTGGTTCTTTACCCACTTTGTTGGATTATATAAAGCAAAAACTAATACCCCTAACTTTCGATAACATTGTTCTTTGTTCTATCTGAACAATCTACTGTTTATTTAACTCTACACACACTGCGTCACGGGATCTTGTTAGACGGACGTATTGCTTCCAAGTACCATTTAAAGTATAGAATAAATATTTCAATATCAAATTAGTATATTATTTCTTTTAATCCCATACCTCCTATAGGTTATGGGCCCAGTGCGAAAAAGGACATTTAGTAGTGAGAACATTCAGTAGTGCGTAGTGACAGTAAAGTGCATAGTTGTAAATAAAAATAAAGTTGTGACAATGGAAAAAGTGAAAAGAAACATTAAGCCTTTTAATGGAGAAAAGTACAGTGTATGGAAATTTAGAATTCGTACACTGCTTTCAGAGTTAAACTTGCTCAGTGTTATTGACGAAGAAATTCCTGGAACGCGATCCGCTGAGTGGGAAAAGAATAATAAGGCAGCCAAAAGTATTATAGTCGAATATTTGGCGGACTCATATCTTAATTATATTAATGAAAATGGGACTGCTCAAGCAGTTTTTAAACATTTTGACGCGATCTATGAAAGGAAAAGTGTAGCAACTCAATTAGCGCTGAGAAAACAATTATTGGGATTAAAATTAAAAGCCGATATACCCTTGATCAAACACTTCTCAACATTTGACGATCTGCTGACAGAATTATCAGCTGCTGGAGCTAAATTAGAGGAAACGGACAAAGTAGCTCATTTATTACTTACTCTCCCGAATACATATGATGGCGTTATCACTGCAATTGAGACACTATCTGAAGAAAATATCACTCTCGGTTTTGTAAAAACTAGACTATTAGATCACGAAGTAAAATTAAAAAACGAGAGTCGTGATACCAGTTTAAAGATACTCCATGTTGAAGAAAAATATAATAAAAACAGATACAATCGCACAAAACAAAACTATTTGAAGAATACAACATTCAAGAAAACAAACAAACAAAAATTTGTGAAATGTCATTACTGTGGACGCAAAGGACACAAGAAACAGGATTGTTTCTATTTCAAAAGACAGACAAATATACAAAACAATGCCCCAGAAAGGACAAGACAAGTCCAAACTATTGCCCTGCAAGAGGGAACGACCTCGAATTCTTCTTTTTCAGGATTTGCGTTCATGACAAGCGCATACCATTATGAAAAAGACCACTCGACAATTAAATTCCTATTAGATTCAGGAGCGTCTGATCACATCACAAATAGAGATGATCTCTTCACATCGTTTGAATGTTTAAATCCTCCTTTAAAAATTTCAGTAGCTAAAAACAATACATTTATTTCAGCAACTAAAAGGGGAAACATAAATCTTATCAGTCAAACAGGAGTGCAAGGAATACTTACAAATGTATTGTTCTGTGCCGAAGTACCATATAATTTAATATCGGTATCAAAGATGCAGCAAGCAGGATTCACCATAATATTTGATGACAAAGGCACACAAATTACAAAGGAAGGTAAAATCATCATGAAAGGTAAGACATTGAATAATCTTATAGTTCTAGAGTTTAAAATACCAGTAATAAAAGGGGAATCCGCTTCCCAAGCATGTTATGTTAATGAAAATAAATATGAATTATGGCATCAACGCCTAGGACATATAAGTAAAACTAAATTCCTGCAGTTAAAATGTCATAATATGATTGATGACTTAGATGAAATAAATACCGTAACTCCAAATGATAAGTTGTGTGAAGCATGCATAAATGGGAAGCAGACTCGCCTGCCTTTTAATAAAGTTAAAGACAAAAGTTACATTAAACGCCCTCTGTTTATTGTGCATTCAGATGTTTGTGGTCCTATAACACCTCCAACAATAGATAACAGAAATTATTTTGTTTTATTTGTTGATGAATACACACATTATTGTGTGGTGTATATGTTAACTTACAAATCAGAAGTGTTTACAGCTTTTAAAGACTATGTCGCTAAAAGTGAGGCTAAATTCAATTTCAAAGTAGTAAATCTTTATAGTGATAACGGTGGTGAATACTTATCCACCGAAATGAAAAACTACTGTAGAGAAAGAGGCATAAGCTATCATTTAACAGTTCCTAGGACCCCACAGTTAAATGGTGTTGCAGAACGTATGGTTCGCACAATAACAGAAAAAGCTCGTGCTATGTTAAATGGCACTAAAGCATCAAAACGTTTTTGGGGAAATGCAGTTTTAACTGCAGTTTATTTAATAAATATTACGCCTACGAAAGCTTTAAGTCAATCAAAGACACCATACGAGATGTGGCATGATAGGAAACCAAGCGTTAAAAATCTCAGAGTTTTCGGTTCAACTGTATATGTTCATAATAAAACCAGTAAAAACAAATTTGACAATAGGTCGTGGAAAGGAATACTGGTAGGTTATGAACCCAATGGTTATAAAGTTTGGAATACAGAATTCGAAAAATATGAAACTGTAAGGGACGTTGTAATTGATGAGACTAATTTTATCGAATCTAGGCCTTCATTACGACCTGAACGGAGTAATAATACATATTCCCAAGACGAAACTGATAATGACTCCGTAACAAAATCAGTGTCTTATAAGTCTCATAGTTCTGGCCCTAAATCAGATAGCTCTCAATCTGATGAATGCAGTACAAGTAAAATTCGAAAAATCGGTAGTCATGAAATACCGAATGAACCTGAAAATGAATCTGAGAGTAGTTTGAAACACAAAAATCAGGATAAACCTGATGAATTTTTAAATTTACGAAGAAGTGAAAGACTGAAAACATGTTCGCGTAAATCATATAATGAAAATGACTATGATGTCTATAGTGCGTTATCCATCACAAGTAATATACCAAAATCATTAAATGAAATTAAATCTCTGAACGATAGGAATCAGTGGGAAAAAGCAGTCAGAGAAGAACTCAATTCTCTTAAGAAAAATAATACATGGACATTAGTACCAAAACCATCAAATAAAAATATTGTAGACTGTAAATGGATATTCACTATTAAAAATGACGTTTCAGGTCAACCTTCAAGATATAAGGCACGTCTTGTCGCTAGAGGTTTCAGTCAAGAATATCTTAGTGATTATAATGAAACATTTGCACCAGTTGCTAGAATAGCAAGCTTTAGATTCTTAATTAGCTACGCAAATCAATATAATTTACTGATTCATCATATGGATGTAAAAACAGCATTTCTAAATGGTACACTAAAGGAAGAAATCTACATGAAAGTTCCTGAAGGTGTAAAATGTAAAGATAATTACGTATGCAAATTAAACAAAGCTCTTTATGGCTTAAAACAATCAGCTAGATGTTGGTACGAAACATTTGAACAATGTCTCAAAGAAATAGGTTTTCAGAACTCCCCAGTAGATAGGTGTATATATATGAAAGGTAAAGGAGACATTTCTAAAAATATTTACGTAATCTTGTACGTCGATGATTTGGTTATAGCATGTGCAGATTTGCAAACAATGAATAATTTCAAAGCATATTTAATGACTAAATTCGAAATGACCGACTTACACGATATCAAATTATTTTTGGGCATTAAAATAGAGAGACACCATGATAAAATTACTTTAGACCAAAGTGCTTACATTAAAACCGTTTTGAATAAATTTAATATGAGTGATTGCAATCCTATAAACACACCGATGGAGCTTAAATTAAACTATGAAGCTCTTAACGCTGATAAGAAGTGTGACGCACCATGCCGTCACCTGATCGGTTGTTTAATGTACATTATGCTTTGTACGCGTCCGGACTTAAGTACATGCGTAAATATTTTAAGTCGGTACACAAATAAGAACAATAAAGAATTGTGGTTATGCTTAAAGCGAGTTTTAAGATATATCAAAGGCACAATTGATTTGAAGTTAACATATACAAGAAATAATTACAATAACATCCTAAGTGGATATGTCGACTCAGATTGGGGTGGCCACGATTGTAATGATAGGAAAAGCACTACTGGATATGTGTTTAAATTATTTGATCAAAATACAATTACATGGTGTACAAAGAGACAAACATCAGTAGCGGTCTCGTCTACTGAATCCGAATATATGGCTTTATATGAAGCTGTTAAAGAAGCATTATGGCTTAAGTCTCTGGCAGAAAGCATAAACTTAAAAATTAATAAGCCCATTATTTTATATGAAGATAATAACGGATGTATTAGCATAGCTAATAATCCAACAAGTCATAAAAGGTCTAAACACATAGATATAAAATATCATTTCTCTAGAGAACAAGTTGAGAAAAATGTAATAAAATTAAATTATATTTCCACAGGTAACCAGTTGGCAGACTTGTTGACAAAACCTTTACCAGTCGTGTCTTTTATAAGACTGAGAAAAGGATTGGGTATAGAATAAGTTTTAATTTAAGTACAATTTCATTATGAAATGGTCTGATCAGGTTTTTCTGGGTTTTCCCTGATCCTGTGCAGCAAATGTTGGACCATTATTGTACAGTTGTCCCAGACCTTACTTGGAAGTATAATATGTTACGTCGTATTTATAAGTTAGTATTCACTTTGTAATGTTGAATTGTAGACTAGATACTGTATAGTAAACTAACGAATGACTAAAAGTTAGGGATTAATTTTTGAGGGGGCGTGTTGGATTATATAAAGCAAAAACTAATACCCCTAACTTTCGATAACATTGTTCTTTGTTCTATCTGAACAATCTACTGTTTATTTAACTCTACACACACTGCGTCACGGGATCTTGTTAGACGGACGTATTGCTTCCAAGTACCATTTAAAGTATAGAATAAATATTTCAATATCAAATTAGTATATTATTTCTTTTAATCCCATACCTCCTATTCCCATACCTCCTATACACTTCGCCACCACAACTTATATTGAAAACAATCACAAGGATTTTTTATCAACACTACCAATTTATCAGATACCACATTCCTTCACTAACCTATTTCCACAGAGCATATTCTGCCTACTTTTGTAAAGTCAATGACCTCATCATCTCAAGAGAAAACTGACACAGATCTGTGATTGATATGTTTACCTTAATTTGGTACTTTTATTTAGGTTCAGTTCATGTTATGAGGTTAAATACACAGTTAATGTGAGCAAAAATATCTTTTGTGATAGTAAATTTTATTTTAATTTTTATAATTAGATCAATAAGAAAGTGTAAGCTAAGGGAAATAATTAAAAAATTAAAATCTTTTCAATGTAGAAATAATTGTGAACACCTGAGAATTGCAAATTCAATCAAATATAAAAATGTAGTCATAATACTAGCTTCAGCCCTTGGTTTCATTCCCCATCTCAGGTAACTACTCCTCGCATTTGGATAAAAAGTAACCAATTTTTTATTCTGCATTTATGTAAGCTATATAACAGCTTGCTGGGGAGTTTGTTGCGCCACTTCTTCCCAGCAAAAACACATAGGAAGTGGTGAAGGGCGGGCGTTTTGGGGGCCGTCTTTTGTTTTTGGCATTCAAAAAGTGCTGATAATTATTTATCAGCCTAATTTGAATAAACGTTTTTGAGTTTGAGTTTATAATTGCCAACTTTCATTAAGTTGTTGCATGAAAGGCGGAACATACATACAAACATTCATAATATTGGGGTAACCTGTAATGGTAAATGTATGTAGATAAATAAATAAATAAAATAAAATAAATATAGTAAGATTAGCAGACAAAGACATAAACAATGTTATATACTCTCTTATGTTGAACATTCTTCACAGACAACAACAAAGCAATTCATTTAATGCAATTAATATGGAAGGCATTCCATAGACTATTGTTTTATATTTATCCTGTTTCGGTCACTCGGTTATATAAAAACAACTACACATGTGTGAGTGAGTGCACATAAGTTGGTATGTTGGGTAATTTAAATGTTAAATGAGTGAAAATGTTGTTATTTAGTTGTGAATTCTTCTGTAGGCATAAATGTATAATAATAAGATTGAAGAGTTTGTTTGTTTTAACAGGAGGAACCCTTCTTATTATCAAAGTGCGTGAAGTAATTCCCTCAGGACACAGGTGAAACCGATTGCAGCACCTCCTTTTTGTATCAAAATATTTTATTATGATTTGACTGTGGCAAATCAATAAACAAGTACAACATTTTATCTACACTCAGATAGTTCATCTAAACTTTGTATATTGGCTATTGAAAAAAATGATGTCAATATCATTCAGATATAGGACGGCCTGATAAGGAATAATTGAACAATTTGTACAGGCACATTGAACAGCGCATGACAGCAATGTCAATTTTATCATGTTTACAATGGAAAAGAAACCATTGTATACCCAATAACACCAGGAAACACTAGTCACAAGCAGAGTTTAGTTTGTGGCTCGACGACAACTACCACAATGTGTTTTTTTTTTTTTACATGTGAAATACTGGGCACACATCAAGCGGTCCATTTATCAATAGCCATTTCATGCGGTTTCAGCTGCTTCCCGTGGAAACGACTGGCCGTTCTTGGATAAATGCCTCTGTTACTCAGGAATAGTGTAGCTACCGAACAATGAATTTTTTTTTAATCTGTCAAGTATTTCCAGGGCCAAACTAACAATGAAATGAGAAATTACGACCCATAAGTAAAAAAAACCTTTTAGGGGAACCACCCATTCATCTTCAGTACCTGGTAGTTGTTACTCATCAATTTACTTTTAGAAATTGAAAGTCATCAGCCTAAATTGTAATGGTCAATATTGTGCAAATGTGCACATTTACATATTGCCAAAGTAAATGTAGGTAGTTGATTATTTTAAACTAGCCAGACACTTTGGAATTTGTACATCCATGACCTTCACAACAAAATTTAGGTACATTTTCAAAATCAGGTATATTTTTACTCTAAAATTGATGAAGTAGTACAATAATGCAGGAAGGAATACTAGGAAGTACTTAATATTTCCTTCAAACAGGGTCATAATCTCAGTTCATGCATATTATAATGAACAGGAAAAAGCTACATCACGGTAGCATAGGAACTGATTTGTATTAAAAATAGTTCTTAACTCATTTTGTAACAACAAAGAAATCAAAAGCAGAAAAAAACAAACGCCAATCGCCATATCGAAATTCAAATCTTTCTTTCCACATTCCAATTTCAAACGCAATAAAATTCTCGATGGAGTTAACCTCCACGTGAAAAAAAAGGTTAGACAAAAATACAGAAATGATTGCGACATGAAGGTAATCAGCCAATTACAACAATGGTGACGTATTGAATTGAAATAGAAGGACAATGTAAAAGGTAATACGTAATTAGCCCGTTCTTTATTTGAACACTCAATACTCTCGTTTCCATGTTATCACGGCCTAATTACGTATTAGTAAACAAGATATAAGCAAAATAAAAGAAATCAAAATGACTTACTAGTAGTTCTTCTTTTCGACAGCGGGTGGCTCCAAACCAACGACATCGTAGTAATTGTTGTAATTACTACTAATACTACTACTAAAATTTAACTGTTGTATTAACTTCGTCATCTTGGCGAGTCGTACTTAAGCCTTGAAAGAACTTGGGAAGAAAAACACGGTTAGACCGTAGAGATCGCACAAATTGCGTAGATCGCACGGATTACGATGAACACGAATAAGTGTAAATTGGTTTGATTTGATGAATAATCAACTTGAAGTGCGGGCGAAAGGTGCTAACTTGTTAGTTGAGAAGTCCGCTATTTACATACAAAAACACACGTGGCTCAAGCCGTCTGAATTTGGTAGCATAACATAATTTTTCCATAATGGCCACCGGATGCGTGACGTTTCTATTCTCGATAATTACACTCCGTTATACGTATGTCGAAACTTCTTAAAACACTTCAAATAATTGATGACGTAATCGTATATTTTTCTTGAGAAAAAGATTATATTCCAATTTAAATTATTCAATAGAGTATTACTGTAATATAATTCAATACATTTGAGACGATAATACACCAAACTTGAAAAAAATCAATACCGACATTGACAACCATGAGTTACCATGGATAACGTTCCGTTCCCACAAAACAAAACGTCAACAAGAACTGTAGTGAAGTTCGCAGCAGTACTATCGATTGGGCCGCGCCGTAATGCGTACATAACAACAGGAGGAATCGATTAAAAACTTACCGATTACGAAAAAGTAACGATGGCATACTACTTTTCGGGGACTCAATTTCCGTTAATTTTCTTTTTTGTATCATGTAACTGGATGCCGGTAAGGCATATAACGTCATAACTTCACTTTAATTTACACTTCACCAAAGTAAGATCTTCCAATTAAGGAATGATTAGTTTTTTTTCTGTGTAGCACATTAATATCGATTACACTTTTGTGACTTTTTCTAGTATTGAGTTGTATCCTGGGTAACGACATTCAGGCTCTACGGCGTGTCCACGACTAGAGTTGAGTTAGTCGCCGCATCGACGGTATAATACTATATAAGTAGGCAACCCACCCTCTATTTTTAGGGAGTATGGGGCGAGATACACGGATCGATTTTTAAGGGAATTTTCCTCTTGTGTTAACTAGTTAACTTCAATTTCATTCGCTGAATAGTAAAGCAGATTATGATAAGAACTTCTTTAATTTTTTGAAATGGAACAATTCAATTTTTTTTCTGGATGTATCTACTTAGAAAACAGGTCAATAGTACCTGTGCTTTTGCGAAAAACATGAGCATTTTACTAAGAGTAAGTTTCCAAGGATTCTCACTGTTCGAAAACAGTTCTTTCTTACCTTAATATATTTTTGCAGGTGGAAAATTCTTCCCCAGTGTGGACCATCGGAATAATCCCGCACAAGCGCAGTGGCCTCCTGTGACGTCACGATGTTTACACCCTCTCTCGCACATTCGATTGTTTTCTTTGTGTAGCGATTATAGACCTTATGGATTTTGTACAAAGAATATAAATATTAAATTAATAAAAAATACACCTATACCTAAATGAAAATACCCTGAAAAATAAACCTCCTGATGAAGATTTTTTTAAAGCACACTTAGTATGGATTTCGTGCTTCACGGATAAAAACCGCATGGCGACAAGGCGTTTCTCGGGTCAAAAGTTATTTATAAAATACCTGTAGAACAACAACAATAGGTACTTTATAAAAGAGATTGATTTCAGGAATATATTGGCTTAGTAAAGAATCGCATTTTTCGCAAAAAGACTAGCCTTTTTATATTTTTTGTCAAAACCTAACTAAACCATTTCAATGCCTATTTACTCAATTTAAAATCCGAAACAAACCCAAATAAACCTGGTAAAAATTTTGCATTCTTAACTTCAATGCGCATTTTCATTCCACAAGTACTCTATGCGTACGTGACTAGTCGCTAGCTATGCCTTGCCCTCCGAGTTCGCCCTTAATGTCCTTTGTTACAGCCAGCCGTGATCATTGATTATGCTAATATCGACTGCGCAGTTTGTTTTTTTAATGAGTTGTTTTTGTGATCAGCTGATGTTGATTATGCAAAATATTTTGGATATACCTACTTACATTATGCAGCTGAAGAGTTTGTTTATACGTTTATTTAATCGCAAGAACTAGGGTTTTTCTTTAGAAGCTACAGTTCTTCATCGTTCATAGCTAGGTGCCAGACGCGAGACTCTAAAGTTAGCCTTATAAAAGCGATAATCAGAAAGAACCTGACCTACCCGTAACAAATTTACTGTGTGTCTATAAAGGCAGTTGGTCAAAAAAGTCTTATTACAGAAAATAATGCAGCGTTTATATTACTATTCGTATTTACAGTTTAAACTATACTTGCAATACAGTTGAATTTCCCTTTTCTCTTCAAGATACACGTGGAAAAGCCCTCAATATTCTGAATGAGACTACGTGGCTGCCTGCAATTCCTGGAACTGAATTGGGTCACTGTACTCTGTAGATGCCTACATAGTTCGTATAGGTGCTGTGGCGCATTCTGGCTATACGAAGAGGTTTGTATGCAGTTGTCGGTGGGTAGGTATTTTGTTGATTGTATTATGTTTGATAGATAGATCATGTTCATAAGTGAGGTGGTTATGAACTTACACAGGTATTTGGATTACTATGCATTACCTGTTATAATATCATAAAAACAAAATTTTGAGATGATAAATAAATACCTAAGTAATATGTACCTACAATAGGTAATTCCTACACATTAGTTAACTCGAATATTGTTGTCTAACGCATTTACATACCCAAGTTAAAATCAAACCCAAGTTATTGTGGTAACCAAGTAGTGGTTTTCCTTATATAAAATCAAATTTTAATTTAAGACCTACTCTGAAACATGTACATAAAGTTTAACTCAACATTCCAAGTTATTAATAAGTAACAATGTTCACATACAGATAAAGCAAGGTATAAACTAAAGAAATACCCAAGTATTTCAACTAAGCAGAAACGTGGCTTATCTCACGTGCGTTGGGTTACTTAACTTCAAACGCAAGTGTTGTATTTGTAAACTGTTTGTATGTATTGCAGTGCTTATTACTTTGTATTTATTTTTAAGCAGCGAAAAAAGAGGAGTGTTAAAAAAAAGGAATTAAAGTTAGAGTGTCTGTCTTTCCCAGGCACCGTAACTCTTAAACGGATGAATCGATTTGGATGTGGTGTTTTAGTTGAAAACTACATACAAATATATTGAAGAGTACATTCATCTCATCCATTCGTACCTAAAGTTAAAATGCTTATTAAAATAAACCAACAGAGGTTCCCATTCATTAGGTTACGTTATTCCATTGACATATCTCTTCTGTTTGAGTCCTAACTTTCTATCCCATTAGAATTATTATTCTAATCATTAAGAAAAGGACTACATTTACAATCAAAATACTTACCACGTAAAAACAAGGGCGTGGCCCGAATCTGGCCTAGTACCAAAGTTCGACATAAAGTACAAAAGGGTGGATTCGGCAATGAATCATTTGAGACATTGGCAAGGACAAACGATCCTTCAATTCGGGATCGTAACGTAGCTATTTAAGTGCCTAGTTATTTTTATTTATTCCAGTTGTTTCTCCAAAATACAGTTACACGGTTCTTTATAAATAAAATTGATATTATATACATAGATAGCAACAAAAGAATCATCTTCTTATTGAGTTAGCTGTAAGTTTAATTTCTAACTAGCCTTAATATCAGAGTTTCCTCAAATCCGTCTGAAGCAGTATTTTAAAAAGGCCTCCCTGGCACGAAAATAGAACACTACCAACTTCCAGATTCTATGCTGATTTATTAAACAAACGGATTCTGGCTGGGCCCGGACACACTACAACAGTATCTACAATTTGTAAATCTAAGAAAATTTCGGTATACCTATATATGGGCAAGTTTTACGCCCTTTCAGCCTTCTAGCCCTTTCAGCAGTTTTTGAATGATGAGTAACAACATCCATTCGTTCTTCCATTACATAAATAGGATGACGAGTAACCTCGAAGGAATAATACCGGTAAAGTCAAAGTTTCAAAGTTGAAATGAATGAGTTCTCATATTAACAAAGTAGAAACATAAATCTGAGCTTGCATGTTTCAAGCTTGCAATGTTGCATTGGCTTTATGCAGTTATTTATGAATTGAGCAATTCTACGACTACAAAATATGGAGGATAGTTAATAATGTTAAAAATCTGTGAGAGGAAGATAATGTTTTGATTGAAGAATAAGGATATAATCACAATGGAATATTTAAAAAGAAAACTCAAAATGTGATTAATCGTGTAGCGTTATATTAGAATAAATACAATAAATACTTATAACTAGTTAAAAGTAACTTAAGAAACTTAATCTAGAATGGTAACTTAGAAACGTAATATGGAACTAAAACGGTCACAGTAAGTTTTTTCAACAAATTCCCATACACTTGCATCAGCGATATTGTTTTCGGCTTAAAAAGAATCGCTATTGAGTCATCCGAATCCACACAAGTTACTGAATTCGGAACAACATTTTCAAAAGGCAAATTATCTAAATTCAACTTTGTGTTCTTAGCCAGAGAGCGCAAATTTGCTGCTTGGTTTTCATAGAAAAATTCTTTCGGCATTGGATAATTTGCAGTCTCTTCTAAAATATCTGATGCTCGTTGACAAGGGATATTGAACATTGACTTGCTTGGTATAGGGTTCATTCCAGTTTGGCTGGAAGCTGAATTTCCTAACTGTTGTGAGTTTTCATACAGTGTAGGATTAAAATCATTTTTGCAGCCATTTTTTGGGCGGAAAATAGGGACCATCATCGTCGGTATCTCTGAAAGATTACTATTTTCAGTTTGTGTGGGATTTTTGTGTTCTTTTAATTTAGCTAATGCTGTTGATATTTTGGATAATATTTTGCTGAAGTCTGCTGTCTTGTTTTTCGGAGCTGGTGTATCTTTAATCTCGGTTTTATTTTCAGCTGTAACTTTATCTAGCATATAAGATTTATCATCAATAACCTCTTGAATGCTTTTCAGTTTTTCTTCTACAATATTTTCGTAGTCAATTATTACCGGGCTTGGGTACATTTCATTTGTCTCAGATTCCTTAACATTTTCTTTGATTTCTTCACATATTTTTGAGGTATCATTGTTTTTATTTTCATTTTCGTCAGCAAGAAGGAATTTAATGATTTTGGCAACGTTGAGCAGACGTTCTTTTTTGATTTTAGATGTACTTTTCATTGTTTGCAAAGCTGGCAGGATTTGCTGCCATTTGGAGTCTGTGGTAGATATTGAAGATGTTTTGGAGTCCTCAGTGGTCACTGGTGCTGGTTCTGATATTAAGTTGTCCAGAGTTTGGGTAAAGACTCCCTGGAAAAGGCAATGTGTGTTTTGTATTAAGTAAATAATAGTAATTTGTGTGTCTACTAGCATATTTTACCTCTTTCACCCGATATACAAAACAAACGGAAAAAACTTCACAATCTACAATGGATAGAATATAGTCTAGTACACTCCCGAATAGCGTAGATTTCTAATTGATAATATATATTTTTTTAATAACTTGCGTCAAAAAATATTTTAGTTATTATTTACTTACATTTAATGCCACAAAGAAGATAAATAATTTAACACTGAGAATCATTTTTAAAATAAATAATTAAATATACTTAAAATACAACAAACTTCGAACAAAATTAACTTATCAATAAATCAAATATTGTAAT
The DNA here is from genome assembly GCF_022581195.2 of Helicoverpa zea. Classification (NCBI taxonomy): domain Eukaryota; kingdom Metazoa; phylum Arthropoda; class Insecta; order Lepidoptera; family Noctuidae; genus Helicoverpa; species Helicoverpa zea. The sequence continues at coordinate 5,387,362 of NC_061478.1, forward strand.
CGCAACGTTTTGTATACCGATTTTTATCGATTACAACATTGCGATTTCAATAATCGGTAAGTATCACTATGACATAACAAACAGTTATGCCGCATCACTATTCGATAAAATTCAAAATGTCACCGGAATTTGAATGGTCAATGTAAAGTTTATTTAATTATCAGATATTTGTAAACACTTATCGCTTTCGTAGAAAAGGTGATATTACAAATTTTAAAATAGAATAATTATTTTAAGGATTTTTTGCTTACCAAGTTCCATAGTGGTGCCTAATCAAATAAATAAAAGTTAATGTAGCCTAATCAATCGAAAATTTTAAAAATGGCGGTGGTCATCCATTTAGGCAAGCACGCGCAACTGTCAAAAAATAATTTATTAGTTGGTTATTGGCTAACTTCAGAATTGCGAAGTTCACTATCATCAAAATCAGGGGAGGATGACAAAAGATGGATTGATTTAGTCTTCTGTTTGTACCTACCTAGTCCTAGTCTTATCGAGTCAATGATATTTTAAAATATCGTTGCCTTTGTCATTGTCATTATCTAGAAGAGTAAAAAAACTATTACTTTTTCCTTATCCGTTTCCGTGTTTCTAACAGTGAAGAAATTCAAAGTTCATCAGATGACAAACATCAGGGGCCCGATTCTCCTAATTTTATTTAAGCGGCATACGATTCACGTTCGACTGCGATCCAATCACGACTCGATTACGATTGAAGCGTAGGTATGTGGCATTCCGCTATTTTTTCTTTGAAATAAACGTTTTTATCCTTTTCTGTCATTCAATAATGAACCATTTTGTCTGCAAATGATTTACGATTGCAATATGATTGTAGAGCAAACTACCGTATAGACCAAAATCACCTATAAATAGCAGACCAATCGCAAACCAATCCAATGTCGTTGGAATACGATTGGTCTTATATTAGTAGCAGAATGCCCGTAATGATTAAAACTGCTATTGCGATCATATTGCGATTCGATTTCTATTCAATTTTGTCATTATTAACTTAGGAGAATCGGGCCCCAGATGACCCCTCTCGCTATGTGTTGCAGCGGAGGAGTGTCAGAATCTTACTGAGTTAAACAAATCATGTTCCTTCATAAGTCTTTCATGTACCAGGGCCGCGGTAACTCTTTGAAACAAGCCCGGTGAACTATAGCATACAAGAAAACTTTTATCAAAGTAGGGTTGCCCCATATAATTACGTTATTCCAATGAAGAAATTATTTTCGCTCGTTGATAGTAAGTGTAATTTGTCAATTAATTGTGAAATTAATAGGTATAAATGCTAGGTTAAACAAAGGGTCAGTACATTCAAACTTTGTTTTTCGAAGAAAACAATAAACCCAAAAAAAATGAAATCCTTCGCATTCATTCTGGTGGTGGCTGTTCTTGCCCAGGTAAGTCTTTTAAAAAATATATTTCGTTTAATTTAACTTACCTATAACCCCCTTTTTGCATAAGGTGTAAAAATTGTTTGCTTAACTTTCCTGTATCCTTTCAATAATTTCTGGCATTGTAAAGGTTTTTATTTCATACAGCCCTACCACAGATTCTTACGAAACGTCAATAGCTAGGTGCACGGCATAGACATAATATTAGTAAACAGGACTGCGCACGTAAACCCAAATAAACCGGCCAAGTGCGAGTCGGACTCGCGCACCGAGGGTTCCGTACAAATGCTGTATAGATAAAAAGTGAGTTTCGCGCCAACCGTTCAGTTTAGAACAATCATAGTTATGGTAATTTCGTGAGAGTCAAAATAGTTAATATTTTTTATTTTATAATATAACTAAAATAGTAGGCCAGTACCTTGTAAAAGTTATTTTATTGAAGTTATTTATATACAACATTTTATAGTCATCATTCAGAAATCTGATTGAAAATAACTAATTATGTCTTAAAGGTCATGGGGCATATCTGACCCGCTTTGTAAAAAGTGGCGGACATGAATCAAAGTAGTTTTAAATCGTAGAGAATGGTATGACGTTTCTTTGAATATAAATATTTTATTAAAATTCCATGGAGACGAATGTCCAGGATCGTTTGAAAAATATAAAAGATAAGCCAAAAATAAAGTGCCGTGTAGCGACGGCTTAAGAATACATATGTCGCTACCCCTTCTTCCAGTGGGTGTCGTAAAAGTCGACTAATGGAGTATAAAATGCACCAAACACCAGTGCAAGAGAAGGAAAACTCGGAAAAAAACCCTCTATCAACCCGTCTGGCCAGCGTGATAGCAGTAGGCTAAATACCTCTATGAGCAGCACAAAAAAGCCACGGCCCCTAGTTCCCGGCAGTCCCGCTATTCCCGGTCATGGTGGCGACCGTGGTTACGGCGGGGCAGGGGGTGCGAAGAATCTCCGGGTTACGGGAGGCCACCAAACAAAACTGACTCTGGCGACGTACAACGGCCGCACGCTACGGCTTGACTCGCATCTGGCGCAACTCGAGGTGGAACTTGGGAAGATTAGGTGGCACATATTAGGGTTATGTGAAGTTCGAAGAGAGGGGGAGGACACCATAACCCTCGAATCAGGTCACCTAATGTACTTCCGAGAGGGAGACCAACAATCCCAAGGTGGCGTTGGGTTTCTGGTTAATAAGTCCCTAGCTGATAACGTTGTGGAGGTGTCTAGTGTGTCGAACAGGGTAGCGTACCTTATCTTAAAGCTCACCGACAGGTATAGCCTCAAGATAGTGCAAGTGTACGCACCGACCTCGACACATTCAGACGATGAAGTGGAGGATATGTTTGATGACATATCAAGGGCCCTCCACTTCACTACAAAGACCCATTACACCGTTGTCATGGGGGACTTTAACGCTAAAGTGGGAGTACAGATTTGCGGCGAATCGGCAGTAGGATCCCATGGATTTGGAAGCAGGAATCATAGGGGGCAAATGCTCGTCAACTTCCTCGAACGTGAGGGGCTCTTTTTGATGAACTCTTTTTTCAAAAAGCAGCCCCAAAGGAAGTGGACGTGGCAAAGCCCCGACACTATGACTAAAAATGAGATTGACTTCATCATGACGAACAAGAAGCACATATTCAGAGACGTCTCCGTGATCAATAGGTTTAATACCGGTAGCGATCACCGACTTGTCCGAGGCTCTCTGAATATCAACTTCAAGGCTGAACGTTTCCGTCTGATGAAGGCCAGGCTCCGACCAACACTGCTCCAAACCATGACAGGATCTGAAACGTTCCAGTCAAATTTGGAGAACCGATTTGCCGCCGTGGAAACCACAACAGACGTTAACCAGAACCACGAAAATGTGGTTCGGATCCTCAGGGAGGAAGGTTCGAGATTCTGTAACATGCAGCGTAAGGGCAAGAAATCAAAACTTTCGGAAGAGACATTAGGGCTTATGAAGAGACGACGTGAAAACCCACCTGTCACTTCGTCAGCTAAGCGGGCTCTAAACCAAGAGATCAACAAGCACGTACGACGTGACCTCCGGTGCTCCAATACTCTTGACATTGAAAGAGCAATTGAGCTGAATCGGGGGTCAAAGGTGTTCGTACAATCTCTTGGAAGAAGCCACTTGACGAAGCTGACCACAACAAGTGGAGAAGTCGTTTCTTCGGTGCCCGCAGTCCTTTCGGAAGTGGAAAATTTCTATGGCCGGTTATACGCATCGCATGCATCTCGACCTGATCCCGGAAATGAGGATTCTAGAGCCACATTAACGCGCCATTTCACCGAAGACCTGCCAGAAGTCAGCAGTGGCGAAATCGAGATCGCTCTGAGACAGCTCAAAAATGGAAAAGCCCCTGGCGAGGATGGCATTACAACAGAGCTATTAAAAGCAGGAGGAAAGCCCGTACTGGGGGAGCTCCAGAAGCTTTTTAATGCCGTCCTGTTTGAAGGGAGAACTCCAGAGGCGTGGAGTAGGAGTGTTGTCGTCCTGTTCTTCAAAAAGGGAGACAAAACCCAGTTGAAGAACTATCGACCCATTTCCCTCCTAAGCCACGTCTATAAGCTGTTCTCAAGAGTGATCACGAACCGACTTGCGCGAAGACTCGACGAATTCCAACCACCGGAGCAGGCTCGGTTTCGGAGCGGATACGGCACCATAGACCACATCCACACAGTGCGGCAGATTATACAGAAGACCGAAGAGTATAATCAGCCCCTGTGTCTAGCATTTGTGGACTATGAGAAGGCCTTTGACTCGGTTGAAATCTGGTCTGTTCTGGAGTCCCTGCAGCGTTGTCAAGTAGATTGGCGATACATCCAAGTGATGAGATGTCTCTACGAAGCCGCTACAATGTCCGTCCAAGTACAAAATCAGCAAACAAGGCCCATACCGTTGCATCGAGGAGTGAGACAAGGGGATGTTATTTCCCCGAAACTGTTCACTAATGCAATGGAGGATATGTTCAAGACGCTGAACTGGAAAGGACGTGGCATCAACATCAATGGCGAACACATCTCTCACTTGCGATTTGCTGACGATATCGTCATCATGGCAGAAACGCTGCAGGACCTACAACAAATGCTGAACGACCTGGCTGAATCTTCTCTACGCATCGGCCTACGGATGAACTTGGACAAAACCAAGGTCATGTTCAATGAACATGTTCTACCGGAACCGATTGCGATACACGGTGCCGTTCTCGAAGTTGTTCGGAAATATGTATACCTCGGGCAGACATTGCAGTTAGGTAGAAACAACTTTGAGGACGAGGTGAATAGGAGAATTCAGTTGGGTTGGGCTGCATTTGGGAAGCTACGTCGAGTCCTAACATCGTCGATCCCACAGTGCCTAAAGACGAAAGTCTTCAATCAGTGCGTCCTACCTGTCATGACTTACGGAGCCGAAACGTGGACACTGACGGTACGGCTGGTCCACAAGTTTAAAGTCGCTCAGCGGGCTATGGAAAGGGCTATGCTTGGCATTTCTCTGAGGGATCGCATCAGAAATGAGGTAATCCGTCAGAGAACCAAGGTCATCGACATAGCCCACCGAATCAGCAAGCTGAAGTGGCAGTGGGCTGGCCATATTAGCCGAAGAACCGATAACCGTTGGGGTAAACGAGTTCTAGAGTGGAGACCACGCCTCGGCAAGCGTAGTGTAGGACGTCCTCAGGCACGGTGGAGTGATGACTTGCGCAAGACGGCTGGCAGGAGCTGGATGCGAGTAGCCGAAAATCGATCTCAGTGGCGTGCACTTGGAGAGGCCTATGTCCAGCAGTGGACTGCGATAGGCTGATGATGAAAAGATAAGCAGTTTCAGAGGATTGTACAGGTTGCAATGCTAGTTTTTATTGTTAAAGACATTTCATAAAGAAGGAAGGTGCCAATCCGGATGACCAGGATCTGATGAGGATCTGGAAACCCTGAGAAATCGAGGGCAACTCTTGAATATTGTAGGCACGCATCGAGTCATAACCAGACATGTGAGTGTATTTTTGAGGGTACTGGTAAACAGTGAAGGTTTGGAGCTGATTTGATTATGCAGACTACAGAGAGTCAAGGGAACTCCCGAACGGTATGTTGCAACTACCACGTGTTTGGGGATATTTTATTCGTATTGGCGAAGACTTTCCACAAAGATAGGTTTGACTGCCATTGTGGGATCGACAGCTAAGATCAGATATAGTTATGGGAACTCCTTTACAATTTATAACGTAACCTTGTGTTGGAGCTTATTTTAGGTGATGAGACTTTCTCACGTCTCCATCATCAGATAAGCTCTAAACCTTCACTGTTTGATAGTATCACCAGACATACATCTGAGAATCAAGTTTTAATCCTATGCATGCCTACAATTTCTGATAGTTGCCCTCGATTTCTCAGGATTTCCATCATCAGATCCTGACCTGATGACAATGGAAATAAACGGCGAGTATACTCTTTCACTACAAAGAAATGATTTCTCAAATCCGTCAAACTTGGTCGTTTAAATTCCCCATTGAAATGAGGAAAATATTTGATGTTTACACCTGATTTTCTCTAGATTCCCATGGTTCACATTGATGCGACTAATGCCATAGTAAATCAGAGCCTTTATCATTATACTGTGCTATATTTCGTTCGTATCCGCCGTGGGTATGGTTTTCATACTAAGGTGCCCAATGACCTTTGAATGATTTAAAATTTTTCACAGTTTAGAGGCCATTATATTTAAGAAGTGTTTGATATGAATTTCACTTTTTATTCAAAACTTTAATATCTCTACGCGTTCATGTGAAAAAGGGTAGGAAAGTTAATAATTATTAAAAAAATATTTTATGTCATGTAAGCAAAAATAATATTTTAATATTTTATGTAACTTCAAATTTATCATTTTCGCAATTTTTCCTTTATCTGTACTATATAACGTTGCTTCGTGCCGAATTTTAAGATTCTGAGTTCACGGGAAGTACCTTGTAGGTTTTGATTCCCTAGCGTGTGACGGAAATTCGTCTAAGGTGTTGGTAAAACTGCTGTATCTTTTGATCGCGTTAACTTAGAAGTTTGATTTTTTCATTGCTTAAAGGGACAATAGACCTAGGTATTTGGTATAAATTTCAATTTGGTACCTTTATTCGTTCGTGAGAAATAAGGTAGTGAGTTTCATTTTATTAAAATATTTTTATTATATTATATAACAAAAAAAATGAGATTTTCGCAATTTTTCCTATATTTGCATTATATAACAATGCTTCATGCCAAATTTCAAGATTCTGAGTTTACGGGAAGTACCCTGTAGGTTTTGATTCCTTTGCGAGTGTCGAGAATTTGTTGAAAATATCGACATAATCGGTTGTATCTTTTGATTGGCTTGGCTTAGAAGCTTGATATTTTCACAGCCTAAAGGGACAATAGACCCGAGTATTTTATGTGAATTTCAGCTTGATACGTCCACGCGTTCTTAAGATAAAGGGTCTTGACAGACAGACAGACAGACAGACAGACAGACAGACAGACAGACAGACAGACAGACAGACAGACAGACGGACAACAAAGTGATCCTATAAGGGTTCCGTTTTTTCCTTTCGAGGTACGGAACCCTAAAAACGAGCCGAGTGAAATAGTTAGTACGGAGGCTGTCTGTCCCTTTCTAATAGGGTGACTATGAGATTAAGCTATGTGAGACAAATCCGAATTTGCTAAGATTATTAAACGCAGATTGGTATTGAAGTTTTAACTTACGCAGTTTGTGACCTTAAGATACTTATAAAGGCTTTTAATAATTAGCGGGAATTAGCAGTATAAAAGTAGGAAGATTCGAAGTGAAGACTGTTTTTTTTGTATTTCTACTTCATATATAGACTGCTGAGCCATTTATGTCACCTTTCTTCATTTTTTGGGAAGCTATAACAATAGTACAACAGTTTTAAAATCCATCACCCATATTTTCACTCATTACAAGAATTCATGGGCACCCTAGTTGTTTGGTTTACGAAAATGTTATTATTAGCTAACCTGTGGAACGATATATTGCAACCACCATAGGATTCACTTTTACAAGTATAAACGCAACACTTTTTCACCATTTAAATAGTTTCAATTGATTTATATAATACAAAAAATATATATAACAAAATTTTAAATGCTGATTACGCGCCAAGAATGGTCAGGGTTACCGCTAGAAAAAAAAAAAAACAAAATAAAAATTTATGTTGTTTATGTTTTAAGAATAATAATTTATATAAATAATTTATTCGTATAATAAATTAATGCGATTTTTATTAATTTGTTGACTTACAATTGTTAAAATAAGATAAAAATATATGTGATTCAATTGTTTTTTGGGAAGACAAAACTGTTGATCACAACATTTTTTTATGCTGGCAAGGTGTTAGAAAGAGACAAACGGCCTCCGTTCTAACTATCCCTCTCGGCTCGGATTTGCCTCTGTGTATTATGCAACAAATTTAGTACCTTATTGCGTTGGAATAGAGTTCATTTTCGTAAATATATATTTTGAGCGTGCGCAATCTTGTTTATTTTATTACATCTATGGTGCACGGTGTCTCATGGAGAAGAACCGGCAAGAAACTCCATAGACAATCTTCTTAAAACAGAAGCGCTTACAATAATTGACTTAGTTGACTATGAGAAAATTATACGTTGCCAGCTTAGTTAGGAACTACTAGGAAGTTAGATATATGAAAGGTGTCACACCACACTATTATTTTTCCATTATTTTTCATCTCTTTCAACTTCCAATTTTCTCTTTCTCCACAGAACGCCTACAGCCAAGCAATCTGCCGTGGCAACGCTCCCATCGCTATTTCATCCCCCCTCGTAACAGCAGTCGCCCAACCCAGCGTAGCTGCCAGTCTGGCCGACACTCTATCCCTCCTCACTGTTAGCAGCCTACTGTCAGAGACCCTGCCTCTGAACCCTAATGTAGTCGCCACTGTGCCGGTACCAGTGGGACCTACTTATGCGTATGCCCCTGTGTCTTATGGTGGATGTGGGTGCGGTTGTGGCTGTGGGTATAACGGTCTTGGATACTCTTACATCTTCTAAATGAAGGGATTTTAGAGCCAGCTGGTCAACCTATTTGGATCTATCAAATTTTGCCAATGGAACTTCTACCTTCCGCTATTGTGATAAGGTTGAATATCCGTTGATGAAAATTGATAGATTGAGGTAGGTTGATGTAGTGTTTGTACATTACGTTTTTTAAACGCAGCGACGGACGCTTTATTCAGTTATAGAACTGTTTGTATTCACACAAGCGATGGATGGATGCGTTTAAAAAATGTGGTGTGTAGAGACATTTAAGGCGCAAGTTCACTGAAAACATGAGAGTTAGTTTTCTTAAAACAACTGTTTAAAATGATATTTTTCGTATAGCTTCAAAGTAAATAGTTGTTTTGAGAAAAATGGACGTTTATGTTCTTGATGAACTTAGGCCTAAGTGGTACGTTTATGATTTGGAGTTCTGTTTGAAAGCGATGTTTTTAGGGGGCTAAATTGGGAAGATTTTTGAGACAAAGGGGGCAAAAATAATACCTGTTTTCATGAAAGAGGTCTAAGAGCATAAGAACTTAGGATTTTCATTTCTTGTCTTAATTATTAAAATGTGTGTAAATGAATTTGAACTAACATCGCTTAAACATCAAAACTGGTTAATGATTGTTCGAGCGAATGATAAGATTTCACACGATTTTCAGCGATTTTACATTAGCGGTTTTTCTATCCATATATGCATATAAAATCCACTAGTGTGCCAGCACTTTTAAAGCTAAGGCTGAAAACTTAGATTAAAATAATCTAACGAGCTTTGCGACTGAAAGTATATTACTGTTTCAAATGTAAGTTCTGTGTGATAGAAATTGTTGATAATGAAAATATTTTTTTTAATAGGTCAATAGTCATCTATTCAAGTATTTTCACTATAATTGGGTTTTTAGTTTGTTGTTGTTTTAAACTACAGATAGGTACCAACCTAAATACTACACTTTATATATATATCTTCTAATTTTGTATCTTGAAAATATTTCTATAAACTGAAAAGAACCTACCAAAGACAAGTAAAATTTCAAAATGGCGAATTTGTTAATATTTGTGACATCGATGATAAATATTATGTAATAAATATGTATTGTTGTGATATGGCGTGAAATATACTACATTTTATGAAATTACCTTACCTATTGTTTTTATTGCGTCCTACTTATTTTATGCAACTGTTTCTTTTGATATTATATCACGTCACGTATTGGTATTAATCATATTGATCAATTGAACATTTTCTTCAACCAAATGAGCAATATTGGAAACTAGCTTTTGTCAGCGGTTTCACCCCTTTAGAATTATTCTAAGTTATTCGGCGTACTTATCTACCCGGATAAAAGTCCGGCCTCATCATTATCATTCGCCTTCCCTTTTCCCAACTACATATGTTGGGAACGGCTTCCAGCCTACTCGGATGCAGCTTAGTACCATTGTTTTACAAGGAGCGACTGCCTATCTGACCTCCTTAATCCAGTGACACCTACAACCCAGTATCCCTAGGTAAGGCTGCTTGCCAGCTAACAATCCCGCTGTCCCAAAAGAGGACAGTACAGCTGCAATTGTTGCAACTGATCTTCAAATGGAGCGTCTGCCTATCAGAACTCCTCAACCAGGTTACCCAGGCAACCTAATACCCCTATGTGTAAGAAGATATATGTAAGACTGGATGTCAGACCGGACAGATACTTAGAAGCTACAAGTTTATTTAATAATTGTTTACCTGTTTAAAAAGAGTATTTTTTCACTAGATATAAGCTCTCTTGGTACGCTTATTAAAAGTTTAAAGAACTTTGAAGTTTTATTGGGCCTAGAAAAACTATAGAAAATACTTAGCCGTTTTCCATGGACTCGCATCACGGGGGTTTTTCTTCCCGAACCCGGACAAAATATAGCCTACTAGCTTCCGCCCGCATCTTCGCTCGCGTCGAGTTCGGTTTTATCGCGATTCCAAGAGAACTCGTCAAAAGTCTGGGATAAAAAACTATCCTATGTTCTTTCTCAAGGTCAACTCTATCTTTGGACCAAATTTTATTAAAATCAGTTAGCGGTTTGGACTTGAGAGCGGTTACCTTCGCATTCCTAACAGTGAAATACATATTTTTTCAAATTGCATGAGTAGTTTCGGAGCCTTTTGCAAACAACATTATATATTACATTTAGTATATAGAAGTACCTATATATAGGTACATATTTCTAAGTCATATTTCTTCCTTCGCAAGGGATTCGTACAATCACAAACAAAAATGAAACCAAAAACATAACCAAACAATAATTTATTTAACCCCAATCTCAAGCCAAGCCAACCCCAACATAAATGGGAAAAGGCTCGGAAGATGATGATGATGATGAACCTCAAGCCACATTGCCACATCCAGTGTTAACAACTGCTGTCCCACTGGTCGGTAGTCCACCATCTAGAGCCACAGTCCCGTACACGGGGAACACACCCTTCACTTTAATACTCCCCCCTATTGGGAGATCTCCCGTCAAGGAACGATCTCGGTGAAGACCGGAGAACTGGTTTCTTGTAGCTCTTGGATACCATTCTTGTATGTGTCTTCGAAATGCACAAAGATTTCGTATTTTTATAACAACAGTTTTTTCAGTTTCCTCAAATCGACAAACAAACTGTGTAGGTAAACGGTTTTGTGGAGCGTAATCTTAATGAGGATTTCTTTGAATATAAATAAAAATGAAACCAAAAACATAACGAAACAATAATTTATTTTGCCCCAATCTCAAGCCAACCCCAGCATAGTTGGGAAAAGGCTCGGAAGATGCAGATGACGATGAATCTCAAGCCACATTGCCACATCCAGTGTTAACAACCGCCGTCCCACTGGTCGGCAGTCCTCCATCCAGAGCCACAGTCCCGTACACTGGGAACACACCCTTGACTTTAATACTCCCCCCTATTGGGAGATCTCCGGTCACAGTCACGTCACCGAACTGCAGGGAGGGAACTATTTCCGTGATGATGGGGGAACCAGTTTCTTGGAGTTGTTGGACTCCATTGCAGTTTAATGGTGTTTGAAGACCAATGGGGAAGGAGTTGGTGTTCTGGAAAAGATAAATTGAGGGTTTAGAATTTTGTGGAATTTCTGTATTAGTTGAATTTAACTTGGAGTAGCTAGTCTGTTGTTAGACATGTTCTGTTATCCCCAGCTGTTTTGTATAACTTTCTTGGCGAGCTTCTACCAAAAAGCGTTGGTACGCGACGTTCCCGTATAGAACTTGCCTATAGCTTTTCTCATTAAGTGGGCATGCGAGTCGGACTGGAGTACTCCAGAGATTTGCGTTTACAAGCAAACGGACTATTCAGCTTTACACTAAACTGATTACCACTGCGTAGATTTTATCTAATACGAACAGCAAATTCGATGAATAAGTAATAGATGTACCTACAAATCAGCAAAAAAAGTAAATAAACTTACTTGTAAAATAACTGCAAAAAGGCAGAAAACTAAAACTCCTTTACAACACATTTTGTGAGATTTAAAAACTTACTGACAACTGCAATAAAAAACTTTCATCTTTTATATTGATTCATTACACAATCGTTTATCGATACAACTTTATCGATAAGGGATGTTACTTAAGTTTTTTTATTATCTGCTTAGTTATATTTCATAGTATGAATTTATGAGTATTTATTTTTGTAATAATATTATATTACTAGTAGCCGTCTGTGGCTACATTGCATTTTGTAGAATTCTAACACGTGAATAGTTATGTATTGTATTTATTCAGTAGCATAATATGTGGTTGAGTGATGAAATGTTATTTGGTTTATCTGTACTTTTATATATAGGTATAGTAAACGTAAAACATTTTTTGTTTGTTTGTTACGAACACACCCTTGACCTTGACCTTGACCTTGACCTTTTTGTTTGCTAAAGGTTACGAAACTACTGATCCGATTTGAAAATTCTTTCACTGTTGGAAAGCTACACTTTTCTCGAGTAACATAAGAAGTAGGTATATCCCGGCATTAGCATAGTAGCCACGGGTGAAACTGAGGGAAAACGGCTAGTGATAAATAATCACAATATATAGGTATATTTATTACGAAGTAACTAATCCAATGAGATGATTAAGGAAATATATCTTATTAAAATTGTACCTACTTTTTAGGATTCTGTAGAAAAAGGATTATAACCCTATTACTGAGACTCTGCTGTCTTTCCGGCTATCACTACTTAGACTGTATCCTGTATCTGATAAACCACAATGGTTAGACAGTTGATGTGCCTAATTCTGTTGCCGCTATAACAACAAATACTGAAAATTGGAAAACTCCCATAAGACAAACGTGATTTTCGCTAGTTTTATGCCTTGCCTTCGTCCATGAGTTCGTTTCGCACTCGGTCGAATGGTCGAAAGTCCGTAATTTTTCTTGTTCGTCAGTCATAAGTCATCTGGTGAAAAATGTCGCAAATTCTTTAATGGATCAAATGTATTTTTTTACCGATTCCCAAAAATGAGGGGTTCATTTCGAATGTATCTGTTTTTGTCATCCCAACCAAAAGGTTTGGTTTTACTCAGATTTTCATGAATGACTTTAATTAAAAATAGTTTCTATGAAGTTTTTTGGAAGTCAGTTAAAATTCTTAGTAATATTATAATTACTATAGCACAGTGCAGCGACATCTATCTGCCAACTAAAGTACTATTTTCACATATAGGTTCATGTATCTAAACACAGATGGCATAAAATAAACTTTTCCTCCAGAATTTTACCAAATTATGTTTATAGCTTATTTATTCATGAGAAGATTCGACTTCTTACACGGGCAGCCTAACTTAATGTAGAAACCAATGCGTTTATAATATTCATATTCATAATTATTTTGTAATCATTATATTTCCAACACGCAGGGCATCTGAGGCGGATGGAGGGAAGTGGCGAACCTACACACCTAGTGCTCCAAGGAGAAGATAATGTCTGGCTGGTGGGAGTGAGCCATGAAGAACAGGTCTCCCGCCTTCAGCTTGTCTTCATTGGCTGTTCAGGGCCGAGTCCCAGAGCACTCATGGTAAGTGGTGACTGGACCGGTGATGGCGCATGATTGACGTTTATAGTCCGCCGAGGCAGCCTTTAGCCGCTCTTGTCCCTGTTGCCCCTTTGTTTGCCATTTAGCGACTAATTTCTGGAAGTCCGGTAAGTGAGCTAGCGAGTCTCCACCTGCTATTTTAGACATTGTTATCGGTAGGTGTTATTTTTATTTATTTTATTTTTACATTTTCGGAAAACTTACAACTATAGTCTGTTTTTTAATCTCGTAGACTAAACTGACATTACGAGTGTTGTTAGTTTATTGCAAATTCTTAAATAGTGATGTGGCACGACCGAAACTTAGCGTTAATAAAATCAGGTATCGTTTTTTTACAATAAGTCATCCTGAAATAATGGGCTTATTCTTGATGATCACGCATGGCGTTGCGTGGTCAGATATCCCTGGCAGTTTGTAACACGTCATGCAGCCGTGTATACGTACGTGAATTGTAAATATAAAACTTTGAATGAATATTAAATTCGTTTATTAGAGATAAAAAGTTACGATTCAACAAACCCGTATCGTAAATACAACACTGCACAAAATAGCTAGCAACATTATTTGTATGTTTGACATTTTGCAAGTGTCAATTTAGTCTACGAGATTAAAAAACAGACTATAGAAGAAAAATATGACACTTGAAGGTCATTTATATGATTTCACAAATAGCTTTTACACAGTAATAAAAATAAAATATCGATTGGTGACTGGAAAATTGTAATAACTTGTAGGTATTGCATGTGACTACAGAAAAAAGTTAAATGACAAAATTACTAACTAGTAAAATTACTAATTACTAACGGGTGCTATTTAAACAGGCTTCTTTTTAATATCATTATTCGCCCCCAAAAATGTATGTTGCCATCTAAATTACTAAGTCAGCCACAATTAATAAAGCGTCGAGCATCTAAATAATACTATCTTAGCCACGAGTTATCTTCCACTCTAAATACGACTCAGCATGATGGTTATTTTTTTGCATCTAAATTTGTAGCATACATTCTAACAGTAAACTTCTTAAATACTATTAAGTGACATCATAAAAATATTTATTTAGCTTCTAATTTTTTAACTCGTACTGAGTTTTTTGTTTAAAATATAACACATCCCATATTAATTGACCCAGCATGGAAGTACCTAAGCATGCAACATGCAGCAAGCATGGCTTCTGTCACGGCTCCGGCACTGCGGGGCTCCGGCGGTCCCATGCGAGCTTATCGTCGCAGATGGTTTTCACGCTCACCGCCGCAGCTACGGCTTTCTGGCCGGCTCCGCCGGCCAGCCTCGCCTCGCCCCTCCGCGCCTACGCGGTTTTGAATTGCACTCTAGGGGTAGGGCAGACAAGACTACGTGGAGTCGGTTTTGCTGCGATTCGTTTTCGTCACTAACTTCAATTTTTAATACAATGTTTTTTAATTGAAGGTTATAAATGGCAATATGCTAAATAAAATGAATCCAAATTAAATTCCACCATCAAAAAAAAAAACGAGCCAAGAAAAACGTTGATCTCGTTTTTCTTGGCTCGTTTTTGGAAAAATGAGGCCGATTTAGTAAATTAGATAATAATGTATAAATAAGAAGGACAAGTTACAATAATTGATGATCTTTTATTGAAGCTTTCTATTACATAGTTGGCGTTGTAAAAAAGACGAATTAGTTTATTAGAGGCTATGTCATTTCCCCGTTGCTTAGTTATAAAATTAGAAGTTTAATCATGTGTCCAATAAATAATTTTGTGGCTACACTTATAATTTCCCATTACTAACTATGGTTCCTATAGTTTCCCCTTCTTTAGTCCACTAGCATCCCATTACTACCAAGTAGCATTCTTCCATTGAGCAGTAGTTTACGCCCGAAATAGTCGCTGGTTATTCATCATTACCTTCGTCGAATAAAGTTGTCACAAAAGGTCTTTAACGAGTGGGCTCCGGGACCACGTTCGTCCTCCAAAAGTCCGGAACTCTACAGTCTTTGTGCATGACATACTTTGTCATAACTCGGTTATAGTACACATTATTTATATCGTCATGTATATGATTACTTACCTAAAGTTTCAATTCAATAAGTACAGACTGAACGCCTTTGTTACTTCAACAATATGTGAAGTTAAAAATATCAAAATACGAAGTACAGAACTAAATAACAATTTATTAAACCAAATTAATTAAATTAGTAAACACCACCGCTGCCGCATCCTCCCAATCCGAATCCTAGGCCTGCATACCCTCGTCCACCAAGACCAGCTCCGTAACCAAAACCAGCGGCGGAACCATACCCAGCTCCTGGGTAAGCAGGACCAGTGGCAGCAGGACCTACAGGGGTGAAAGGTCCAGCAGGAGCGACCTCGCTGACGATAGCCACGGAGCCACTGCCGCAGCCGTAGTTGATGCCACCCGCGCCGGCAGTGGGCAGAGCGCCGTCCACAGCCACAGCGCCCAAGAACGGCAGCTCTCCGTTGACAGTGAGCGCGCCTTCGATAGCGTTCTCCGAGACGACGGTGATGCCGGTGGGCGCGATGGGGGAGTAGCTGGTGACTGCGAAGCCGCCGCCGCTGGACGGCACGAAGGAGTTGGCAGCCAGGCCGTAGCTGCCGGGGTAGCCGCTCAGCCCTGCTGGGTTGGAGCCGCACGGGAGCCTGTTGCCGGCTAGGGCGAGCTCCTCAGCAGCAATTGCGTTGTTGATGTTGCCAATACATTGTCCGTAGATACCCTGAAAAAGGAATGATACAGTTAGCAAGATCCTGTTTTTAGAACGTTTGCAAAGCTATTCATTTCCTTCGGATTTCAATAATCTATACTAGGGAATACCGAATTGCACTCTTTAGTACTCATAACAAAAGACTGATTAGGTCTTTAAAACCTGAAGCGATTGACCAGATATGAACGCGGGATTTCTCTTTAGGAATTCCACGAGGAAACAGCCACCTTTCCACTTTCACCTTTCACTGAGACTTTTATTTTACAAAAAAGGACTATAAAAGACTGAATTTAAACTCGTATGATGAAGAAAAGATTAAACAAATTACCTGGATCAAGACCGCTTGAGCGCAAAGAACAAGGATTGCCTTGGCTGCCATTTTGTTTTTCTTTACAAAGCTTTGAAATTGAGGTAAAATTCGATAATGATTTTGGACGAATTTACGCCGATATTTATAGTAGGCCTTTGTTTCATTATGTAAGTAAATATAATCAGTGTGTAACAGTGTCATAATATTAATAAGTATTGTTAGATAGTGATTTATTTCATGACGACTACATAAGAAATTACTGATTAGGTTCTGACGATAATATTTCACATTGCTTTTAAGGAAAATTGTTTGTAACTTCGTTGGTTTAGTCGGAAATTAGGTAATGGGTTGGTAATTTAATTTTCTGGGTCACGCCGTGTTCATTTTGGAAAGATTTTTTTACATGGTACTAAATAAATATATGTGGGTCTGTTGGTACAAACACCATGACCAGAAGTTGAAGTGAAAGTCAAAATCGAAGTCGTACTCAAGATGAAAGTCAAACGTCATTCGTTAAATGCATTAATCCCAAGAACTACTGTTCCAATTCGAAACATCTTTTCAGGGTTTTATAGTTCAGCGGTGGACTTATTTTCCTGTGCTGAAGAAAAAGCCAACCTCATTCATTATAAGATCACGTTGATGAACACGAGACTGCATAGACATACATGTACTAAAACTAATCACGTAATATTTCCTCATTAGAACTAAAATAATGTAACTTAATCAATATAAAACGTTGATATGATAACATGAAAATCATTCGATTCAGTATCACTAAACTTCAATCATGTCTTCCTTCACTGTTCTATTGCTTTGCTTTCAAGCTTGCTTGATTCAGGTAAGGGTACCAACATTATCAGCCTATTAACTGTCCCCTTATAGGATACAGGCCTCTTTTCATACAGAAAAGGAATGAGCGTTAATCGCCATGCTTGCTCAAAGCGCCATTTCAGACTTTTAAGTCCAGGTTTTGTCATTAATTCCTTCAATTTGACTTAGACATTGATGTCCAAGATATACTTAGAAAGAATATAACTTAGAAGCAGCTACATTGATACTTGCCTCCTTTCTTTTCTTATAATTCAATATTGTTTCTTCCAGAATGCTTTCACCCAGTGCATTGGAAACTACGCTAGCGACTTATCAACCCTCGGCTACGGATCAGGACTTTCAAGCAACTACGGCTACACTAGTCTTCAATCTCCCGCAGCCTACAATTACGCTTCTAACCCTGCAATCGCCCAGACATCTTACGGTTACGGCTCCGGATTTGCCGCTCCTTACGGATTAGCGTCATACGGTGGTGCCGGTGAAGGCAATGTGGGAGTTGCAGGAGAGATGCCCGTAGCTGGTAACACGGCTTTGGCTGGTCAAGTCCCGATCATGGGATCTATAGGATTCAATGGTGCGATCCCAGCTGGTGGTGCCGTGTCTATCTCTGGCAACTGCGCTTGTGGTTGCAATGGTTATCAATACCAGTATTGATTTGTTTTAAGTTTTTAATAAATCACAATTATAGTAATTAATTTGGCTGTTTTTTTTCCTAAAACTATTGTCATTTACAAGTTACTTTAAATTATAATTAACTATTTTAAATGGTAGTCCCTAGTTAGTCCCTAGTAAATATTTCATTAAGTAGCTACTGAGTGTAGCTACTTATGTAATATAAATATAAATATACTTATATAATATAAATATACGTACTTATGAAATATTTACATGCATGGGTTCGTTCGATGCGTGGGATGAGGAGTTTGACACCAAATGCGCTTCAGGCCCGAAGGTGGTGACTGCTTCCCAGCAACCCCTTAATATACTCCACTCTTGAGGGCTCGTTCAATTAAAAATAAAGAGAGATTTGACACGCACGTCACTCAGGGTTTGATAACGGAGCTAGAAGCTATTGATTTGGACTTGTTTGATTTGTATAAAAAAGTACTTTATAATACAAGCTGTTGATTTGCATCCGTGCCATATTCAAGGACGTAATTATGCTAATGATTCTCGACCCAAATCAACAAAAAAATTGGTACGTAATTTTTTTTTAATTTTTTTTTCCAGAATTCCTTCAATGTCATCTAGCCCTATTTAACGGACTTGGCGCGTGTGTTACTGGCCTTAAAACCGTGCTGCGCCCTCACACAAACGCAAACACCAAGCATACGCAACGATTATTCATAAATTTCATTCATAAAATTGGATTACTTCTGAAATACTATGCATATTAGCTATTTCCTGTCTACTGTAATTCCAATCGATTATTTACGTATTTTATGTCCTCCTCCTGAAGTATGGCACAAATGCAAATCAACACCTTATATTAGTACACAAGCAGGGTCAAGCCAAACCGAAGCGCCGCGCCGTCTTTTTTGCCTGACTGCGCAATGCAAAGGTTAAGTTAAGGTAATATGTTTATCAGCGGCTGATGGCTGATGGGCTGATTATTATGATGTATACACATGGGCTGATTATTATCAGCCCATGTGTATACATATCATGTATGTGGGCTTATAAATTTTTGACACTGTTAAGACCAAACGTGTGTATCAATTTCTAAACTTATGTGTCTTTGATTTGTCATGATGGCGTGAATGTAAAAGAAATCGTAAAATCTAGAAAGAAATCAACATGGTTGATATTGGACGGCCGATCATAGAAAATAATGGAAATCGAAGATCTACCATTTACCTAGAATAACCTTTTAGGATTTGTTAGGTACTATTTGAAGTTTACACATACATACACATAGAATGGAAAGTAATCTGAAAATATACAGAAAATAGCAAAAAAGCGGTAGCAAATTATAAAATCAATTTTGCGCTAGACAGTATTACAGTATTACACTAGTATGTCAATCAAGGTAAATGAAAATAAATCTGTTCATATTACATTTACCTTGCGAAGGAAATCTTGCCAGACTATTCGATTAAACAATGTAGAAGTAATCCAAGCAGGCCCTGTCCACTACACAAGATTACGTGTTGACAAACGCCTTACTTGACAAAAACATATTTTCACCAAACGCATAGGGAAAGACTGCTGAAAAGCTAGAGATTGACTCGTAGGACGAAACTCCCAGCTATCACCGGAGAATAAACTCTTACTTACTCTACAAGGTTACTCTTAAACCTGCATGGACCTCTGGTATCCAGCTGTAGGGTACTGCTTCACACTCCAATGAATTTAGAAAGAACACACAAAGACGTGAGAATGCCTACAGTTCAATGGGAAATATGTAAATATATACCAAAATATAGAAAGTCAGGATTACCCAAACATATTGTCACAAAAGTTGATGGAGAAATCTGCTAAACGAAGGTTAAATAGAAAGATGCCATAAGATATATCCTAAGTGTATAGAAATGAACAAGTAGCGATGCAGCTTGTTTCCCTAGACATGTCTACGTCAAACTGAATGTTGTTCAAACAACTGAATAAATCAGTCAGCTTCTTAATTATATCGGGTGTGTCGTAGGTACCTAATCACATTTAATCCTATCACAGTCATATACTTTATGACATTCCATGGCGAATTGTAAAAAAAATTACCTAATCCATTCGGTAGTTTAGCCGCAGGAGTAATTTTTTATTACCACAATTTACCTAAAACATCATGTGTAAAGCAGAGATAAAGTTAGGAGTACCTATCGAATATTTTGACCAGTTGACAGCTGTCAGTTTTCAAGGGAGAATTTCCGTTGTCTTTGTTATGACTATCGTTATGACAGACTCTTATACGGTGTTCTAATTCTCGCACATTTTTATTCTATTTACTTTGTTTAAAAAAATTATTTTTTTCTTTTTTTTTCTTTGTGCCAATTAACATATATTAATGTATTTAATTTAATGTGAATAGGTACGACACACTTTGTATAAGTTAAAGTATATCGTGACCCTTCAGATCCAATGTGCTGTGCGAATTTTCTGGGCTGCAAAGCTTTTTCGCAAGCCTTGACTATCAATATTATTGAGTAACCAATGACACATTAGCAATTTAGAAACTGCACTGATAAATAAGTCCATTGCAGTAGCTACTATTGCTAAAATATTGCAAACTACTGGAATCGCACGTATGAATTCTGCGAATTTTGTATATAAACCATAGGGTGTATAAGAAATATCATTCAATAAATTTAATTTGTTGAACTAGCTAACAATGTCTTCTAAAATTATTCTTGTTTTATGCGCCCAGGCGCTCTTCGTACAGGTAAGCATTCTCGTGGCTAACGTGGCTCGTGGCTTAACTTTGATTTTTAGATCCTCCGGGTTTCGGAAGACGCGTTAAATTGAAACTGCCAAAGATATGTAAATAACTTCAGTTTCAACCGGTTCTATTAAATTGCTTTACCATGAACTAATGTAATAATCAAAAATGTAATATGTATGTATTTTAGTTTGTAAGGTATATATCTATGGGCCAATAAACGTATTTTGATTTGAACATTTTTTCAGCTCGCATTCGCCCACTGTGGAGGCCGTTCCAATGTGGACGCTGGACTACCTTCCTACGATTGGTCTGCCACTATTAACCCTGGAGTGGGAAACTCTGGATGTGCCAGCCCTGTAATACAAGCTTCATCTTGCTCAGGAAATGCTTACAATGGAAACAGCTATGGGAACGCTGGTCTTGGTTTATCAGGTCTGGGTATTAAAGTGATCCCAACTAGTGGAGGCTCTCTTCCAGTCTCCAGTTATTCTACGATATCTCCTAATGGATTATCAGTGATCTCTGAGAATACCATTGAAGGTAATGTCTATGTAAATGGTGAGCTGCCGTTCGTGAGTGCTGCGGCTTTGGAGGGCGTGCTGGCAAGCGGCGGTGCTGGCGCCGTCAGCTACAGCTGCGGTAACGGTGTTACTGCTATTGAGAGCATCGCTCCTGCTGGTGCCTATGGTGGTGCAGGTGCCTATGGCGCTGCGTCTGCCTCAGGACTTGCTGCTGGCTATGGACTCGGCGCAGGTGCCTTCGCTCCTGGTATTGGAATAGGGGGTTTGTCTTCAGGACTTGGTTGCAATGCTGGTTTACCTACAGTGGGTATCGTTGCTCCTGTTGACGGTTGCTATCAAAGTGGAATTTACTACTAAACTATGAGAAGTTCTTAAATTGATATATGACATAAATAAAACTACATAAGTATATAACTTGTTTGTCTTTTTTTCAATTTCCAACATCTACTCTTAAGGATAGATGTTAGAAATAATAATTATTAATAATTAGAAAGAATGTTATTTGTGAGATGATGTCAGAGACAGAAGTATAGAAGAAGTAGAAATAAAATTGCATCAATCAAGGGGATGATGGTGATGACGATATAGGTTAAACCCATTTTGCTTTCAATACAACTATTCTAGAACTAAGACTGTATTGCGTATAAGTATTGTGGTGGTCATCGATCTAATTGCTCATGTTAAGGCAATACAAATATCTTACACTGCGCTCATCAACACACTTTCCCAGCACGGTGAGAGTGGGAGCCAGCATTCCAGCAGAGGACATTTTTAGGCTGTGTGTGTGTTAAAGTAGCTCCTTCTTACATAAATATTGAACAACCTTATCATAATGTTTTCAGAAAAATGTAGGCCTATTACAGTCGTACTAAAATGATTATGTATTATACAATTAAGTTATTATTTGAAATATTACAGTAATAAGCTATGTTAAAATATGTCAAAGGATCAACTATATAAACACAGTTTAATTTTGAAGAAGTCAGTACAAAGTTCAATATAAACAACGAACAGGGCGTTTTCGAAAAACCAATATGGCTGCTAGGACTATGTTTGTCCTTTTTGCTCAAGCGCTATTAGTCCAGGTATGCATTTTCTTTCCGAGACAACAAAATATCACAAATGAGTCATTGCTGGGAAGTTCTTCTTCCCAGTAAAAAAACATGGTAAATAGGTGGGCGTTTTAGGGGCTGTCTTTTGTAAATTTTGACGTTCAAAATGTGCTGTTTTGCTGCCAAGTTCCATTAAATGATTTTGAATTACATAACTTTTACCTCAGTTTCACTATCAATTATTTACTTTTCTTTCAGTCAGCGCTATCCCAGAATTGTGGCCGTTTATATACTCCTGCAGCCTACAACTCATATCCTACTTTTAGTTACGACGGATTTTCAACTGGTTTCGCAAGCAATACCTTTCCTGGTAGACTGGTAGGCACCAGCTTAACCTACAATGGTCTTTCAAATAATGTTATAAACGCTCCAGCAGTAGAATTTACGCCAACATCTGGAGGAGCCCTACCAGTAACCAGTGCTTCACCAATCGCTCCAAATGCCATAGTGGTTGAATCAGAAAATGTCTATGAAGGTACCTTAGCTGTGGCTGGTGAGCTACCCTTCGTGGGTACAGTAGGAATGGAAGGTAACCTTCCTACAATAGGTTCAGGGGCTGTCAATCATGCTTGTGGTAATGGAGCTACAAGAACGATAAGTCAAGATAATGCTCTTGTTAATAATATTGGAACAGGATATACTGCGTCAACTTTCGAGAATATGTATGGAAGTATTGGTGGATTTGACAATCCAGTACCCGCTTCTGCCTTTGGATACAATGCTGGATTAGCAGGACTTTCCTATCCTGCCGCTGGCTTGGCTGGTGCTGGTCTGGCTGGCCCCTTCGGATTGGCTTCTGGTTTGGGTTATGACGGACTCGCCTACCCTGGCGCTGCCGGTTACGGCTCTGGAGTCGCCGCGTACGGCGGCGCCGGTGAAGGCAACGTGGCGGTCGCTGGTGAGCTGCCAGTCGCCGGTAACACCGCTCTGTATGGACAGGTGCCCATCATGGGCGCTGTGAGCTTCAGCGGTCCTGTGGCTGCTGCTGGTGTCGTGACCATCACAGGAAAGTGTGGTTGTGGTTGTGGCTATCAATATTTATATTAATTGTTCATTTTTTTTTAAATAAATATTGTCATTTTTTCTATGAATGTATTCGTATTTTTATTTTAACAGTTTCCCTTATTAGTTTGACTCCATCTCGTTTATATGCCGATGATAGCCTTAATTGCTTGTGCCAATATGAGACTTATTTATATGGCATTCATTTGAATTTTTTGTCAAAATCAAATGAATAACGTTATTAGCGCCTGATGAAATCATTCTGAAGTTATAGTTAAGAAGTTGCTAGATAGCAAAGTAGAGTAGCTAATTTAATTTCAATAGGCATTTTAAAGTATCATAACTTATTAAGAAAAGAACAAATTATTATTTAAAGATTTTACTTTACAAAAGCAAATTATTGTATTAAATTTTGTAATTGCTGTACAAAAATGAATGTATTCTCTACTTTTGAGAATTGAATATTCCAAGGCAACTTAGGATATTTATTATATGTACACTGGCTGATACGATTTTCTTTTAGTATGCTATTTATTTACTTGCCAAGGCAATTCATCTATTTAAATTATTGAATTTCATATTGATTTCATAACCTTCCCGACTCAAATGAAATCGGTTGAAATGACCTTTGACATCGATCGTCAGCTGTTTTGCCGAATAATTCCGAATGGCCACTCGGGTGAGTTCGGTTTTCTCTACTTCATCAGTCGCTCCGTAGACTTGACGCCGGAAGGCTGCGTGCGCGTCATTAATTATTATTTTACGTAGGTAGTTTCTAATGGCGAGTTGTTCGAGCGTGTTTGTTAGTAAACAAAAAAGTTTGTAAGGGCAGAAAAATGAAGTAGATATTTTGATGAGATAAAATAATTTAGAACGGTGTTACACTCCTCTAGATACACGGCAGTGTGTCCGCCAAGTTCGAGCAAAAAAAAAGAGACACACCGGCCGTGGGTTATATTACACGAACCATTTCGGGCCAAATTCGACCCCCCTGTAACTCAAAATCTATTTTATTTACGCATATCAAATTTCTAGTATCTGTTGAGACCCCCTCACTTATCTAAAATACAAAATTTCATTAATATACCTATTGTAGGTCTTGAGATATTGACGTCAGAAAATCGCTATTTTTACTATACACTCACTGACTGACTGATTCACTGACTCACTCATCAAAAACCTAGACCACTTCCAATGGTCGTATTGACTTGAAATTTGGCATGGAGGTAGGTCTTTATGTCAAGGTAAAGGAAAAAATCTGAAAATGGCCAAGTGTGAGTCGGTTTCAAAATAATGAAGGTGTTTTATACCCGGTGTAAATTTATACCCCTAAGGAACTAAAACGAACTAAAATCTATATTTATATAATATACCTTCGAATGGTACAAAGGTTTGTATTTAGTCAAAGTAAAGTAAAAATCTGAAAACGGCAAAGTGTGAATCACTTTCGAAAATAACGAATGTGTAACTTTGATCCACGAACATAATAAATGATAACGTCATGTCAGTCAGTTGGTAAATCTAGTCCATTTAGTTAATCTAGTTCATTTCTTTGTAAGAAGCATAGTGCATATTTAAAAATCTAAAAGATAGTATAAATGAACCATTTCCTTAACTAACTTAATCATAAGAAAAAAATAAAATAAACAACCTTACAAAAATAAATGAAATCCCACCCAAAACAAAAATGTGAAAGACTGCCAAGTTCGATAATATGGGAATGCTTCGCCTATAAAAGAAGTGAGATCTGAATAAGTACCAAGTTCCATACACATACCTCAGTTAAAAATAGTTACTTTTTAATAATGTTACCTGGCAAGTTTTCACATACCTTGTTATAAACCTACTAAACGCAATGAATCAAGTATATAATTTTCTATTAAAACTTGCCAAGTAATCATTAAAAAGTAACTATTTTTAACTGAGGTATTTGTATGGAACTTGGTACTTATTCAGATCTCACTTCTTTTATAGGCGAAGCATTCCCATATTATCGAACTTGGCAGTCTTTCACATTTTTGTTTTGGGTGGGATTTGTATTTAAGGGTCCAAAAGAGTTTTAGGAAAATAAATTGTAATTAAATAAAACCAGAACTGCTTTTCTAATGCTTCATTTATTTTTTGTTTGTTTCAGCTTACTTTTTTTTTGCTTGCAAAAATCATTAAATATTGTCATTATTCAATCCATTTTTCCTGACAGTTCCCTATTTGGGTAACTTCAGCAGTAGACGGGAGCAGCGATGGGAGCACCACAGCCGCAAGCACACTGTCCAGTGATAGACACGGCACCAGCAGCAGCCACAGGACCAGCGAATCTCACCGCACCCATGATGGGCACAGTACCAGCAATAGCGGTATTACCACCCACCGGCAGCTCACCGTAGACCGCTACGTTACCTTCGCCAGTACCACCGTAGGCTGCTCCAGATCCTATAGCTCCGTAACCAGCAGGGCCAAGGGCACCACCGTAAGCACCGTTTCCTAAGGCACCACCGTAACCAGACCCAATGGCTCCTCCATAAGATCCAAGTCCGAGGGTATTGCCGCAGCCAGGAGTTGCACCGAGTCTCGAGTAAGCAGCAGGGGCGATGGCTCCAGCTCCACCGCAGCCACAGCTGTTACCGATGTATTGGCCGAATACATGCTGTTTGGAGATAGAAATTGTGTTAGAAAAAAAAATAAGGGGGGTGAATATGTGATATGTGACTGTAGAAAGTGGTGGAGAGAATGAGACTGGTATTTTTACGAGCGAATAATCAAGTTGATTGCTAAGTTTCGTGGATTTTTTTAATCTTTTTTAGAATATTGTCCATTTTTTATTATTGGATATCATCAAATGACCCCTATTGCTGTGGGTGCAGCGTGAGGGAGTGTCAGACTCTTACTGACTAAAACCCATCATGTTCCTTCTTTAGCCCTTTATGTAAAAGGGCCGCGGTAACTACGAACTCATGTGGAGGTATGCCAGAGGTTTTAGAAGTCAAGACATACTTCTCATAAGCTAAAAGCTGCTGTTGTTAGGTACAGAAACAGGAGTAAATGACAATATATGTAGTAGTACACACGGAAAGAATGAAAGACTTTAAACTGGTAGATCACTCACCTGGACCAAGCAAGCTTGGATGCAGAGCAACAGAACAGCGAAGGTAGACATGTTTGATGTTTGTGTTCAACGAGAAGCTGAAGACTATGCTTTCGAAGAAAAACATCACGTTTATATACTGCAAAAGTTCTTATCAAAAGCACGTAGTTATTTCCTATATGGATTGAAAGAAACAAAGCATTTGATAATAACATTCAAAGAAATAAAATGCATATGTTTTTTATCATTTTTAATAAATTTCGAAATCCTTAACTTGCGTTAACCCTAGATAAAGCTTTGTTTCAGTATAAATAGTGGATCGATTCTTGGAAAACTCATAGTCAAGTTCACTTCGACACAAGCTACAATGGCAGCCAAGCTGATCCTCGTCCTCTGTGTTCAGGCGCTCTTAGT
Source organism: Helicoverpa zea (assembly GCF_022581195.2). Lineage (NCBI taxonomy): Eukaryota > Metazoa > Arthropoda > Insecta > Lepidoptera > Noctuidae > Helicoverpa > Helicoverpa zea. The sequence goes on from NC_061478.1 coordinate 5,414,235, forward strand.
GCAGGTCAGATATTTTTTGCTATATATTTTCTTTCTGAATTTGATCTCCTGGTTTAGTTCTGATAGACCAAGAATTTGCCGTAAGTTAATATAAAGTTTTGTTTTCATGTTGAACTTTTAGTGCAATTGTTATAGTTTCTTCTTTCTTTCAGACTGCTTTCAGTCAATGCCTTGGCCGTGGAGCCATTGCTGCCCCGGTTTTGGCAGCTCCCAGCTGGGCTGGCTGTGGTGGCAACAACTGGGCTGGCAATGGCCTTATTGGTAACGGCTACGCTGGCAATGGAATCATCGGCAATGGTTTGGCTGGACTCCAAATCGCCCCCACCAGTGGCGGAGCTCTGCCTGTCTCTAGCTTGTCCTCCATCGCTCCCACCGGTCTCGCCATCAACTCAGACAATGTGTATGAGGGTGCTCTGTCCGTGGCTGGTGAGCTGCCGTTCATAAGTGCTGTGGCTTTGGAGGGTGTCCTGCCAAGCGGTGGTGCTGGCGCCGTCAGCTACAGCTGCGGTAACGGTGTTACTGCTATTGAGAGCATCGCTCCTGCTGGTGCCTATGGTGGTGCAGGTGCCTATGGCGCTGCGTCTGCCTCAGGACTTGCTGGCTATGGACTCGGCGCTGGTGCTATCGGTCTTGCTGGCCGTGGTCTGGGCTATGGAGCTCGTGGCTGTGGATGTAGACAATATTAAATTCAATGATGATGATGATACCTACGAATGACGACAATGTTCTGCTTGATGAAATAAACTGAAATAATGCAATGCAAAGTATTCTGTTCTTTTATTTTTTAAGTGAGAGAAGGGGAAGGGATTTAAGTGAGGAAGAATATAAATTAGAAGCCTGAATAAAATGTTAGACAATATTTCCCTTAAAATGGTGGGTAAAAAGTCTACAGAGTTTGAACAGCTACATTTAAAAAGAAACAGCCTTTTTAAACTAGTATAATATAGTATATAGATTAGATTGTAGTCAAAAAAGAGTGATCAGAGGAGGGAAAGCTAGGTACTTAAAAAATGTTGTAACTTCATCTTTGTTAACCTCGTGAATAATCCATCTGACCCTTAACATGAGCTTTCCAGTTTTTTACTTATTTAACGAGCTATCCTTAAGGGCTGATCCAACGTCTAAAAAAGATCCAGCCGTCCAATATGGCTGAAAAGTAAATAAAAGGGTAGATAGATAGATAGATAAAACATTTATTCAGATAAACAAAAATACACCACAGAGATACACAATAAGAAATAAAACAAAACAAAAAGTGGGTAGAAAGAGAAACAAGAAATACAAACAGAAATTAACGGCGTGGCGCAGTGTCTTAGAAGTGTGTCAGGTAGAATACCTGACTCTGGTATTCTGCTGGATCCCGCAAATGACGCACGGACGTCGAGTAGACAATTGGCGTGTGTGCTCAGTGCTGTGTGTATTACATTACATAAGGGTAGTACATAAGGGAGTATATAAGGCAGTCAAAGTATTTTTTTATTTCAAAAAGGCCTTTGAGAGTTCTTTCGAAACGTCAAGCTAGCTACATGGTTGCAAAGAGTGGGACTCATAAAGAAGAACTGGCAAGAAACTCCATAGAAACTCTTCAAAAACATGCAAGTGTGGAGTGCGTATAAGAATATATAAGGAAGTGCATAAGGGAGTATAGGGGGAGTAAATATGGGAGTATATAGCACAATGGCGTAATGATAGAAGGGACCATGTTGGGATAGTGCATAAAAAAGTATACAAAGGGAGTATATACATAGAAATAAATAGTAGTATATATATATATAGCACATAATACATTGAGGTGAATTTAAGAGAGTAAACAGCGGATTGGGAATTTATGATATAAAAACGGATCATGAACAGCCTTCAAAATCAGTCGATATGCAACTCTCAATATACTGCAAAATAAGTGAGACATAATAAGTCAGACCTTCTACGATATAATATCCCCTATTGGTTAATGTACGAGCAAGCTCGACACTTGTAACTTTGCTGACATCGCGGGCCGTGCGCGATTACTTTATAACATGTATTTTTTAGTTCAATAAACACAGCCAACGGGAACGGTCACTTTTATTGCTTAACCTTACAACATAACAACATACAACATAACACAACATAACACAACATAACAAACAAACAATTTCAAGTGTAGAAGTGATAGTGCTGCTACATTTATTGGTCCTTCGAGCCGGATGTGTGATTTGTGATTTTGCTGCAATAGCGAATCGGTTCAGCCGGTCTCCCACAAGCGGGTCGCCCCGGCTGGATTGAGAAGGCGCACATATTGCAGTGAGACCTACGGTCACACAGAACAAACAGAAAACAAAGAACATTAACATTTTCGGCTGCTGCTCAGAACAGTGTCAACATGGAATCTCTGCTGCCTTAAACCTGGACAGAATATAAAAATCTGCAAGATATTAGCATAGTTCCATAATGTTTATCGGAATGTTTGAGTTATTTCCTATGCTTATTACTTATTGCCTATGCCTACTATTGGTATACATAGATCACGCCACGTAACTTTGTAATTCTGAAGTTGGCCATATGTCTATTAACACATTTATGGGTACCACAGACATTTTTGAGAAGCTTTGCTTCTAGGCTACGGTCGCTATTGACGTCAAAAAAGTCAACAAATAAATATTTTCCTGTAGTATCCTAAAGTAAGGCGGATATATTCCATTGAAAATAAGGTTAAAATAACAGGTTTTGCGAAGTTCAAGGTCATTTATTATTTACACGTCAAAAATATATGATTCAGCAGTATACAGGAGCAGCGACTGAAGCACCGCAGCCGCACGCGCACTGTCCGGAGATAGACACGGCACCAGCAGCCGGGACAGATCCACCAAAACTGACAGCGCCCATGATGGGCACCTGTCCATACAGAGCGGTGTTACCGGCGACTGGCAGCTCACCAGCGACCGCCACGTTGCCTTCACCGGCGCCGCCGTACGTGGCGACTCCAGAGCCGTAACCGGCAGCGCCAGGGTAGGCGAGTCCGTCATAACCCAAACCAGAAGCCAAACCGTAGGAGCCAGCCAGACCAGCACCGTAGCCAAGGCCGGAGCCTAGGCCGTAGCCGCAGGGAGCGGCGCCGGAGAGAGCGACGGGAGCTGCACCCCCGCAGCCGCACCCGATACCGAACACATTCTGTGGGAACAACAATACATGATTGACTGCTTGATCGCAGCTGACAATGAGTGATATATGAAGAAATTAGAAGGAACACTCACCTGGACCAAACAAGCTTGGATGCAGAGCAACAGAACAGCGAAGGTAGACATGTTTGATGTTTGTGTTCAACGAGAAGCTGAAGACTGAATGATGTTCCTACTTCTAGACCACGGTTATATAGTGCAAAAGGCTCCTCTTATCACAACAACGTGTTTTTGTTTCTATGTTCTGGTGAAACAAAGTCATGCACTTTTCTATTTCCCCACATTGCAACTACTGATAAAGGTGCGAAAAGTTCATTTCAAAACGCACAAATTGCTGCAACACAACTCAATAAGCACTACGTTTCAGTATAAATAGTGGATCGACTTTTGGAAAACTCATAGTCAAGTTCACTTCATTACAAACTACAATGGCAGCCAAGCTGATCCTCGTCCTCTGCGCTCAGGCGCTCCTCGTGCAGGTGAGATTTAATAGCTTCAAATTGATATGTAATTTGAACGTGATGCTCATTGTTATTAATTGCTAATTGCATAATTAGTGCATCTGACACACTCTATATTACGTGATCGATAAGACATCATGTTTTCCTAGTACTAACAGATTATTTAATTGTTCCGTTTCCAGACTGCATTCAGCCAGTGCTGGGGTCGCGCACCTATCGCTGGTCCTGCGTGCGGCTCAGCCTCGGCAGGCTTGGCGGCTCCTGGTCTCATCGCCTCAGGGTGGGGAGCGTCCGGCTGTGCTGGTAACAGCTGGGCTGGCAACGGTCTGATTGGTCTGGACATCATCCCCACCAGTGGCGGAGCTCTGCCTGTCTCCAGCGTGTCCTCCATCGCTCCCAGCGGCCTCTCCATAAACTCAGAGAATGTGTTTGATGGTGCTCTGTCCGTGGCTGGTGAGCTGCCGTTCGTGAGTGCTGTGGCTTTGGAGGGCGTGCTGGCAAGCGGCGGTGCTGGCGCCGTCAGCTACAGCTGCGGTAACGGTGTTACTGCTATTGAGAGCATCGCTCCTGCTGGTGCCTATGGTGGTGCAGGTGCCTATGGTTCTGCGTCTGCCTCAGTACTTGCTGCTGGCTATGGACTCGGTGCTGGTGCTATCCCTGCTGCCGGCCGACAACTCGCCTTTGGAACTCGCACCTGCGGATGTGGACAGTAAATGTCACCACCATGTTACTGCAATGTAATAAACTGAAATACGATGCAAATTATTCTGTACTTTTCATTCCTTAACAAAAATTCTCAATAGTCTTATGATTATTGAACCTTATGATTATTTTAATTGATAGAACCAAACGATATTGTTCACAAGCACCACCATAAGAACCATGATAGGTCATTGTTTCGTACCAGATTTTGAATAAATTCTTGAACTATCGTGAATCATACAATATTGACTAATTTATTTATTTATTTATTCTTCAACCTTATCACTAACATTACAGATATACAATCCAATGCGTTAGTGAGGCACTTATATTATTTCTTACAAACTTAAACACATTCGGGTAGTAAAAACATTAGATACCTACATATTTACACAACAAAAAAATTGAAAATTATAACAATAAAATAATAAAATTAAACAATAAAAACAAAAGTACTACAATCCTAATCTACATAACATAATATAAATAAAATCATCTTTGCGAGTTCACTGAACTGGCAAGAAAAAATGACAATATTTTTCTGGATTTCGTTAATAGACAAACATTGATTTGCACAACATCTTTGGGTCAGCAGAACAAAAAAAAAATGTGAAGAGGTAACCGTACAATGTATTTTGATTGAAAATAAGATTATATAAATATACTGTTATTCACATTATTTAATCCACTTATTTATTTGTAAATTTTGGTGGCGACATAAAATATTTTTAAACGGTGAAATAAGATTAACTTACATCAGGATTTTCAAAATACCGAATCTAAAACTGGCATTTTATTTTGAACCGACTTCAAAAAAAGTAAAAAAACACTAAAAAGCCAAAAAATAATTAATTTTAGGTGCATCGGCCTAGAAGTCGGTGTCTAATAGTTGTACCGAAGTTTATTTCCCCACTGACTTCTAGGCCGATGCACCTTATTTTTTTTTTCTGGCGTTTTTGTGTTATTTATTTATTTTAAACTAGGCCAAGGAAATCGTCACGAATAATGACGTATTCTGTTGCGGTTAAATAACGAAAAATATTCAGAATAAATTAAAATTTGCCACTTGAAAAGTCTCGAAATCTAGTGCTACGTAGAAATTTTAGTCCAGGTTTAGCTGAGTTAGCAGATCGTTGAGTATTGTTAATTTGACTGTAAGCTCTACCTTTGCCATTTTCTACAAAATATTGAAAGTTTGCAATCCACCAAAATTATTTGCGAGCATTGTCTTCAGGATAAGAACTACCGATAAAGCTACAATGAGGAAATCTTATGAGTTGATGGTGGATGTAGTGAGAAATGACAGCAAAATTCTTGTGGTATATTCTCAATTTATACTCTTCCATGTCTTGTTTGTATAAGAAATGGTAGCTCACACATTGAGGAAAGTAGTAAGTGAATGAAACATAGTATACTTTGCAAAATTCATGATAGTTTTATTTTCACGCAAATATGTATGCAATTTCAGCAGTACACAGGAGCAGCGACTGGAGTACCGCATCCGCACGCGCACTGTCCGGAGATAGACACGGCACCAGCAGCCGGGACAGATCCACCAAAACTGACAGCGCCCATGATGGGCACCTGTCCGTACAGAGCGGTGTTACCGGCGACTGGCAGCTCACCAGCGACCGCCACGTTGCCTTCACCGGCGCCGCCGTACGCGGCGACTCCAGAGCCGTAACCGGCAGCGCCAGTGTAGGCGAGTCCGTCATAACCCAAACCAGAAGCCAATCCGTAGGTGCCAGCCAGACCACTACCGTAGCCAAGGCCGGAGCCTACGCCGTAGCCGCAGGGAGCGGCGCCGGAGAGAGCGACGGGAGCTGCACCCCCGCAGCCACACCCGATACCGAACACATTCTGTGGAGACAAAAAGAAGAGTTCATAAGGCCGGTTCCTGATATTTCTGATATATACTGGAAGAAAAAAATTGGTTAGATCACTCACCTGGATCAAGCAAGCTTGGATGCAGAGCAACAGAACAGCGAAGGTAGACATGTTTGATGTTTGTGTTCAACGAGAAGCTGAAGACTGAATGATGTTCCTACATCTAGACCACGGTTATATAGTGCAAAAGGCTCCTCTTATCACAACAACGTGTTTTTGTTTCTATGTTCTGGTGAAACAAAGTCATGCACTTTTCTATTTCCCCACATTGCAACTACTGATAAAGGTGCGAAAAGTTCATTTCAAAACGCACAAATTGCTGCAACACAACTAGATAAGCACTACGTTTCAGTATAAATAGTGGATCGATTCTTGGAAAACTCATAGTCAAGTTCACTTCGACACAAACTACAATGGCAGCCAAGCTGATCCTCGTCCTCTGCGCTCAGGCGCTCTTCGTGCAGGTGAGCTACGAACATACTTATTAACTTTAAATCAACGGAAATGTGCATTATCATTAGAAAGAAAATGACATAATTTAAAAGTATATGACACACTTTATATTACGTGATCGATAAGACATGATGTTTTCTGAGTACTAACAGATTAATTATTCGTTTCTAGACTGCATTCAGCCAGTGCTGGGGTCGCGCACCTATCGCTGGTCCTGCGTGCGGCTCAGCCTCGGCAGGCTTGGCGGCTCCTGGTCTCATCGCCTCAGGGCGGGGAGCGTCCGGCTGTGCTGGTAACAGCTGGGCTGGCAACGGTATGATTGGTCTGGACATCATCCCCACCAGTGGCGGAGCTCTGCCTGTCTCCAGCGTGTCCTCCATCGCTCCCAGCGGCCTCTCCATAAACTCAGAGAATGTGTTTGATGGTGCTCTGTCCGTGGCTGGTGAGCTGCCGTTCGTGAGTGCTGTGGCTTTGGAGGGCGTGCTGGCAAGCGGCGGTGCTGGCGCCGTCAGCTACAGCTGCGGTAACGGTGTTACTGCTATTGAGAGCATCGCTCCTGCTGGAGCCTATGGTGGTGCAGGTGCCTATGGCGCTGCGTCTGCCTCAGGACTTGCTGCTGGCTATGGACTCGGCTCTGGTGCTATCGGTCTTCCTGGCCGTGGTCTGGGCTACGGAGCTCGCGGCTGTGGATGTGGACAGTAAATCTCATCACCAACAGACTGATAAATGAAATAAACTGAAATACTATGCAAATTATTCTGTAATTTTCATTCCTTCACAGATATCCTAAGTACCTACTTAGTTTTTAATATATGAATGATGATACTCCTCATATTGGTTGATTAAAGTAATCTGTCTTACTAGAAGTACTCATAAAGAACATAGGCTATTATCGTTTGGGGATAAATATAATGACCACCATAAAATGCTTTGATACCCTTAGTTTTGTAACCAAAAATATCTACTTAACACCAGAAAAATAAAGTCAAAAAATAATAAATACAATAGTAAATGTAGTCTTATTATCAAATAAAGTATTATGATGCCATATTAAGTTATGTCTCCGGCTTGCAATCCCTCCCACCGCACCGCAAACGCCGCGCTGCGCCCGCCCGGACACGATCCCCACTTTTGGTGATTATTTACTAATTTTGGGATACCAATGATTTATTTGGACTCATTTTGCTTAAATAAGATAGCAGAATTTAAAAAAAATTTGTTAAAATTTTACTTGAAAATGTTGGTTTAATTTTGGTGATCATTTACAATTTTTGGCTAACTCATGATTTACTTGGAGTAATTTTATTTAAATAGGATAGCAAAGTGTTAAAACTTTGGTTATAATTTTACATTAAAATGCGAGTTACATTTTGGTGATCATTTACTATTTTTGTCTGCTATTTGTTACTATATCAGGTGGTAAGTTAAACATAAGCCTTAAGGTTATGGTACATTATAGCGGCACCGCAACAGCATGGCTCCACACCAGCATTTAAGGTGTCATTCAATTTAGAGCATTAAATCGTGTATATTATAAGATATTTCGTAATGTCAATATAAAAAAGCCAACGGCGAGCAGTCAGCGTGCTTGCCGCTTCCACACAACTCGACTCGCCGCCCGCGTGCTGCAAGCGAGCGGTCCTCATGCGTACAGCGCGCCGACGGCGTGCTAATTGCGCGCCGACTCCGAGCCGGCAGCGAAACAACGTCATTGCGTCGTGTTCAATCATAACATCAATCATAATCGTCTTAAAATAATATTGAGTTTGCGGTGACAGCAAGCTTACACCTCGCGGCCGGCGCGCGGCCGGCGCGCCAACGGAGCGCCGACGGCGAGCGGACAGCGCGTGGTTAGTGCGCTGACAGCTAGCCGTAGTCTTAATTCGAGGCGACGCCGTGCTGCTGCCGTGCTGTTGCCGTGCTGCTACAATGTGCCACAAGCTTTATTGTTTCATAGCCAGTTTCAAAAAAAGTCTTGAACAGTCTCCAAAAAAATAAGAAACTTGTGTAAGTGGCCTATTATAAAATATTGTAAAAATGCAAAATTGATGTAACTACTGCTTTCTTTAGTTGATTAATTCACATGACATTCGATCTGACGCTTTCTCTTACGATTTTACGGCGGATTCCCCCGAAAAAAGGTTGTGAGTACATCCAACAGACATGACTGAAAACTCCAATACATTTATTGAATTCAGATGAGGGGAGTATATAACTGGAAGTCGTGGTGCCCTAGTGGGCAAAGAACCAACCTCTCGAGTATGAGGACGCGGATTCGATTCCAGGTGAGGCAAGTACCAATGCAACTTTTCTAAGTTTGTATGTACGTTCTAAGTATATCTTAGACACCAATGACTGTGTTTCGGATGGCACGTTAATCTGTAGGTCTCGGCTATCATTGAACATCGTTGGCAGTCGTTACGGGTAGTCAGAAGCCAGTAAGTCTGACACCAGTCTAACCAAGGGGTATTGGGTTGCCCGGGTAACTGGGTTGAGGGGGTCAGATAGGGCAGTCGCTCCTTGTAAAGCACTAGTACTCAGCTAAATCCGGTTAGACTGGAAGCCGACAAAAGGCTCGGAGGATGATGAAGGAGTACATAACTGAAGAATATCTAGGCAAGAACTAAGAGACTTATAGACTAGAGTAACAAGAGCACTTAGGAGGAGTTCAATGAGGGCTGTATAGTAAAGAACTTAAGGGAGTACATAAGGATAGTGTATAAGAGCGTGTACAGGGAGAGTATATGAGGGAGTACATAGGCTAGATAAGGGAGAACACGGGGGAGATTAAACAAGTGGATCGAAAATTAATGAAAACCGGATCATGAACAGTCCTAAAATGTAAGTCTATCTCAAATTTTCAATGGGCCGCGAAATAAGTGAGACATCACAAGTAAGATCTAATCTATTTGCTACGGTGTATCCCCCACTGGCCCTAAAGTTCCGCAGATTATAAAATCTGCAAAAAACAGGGATTTTTCCATAATGTTGGATATATTCTGGTTGTTCCGAAAATCCCCTATTGCCGCACCTATTTTTTACAAGCTTTTATTTAACTTGCAATGTATGTATCTATGTGTGTTCGGGTGGAATTTTCATTGGTATAGGTCACCACGTGACTTTGCAATTCTAATATTTTAAACTTTTCTCTCTACATGGTATTGGCGCAGATATTTTTGAAGAAAATTTGCCTGTCCAGAATTGGCTGCTATAGACGTCACAATAGTAAAAATAAGTTAATTTTAAAGGAAATCACTTCTGCGTATGCGCGATACTCTAAGGATCAATGTTGATAGGATCTTGATATAAGTCGAATATGTTGCATTGCTTATGGAACGAAAAACACACGTATTGCAAAATGTAACGTCATTTATTATTTACTCGTCAAAAATAGATGATTCAGCAGTATACAGGGGAAGCGACTGGAGTACCGCAGCCACACGCGCACTGTCCGGAGATAGACACGGCACCAGCAGCCGGGACAGATCCACCAAAACTGACAGCGCCCATGATGGGCACCTGTCCATACAGAGCGGTGTTACCGGCGACTGGCAGCTCACCAGCGACCGCCACGTTGCCTTCACCGGCGCCGCCGTACGCGGCGACTCCAGAGCCGTAACCGGCAGCGCCAGGGTAGGCGAGTCCGTCATAGCCCAAACCAGAAGCCAATCCGTAGGAGCCAGCCAGACCAGCACCGTAGCCAAGGCCGGAGCCTAGGCCGTAGCCGCAGGGAGCGGCGCCGGAGAGAACGGCGGGCGCTGCACCCCCGCAGCCGCACCCGATACCGAACACATTCTGTGGAAACAATAATACATGATTGACTGATTGATCGTAGCTGACAATGAGTGATATATGAAGGAATAAGATGGAACACTCACCTGGACCAAGCAAGCTTGGATGCAGAGCAACAGGACAGCGAAGGAAGACATGTTTGATGTTTGTGTTCAACGAGAAGCTGAAGACTGAATGATATTCCTACTTCTAGACCACGGTTATATAGTGCAAAAGGCTCCTCTTATCACAACAACGTGTTTTTGTTTCTATGTTCTGGTGAAACAAAGTCATGCACTTTTCTATTTCCCCACATTGCAACTACTGATAAAGGTGCGAAAAGTTCATTTCAAAACGCACAAATTGCTGCAACACAACTAGATAAGCACTCGTTTCAGTATAAATAGTGGATCGATTCTTGGAAAACTCATAGTCAAGTTCACTTCGACACAAACTACAATGGCAGCCAAGCTGATCCTCGTCCTCTGCGCTCAGGCGCTCTTCGTGCAGGTGAGCTACGAACATAGTTATTAACTTTAAATCAAAGGAAATGTGTATTATCATTAAAAAGAATATTACGTAATTTAAAAGTATATGACACACTTTGTAATAATACGTGATCGATAAGACAATTCAGTGTCAATGCACCATCACATCTGCTGATATAATTACTTTTCTTTCTAATAGTAAATGAATACATAAATGTTTCGTTTCCAGTCTGCATTCAGCCAGTGCTGGGGTCGCGCACCTATCGCTGGTCCTGCGTGCGGCTCAGCCTCGGCAGGCTTGGCGGCTCCTGGTCTCATCGCCTCAGGGTGGGGAGCGTCCGGCTGTGCTGGTAACAGCTGGGCTGGCAACGGTCTGATTGGTCTGGACATCATCCCCACCAGTGGCGGAGCTCTGCCTGTCTCCAGCGTGTCCTCCATCGCTCCCAGCGGCCTCTCCATAAACTCAGAGAATGTGTTTGATGGTGCTCTGTCCGTGGCTGGTGAGCTGCCGTTCGTGAGTGCTGTGGCTTTGGAGGGCGTGCTGGCAAGCGGCGGTGCTGGCGCCGTCAGCTACAGCTGCGGTAACGGTGTTACTGCTATTGAGAGCATCGCTCCTGCTGGTGCCTATGGTGGTGCAGGTGCCTATGGCGCTGCGTCTGCCTCAGGACTCGCTGCTGGCTATGGACTCGGCGCTGGTGCTATCCCTGCTGCCGGCCGACAACTTGGCTACGGAGCTCGCACCTGCGGATGTGGACAGTAAATGTCACCACCATGTTACTGCAATGTAATAAACTGAAATATTATGCAAATTATTCTGTACTTTTTATTCCCTATATCAGAAATCCCGATTAGTTTTTTCATGTAAGAATTATGGTTGATAAAACAGATCTGTCTTACAAGCAGTAATACCAAAAGCATGTAGGTCATTGTTTCAAAGCCAGATTTGAAATAAATTATGAAATAGTCTTCAATGCAATATTGACTAACTGAAGAATCTATATCTATGGGTCAGCAGCACATAGAAGCTATGTGAAGAAGCAACCGTAACTTCTATGTATTTTAACATGATTTTGCCCCAGTGAAAAAAAATAGGATTACCTACCTACTCATACAGTTTCTCACATTCATTGAATCGCTTTAACCCTTCGATCATTATTTTTGCATGCAGTCGTTGATAAAAAATAATATCAAAAAAGAAAAAAAAATGTATTTCGCAAAATACCGAACACAAAAATGTATCCCTCCTTATTTCTAGGTGGTAGAAACGAAATACCAAACCTGTCTACATAGGTAAGAGCACGCGCACACTTCAAAGATTTACAGCCAGTTTCTTCATCAAAAGTAAAAGCCAAAGTAAAAGTCAAAGTGATGTCTAAAGTAAAAGTAACGGTCAAATTCATTTTTTCTATTAGTTTCGCTGTCACTTTAGCCTTGAAAAAACGAATTTGACCGTTACTTTTACTTTAAACATTACTTTGACTTTTACTTTTGATGAAGAAACTGGCCGTTAGTCGGCCAAAAGTTGATTTTAGTTTGTAGAACTAACGAGGCATTCGTTGTCAAATCAAAATCAATCTATCAAATATCGATCTTGATCGATTGATGATTATTTCGGATGGTTTTCATAGAAGGCGTGTAAGGGCGGATCTAGTAACTTTAATTTGATTTAATTTTGTCCATCAAATATAAACTTTGTCTACTAAAATATTTCATATTAATGAACACCCATTTGTTATATAGCCAACCAGCTCGTTTCATTGTAAGGATTTCATAGTGTCCAAGTGACAGTAGAACACTGGCTCCCAAGTCACAGGCATTCCTAGTTTAGGCGCCAGGGTCTCAACATTTGTGTGCCTTCAATTGAATTGTAAACCTGCTAGATATTAAGCATTTTGTAAGCATCAATAAAGCATTTATTTATTTATTATTTAACGTTCCTCGTACCCCGTAAACCCGCATTTTGGCGCAACACTTTATCAAGAGATTTTGCGTGATGACATCTCCGCTGGTGATTTTGTTTTCCATGGTTATACACTATAGGTACGAACTCTAATAAACTATACCCCCTAACTCAAACTATTCTTACTCAGGCAGACTAAGCAATTAATTAGTTCTTTAATTTCGCCATTTAAGTTTTTTTTTTTTCGCCGTAAGTATGGAAAATGTAATCCAAGGATTCAAGCGATTTAAGGAAAGTAAGAAACTTCATAAAGTAACTTAATTTTTCAATAGGTCAAAATACATTGTACCGTATTTCAGTTTTCTTTATTGCAGCGGCCAAAATAACCCAAGGATTAAAGCAATTGAAATTGAAGATCCTACGAAACTATCTATTCATGTTTTTGTAAAATATAATACATTATATGGAATTATATCTTCCCATAGCTTATTTTTTTAATCTGCTGCCCTCAGTTGGTCAATATTGAATTGAAGACTGTTCAGTTAAGTATTTCGTGCTTTGCTTTGCTTGATTTTTTGCTCAGTGTCCTAGGCCACTGTTTCCTGATCAGTGCTCTAAAGCACTGATGGAAGAACAGTGCTACACACACACACACACTTCCAACAAGATAGATATTATTCATCTGTCAACATAAGAAGTATATCATTATAACATCAAAAAACGAATTAGGATATCTGTGAAGGAATGAAAATTACAGAATACTTTTGCATAGTATTTCAGTTTATTTCATTTATCAGTCTGTTGGTGATGAGATTTACTGTCCACATCCACAGCCGCGAGCTCCGTAGCCCAGACCACGGCCAGGAAGACCGATAGCACCAGAGCCGAGTCCATAGCCAGCAGCAAGTCCTGAGGCAGACGCAGCGCCATAGGCACCTGCACCACCATAGGCACCAGCAGGAGCGATGCTCTCAATAGCAGTAACACCGTTACCGCAGCTGTAGCTGACGGCGCCAGCACCGCCGCTTGCCAGCACGCCCTCCAAAGCCACAGCACTCACGAACGGCAGCTCACCAGCCACGGACAGAGCACCATCAAACACATTCTCTGAGTTTATGGAGAGGCCGCTGGGAGCGATGGAGGACACGCTGGAGACAGGCAGAGCTCCGCCACTGGTGGGGATGATGTCCAGACCAATCAGACCGTTGCCAGCCCAGCTGTTACCAGCACAGCCGGACGCTCCCCGCCCTGAGGCGATGAGACCAGGAGCCGCCAAGCCTGCCGAGGCTGAGCCGCACGCAGGACCAGCGATAGGTGCGCGACCCCAGCACTGGCTGAATGCAGTCTAGAAACGAATAATTAATCTGTTAGTACTCAGAAAACATCATGTCTTATCGATCACGTAATATAAAGTGTGTCATATACTTTTAAATTATGTCATTTTCTTTCTAATGATAATGCACATTTCCGTTGATTTAAAGTTAATAAGTATGTTCGTAGCTCACCTGCACGAAGAGCGCCTGAGCGCAGAGGACGAGGATCAGCTTGGCTGCCATTGTAGTTTGTGTCGAAGTGAACTTGACTATGAGTTTTCCAAGAATCGATCCACTATTTATACTGAAACGTAGTGCTTATCTAGTTGTGTTGCAGCAATTTGTGCGTTTTGAAATGAACTTTTCGCACCTTTATCAGTAGTTGCAATGTGGGGAAATATAAAAGTGCATGACTTTGTTTCACCAGAACATAGAAACAAAAATACGTTGTTGTGATAAGAGGAGACTTTTGCACTATATAACCGTGGTCTAGAAGTAGGAACATCATTCAGTCTTCAGCTTCTCGTTGAACACAAACATCAAACATGTCTACCTTCGCTGTTCTGTTGCTCTGCATCCAAGCTTGCTTGGTCCAGGTGAGTGTTCCATCTAATTCCTTCATATATCACTCATAGTCAGCTACGATCAATCAGTCAATCATGTATTGTTGTCTCCACAGAATGTGTTCGGTATCGGGTGCGGCTGTGGGGGTGCAGCTCCCGCCGCTCTCTCCGGCGCCGCTCCCTGCGGCTACGGCCTAGGCTCCGGCCTTGGCTACGGTGCTGGTCTGGCTGGCTCCTACGGTTTAGCTTCTGGTTTGGGTTATGACGGACTCGCCAACCCTGGCGCTGCCGGTTACGGCTCTGGAGTGGCCGCGTACGGCGGCGCCGGTGAAGGCAACGTGGCGGTCGCTGGTGAGCTGCCAGTCGCCGGTAACACCGCTCTGTATGGACAGGTGCCCATCATGGGCGCTGTCAGTTTTGGTGGATCTGTCCCGGCTGCTGGTGCCGTGTCTATCTCCGGACAGTGCGCGTGCGGCTGCGGTGCTCCAGTCGCCGCTCCTGTATACTGCTGAAATTACATACATTTTCTGCGTGAAAATAAAACGATCATGAATTATTGTGCAAAGTATTTTATATTTTATTTATTCCTCATATTACTTCCTCATCATTGTGTAAGTTACCAAGATCCTTCTTCTAAAACAAGACATATACAAAATTAATTGATATACTTATGTTTCAGTATTAGAGTGAAACCTTCCTGTTATTTGTCACCAAATTCACCATTAACCGTAAGATTGCATCATGTATCAACAACAGTATTTTTTATTCTGAAGGCGATGCTCGCACCATGAACTTGTAATTTTGGTGAAATCTTTCCCAAGAAACTTAACTAACATAAATAATATTTTTTGAAAATGTCATAGGCCTAGTCTTTGGTCGAATTAACAATAATCGTCTTTGAAAATGTAATGAGAATGAACCTGCCCGTTGTTTTGGCTTTATTAATAGGTAGGTATATTCATATACATGGTACAGTCAACTTCAGGTCAGTGGTAACCGTTTTATAGGAAAATCGTACTTATTACTATTGAGTTAAGGTGCATGACAGTTACCACTGATGTGCAGTCTACTGTACATATGTGTTGTACCTAATCACACTGGTTAATATATGTCGATTAGCACAAAGAAAAAAATAAAATACGTAAAAAAGCGTCAAAAAATTCATCCCCATCGCTGTCAACTGGGAGCGTACCCAAGAGGCTGGCAGCATTTTTCAAACGAAGTAAATGGAATCAAAGTGTGCGAGAATTAGAACACCATTCATTCATTCACCATAGTCATTACAAACAACGGAAATTTATCCTTGAAAACTGCCAGCTGTCAACCGGTAAAAAAAACATTCGATACTCCTAACTTTATCTCTGTTTTACACATGATGTAAATTATGAAAACTAAAAATTACTCTTGTAGTTAAACCATTGAATGGATTAGGTTATTTTTTTTTACAATATGCCATAAAATATCATAAAGTGTATGTAAAAGGATTTAATGTGATTAGGTCGTGGTGGCCTAGTGGGCAAAGAACCAACCCCAACCTCTCGAGTACCAATGCAACTTTTCTAAGTTTGTATGTACTTTCTAAGTATATCTTAGACACCAATGACTGTGTTTCGGATGGCACGTTCAACTGTAGGTCCCGGCTGTCATTGAACATCCTTGGCAGTCGTTACGGGTAGTCAGCAGCCAATAAGTCTGATACCAGTCTAACCAAGGGGTATTGGGTTGCCCGGGTAACTGGGTTGAGGAGGTCAGATAGGCAGTCGCTTCTTGTAAAGCGCTGGTACTCAACTGAATCTTTTTAGATTGGAAGCCGACCCCAAGATAGTTGGGAAAAAGGCTCGGAGGAAGAAGAGAAGAAGGTACGAAATACTCAATATACATAGACTATTAATAGACGTGCGGACGGGCAGCGGCTATTATAGGGTAGGGTATGAAGGGCACACAGTAGTATTAAAAAATTGCTTTGTATAATTTTATAATAAGGCACACTAGCTTTACTTGCATTTTTCAACATTCTTAGGGATAACTCGTAATGTAAGGTACGTGTGGTAGTAAGTTTCTAACAAGTTAAATTAGTTTCATATTTATCCATATTCCTATTATTTGTTTTCATCAATCAGCATGTGGATTACATTAAAACACTAATCAGGATTTCTGTTATGGAATTAAAAGTACAAATTCTTTGCATCATATTTCAGTTTATTTTATATAGCAGTTGCAAGGCGGTGACATTCAGTATTGTCCACATCCACAGGCAGAAGATCCGTAGCCTAGACCACGGCCAGCAAGAGGGATGGCACCAGCACCGAGTCCATAGCCAGCAGCAAGTCCTGAGGCAGACGCAGCGCCATAGGCACCTGCACCACCATAGGCACCAGCAGGAGCGATGCTCTCAATAGCAGTAACACCGTTACCGCAGCTGTAGCTGACGGCGCCAGCACCGCCGCTTGCCAGCACGCCCTCCAAAGCCACAGCACTCACAAACGGCAGCTCACCAGCCACGGACAGAGCACCATCAAACACATTCTCTGAGTTTATGGAGAGGCCGCTGGGAGCGATGGAGGACACGCTGGAGACAGGCAGAGCTCCGCCACTGGTGGGGATGATGTCCAGACCAATCAGACCGTTGCCAGCCCAGCTGTTACCAGCACAGCCGGACGCTCCCCACCCTGAGGCGATGAGACCAGGAGCCGCCAAGCCTGCCGAGGCTGAGCCGCACGCAGGACCAGCGATAGGTGCGCGACCCCAGCACTGGCTGAATGCAGTCTAGAAACGAAACATTTAGGTATTCGTTTACTATTAGAAAGAAAAGTAATTATATCAGCAGATGTGATGGTGCATTGACACTGAATTGTCTTATCGATCACGTATTATTATAAAGTGTGTCATATACTTTTAATTATGTCATACTCTTTTCAATGGTAATGCACATTTCCTTTGGTTTAGAACAGTTAATAAGTATGTTCGTAGCTCACCTGCAAGAAGAGCGCCTGAGCGCAGAGGACGAGGATCAGCTTGGCTGCCATTGTAGTTTGTGTCGAAGTGAATTTGACTATGAGTTTTCCAAGAATCGATCCACTATTTATACTGAAACGTAGTGCTTATCTAGCTGTGTTGCAGCAATTTGTGCGTTTTGAAATGAACTTTTCGCACCTTTATCAGTAGTTGCAATGTGGGGAAATAGAAAAGTGCATGACTTTGTTTCACCAGAACATAGAAACAAAAACACGTTGTTGTGATAAGAGGAGACTTTTGCACTATATAACCGTGGTCTAGAAGTAGGAACATCATTCAGTCTTCAGCTTCTCGTTGAACACAAACATCAAACATGTCTACCTTCGCCGTTCTGTTGCTCTGCATCCAAGCTTGCTTGGTCCAGGTGAGTGTTCCATCTAATTCCTTCATATATCACTCATTGTCAGCTACGATCAATCAGTCAATCATGTATTGTTGTTTCCACAGAATGTGTTCGGTATCGGGTGCGGCTGCGGGGGTGCAGCTCCCGCCGCTCTCTCCGGCGCCGCTCCCTGCGGCTACGGCCTAGGCTCCGGCCTTGGCTACGGTGCTGGTCAGGCTGGCTCCTACGGTTTGGCTTCTGGTTTGGGTTATGACGGACTCGCCTACCCTGGCGCTGCCGGTTACGGCTCTGGAGTGGCCGCGTACGGCGGCGCCGGTGAAGGCAACGTGGCGGTCGCTGGTGAGCTGCCAGTCGCCGGTAACACCGCTCTGTATGGACAGGTGCCCATCATGGGCGCTGTCAGTTTTGGTGGATCTGTCCCGGCTGCTGGTGCCGTGTCTATCTCCGGACAGTGCGCGTGCGGCTGCGGTGCTCCAGTCGCCGCTCCTGTATACTGCTGAAATTACATACATTTTCTGCGTGAAAATAAAACGATCATGAATTATTGTGCAAAGTATTTTATATTTTATTTATTCCTCATATTACTTCCTCATCATTGTGTAAGTTACCAAGATCCTTCTTCTAAAACAAGACATATACAAAATTAATTGATATACTTATGTTTCAGTATTAGAGTGAAACCTTCCTGTTATTTGTCACCAAATTCACCATTAACCGTAAGATTGCATCATGTATCAACAACAGTATTTTTTATTCTGAAGGCGATGCTCGCACCATGAACTTGTAATTTTGGTGAAATCTTTCCCAAGAAACTTAACTAACATAAATAATATTTTTTGAAAATGTCATAGGCCTAGTCTTTGGTCGAATTAACAATAATCGTCTTTGAAAATGTAATGAGAATGAACCTGCCCGTTGTTTTGGCTTTATTAATAGGTAGGTATATTCATATACATGGTATGTACATATGTGTTGTACCTAATCACACTGGTTAATATATGTCGATTAGCACAAAGAAAAAAATAAAATACGTAAAAAAGCGTCAAAAAATTCATCCCCATCGCTGTCAACTGGGAGCGTACCCAAGAGGCTGGCAGCATTTTTCAAACGAAGTAAATGGAATCAAAGTGTGCGAGAATTAGAACACCATTCATTCATTCACCATAGTCATTACAAACAACGGAAATTTATCCTTGAAAACTGCCAGCTGTCAACCGGTAAAAAAAACATTCGATACTCCTAACTTTATCTCTGTTTTACACATGATGTAAATTATGAAAACTAAAAATTACTCTTGTAGTTAAACCATTGAATGGATTAGGTTATTTTTTTTTACAATATGCCATAAAATATCATAAAGTGTATGTAAAAGGATTTAATGTGATTAGGTCGTGGTGGCCTAGTGGGCAAAGAACCAACCCCAACCTCTCGAGTACCAATGCAACTTTTCTAAGTTTGTATGTACTTTCTAAGTATATCTTAGACACCAATGACTGTGTTTCGGATGGCACGTTCAACTGTAGGTCCCGGCTGTCATTGAACATCCTTGGCAGTCGTTACGGGTAGTCAGCAGCCAATAAGTCTGATACCAGTCTAACCAAGGGGTATTGGGTTGCCCGGGTAACTGGGTTGAGGAGGTCAGATAGGCAGTCGCTTCTTGTAAAGCGCTGGTACTCAACTGAATCTTTTTAGATTGGAAGCCGACCCCAAGATAGTTGGGAAAAAGGCTCGGAGGAAGAAGAGAAGAAGGTACGAAATACTCAATATACATAGACTATTAATAGACGTGCGGACGGGCAGCGGCTATTATAGGGTAGGGTATGAAGGGCACACAGTAGTATTAAAAAATTGCTTTGTATAATTTTATAATAAGGCACACTAGCTTTACTTGCATTTTTCAACATTCTTAGGGATAACTCGTAATGTAAGGTACGTGTGGTAGTAAGTTTCTAACAAGTTAAATTAGTTTCATATTTATCCATATTCCTATTATTTGTTTTCATCAATCAGCATGTGGATTACATTAAAACACTAATCAGGATTTCTGTTATGGAATTAAAAGTACAAATTCTTTGCATCATATTTCAGTTTATTTTATATAGCAGTTGCAAGGCGGTGACATTCAGTATTGTCCACATCCACAGGCAGAAGATCCGTAGCCTAGACCACGGCCAGCAAGAGGGATGGCACCAGCACCGAGTCCATAGCCAGCAGCAAGTCCTGAGGCAGACGCAGCGCCATAGGCACCTGCACCACCATAGGCACCAGCAGGAGCGATGCTCTCAATAGCAGTAACACCGTTACCGCAGCTGTAGCTGACGGCGCCAGCACCGCCGCTTGCCAGCACGCCCTCCAAAGCCACAGCACTCACAAACGGCAGCTCACCAGCCACGGACAGAGCACCATCAAACACATTCTCTGAGTTTATGGAGAGGCCGCTGGGAGCGATGGAGGACACGCTGGAGACAGGCAGAGCTCCGCCACTGGTGGGGATGATGTCCAGACCAATCAGACCGTTGCCAGCCCAGCTGTTACCAGCACAGCCGGACGCTCCCCACCCTGAGGCGATGAGACCAGGAGCCGCCAAGCCTGCCGAGGCTGAGCCGCACGCAGGACCAGCGATAGGTGCGCGACCCCAGCACTGGCTGAATGCAGTCTAGAAACGAAACATTTAGGTATTCGTTTACTATTAGAAAGAAAAGTAATTATATCAGCAGATGTGATGGTGCATTGACACTGAATTGTCTTATCGATCACGTATTATTATAAAGTGTGTCATATACTTTTAATTATGTCATACTCTTTTCAATGGTAATGCACATTTCCTTTGGTTTAGAACAGTTAATAAGTATGTTCGTAGCTCACCTGCAAGAAGAGCGCCTGAGCGCAGAGGACGAGGATCAGCTTGGCTGCCATTGTAGTTTGTGTCGAAGTGAATTTGACTATGAGTTTTCCAAGAATCGATCCACTATTTATACTGAAACGTAGTGCTTATCTAGCTGTGTTGCAGCAATTTGTGCGTTTTGAAATGAACTTTTCGCACCTTTATCAGTAGTTGCAATGTGGGGAAATAGAAAAGTGCATGACTTTGTTTCACCAGAACATAGAAACAA
Source organism: Helicoverpa zea (assembly GCF_022581195.2). Classification (NCBI taxonomy): domain Eukaryota; kingdom Metazoa; phylum Arthropoda; class Insecta; order Lepidoptera; family Noctuidae; genus Helicoverpa; species Helicoverpa zea. The sequence continues at coordinate 5,435,402 of NC_061478.1, forward strand.
AAACACGTTGTTGTGATAAGAGGAGACTTTTGCACTATATAACCGTGGTCTAGAAGTAGGAACATCATTCAGTCTTCAGCTTCTCGTTGAACACAAACATCAAACATGTCTACCTTCGCCGTTCTGTTGCTCTGCATCCAAGCTTGCTTGGTCCAGGTGAGTGTTCCATCTAATTCCTTCATATATCACTCATTGTCAGCTACGATCAATCAGTCAATCATGTATTGTTGTTTCCACAGAATGTGTTCGGTATCGGGTGCGGCTGCGGGGGTGCAGCTCCCGCCGCTCTCTCCGGCGCCGCTCCCTGCGGCTACGGCCTAGGCTCCGGCCTTGGCTACGGTGCTGGTCAGGCTGGCTCCTACGGTTTGGCTTCTGGTTTGGGTTATGACGGACTCGCCTACCCTGGCGCTGCCGGTTACGGCTCTGGAGTGGCCGCGTACGGCGGCGCCGGTGAAGGCAACGTGGCGGTCGCTGGTGAGCTGCCAGTCGCCGGTAACACCGCTCTGTATGGACAGGTGCCCATCATGGGCGCTGTCAGTTTTGGTGGATCTGTCCCGGCTGCTGGTGCCGTGTCTATCTCCGGACAGTGCGCGTGCGGCTGCGGTGCTCCAGTCGCCGCTCCTGTATACTGCTGAAATTACATACATTTTCTGCGTGAAAATAAAACGATCATGAATTATTGTGCAAAGTATTTTATATTTTATTTATTCCTCATATTACTTCCTCATCATTGTGTAAGTTACCAAGATCCTTCTTCTAAAACAAGACATATACAAAATTAATTGATATACTTATGTTTCAGTATTAGAGTGAAACCTTCCTGTTATTTGTCACCAAATTCACCATTAACCGTAAGATTGCATCATGTATCAACAACAGTATTTTTTATTCTGAAGGCGATGCTCGCACCATGAACTTGTAATTTTGGTGAAATCTTTCCCAAGAAACTTAACTAACATAAATAATATTTTTTGAAAATGTCATAGGCCTAGTCTTTGGTCGAATTAACAATAATCGTCTTTGAAAATGTAATGAGAATGAACCTGCCCGTTGTTTTGGCTTTATTAATAGGTAGGTATATTCATATACATGGTATGTACATATGTGTTGTACCTAATCACACTGGTTAATATATGTCGATTAGCACAAAGAAAAAAATAAAATACGTAAAAAAGCGTCAAAAAATTCATCCCCATCGCTGTCAACTGGGAGCGTACCCAAGAGGCTGGCAGCATTTTTCAAACGAAGTAAATGGAATCAAAGTGTGCGAGAATTAGAACACCATTCATTCATTCACCATAGTCATTACAAACAACGGAAATTTATCCTTGAAAACTGCCAGCTGTCAACCGGTAAAAAAAACATTCGATACTCCTAACTTTATCTCTGTTTTACACATGATGTAAATTATGAAAACTAAAAATTACTCTTGTAGTTAAACCATTGAATGGATTAGGTTATTTTTTTTTACAATATGCCATAAAATATCATAAAGTGTATGTAAAAGGATTTAATGTGATTAGGTCGTGGTGGCCTAGTGGGCAAAGAACCAACCCCAACCTCTCGAGTACCAATGCAACTTTTCTAAGTTTGTATGTACTTTCTAAGTATATCTTAGACACCAATGACTGTGTTTCGGATGGCACGTTCAACTGTAGGTCCCGGCTGTCATTGAACATCCTTGGCAGTCGTTACGGGTAGTCAGCAGCCAATAAGTCTGATACCAGTCTAACCAAGGGGTATTGGGTTGCCCGGGTAACTGGGTTGAGGAGGTCAGATAGGCAGTCGCTTCTTGTAAAGCGCTGGTACTCAACTGAATCTTTTTAGATTGGAAGCCGACCCCAAGATAGTTGGGAAAAAGGCTCGGAGGAAGAAGAGAAGAAGGTACGAAATACTCAATATACATAGACTATTAATAGACGTGCGGACGGGCAGCGGCTATTATAGGGTAGGGTATGAAGGGCACACAGTAGTATTAAAAAATTGCTTTGTATAATTTTATAATAAGGCACACTAGCTTTACTTGCATTTTTCAACATTCTTAGGGATAACTCGTAATGTAAGGTACGTGTGGTAGTAAGTTTCTAACAAGTTAAATTAGTTTCATATTTATCCATATTCCTATTATTTGTTTTCATCAATCAGCATGTGGATTACATTAAAACACTAATCAGGATTTCTGTTATGGAATTAAAAGTACAAATTCTTTGCATCATATTTCAGTTTATTTTATATAGCAGTTGCAAGGCGGTGACATTCAGTATTGTCCACATCCACAGGCAGAAGATCCGTAGCCTAGACCACGGCCAGCAAGAGGGATGGCACCAGCACCGAGTCCATAGCCAGCAGCAAGTCCTGAGGCAGACGCAGCGCCATAGGCACCTGCACCACCATAGGCACCAGCAGGAGCGATGCTCTCAATAGCAGTAACACCGTTACCGCAGCTGTAGCTGACGGCGCCAGCACCGCCGCTTGCCAGCACGCCCTCCAAAGCCACAGCACTCACAAACGGCAGCTCACCAGCCACGGACAGAGCACCATCAAACACATTCTCTGAGTTTATGGAGAGGCCGCTGGGAGCGATGGAGGACACGCTGGAGACAGGCAGAGCTCCGCCACTGGTGGGGATGATGTCCAGACCAATCAGACCGTTGCCAGCCCAGCTGTTACCAGCACAGCCGGACGCTCCCCACCCTGAGGCGATGAGACCAGGAGCCGCCAAGCCTGCCGAGGCTGAGCCGCACGCAGGACCAGCGATAGGTGCGCGACCCCAGCACTGGCTGAATGCAGTCTAGAAACGAAACATTTAGGTATTCGTTTACTATTAGAAAGAAAAGTAATTATATCAGCAGATGTGATGGTGCATTGACACTGAATTGTCTTATCGATCACGTATTATTATAAAGTGTGTCATATACTTTTAATTATGTCATACTCTTTTCAATGGTAATGCACATTTCCTTTGGTTTAGAACAGTTAATAAGTATGTTCGTAGCTCACCTGCAAGAAGAGCGCCTGAGCGCAGAGGACGAGGATCAGCTTGGCTGCCATTGTAGTTTGTGTCGAAGTGAATTTGACTATGAGTTTTCCAAGAATCGATCCACTATTTATACTGAAACGTAGTGCTTATCTAGCTGTGTTGCAGCAATTTGTGCGTTTTGAAATGAACTTTTCGCACCTTTATCAGTAGTTGCAATGTGGGGAAATAGAAAAGTGCATGACTTTGTTTCACCAGAACATAGAAACAAAAACACGTTGTTGTGATAAGAGGAGACTTTTGCACTATATAACCGTGGTCTAGAAGTAGGAACATCATTCAGTCTTCAGCTTCTCGTTGAACACAAACATCAAACATGTCTACCTTCGCCGTTCTGTTGCTCTGCATCCAAGCTTGCTTGGTCCAGGTGAGTGTTCCATCTAATTCCTTCATATATCACTCATTGTCAGCTACGATCAATCAGTCAATCATGTATTGTTGTTTCCACAGAATGTGTTCGGTATCGGGTGCGGCTGCGGGGGTGCAGCTCCCGCCGCTCTCTCCGGCGCCGCTCCCTGCGGCTACGGCCTAGGCTCCGGCCTTGGCTACGGTGCTGGTCTGGCTGGCTCCTACGGTTTAGCTTCTGGTTTGGGTTATGACGGACTCGCCAACCCTGGCGCTGCCGGTTACGGCTCTGGAGTGGCCGCGTACGGCGGCGCCGGTGAAGGCAACGTGGCGGTCGCTGGTGAGCTGCCAGTCGCCGGTAACACCGCTCTGTATGGACAGGTGCCCATCATGGGCGCTGTCAGTTTTGGTGGATCTGTCCCGGCTGCTGGTGCCGTGTCTATCTCCGGACAGTGCGCGTGCGGCTGCGGTGCTCCAGTCGCCGCTCCTGTATACTGCTGAAATTACATACATTTTCTGCGTGAAAATAAAACGATCATGAATTATTGTGCAAAGTATTTTATATTTTATTTATTCCTCATATTACTTCCTCATCATTGTGTAAGTTACCAAGATCCTTCTTCTAAAACAAGACATATACAAAATTAATTGATATACTTATGTTTCAGTATTAGAGTGAAACCTTCCTGTTATTTGTCACCAAATTCACCATTAACCGTAAGATTGCATCATGTATCAACAACAGTATTTTTTATTCTGAAGGCGATGCTCGCACCATGAACTTGTAATTTTGGTGAAATCTTTCCCAAGAAACTTAACTAACATAAATAATATTTTTTGAAAATGTCATAGGCCTAGTCTTTGGTCGAATTAACAATAATCGTCTTTGAAAATGTAATGAGAATGAACCTGCCCGTTGTTTTGGCTTTATTAATAGGTAGGTATATTCATATACATGGTATGTACATATGTGTTGTACCTAATCACACTGGTTAATATATGTCGATTAGCACAAAGAAAAAAATAAAATACGTAAAAAAGCGTCAAAAAATTCATCCCCATCGCTGTCAACTGGGAGCGTACCCAAGAGGCTGGCAGCATTTTTCAAACGAAGTAAATGGAATCAAAGTGTGCGAGAATTAGAACACCATTCATTCATTCACCATAGTCATTACAAACAACGGAAATTTATCCTTGAAAACTGCCAGCTGTCAACCGGTAAAAAAAACATTCGATACTCCTAACTTTATCTCTGTTTTACACATGATGTAAATTATGAAAACTAAAAATTACTCTTGTAGTTAAACCATTGAATGGATTAGGTTATTTTTTTTTACAATATGCCATAAAATATCATAAAGTGTATGTAAAAGGATTTAATGTGATTAGGTCGTGGTGGCCTAGTGGGCAAAGAACCAACCCCAACCTCTCGAGTACCAATGCAACTTTTCTAAGTTTGTATGTACTTTCTAAGTATATCTTAGACACCAATGACTGTGTTTCGGATGGCACGTTCAACTGTAGGTCCCGGCTGTCATTGAACATCCTTGGCAGTCGTTACGGGTAGTCAGCAGCCAATAAGTCTGATACCAGTCTAACCAAGGGGTATTGGGTTGCCCGGGTAACTGGGTTGAGGAGGTCAGATAGGCAGTCGCTTCTTGTAAAGCGCTGGTACTCAACTGAATCTTTTTAGATTGGAAGCCGACCCCAAGATAGTTGGGAAAAAGGCTCGGAGGAAGAAGAGAAGAAGGTACGAAATACTCAATATACATAGACTATTAATAGACGTGCGGACGGGCAGCGGCTATTATAGGGTAGGGTATGAAGGGCACACAGTAGTATTAAAAAATTGCTTTGTATAATTTTATAATAAGGCACACTAGCTTTACTTGCATTTTTCAACATTCTTAGGGATAACTCGTAATGTAAGGTACGTGTGGTAGTAAGTTTCTAACAAGTTAAATTAGTTTCATATTTATCCATATTCCTATTATTTGTTTTCATCAATCAGCATGTGGATTACATTAAAACACTAATCAGGATTTCTGTTATGGAATTAAAAGTACAAATTCTTTGCATCATATTTCAGTTTATTTTATATAGCAGTTGCAAGGCGGTGACATTCAGTATTGTCCACATCCACAGGCAGAAGATCCGTAGCCTAGACCACGGCCAGCAAGAGGGATGGCACCAGCACCGAGTCCATAGCCAGCAGCAAGTCCTGAGGCAGACGCAGCGCCATAGGCACCTGCACCACCATAGGCACCAGCAGGAGCGATGCTCTCAATAGCAGTAACACCGTTACCGCAGCTGTAGCTGACGGCGCCAGCACCGCCGCTTGCCAGCACGCCCTCCAAAGCCACAGCACTCACAAACGGCAGCTCACCAGCCACGGACAGAGCACCATCAAACACATTCTCTGAGTTTATGGAGAGGCCGCTGGGAGCGATGGAGGACACGCTGGAGACAGGCAGAGCTCCGCCACTGGTGGGGATGATGTCCAGACCAATCAGACCGTTGCCAGCCCAGCTGTTACCAGCACAGCCGGACGCTCCCCACCCTGAGGCGATGAGACCAGGAGCCGCCAAGCCTGCCGAGGCTGAGCCGCACGCAGGACCAGCGATAGGTGCGCGACCCCAGCACTGGCTGAATGCAGTCTAGAAACGAAACATTTAGGTATTCGTTTACTATTAGAAAGAAAAGTAATTATATCAGCAGATGTGATGGTGCATTGACACTGAATTGTCTTATCGATCACGTATTATTATAAAGTGTGTCATATACTTTTAATTATGTCATACTCTTTTCAATGGTAATGCACATTTCCTTTGGTTTAGAACAGTTAATAAGTATGTTCGTAGCTCACCTGCAAGAAGAGCGCCTGAGCGCAGAGGACGAGGATCAGCTTGGCTGCCATTGTAGTTTGTGTCGAAGTGAATTTGACTATGAGTTTTCCAAGAATCGATCCACTATTTATACTGAAACGTAGTGCTTATCTAGCTGTGTTGCAGCAATTTGTGCGTTTTGAAATGAACTTTTCGCACCTTTATCAGTAGTTGCAATGTGGGGAAATAGAAAAGTGCATGACTTTGTTTCACCAGAACATAGAAACAAAAACACGTTGTTGTGATAAGAGGAGACTTTTGCACTATATAACCGTGGTCTAGAAGTAGGAACATACTCAATACTCAATCCTTTATTAGCATTCCATATGTTACATTATAGGTGGTACATTATAGTTTTAGATACAATATGGACCCAATAGGGCACAGCTTAAAGTAGTTGGAGAAGTTTAACAGTAGCTTAATACTAAATTATAATTATACTTAATAACATAATATTAATTAGTGTACATGTGAGTGTCGGTGTGAGTGGGTGTGTGAGTTTGTGTGTATGTGTGTGTGTGTGTTTATGTTGTGTCTTATATGCGTGTACTTTTTATATAGTTTTTATTTTTTAAAGGATTTGTCTTCCATGTATTCTTTTATTGTATAGTAACATTTGTCATTGAGGAATTGCTTTAATTTCTTTATAAATATTGTGGTTTTAGGTTCATCTTTTATGTTCTTTGGTAGATTGTTATATACTTTGATGGAGCTTACTAACGGACCGGAAGAGTGTATTTTAAGTCTGGATGTAGGTAAATTTAATCTATTTTTATGCCTTAAGTTATGTTTACTTTGGATTTCTTCGCGAGTTTTATAAAATTCTGGATATTTTCGGACAAATTTGCAAATTTCTAAAATATATAGACAAGGAAGTGTTAATATTTTGTGTTTCTGAAAATGAGGTTTACAGCTGTCTAATTGATCTATATTTGTTAATATACGGATGATATTCTTTTGTAGGGTAAATATGGTATGTGAATCAGTGCTGTTCCCCCAGAGTATGACGCCATAGCTGAGCCACGCTTGGGCGTATGCATAATACATCATTCAGTCTTCAGCTTCTCGTTGAACACAAACATCAAACATGTCTACCTTCGCCGTTCTGTTGCTCTGCATCCAAGCTTGCTTGGTCCAGGTGAGTGTTCCATCTAATTCCTTCATATATCACTCATTGTCAGCTACGATCAATCAGTCAATCATGTATTGTTGTTTCCACAGAATGTGTTCGGTATCGGGTGCGGCTGCGGGGGTGCAGCTCCCGCCGCTCTCTCCGGCGCCGCTCCCTGCGGCTACGGCCTAGGCTCCGGCCTTGGCTACGGTGCTGGTCAGGCTGGCTCCTACGGTTTGGCTTCTGGTTTGGGTTATGACGGACTCGCCTACCCTGGCGCTGCCGGTTACGGCTCTGGAGTCGCCGCGTACGGCGGCGCCGGTGAAGGCAACGTGGCGGTCGCTGGTGAGCTGCCAGTCGCCGGTAACACCGCTCTGTATGGACAGGTGCCCATCATGGGCGCTGTCAGTTTTGGTGGATCTGTCCCGGCTGCTGGTGCCGTGTCTATCTCCGGACAGTGCGCGTGCGGCTGCGGTGCTCCAGTCGTTGCTCCTGTGTACTGCTGAAATTACATACATTTTTGCGTGAAAATAAAACTATCATGAATTCTGCAAAGTATACTATGTTTTATTCACTTACTACTTTCCTCATTGTGTGAGCTACTATTTCTTATACAAACAAGACATGGAAGAGTATAAATTGAGAATATACCACAAGAATTTTGCTGTCATTTCTCATTACATCCACCATCAACTCATAAGATTTCCTCATGTAGCTTCATCGGTAGTTCTTATCCTGAAGACAATGCTCGCAAATAATTTTGGTGGATTGCAAACTTCAATGTTTTGAAGAAAATGGCATAGGTAGAGTTTATAGTCAAATTAACAATAATCGACGATCTGCTAACTCAGCTGAACCTGGACTAAAATCTTTACGTAGCACTATATTTCGAGACTTTTCAAGTGGCTAATTTAATTTATTCTGAACATTCTTCGTTATAGCTGCAACAGAATACGTCATTATTCGTGACGATTTCCTTGGCCTAGTTTAAAATAAATAAATAACACTAAAACGCCAGAAAAAAAAAATAAGGTGCATCGGCCTAAAAGTCAGTGGGGAAATAAACTTCGGTATATCTGTCGCAGGGATATGATAAAAACGGGGATTTGATCAATTCTCTAAGGGATTTGATCAAATCACGGAGGATGTTAAAATAACAACACGATTTTATCTTTTCCCTAAACAAATCTAGTGAATTGAACAAATCCCTAAACTGGTTCAGTGAAATGACAAAAAACATGTCAGTTCTTGTCTTGCGCCTGTAAGAAATTCCTTTATGTAATTCACGATGCCACAAATCAGTTACATGTTTTAATAAGTGGTTATTACAAATAGGCATATCATACGCAACTAAAATATTTTTAAGTTTTTAAAGAAATTTTTGTTCATTCTTTAAAAAAAAAATATTTTTCTGAGTAATGGTGATTTTTTATATCAATATTTCCTTGTATTACACACACCTGATTATCATAATTATGTCTATTTTACCAAATAAACCTTTAAAATATCAAAGCAAAATTATTTTTGTCATTTCACTAAACCAATTTAGGGATTTGTTCTATTCACTAGATTTGTTTAGGGAAAAGATAAAATCGTGTTGTTATTTTAACATCCTCCGTGATTTGATCAAATCCCTTAGAGAATTGATCAAATCTCCGTTTTTATCATATCCCTGCGACATATCCATTAGACAGCGACTTCTAGGCCGATGCACCTAAAATTAGTTATTTTTTGACTTTTTATTGTTTTTTATTTATTTATTTTGATTTTTTTTTACTTTTTTTGAAGTCGATTCAAATAAAATGCCAGTTTTAGATTCGGTATTTTGAAAATCCTGATGAAAGTTAATATTATTTCACCATTTACAAATATTTTTTGTCGCCACCAAAACGGACAAATAATTGGAGGATTCAATAATATAAATAACAGTCACATACTATTATTTTCAATCAAAATACATTGCACAGTTACCTGTTAACATTTTTTTTTGTTCTGCTGACCCAAAGATGTTGTGCGCATCAATGTTTGTCAATTAGTCAAAATTGTATGATTCGTATCATATCATATCATTTATTGCATTCCATAATGTACATTTGGCGGTAAATATAAAATAATAGAGGTAGTCACAATTATGGACCCTGATGGACACAGCAAAATAGTTAGAAGAGAGGAAGGCGTTTAATGTAATATAGTAGTATGTAGTATATTATTTAAGTATTTATTTATTTTTATTTTTTTTAAGAAGGTAATTATAGATTTATTTACAAAGTTATACATAGATATTTACAGCACAAAAAAAAACTTTCCTAGCAGAACAATAAAAAAAAAATATATATATATATATATGTATATATACACTATATCTAAAAGGCGTCAAAAAATTCATCCCCATCGCTGTCAACTGGGAGCGTACCCAAGAGGCTGGCAGCATTACCTCGTTGGATGGCCATGCTGATCCTTTGTCCGAGGTTATAGCCAGCCTTTTGGTCACGAGAAGCGTCAACCAGCCGCCTAGACAGGTCTTTAAATAGGGTGTGCGCATTCGGACCCCACGACCCGAGGGTTTCAACCCCAAACGGTTCGAAAATATAGTTGCCGACAAGGCCACTATATTTCCGCCGCTTGAGGTTCTCCGCGGCCGCAGCGGCAGCAGCAGCACAGCACGCAGAACTTGGAAGATGGGATGGCGCAAGAGTATCGACGCAGGTTGCGTCCCATACTAAAGGCCTACCCATCTTCCAAGGGAATAAAGACATGCCGTCTGGTCTCTTACCGTCGTCGCGTGCCAGGCCATTTGGTTCCAGTACAGCTGGCACCCCGACGGCAACAAGAGCCCGACGTATAATGTCGTTGATATTTGCGTGCCGCGCAATACGGCCCACACTACGGCTGCACGACAGGCCGTGGTGTCCGAGGCTGGTGACAGCCTCACCACAGTGGCAGCGATGAGGGGAGCAGCACGGTGCTCCTAAACGTAAACAGGTAGCGAGGCGGAAAGTTGTGTCGTCAAACATGGTGCCAATGTTTGACGACGGTAGTGCCTGTAGCCAAAGTCCCGACTCCCATCTACCCACAGCCAGTAGGCGCGCTCGCTCAGCAGGAGTAATTGCCGTTTCTATTAAATTATTCCGGGTTACTCTGCAGAGCGGCTCATCCCACTGTCTCTGGGAAGACGGGTTGCTGGGTAGATTTTCATTCGGGCATGTAATTTTCCATGCATCCATAGCCTCGGCTATGTGCGGCATCTCAAAGTCAACCAGTGTTGAAGCAAGAATATTCCTGGCTAACTTCTCGGTGCCGTGAACCGAGGATATGAATGCCGGTAAACTAATACTGGTAATTTTGCGGACGCCGAGACCTCCCATCCGGATGGGTAATGTGGCTTGCTGCCAGGCTCGGTCGTCCAGGGCCACATTGAGAATGGAGCTGAGGGTATGGCGGATAATATTATCAATTGGGTCCAAAAGGTGTCTATGTTTAAAGAGATGAGAAGAACGGAGGTAATATGTAAATTTAGGACCAAAACAGCAGTGTCGAATAATTGTGATGGCCGAATGCATTGTAATTTTCTGTAGGCGTACCGAAATATCGTTGAAATTATCAATTTTTTCCGAAATAAATGTAGAAAAAGATTGGTCTAGGATGGGAGCCCCAAGGAGGCGGAGAGACTGTTTATCTATAATTTTAATCTGTGGTGCTAATGATTGAAATTTGGATATTGTCATTTGTCTGTCAGTCGTGTCAGTAATAAACGATGGTAATAAATAATTCGCATTTTGTACAATTTAGTTGAAATGAAATGAAATGAAATGAAATGAAATTATTTATTTGCTATGAATGTAGGTACAAAAATATGGTGTTAAGTGAAAGTAGAGTCCAGTACATTCTACCATGAGGCATGCAAAAGGACAATGGGCACTTTGTATGGGATTTGGTACCCGCTCCAACAGTAACGTATGATATATCATTAGAAAGGTATTTACATGAAGAATAATAAAAACTATGGGGCTTGCCTCAATTAGCTGTCCGATCCGAGTAACGATAAAAATTGAATCGACATAGAAACAAGTATGTCATCCATATATGCAAATTCATTAAGAGGCATATGTCGTCAGTGTAATAATTTTAAACTCAGTTATTAGACATCTTACATTGTTTGAGATACACTCTATTATAATCTAAAAGTTGTGATAGTCTATGTAGTCATACTACGGAAACACAATCGTCATCTGATTTGACAAAAGTTCAAAACATTTCTATTCATCTTTTTTTAAGAAGAAATTCATCATTATCTCAGCACTTCTTGAGGAGCAAGATTAAGTGGTAATATGTACTATGTTAACATCGTCCCCTGACTTTGCAACCTTAATTGATTGTAAATACTGAAAGACTTTCATCAAATACATAATCTAGTTCTGCGTGAACTGCAAAGGATTGCACAGTCTTTTTTTAAAGCAGTGGGCAGGCAAACATTTTAAGAAGGCCAAATTCCTGTTTTTTTGTTGCTTTACCAGTTTTTATTGAATACAGTTGGATTTAAGAACTACATCTACGTTGACGATTTATGAACATTACACATTCTGTTAGTCGATGTCACGTGAAATGGACAAGGATTTGGAACTAGTCCTCATAGTATTTTTTTTTTGCCTTGCCAAGACCTACGCAACGGTACTAGAATCAGCACTGTTGGACAGGGTACCAAAACGCCCATCGTCCTTTTATAAAATATAATTTTAAAAAAAATGCAATTATTTGTCTTAAATCAAATTGTGTTAAAATATTGTCCAAAATTCAATGTATAGTTCAAAAGTTCAATATATAGTTAAGAAATACAATGACAATAATAAAATAATACAATAAAAAACAAAAAAAACGATGGTACAATGTCAATAATAAAATAATACAAATAAAAAAAACAAAAACGATGGAAGATTAAAATAATAAAACATGACTAATATAAATAGTAAAATTGGGAGTCATGAAGAAATTATTTTTTTATAAATAATCATATACATTCGTCGTTCAAAAAATCATCTATTGTATAATAACATTTTTCAACCAGCAATTTTTTTAGTTTCTTTTTAAATAATTCTAATGTACAGTTTTTTATACTGTCAGGTATTTTATTGTATACCACTGGACCCATATGCATTATACTCTTTTTTAGCAGTGCTGTTTTAAATTTACCTGTATATAAAAGATTGTTATATTGGGATCTCATTAATGTCGGTCTTGTCGAGTGATCTATCCTTGAACAAAACAAACTCATATTACCCTTTACAAACAATGCCATTTCTAAGATGTAGATTGATGGAAAAGTAAGTAAATTGAGAGACTTAAACATAGGGACACAGCTGTCTGTTGAATTTATTCCAGTCATTGATCTAAGACAATATTTTTGGCCTCTGAAAATCCTTTCTCTTTCACTACAATTACCCCAAAAAACAACTCCATATCTTAAAACTGAAACAACCAGACCGTGATAAGCAATAAGAATTGTATCAGTGTTAACTTTTTTTGTCAAATTATATAAGATGTATGCGGATTTACATAATTTCTTGCAAATCTCCTCGGCCTGTGGTTTCCATGAAAGTTGACTGTCAATAATTATACCTAAAAATTTCTAAACCAAGTTCTAAACCAATGGAATGAAATTTATATTTTAAATGAATGAAATCCTGAAATACGGTCTCTACATCGCCTCCCAGGGTTCCATCATCTAGATACCAAACGTTGAATTTGGAATTTAGCTCTCGAATGATCGGGTGAATGGCTAGACTGAAAATTACTGGCCCAATTGCTGCAGATTCCAATAGGTTGTCCTTATAGAGTAATTTTGATGGCTGCCTGTAACATTGATAGAGAAAACTATAAATGTTGGGTACTTCTTTTTGTGCTTCAGCCAACAGGGTGTCCCGGTTTACGGAATTGAAAGCATTTTTGATGTCAACCTTCAGGATGACCTCTCCTTTGCCACAATTTAGGTAGGCCGACAAAGCGTGTACAGCAGCCTCGCAGCCCCCTTTGGAACCGTATCCCAACTGTAGGGGCTGAAATTTGTTCGAAAGTTCCTCACTGTAAAATTTGCAACCGATTTTGGCTGCTATACGACGATATGTTGTTCCCACGGCAATGGGACGAATACCGCCGTCCTTTTTCTTAAGGGCGCATAGATTAGCGCCATATAAGACGTCGAGGACATCATCGTGCACACTGCCGGAGAGCATCACATTGGTTAAGGCTGTAAGCTCCATGAAGCTCCGCACCGGCGTCCCCGGCGCCCGAGCTCGTTAAATCTTTAAGATGTTGCGGAGTCAGGCCGTCGAGGCCACCGGCGGATACGCTTTGGGAAGAATTTACAGCCTCAGCCACTTGTCGACCTGTAACTGTGAGGATATTTGTATCAGGAAGGGGAGGGTCGGGAAAGGAAAGACCATCTGCGGGGGCCGGGTGTTTGCTCTCCAGGGCTGTAAGAGTATCCGGAGAGCATGGCGCCACAACATCGCTACTAAATAGAATCCTGGCTGCACCTCTGATATCACCTTCACCTAGTTTTGTTTCAACAAGATTGGTTGTACTCCTTAAAGGGCTGTTAACGGTTAACCGCTGCGTCAGTGATTTAGGGTCAAAATTTTGGGCCGAATTACAACAGTTTTCCTTTATTTTTGAGGTCAAGGACTTTTTGTTAGCCGAAGTTATTTATATTACAATATTACGGATAGTTTTGTGTAGCATAACTTCGTTTTATAGTTATTTTTCTTTATATGTTGCTTTTATTTAATTTTAGGTTATTCCTTTATCGGTAATATACTCGTTGATTGAATAGTACCTATGCTTTTTTATTAAAATTTGTTCACGATAGTTCAAGAATTTATTTAGAATCTGGTATGAAACAATGACCTGTCATGGTGCTTATGATGGTACTTGCGAACAATATCGATTGGTTCCGTCACTTAAAATTAGAAGGTTCAATAAAAATCTTAACCATTCGGTCAATAATCAAAAGACTATTAAGGATTTCAGTGACAGTGAAGGAATTAAAAGTACAGAATAATTTGCACAGTATTTCAGTTTATTACATTGCAGAAACATGGTGGTGACATTTACTGTCCACATCCGCAGGTGCGAGCTCCGTAGCCAAGTTGTCGGCCGGCAGCAGGGATAGCACCAGCGCCGAGTCCATAGCCAGCAGCAAGTCCTGAGGCAGACGCAGCGCCATAGGTACCTGCACCACCATAGGCACCAGCAGGAGCGATGCTCTCAATAGCAGTAACACCGTTACCGCAGCTGTAGCTGACGGCGCCAGCACCGCCGCTTGCCAGCACGCCCTCCAAAGCCACAGCACTCACGAACGGCAGCTCACCAGCCACGGACAGAGCACCATCAAACACATTCTCTGAGTTTATGGAGAGGCCGCTGGGAGCGATGGAGGACACGCTGGAGACAGGCAGAGCTCCGCCACTGGTGGGGATGATGTCCAGACCAATCAGACCGTTGCCAGCCCAGCTGTTACCAGCACAGCCGGACGCTCCCCACCCTGAGGCGATGAGACCAGGAGCCGCCAAGCCTGTCGAGGCTGAGCCGCACGCAGGACCAGCGATAGGTGCACGTCCCCAGCACTGGCTGAATGCACTCTGAGAACAAAGAATCTGTGAGTACTTAGAAAACGGTCTTACATTAGGTACTGTCTTATCAATCACGTAACATAAACTGTGTCAGATGCATTAATTATGCAAATAACAATATATAACAATGAACATCACGTTCAAATAACATATCAACTTGAAGCTATTAAATCTCACCTGCACGAGGAGCGCCTGAGCGCAGAGGACGAGGATCATCTTGGCTGCCATTGTAGTTTGTGTCGAAGTGAACTTGAATATGAGTTTTCCAAGAATCGATCCACTATTTATACTGAAACGTAGTGCTTATCTAGTTGTGTTGCAGCAATTTGTGCATTTTGAAATGAACTTTTCGCACCTTTATCAGTAGTTGCAATGTGGGGAAATAGAAAAGTGCATGACTTTGTTTCACCAGAACATAGAAACAAAAACACGTTGTTGTGATAAGAGGAGACTTTTGCACTATATAACCGTGGTCTAGAAGTAGGAACATCATTCAGTCTTCAGCTTCTCGTTGAACACAAACATCAAACATGTCTACCTTCGCCGTTCTGTTGCTCTGCATCCAAGCTTGCTTGGTCCAGGTGAGTGTTCCATCTAATTCCTTTATTCCTTCATGATGATGTCCTCCTAGCCGATTATCGGCTACGGCAGCTGTTCTCATGTAAGGAGATTAGCCAACTACGCAGGAAATGTTATAGTGCACGAGTATTTGCGCAGACACAGGTGCACTCACTATTCCTTTACTCTCATAGCCCGATGGGACGGTAATCCGACACGACCGGAGACCGAGAGATCAGGCGCAGGACCGACATTTACGTGCTCTCCGATGCACGGGTGTATCAATCACCAGCTTCCAGGCTCCGGGCTGCTTTGTGAAAGTCTTCTAAAACCCACAAAGCGATTTCGGCCCGACTCGGGAATCGAACCCGAGACCTCGTGCTCAGCAGCCGCACTTGCGACAGCTAGACCAACGAGGCAGTTAAGTTGCGGTATTCCTTCATAGTCAGTTACGATCAATCAGTCAATCATGTAATGTTGTTTCCACAGAATGTGTTCGGTATCGGGTGTGGCTGCGGGGGTGCAGCTCCCGCCGCTCTCTCCGGCGCCGCTCCCTGCGGCTACGGCCTAGGCTCCGGCCTTGGCTACGGTGCTGGTCTGGTTGGCTCCTTCGGATTGGCTTCTGGTTTGGGTTATGACGGACTCGCCTACCCAGGCGCTGCCGGTTACGGCTCTGGAGTCGCCGCGTACGGCGGCGCCGGTGAAGGCAACGTGGCGGTCGCTGGTGAGCTGCCAGTCACCGGTAACACCGCTCTGTATGGACAGGTGCCCATCATGGGCGCTGTCAGTTTTGGTGGATCTGTCCCGGCTGCTGGTGCCGTGTCTATCTCCGGACAGTGCGCGTGCGGCTGCGGTGCTCCAATTGCTGCTCCTGTATACTGCTGAATACAATATTTTTGGTGTAAAAATAAAACTAACACAAATTGTGCAAAGTATTCTATGTGTTATTCCAAAATTGACCCTTAATTTCATTAATTATATCGAGTTGCTGCCAAGACA
Source organism: Helicoverpa zea (assembly GCF_022581195.2). NCBI lineage: Eukaryota > Metazoa > Arthropoda > Insecta > Lepidoptera > Noctuidae > Helicoverpa > Helicoverpa zea. Next base: position 5,451,962 of record NC_061478.1, read on the forward strand.
CTTGTGATTTGACCTCGTTCCTGGGTCCATTCCACGTTAGAGGCCGTCAGGCGGATTTTAGAAATCTCGGACACCTCTAGGTTGCTGCACCCCTCTCGATAAAATGTTTATTGTGTTCTTATCTAAGCCACCAATTGGAGGTCTGTACCTGTTTGAAGCTGTTCGATCTTATGTCATGAGTGATAATGCCAGCCAGAAGCGTACATCTCTGTCTATCTGCAACCACGTATTCCCTACCATCAGGTGAGATAGGGTCAAACCACAGTGAAAGCAAAAAAACTAGGTGTCCCAATTCTCAGAGGAAAAAATTTGACATTTTTCAGAACACAATAACAGACTGCGAAGTTCAATATTAAGGATGAATAAACAAGGATGATGAAGATTAACAAAAGAAGAAAAATAATGATTTTTCAAACATTTGTAAGGTTTAGAATGTTAATAATACTGCTACTACTATATTTAAATTAAATATCAGCAAGCAAATTTATAAATAGAATACTATTTATTAGTACTGATATCCGACAAAAGTGAATTGCCCTATACATTATTTATTTAATTACTTCTTGCACATACAGTACAATGGAGGACATAACGCCTCAGGCCTGATATCCTCAGAACTGGGAGACAAAAGCCATTTGCCGCCCTGAATGGAGAGGCCTACTAAAAAATGCGATCAAAGATTTCGAAGAGCAAAGGAAATCCGCACTGGATGCGAAGCGTGATGCTCTTAAGGCTAAAACACCAGTAGCCATTCATTATAACTACGTGGACGGTATTCTAACGTGCAGCCAATGCTCACGCACGTTTACACATAAAATAGGGTACTGCAGCCATCAAAGGGCGCATAGAAGAGCTGATCATCCTAGTTCTTCTCTCAATGATAACTGAAAGCAGTCACCATAGCCGAAATCGGCAGGGAAGTATAGTAACGCCTCAGGCGTTCTCTAGCAGTCTACCTTTGGTAGGCGGAGAGAAAGCGTTGGTAGATGCAAACAAACAGAAAATTAGTATGGAACATGTAACCTACATATCGGGTGTGTCGTACCTAATCACATTAAATCCTATCATATATACTTTATGATATTCTATGGCGAATTGTAAAAAAATAAACCTAATCTACTCAGTGGTTTGGCCGCAGGAGTAAATTACTAGTATTTTCCTGACTATCAGAGATAAATTTTAATATCCCGATAAGGTACATATTTCTAAAATTGAATTATATAGTACAGTATGTATTAAATATTTACAATGAAGAAGAAAAAAAAAACGCTTTGATACTGTACTGACTGGATAGCAGAATTAAAAATCGTTCTATAGTAAACATACAAATAATTATTCCAATTAATTGCTAAATGACAGACTAAAACATAGAAGGAACGAAGGATCTAAAAATGAATTGCGATGAGGACAGAAGAACAAAATTGAAAGAAAGAGCGTTTCTTTTAAATCAGGATTACTTTATTTAGTACAGAATATTCTTATTAGTACACGTATTGGTTTCCGCAGCCGCAAGCGCAGTTGCCGCTGATAGACACGGCACCAGCAGCCGGGACAGCACCGCCGAAGCTCACAGCCCCCATGATGGGCACCTGTCCATACAGAGCGGTGTTACCGGTGACTGGCAGCTCACCAGCGACCGCCACGTTGCCTTCACCGGCGCCGCCGTACGCGGCGACTCCAGAGCCGTAACCGGCAGCGCCAGGGTAGGCGAGTCCGTCATAACCCAAACCAGAAGCCAATCCGTAGGAGCCAGCCAGACCAGTGCCGTAGCCAAGGCCGGAGCCGCAGGGAGCGGCGGTGGAGAGAGCGGCGGGGGTGATGATGGTGGCAGGTGCGTACGCGCCGAGACACTGGCTGAACACAGTCTGTAATAGAAAACCCAAAGATTAAGGGTAGTTCTTTTCTTTTTCTTATGTGACAAGCTTAACTGCAAACAGAAGTCTGACAATAATCTTTAGCTATTTTGATTTGTTGACTTACCTGTACCAAGCAAGCTTGGATGCAGAGGAACACGACAGCGAAGGGAGACATGTTTGATGTTTTTGTTCAACGAGGGGCTGAAGACTGAATGATAAGCAATAAAAAAACTACCCTTTTATACCCAACAAAAAACATTACAAAAGCTGTTATGTGAAATAGTTATGCGTTATCAAAAACACGCAATTATGTAGACGTGACTTTTCATTATATTAATGATGGAATAATTTCGAATTATACAATATAATATTACCTATATTTTACAATTGTTATTGCAGTATTACTTAACTTTGATAAAGAGGTCAATATAAAAGACAGTTTTTAGCATTGAACATCATTATCAAGTTGTGACTTGCATTCAGCAAATACAACGATTTAAAATGGCAGCCAAGACTCTTCTTGTCCTTTGCGCTCAGGCGGTCTTCTTCCAGGTAAATATCCTTTTTTCTTTCAAGTGTTCATATCATCTTCTTTAAAAGTACTATCTCCTCTCGATTCCACCTGATGCGTAGTCAGAGTTTCAATTGATTTCATCTGATTCAACGTTATTTCCAATTCTTCTTCATTAAACATTCTGAAAAATTATATTATTATCATCAATTTACTGGTCATCATTTAATTTATCTTTTTTCTCCTTCCAGTCCGCCTTCAGCCAATGCCTCAACCGTGGCATCGACGCTTCTGCTTACGGCCTTGGATCTTCATATGGATTAACTGGTTTAGCTGGCCCTGGACTGGCCAACGGCTTAGCTGCTGCCAACTTCGCTGGCAGAGGCTTAGCTTCCGATGGATTCTACGCCCCCGCTATGGAATTCACTGCTACCAGCGGCGGTTCTCTACCAGTAACTAGCACCTCTGCCATCGCACCAACTGGAATCTCTATTGTATCTGAGAACGTCTTCGAAGGTCCTTTGTCCGTGGCTGGTGAGCTGCCTTTCGTTGGTACTACTGGAATGGAAGGTGCCATGTCTTCTGCTGGTGCTGGTGCTATTAACCATGCTTGTGGTAACGGTGTGACAGCTATGACAAGTGACAGTGCAGCTTTTGGTCCTGGTGCTGCTATTCCACCAATTGCTGCTACTTTCCCAGTATCAGGTGTAGCCCCCGTGGCTTCTTATGGAGTTCCTCAAGCTGGTAGATTCGGTCTTAATGGATGTGCTGGTAACGTTCTGTACTAAATTCATCTTCAAAGATTTTTATTTTTAGAAATGTTATTGTTGATTTTTTCCAAAAAAAAATAAAGAATTGTTTCGGTGTATTTTATGTTTTTTTTTCTTTCCTCAAAAGATTTATCAAGGTTATTAAACAATTTCCTGTGACACTTTGGCTAATACAGAATGAAAAATTTTGCGATGATATCAGTGTTGCCACAGTTAAATAACGATTATAACATCTGTTTAAGTTTGGTAGTTAATATTTACTTAGTCTTTTGTTTAATACTTGAAATAAATTCTGCAAAAATCTACCCCTAGTTGAATGCTTTACAATATAGAAACATGTTATGAAAGAACGATTAAGTAAATTATAAAATTATCAAGTGCATTTATGCAAGTGTTAGCAATAGATATGATAACATAACTTGGTATAAAATTTTAGAAAGGCCAATATAAATCATTGTCTACTAAGCAATCAACAAAGTGGCAAGCTTTTACTTATAGTAAAAAATGTTTTTTTTTATTTTATTTTATTGTGTTGTTAATAATCATCAAGTTTCATAACTTAACTGAATATAATTCTGTTTTCCTAAATAATAGTATATAGAAGCTTAACATTCCCCCCACCCAAAAAATAATATATTTAAGTGTTAGCAGAAATAGTGCCCGAAAGTCGCATTTTCAGAACCGTTTGGAAATCTATTATGTAACTGTGTTGTTAAGCTAATGTTAAGAGTCAATCATCATCTGTCTAGACTTTTCCCAATTATGTTTGCCAAAACCAAATCCAGCTGAGTACCAGTGTTTTGTACCACTGTATGAGAATAAATATACAACAGCTTAATTTTAAGAGAAGATAAAGTTATTGAGTCTTATGGAGTCTTTACAACTAATAACAAAGCTGCCTCTGCTTCAGGTAGTTTCAGTTCTGTCAGCGGTGACGATTTTGGCTCTTCTATGGGTATGGGTAATTGCTCTGGTCTTTTTGCCTTTTTTGGTCCTAATTCTGGTTTTACGACTTCCAGAAGATTAGGATGCTTTGCATGTGAGCAATTTTAGTTGAGGGCATTATCAACTTGTATATATTATGGTAAAGTTCCTGTGCAAGCAATTTTATTGTTGGATAATATATGTAAAAAGCTTGCTGTCAGTTGCTGCAATAAATGATCTAAGTGGAAAGAGCCATAGATGTCGTTGATTGTATGTTTTAGTAACTAAATAAAAAAATAATGTTATTTGTTTACTTGTATTTCTCCTGAATTATTCACCCACATATTTAAAAAAATATGAAGAAACAACAACGATTATTTCCATCCATCCATCATCAGCCTATAGCAGTCCACTGCTGGACATAGGCCTCTCCAAGTGCACGCCACTGAGATCGATTTTCGGTATGATCGAAATTCCTCATGTGCAGAACAAAAAAAAAAACGATTATTTTGATCAAAGGAAATCTTATTTACCTTGACTAACAAAGTCTTGTAAAACACTTGCCAGGTTTAAGTAACAAAAGCCTGCCGGGACTGAAAGAAAGAAAGAAAGAAAAAGAAAAATCATTGATTTTTACGCAGACGCACACATATACATACAAAAACAAGACAAGGAAAATTACTATAACAAGATAAACAAAAATAATACTAAAACTGTGGAATTGTTCGAAAGAGTTACATTGATCTGGATATATAAAGGGCTTAAGAAATATTATTTGATAATTTACCATAAAAAAGGTGGCAGCAACAACTGCCCTCACTCCCAGACACAGGGTCTAACATTATCAATTTTCAGACTCCGGGCCGGCCTTGTGTGAGTTTCTTAAAACCCACAACGCGATGTCGGTTTGACCCGGGAATCAAAACCCGTGCATGGCATTCGAATTTGCGACCACTTAATACTAGGGCAATGTCAACAGTCAAAAATAGTCTGTAAGCGCATACTACAGACCATACCAAAATTGTCTAATGCTTTATGCAATATTTATTTGTAAGTGTAATGTGACACGCAATACTTACAATAAATAAAGAAATGTACAAATATCAGTCATAAATGGAGCAATGATGACACACCAATATTTCATTGCACACATCACGTACATTTCAGAAACAAAAACAAACATAAGCATTTAATATAAAGGAACATTTTATTTCTTAATTGAAGAATTATCCATAGATAGTCTGGCACCCACAAGCACAGTTACCAGTGATGGAAACGCCACCATAAGCTGGCAGAGCACCGTCGAAGCTCACAGCGCCCATGATGGGCACCTGACCAGCAATGACGGACTTTCCAAGGATCGGCAGCTCACCGACAACAGCCACATTGCCTTCACCAGTACCACCGTAAGCTGACGCAGGAGAGTAGGCAGCTGAGGATCCACAGGAGATGGAACTGGGGGAGTAGGATGAGGGAGTGTAGGCTGCACCAGGAGCCAGGGTTGCTCCACACGCAGTGGCTATAGGAGCCGCAGAAGAAATGACGCCAGCTAGGGTTGGGGTTGAGCAGTAGCTGAATACGTTCTGAAAATGAGAAAGTGTTGGTAAGACATGTAATTATCCTTAAAAATATTATAAAAGCGAAAATATTTCTGTCTGTAAACTGCGATTTAAATAGATAGTATAGAGCCTGAGAAAGGACATATAGGCCATTATTATTTGGGTGCAAGAAAAAGTACCCACAGGAACAGCTAGTTTGCAATAACGTTCAAAGCTGAAAGTATTGTGGTGTATAAAATATAGAGGGCTAAAATTCACTCACCTGGACCAAGCAAGCTTGGATGCAGAGCAACAGAACAGCGAAGGTAGACATGTTTGATGTTTGTGTCCAACGAGAAGCTGAAGACTGAATGATGATTTGCAAATATTTGCAAGCTTTTATAATTCTAGTCCTGGTTTTGTTTATCTACTTACGTGACTTGGTTTATTTTTGTTAAAAAAATGCCAATAGGTTATCGCAAAAATTGCAAAATTATTGTCATAGGATAGTTGCAATGGAGTGATATTGATAACAGTGTTTAGTATAAAATCAACGTCAAAACTAGTGAACATCATTCAATTGTCTATAGTTGAACTGGTACCGAATACACTCACTATAATGTCTGCCAAAGCTATCCTCGTCCTCTGCGCTCAGGCTTTCTTGGTCCAGGTAAAAGATATTTTCTTTCTGTAAAGTTTCATTCTAGATTTGTTATGTTTGATTTGGTATGGGTGTCGTGGTGGCCTAGTGGGCAAAGAACCGACCTCTCGAGTATGAGGGCGCGGGTTCGATTCCAGGTCAGGCAAGTACCAATGCAACTTTTCTAAGTTTGTATGTACTTACTAAGTATATCTTAGACACCAACGACTGTGTTTCGGATGGCACGTTAAACTGTAGGTCCCGGCTGTCATTGAACATCCTTGGCAGTCGTTACGGGTAGTCAGAAGCCAGTAAGTCTGACACCAGTCTAACCAAGGGGTATCGGGTTGCCCGGGTAACTGGGTTGAGGAGGTCAGATAGGCAGTCTCTTCTTGTAAAGCACTGGTACTCAGCTGAATCCGGTTAGACTGGAAGCCGACCCCAACATAGTTTGGGAAAAGGCTCGGAGGATGATGATGATGATTTGGTATGTGTGTAACGCCTACTTAATATTTCCAATCGTTCTCTTCCAGTCCGCATTCAGCTACTGCAACTCCGGCAATAACTACGGCGCTGGGCCATCAGGACTATCAGGCTACGGTCTGGGAGCCCCAGCCCTGGCTGCAGGAGGCAGTGGCCTGGCTTGTGGAGCCGGCCTCGGGTACGGAGCTGGACTCGGCTACAACCCTAGCGCAGGCTACGGTGGCCTACCCATCGAAGTAATCCCCACCAGTGGTGGAGCTCTGCCTGTCTCCAGCGTGTCCTCCATCGCTCCCAGCGGCCTCTCCATAAACTCAGAGAATGTGTTTGATGGTGCTCTGTCCGTGGCTGGTGAGCTGCCGTTCGTGAGTGCTGTGGCTTTGGAGGGCGTGCTGGCAAGCGGCGGTGCTGGCGCCGTCAGCTACAGCTGCGGTAACGGTGTTACTGCTATTGAGAGCATCGCTCCTGCTGGTGCCTATGGTGGTGCAGGTGCCTATGGCGCTGCGTATGCCTCAGGACTTGCTGCTGGCTATGGAGTTGGTGGTAATCAAGGTCTTGGATATGGTGCATTAATTGGTCAGGGTTGTGGATGCAGCCAGTATTGATCAGCTTGCAAAAGATGATATTAAAGCATCCAAAATATATGGTTTTATGTAAATAAATTATATTACGCATAGAATCTTCTGTTTCATTTTCCTTACTAGCATTGTTGCTATCAGATTGTCCATAACTGCACTTTTACAATTAATGTATCGGATAATAGCCGCATAACATGAACTAAAGGCAAAGTTCATTCATGTATAAGTTCCAAGAAAACCGGTGTTCTGATCATTGAATTACTTTGTCATTTTCTACATAAAACGGTACGTAGATAAAATATTCAACACAAGCTAACTTAATTGAATAATGTTACGTTGTGGCTGTACCCTCTAAGGAGTACCATTTTCTTTCGTTAATATCTTTATATTGAACAGAAAATAACCAAAAGGTTTTAAACGGTGTAAGCACAAGCAAATACTTATAGCTCTCGATAAAATGAAACTCTTGTTTCCAGCTTTGCAATGAGAATTGATGTAATTTACTTCGGGAATTTCATAAGGCAACACTTCATGTTCTATTACAGGTAGTTTGCAGGATGCAACAACTAGTTTTGTAAGACAGAAACATTAATTTGTTACCTTACATTTTTCTTTATCTTTTTGTTATATTTTTAAAGCTACTCTGCAGCTCTGGTTCAAACAATCAAACCAAGAATGAAAACGAAAAATTTGCTCAAATCATAATCATTTATTGTTCACACGTCAGAAAGTTTTAAGGTTCAGCAGTACACGGGGGTAGTGAGAGGGGCGCCGCAGCCGCAAGCGCATTGACCAGCGATAGACACGGCACCAGCAGCGGCCACATCACCACCGAATCTCACAGCACCCATGATGGGCACCTGTCCATACAGAGCGGTGTTACCGGCGACTGGCAGCTCACCAGCAACCGCCACGTTGCCTTCACCGGCGCCGCCGTACGCGGCGACTCCCGAGCCGTAACCGGCAGCGCCAGGGTAGGCGAGTCCGTTATAACCCAAACCAGAAGCCAATCCGTAGGAGCCAGCTAGGCCAGCACCAGCCAAGCCGTAAGGAGAAGCCAAACCAGAGGCCAGACCACAAGGAGCGGCTATTCCGTAAGGAGCTGCCAGGGCAGGAGCGGCCAGACCATAGGGACCAGCGTACGTGGCGTCAGCAACTGCCGCGCGGCTGGTGCACTGGCTGAACACAGACTGAAACAATGAAATAATATTATTAGACGATGTGTACTCAAACCTGACGAAAATAAAAAGTCCTGACTTTAAAAGGAACAGTAAAATCGAGGTAACTCAAAATTATATAGCACTGTTTCTCACCTGGACCAAGCAAGCTTGGATGCAGAGGAACACGACAGCGAAGGGAGACATGTTTGATGTTTGTGTTCAACGAGGAGCTGAAGACTGAATGATGAACTGCATCCGTACCCGCGCTTTTATACTTGACACACTATCATGTAATTTCGAAATTAAACAAAGAATATTTTCAATGTGTCCTTATCATCATGTTTAGGCTTATAAGTTTCACAAGCTTTGAAATTTAATTACATTTACCTAATTAATTATTGTCTTTCCTGGAAATTGACAATCCACCTAACATAGTATAAAAAGGCCTACGGCTACGGTCAAAATTATTCTTGTATCAACACTCGAAGCAAACATATCTATCATGTCTGTCAAGGCTATCCTCATTCTCTGCGCCCAGGCGCTCCTGCTCAAGGTGAGACATTTTATTTTGATTTAGTTTCATTTGGACGGTCATATATTTCCTTAATCTAACATATAACTCTTTATAATTACCAGTCGGCGGTGGGCCAGTGCACCAGCCGCGCTGCAGTCGCTGACGCCTCTGCACTAGCTGCCCCTTGCGGCCTGGCCGCTCCTGCTTGGGCTTACGATGGACTCGCCTACCCTGGTGCTGGCTTGGCAGGCACAGGTCTGGCTTACAACGGACTGAACGCTGGCCTTGCAGGCAGAGGCCTGGCTTACGATGCAATCTACGCCCCCGCCATGGAGTTCAGCCCCACCAGTGGCGGCGCTCTGCCTGTCTCCAGCGCCTCCGCCATCGCTCCCGTCGGTATCTCCGTAGTGTCCGACAACGTGTATGAGGGTGTTCTGTCCGCGGCTGGTGAGCTGCCGTTCGTGGGTACTGTGGCTATGGAAGGTGTGGTGCCTTCTGCCGGTGCTGGCGCCGTCAACCACGCCTGCGGTAATGGCAGAAACGCCATGATCAGCGAGACTACTGGTTTCGGTGCTGCTGGTGCTTATGGTGCTGGCTTGGGAGCCATCAGCCCTGCTGCTGGTTTTGGAGCTGCTGCCTATGGAGCTGGAATTGGTTCAGGTCTTGGTCTCCGCAGTGGTATTGCTGGCAGAGGCTGCGGCTGCCGCAACTAAGAACTTATTGGAACACAAAACTAACGTTCTCATTCCTTCGATGAAATAAAACGATGCAATAAACCTGTTGTCTTTTTATGATCTCTAAAAATTTTCGACATACGGAGTTCCCTTAACTCTATCGTTGTCTTTAGGTTACCTCCACTATCGAACATGGAAAGGAAGCGACATTGAGAAGCGAGTCAAGGAGTTACTTCATATATCCATACAAGTAATAAATGTGAAGTCAAAATGTCTTTTTTTCTTCATATTTATATTAAACTAGCTGTTGCCCGCGACTTCGTCTGCGTGGGCAATATAGAATTTCCAATTTTGTTTATTTAATCGTTCATTGCTCAACCCCCGTAGGTGATAGCGTGATAATATATAGCCTATGTGTTAAACCGGCCCCCAGGTAATAGTCATGCAAAATTTGATTTAAATTCATGCAGTACTTTTTGAGTTTATCCGGGACAAACATACAGACAAACAGATAAACAGACAAAAAATCTAAAAACTACATATTAGGGTTCAGAATCGATTATGGATCACCCCCCAAGTATTCTTAAAAAAAAAATTCAATGTACAGTTTTGACTTTCCTATCATTTTTAACCGACTTCCCAAAAAGGAGGAGGTTCTCAATTCGGCCGGTATGTATTTTTTATGTATGTACATCGATTACTCCGAGGTTTATAGACCGATTTACGTGATTCTTTTTTTGTTCGACGCGGAATAGCTGCCAGTTGGTCCCATAGTCATCAGTTCAGGATCTGATGATGGAAACTCTGAGAAATCGAGGGCAACCTTCGAAAGTTGTAGGCATTCATGGGTAAAAACTTGACACTCAGGTGTGTGCCTGAAAGCACTATTCAACAGTGAAGATTTGGAGCTGACCTGATGATGGAGACCAGAGAGGGTCGAGGGAACTCGACAACTGAATATGTAAAATACTTCGTATTTGGGCTTATATTTTTTGTATTGATGAGAACTTTCCACTTATATGGAAAGTGACAACTATTTGTATCACTAAAAAGTTGTAAATAAAAAATATGTATGTATATTTTTTATAATATTATATGTATAGATTGAGGGATGTTCATGAATTCTCACATTACACTGCATGATGAGATCTTTGCACACGAAAAATAATATTTTTTAATAAAAGGAACCGACTTCACAAATAAGCAAACTTTCCAAATCAATCTACGCGTTCTCGAGAAATACATTATTGTTTCCTATCATCATCTCCCGAGCCTTTTCCCAACTATGTTGGGGAGGGCCTCCAGTCTAACCGGATTCAGCTGAGTACCAGCGCTTTACAATCTGATTTTTTCTTATATAAAAGAAAAAACAAAAGATAGACATTCTACATTATTTGTTATTATGACAGTGAGACCACACACGATGCAGCACGAGTCTTATAAATAAACAAAGATCACGTTACTGCAGTACATTGGAATTGTGCGATGTAATTATTGTGGTGATAGCAATTAGTTCTGCGTAATATTTAATTATATAAAGGCTAATAGAGTATATATTTTATGTGAAAACCTTTTCAAATCAAATCAAACCAAATCAAATCATTTATTTCATGTAGGCCTTTACAAGCACTTACGAACGTCAAAAATATAAATAAGTTTGATTCTAGTTGCCCATTCCAAAAGTAGCTTCCTATGAAGAAGAACGGGCAAGAAACTCCATGGAGTAACCATGGAGTTTCTTGCCCGTTCTTCTTCTTTTTAAAAACATAATAGGTGTTACAATTTGTATGTATTGATCATCATCCTCCGAGCCTTTTTCCCAACTATGTTGGGGTCGGCTTCCAGTCTAACTGGATTCAGCTGAGTACCAGAGCTTCTCAAGAAGCGACTGCCTATCTGACCTCCTCAACCCAGTTACCCGGGGAACCCGATACCCCTTGGTTAGACTGGCGTCAGACTTACTGGCTTCTGACTACCCGTAACGACTGCCAAGGATGTTCTATGACAGCCGGGACCTACAGTTTAACGTGCCATCCGAAACACAGCCAATGGTGTCTAAGCTATACTTAGAAAGTACATACAAACTTAGAAAAGTTGCATTGGTACTTGCCTGACCTGGGATCGAACCCGCGCCCTCATACTTGAGAGGTTGGTCCTTTACCCACTAGGCCACCACGACTTCACCACTTCACGACTTCACGACTTCACGAATTTGTATGTATTGATACATACGATAATAACATGAAAAATAAATGCTTACAATATTTTTGGGTTGACTTTGAGAAAGTTATACAATGCAAGTTGAACTAAGAAGTTATAAGAGAAAATTATTATACAAACTATTTTAAAGACTTATCTAGGTTATTTTACTTATAAACATAAGTTTTTGGTCCATCTTTCACATATTTCTTCCATTTGCGTCGACTGATTGCATTTTCTGATAGTTAGCTTTTGACAAAGGCAGCGGTTTCGTAAAATGTCCTACTACTATGACAAATAACATCAGAAGTCTAGTTATTACCGAAGCAAAAGGCTAGGCCGATGGAATGATCGATTAGCGCTGAAGACCTGTGCCACGACTCTGTCTGGATTTCTACTCAGCGACGGCTGTTTTGCATAGGTTTGTCTCAATTTTTGACTTTTTTTTCGTATTATATGGCTTGTTTTTTTTTGTGCTGTGTAATGTGTATGCCTAGAATCCACAGTTTATAAACTTTCTTAAATCTCCCTCTTATGTTGAGTGAAATAAAGTATTGTCTATAAGTTATCATCAAATCAAAATAATTCGAAAGACAGGACGTTTATTTTACGGTTGAGACTATGTTTGCACAGCTGAATAGTTAAAGTTATTGTTGCAGCCACCCACTCACTATCCGATGCAGTTGGTAAAGTAACCGAGACATGAAAACAATTACAGGTTCTTCATACGCTATGTGCAACACTTTCAGAGCTGCGATGGGTTAAATAGTAAGTCAAAGAATAAAAAAGGATAATTTGCTCAAATCATAATCGTTTATTTGTCGCATTAAAGAAATAGCTTTTCAGCAGTACACGGGGGTAGTGAGAGGGGCGCCGCAGCCGCAAGCACACTGGCCAGCGATAGACACGGCACCACCAGCAGCCACATCACCACCGAATCTGACAGCGCCCATGATGGGCACCTGTCCATACAGAGCGGTGTTACCGGCGACTGGCAGCTCACCAGCGACCGCCACGTTGCCTTCACCGGCGCCGCCGTACGCGGCAACTCCAGAGCCGTAACCGGCAGCGCCAGGGTAGGCGAGTCCGTCATAACCCAAACCAGAAGCCAATCCGTAGGAGCCAGCGAGGCCAGCACCAGCCAAGCCGTAAGGAGAAGCCAAACCAGAGGCCAGACCACAAGGAGCGGCTAATCCGTAAGGAGCTGCCAGAGCAGGAGCGGCCAGACCATAGGGACCAGCGTACGTGGCGTCAGCAACCGCCGCGCGGCTGGTGCACTGGCTGAACACAGACTGGAACAATTAAATAATATATTAGACGATGTGTACTAAACCTGATGAAAATTAAAAGTCCTGATTCTAAAAGGAAAGCAAAGTCGAGGTATAATATTTCTCACCTGGATCAAGCAAGCTTGGATGCAGAGGAACACGACGGCGAAGGGAGACATGTTTGATGTTTGTGTTCAACGAGGAGCTGAAGACTGAATGATGAACTGCATCCGTACCCGCGCTTTTATACTTGACACACTATCATGTTATTTCCAAATTAAACAAAGAATATTTTCAATTTGTCCTTATCATCATGTTACGGCTTATAAGTTACACAAGCTTTGAAATTAATAACATTTACCTAATTAATTATTGTCTTTCCTGGAAATTGATAACGCACCTAACATAGTATAAAAAGGCCTACGGCTACGGTCAAAATTATTCTTGTATCAACACTCGAAGCAAATTATCATGTCTGTCAAGGCTATCCTCATCCTCTGCGCCCAGGGGCTCCTGCTCAAGGTAACACATTTTATTTTGATTTGGTTTCTCTGAGACAGTCTTATAATTGCCAAAGCTAACACATAATGTGGTTTAATTTCCAGTCGGCGGTGGGTCAGTGCACCAGCCGCGCTGCAGTCGCTGACGCCTCTGCACTTGCTGCCCCTTGTGGCCTGGCCGCTCCTGCTTGGGCTTACGATGGACTCACCTACCCTGGTGCTGGCTTGGCAGGCAGAGGTCTGGCTTACAACGGACTGAACGCTGGCCTTGCAGGCAGAGGCCTGGCTTACGATGCAATCTACGCCCCCGCCATGGAGTTCAGCCCCACCAGTGGCGGCGCTCTGCCTGTCTCCAGCGCCTCCGCCATCGCTCCCATCGGTATCTCCGTAGTGTCCGACAACATGTATGAGGGTGTTCTGTCCGCGGCTGGTGAGCTGCCGTTCGTGGGTACTGTGGCTATGGAAGGTGTGGTGCCTTCTGCCGGTGCTGGCGCCGTCAACCACGCCTGCGGTAATGGCAGAAACGCCATGATCAGCGAGACTACTGGTTTCGGTGCTGCTGGTGCTTATGGTGCTGGCTTGGGAGCCATCAGCCCTGCTGCTGGTTTTGGAGCTGCTGCCTATGGAGCTGGAATTGGTTCAGGACTCGGTCTCCGCAGCGGTATTGCTGGCAGAGGGTGCGGCTGCCGCAACTAAGAACTGATTTAGGACTCAAAACTAAAGCTCTTATTCTGTCCATGAAATAAAACGATGCAATAAACCTGTTGTATTTTTATGATTTCAAACAATTTTCAAACATATGTTTTCTTATTTTTTGCATTCAGTAAGGACTGTGGTGCATGATACAAACTGGCTAAAAATGTGTATGTGTATCCGCATAATATCCTTACAGAGGTTCACATATCACATAGGTTGGTGAAAGGTTTCAAAACGAATAAGTCCAAACACGAATTAGTTGCTATATACTAAGAAGCTACCGTCATTCTTTCGTTACCTCCACTAGAACATGGAGGCAAAACTGAGCGACATGGAAAGGCGATTCAAGGGATTGTAAAATCAAAAGTCAATACTTCTATGTTTTTCGAGAGATGCCGATGCCGAAACAGTTTTGTTTTACAATACAATTATGACAGTAAGACCACACACGTTGTGGCACGAGCCATATAAATAAACAAAGATCAAGTTACTGCAGTTCATTGAAATCGTGCGATGAAATTATTTATGACAATTTATTTGTAGTAGTAGCATTTAACAGTTAAATAATAATTAATAATGTTTTTACATACCAACCTTTGAAACCTAATTTAGGACATCTTTACCCAGAGTTTTTGGTATATCTTTCAGATTTCTTTGCTTTGCGTTGAAAAATACATTTTCTAATGACAGTACGCTCCTGATAGTTTCTATGTCTTGCTGTTAAGACAACTAACACCAAGTTAAAGCTTTTCCTTTAAGTTTCTTTCTTTTAAGTTTAGCCTTTTCCTAAAAAGAAGAAAAAGAAGAAACTAGGCTGGTAGAATGATCGGTTTTCTCTGACTCTGCCTTGCATGGGGTTCGCATTTATGCTGTAATTTGCACAGGGTCTCATATTTCAATTTTTTTTTGTGAAATAATTATCTCGAGTTTTTATGTTGTGTATACACAATAAAAATGTTTATTTTGTTTCCTTCTTATTTCTCTATGTTAGTGAAACGAACTTTTGTCTCTATCAAATCAAAATATTCGGTAGGAATGATATTTATATTACATCTGAGACTGTGATAGAACACCAAAATAGTTTAAGGGTAGTATTGCAGCCACATACACTACGCGAAATTGTTGGCACAGTTTGCGAGATGGGTAAAATTTGAAGTTTTTCATATGTTATGTGCAAAACTTTCAGAGCAGTGTTGGGTTTTTAACAGTAAATAAAAAAGGGAATTATGCTCAAATCATAATGGTTTTATTGTCCACATGACACAAATTGATGTTTCAGCAGTACACGGGAGCAGCGAGAGGAGCGCCGCAGCCGCACGCGCACTGTCCGGAGATGGACACGGAACCAGCAGCAGCCACAGGACCGCTGAAGCTCACAGCGCCCATGATGGGCACCTGTCCATACAGAGCGGTGTTACCGACGACTGGCAGATCACCAGCGACCGCCACGTTGCCTTCACCGGCGCCGCCGTACGTGGCGACTCCAGAGCCGTAACCGGTAGCGCCAGGGTAGGCGAGTCCGTCATAACCCAATCCAGAAGCCAATCCGAAGGGGCCAGCCAGACCAGCACCAGCCAAGCCAGCGCCAGGGTAGGCGAGCCCAGCTAGTCCAGCGCCGTAGCCAAGGCCGGAGCCGCAGGGAGCGGCAGTGGAGAGAGCGGCGGGGGCGATGATGGTGGCAGGTGCGTATGAGCCGAGACACTGGCTGAACACATTCTGCACAAAACATCAAATCCATTGAAATAAAAATGGAGCTATAGGATCAGATGGACCAGTAAAATCCAAAGTTATATCCAAATAGTTGACAATTCAAGTAAATAATGAATTTCACTCACCTGGACCAAGCAGGCTTGGATGCAGAGCAACAGAACAGCGAAGGAAGACATGTTTCAAGTGTGTTCAACGGAAGCTGAAGACTGAATGATGAACTGAAACTGTTGACACATTTTATACCCAGCTCCTAAGCAATGACAACACTTGATAGGCCTGTATTTCGAAATTTCAAAAACGTGACTGAAAATACATTCAAACTTTCTAAGCATGTGTGTGGTAGGCTTATCATTCTT
Source organism: Helicoverpa zea (assembly GCF_022581195.2). Taxonomy (NCBI): domain Eukaryota; kingdom Metazoa; phylum Arthropoda; class Insecta; order Lepidoptera; family Noctuidae; genus Helicoverpa; species Helicoverpa zea. The sequence continues at coordinate 5,468,336 of NC_061478.1, forward strand.
TTGCGTAAGCTTTTCATAAGTTCCACTTACCTAAATACTATTTCGTTTTTATTTGAATTTTATTGATAAGAAAATGGAATATAAAACCAAGGGCAGCGAGACTGAAAATCATTCTAGTGTCAGCACTCGAAGCAAACTATCATGTCTGTCAAGGCTATCCTCATCCTCTGCGCCCAGGCGCTCCTGCTCAAGGTAACACATTTTATTTTCATTTGGATTCTCTTAGACAGTCTTATACTTGCTAAAAGCTAACAAATAATTTGGTTTCATTTCCAGTCGGCGGTGGGTCAGTGCACCAGCCGCGCTGCAATCGCTGACGCCTCTACACTTGCTGCCCCTTGCGGCCTGGCCGCTCCTGCTTGGGCTTACGATGGACTCGCCTACCCTGGTGCTGGCGTGGCAGGCAGAGGTCTGGCTTACAACGGACTGAACGCTGGCCTTGCAGGCAGAGGCCTGGCTTACGATGCAATCTACGCCCCCGCCATGGAGTTCAGCCCCACCAGTGGTGGCGCTCTGCCTGTCTCCAGCGCCTCCGCCATCGCTCCCGTCGGTATCTCCGTAGTGTCCGACAACGTGTATGAGGGTGCTCTGTCCGCGGCTGGTGAGCTGCCGTTCGTGGGTACTGTGGCTATGGAAGGTGTGGTGCCTTCTGCCGGTGCTGGCGCCGTCAACCACGCTTGCGGTAATGGCAGAAACGCCATGATCAGCGAGACTACTGGTTTCGGTGCTGCTGGTGCTTATGGTGCTGGCTTGGGAGCCATCAGCCCTGCTGCTGGTTTTGGAGCTGCTGCCTATGGAGCTGGAATTGGTTCAGGTCTTGGTCTCCGCAGTGGTATTGCTGGCAGAGGCTGCGGCTGTCGCAACTAAGAACTTGCCAAGAAGGCAAATACCATTCTGCAAAACAATAAAATGTTCACGCAAACGAAAAGTGCCTATTCATTATTTTCTACTATTCCCACATATTTTTAAAGAGTTGACAATCCAGAGAAATCTAAAGTTACACTAGTCCCAAGAATTCTTGAATAAATGTTAGTTCTTACGAGTCCTGCTTATAATATTGCTTTTTATAAAGTTACTCGTCGTATAGTATTATTTAAGCCACACATGATGTGGCACGAGCATTCAACATACACAAAGATCACGTTACTGCAATTTATTCATCATTCAGCACGATGTAATTTTTGCTGATTGAACGTTACATCAGATTTAGGGTCCGTTCAGACAGACCGGCTCGGAGAGAAGAGCAAATTCTTCACACGTTAAAAAATCAAGTACTTAGTATTTGAAGTAAGGTTTATTTTTGCATATGCACTGCTTTTGTCATTAAAAATGCTCGAAGGCGCTCGGTGTGAAATAATAAGAGGAGCCGACCGGACCCGATCGCGTACTTTTTCTTGACGTTTGGTTCCGTTTGCATACTCTTTAATGCTCGCGCAGCCGATCGGCTCCGGTCTGTGTGAAAAGAAAAATGCGCGCCGATGCTCTCCGACCCGGTCTGTTTGAACGGACCCTTAGAGTACCTGTACAATATAAACTTTTAGTCGGCCGATAGTTTGTTTGAGCGCATAAATCAGAACAAAGATGAATGGTTGTACGCACATTACAAAGATCAGGTATTAAGCGAAAACATGGAATCACGATTTTCTTAAAAAAAATGAGCCCAGAGCCAATGAGCCCAGAACTCAATCATTTCTTCTTTATATGAAAAGAGTCCTGTACCCTGCAGTGGGACAGTAAGAAGGCTGATAATGATGAACAATGGAGATTGCAGAGAATTAAGGGAACTGCCGAATGGTAGAAAGGAACCTCGTGTTTGGGATCGTTTTTTTTTCAAATTGACGAAAATACGTATTAGGGCAAGATGAGTTTAGATTGGCTGGTGAACAATGAAGATAAAAAACAACTTAGGAAATTCTTACAGGTTTTAACAACTACCTATTTAACTCAATAATTCGTAACGATAAGATATGTGAAAGGATGTAGAATTAAAACACTTCTTCTTTCTTTCGTTACTTGTAAATCTTTTTCTCATTCTATCCGGGACATTATCACAGCCTTTTTTATCGTCCCTGTGATGGGCATAGGTCTCCTATCACACGAAGAAGTATTGAGAGTAAGTCACCACGCTGGTTCAATGTGGGTTATATTCCGACTTTAGAGTCCAGGTCTCTTTCACATGTTTTCCTTCATATTTTAATAAGCTATTGATATCTAAGGTAATACCTACATAGAAAGTACACAAACTTTGAAAACTTGCATTGGTACATGTCTGACCTCGAATTTAACCCACATGAGGCCACCTCGACAACCGAGACATATTAGAACTAAATTATGTACTTTTTGTAATTTAATATTATAAACACAGAATCCAGAATATCCCCCAGCCGCTCACTCTTGTCATGTATGCTCTTGTCGAAATCCAAAGAACCTATGCTACGAATACGCTTGGTCGTGACGGTGAGATAGTCATTTCTCTAATACAAGTACCTACTGCTGTAGCCGTACAGTTGAAGATGAAGCCAACTTCATAAAAGATAGGACTGGCCCATTCTTAATAAGGGTATAATGCGATTTGGAATTTTTGTTTTAACTAACAACAGTAACAAAACTAAATACGGTCACACAAAATCATTTATTTAGTTAGTAGTAACATTGTCTAGTAGAGGTAAGTGTTGTAGGGGGTGTTGCAGCCGCAAGCGCATTGGCCAGAGATAGACACGGCACCAGCAGCAGCCACATCACCTCCGAAGCCCACAGAGCCCATGATGGGCACCTGTCCATACAGAGCGGTATTACCGGCGACTGGCAGCTCACCAGCGACCGCCACGTTGCCTTCACCGGCGCCGCCGTACGCGACGACTCCAGAGCCGTAACCGGCAGCGCCAGGGTAGGCGAGTCCGTCATAACCCAAACCAGAAGCCAATCCGTAGGAGCCAGCCAGACCAGCACCAGCCAAGCCGAAAGGAGAAGCCAAACCAGAGGCCAGACCACAAGGAGCGGTTAATCCGTAAGGAGCTGCCAGGGCAGGAGCGGCCAGACCATAGGGACCAGCGTACGTGGCGTCAGCAACCGCCGCGCGGCTGGTGCACTGGCTGAACACAGACTGGAACAATAAAATAATGTATCAGAAGACGTGTATTCAAACCCGATGAAATTAAAAATTATTGCACTATTTCTCACCTGGACCAAACAAGCTTGGATGCAGAGGAATACGACAGCGAAGGGAGACATGTTTGATGTTTTTGTTCAACGAGGAGCTGAAGACTGAATGATGAACTGCATCCGTACCTGCGCTTTTATATTTGACACCTCATCGTTATCAGTTGACCTCACGTTTTCATTTTGTAACTTCAAAGAAATATTTAATAGGCTCTGTTAATTAGTGTTGTGTACAATTAATATAATGCTTATCAGCTTTCACAAGCTTTACAAATAAAACTTACCTAAATACTACTAAATTTTCTTTGAACTTGAACGATAAGAATGTCGACTATAAAACCAGCTGTAGTTACACAGATCATCATTCTCGTGTTAGCACTCAAAGCAATCTAACATGTCTGTCAAGGCTGTCCTCATCCTCTGCGCCCAGGCGCTCCTGCTCAAGGTAAGACATTTTACTTTGATTTAGTTTACTTTTGACTTTCCGATATTTGCTGAAGCTAACACGTAACTCTATTTAATTTCCAGTCGGCGGTGGGTCAGTGCACCAGCCGCGCTGCAGTCGCTGACGCCTCTGCACTTGCTGCCCCTTGCGGCCTGGCCGCTCCTGCTTGGGCTTACGATGGACTCGCCTACCCTGGTGCTGGCTTGGCAGGTACAGGTCTGGCTTACAATGGACTGAACGCTGGCCTTGCAGGCAGAGGCCTGGCTTACGATGCAATCTACACCCCCGCCATGGAGTTCAGCCCCACCAGTGGCGGCGCTCTGCCTGTCTCCAGCGCCTCCGCCATCGCTCCCGTCGGTATCTCCGTAGTGTCCGACAACGTGTATGAGGGTGTTCTGTCCGCGGCTGGTGAGCTGCCGTTCGTGGGTACTGTGGCTATGGAAGGTGTGGTGCCTTCTGCCGGTGCTGGCGCCGTCAACCACGCCTGCGGCAATGGCAGAAACGCCATGATCAGCGAGACTACTGGTTTCGGTGCTGCTGGTGCTTATGGTGCTGGCTTGGGAGCCATCAGCCCTGCTGCTGGTTTTGGAGCTGCTGCCTATGGAGCTGGAATTGGTCCAGGTCTCGGTCTCCGCAGTGGTATTGCTGGCACAGGCTGTGGCTGCCGCAACTAAGAACTTATTGGAACACAAAACAACAACAAAAATTCCCTCGATGAAATAAAACGATGCAATAAACCTGTTGTCTTTTTATGATCTGAATCAATTTTCAAACATAAGTTTTCTTATTTTTGCAGTCAGTAAGGACTGTGGTGCATGATACAAACTGGCTAAAAATGTGTATGTGTTACATCCGCGTAATATCCTTACATAGGTTCACATATCAATAGGTTGGTGAAAGGTTTCAAAACGAATAATATGTCCAAATACTAGGTAGTTGCCATAAACTGCTAAGAAGTTCCCATCACTCTTTCGTTACCTCCACTATCGAATATGGAGGCAAAACTGAGCGACATGGAAAGGCGATTCAGGGGATTGTAAAATCAAAAGCCAATACCTATATATGTTTCGAGAGATGCCCATGAATTCTTTGAGATTAGATTCTGACTTGATGATCAAGGGACCGCATGCTGAGAATACATTTTTAGGTCTTCCTAAACACTTCTATTTTGAAAAGAGTGTATATGGAGTTTCTATCCGGTTCTTCTACATAAGACCCACTTTTTGGAACCTTACACCTAACTATTGACGTTTCTTAAGCATCTGTATGAAATGAACCCTTTGACTTTGCTTTCTTAAAGGTCTTGGAGTATTCAGAACAGATGACAAAAAAAGTTTTGTTTGACACTGAGACCACACCAAATCGCGCGATGAAATTATTGTGGTGATAGCAATATATATTTATTAGTAGTAGCATTTAATTAAATAATGGCTAATAGAGTTTTGGTACTTTATGTAGAAATCTTTGAAGACTTATCTACTTACAAGCATGAGAGTTTTTGGTATATCTTTCAGATATTTCTTCGATTTGCGGAATGACAGTTTCTCTGAATGTTCTGCTGTTAAGACATCTAACACTGACTCAAGCACTATCTACTATATTAGCTTTTCCCAAAAAATAATACATGCCTAATGGAATGATCGGTTGTCGCTGAACACCAGGTCCGGGACTGTACTTCGCATGGGGTTCGCATTTATGCTGAGTGAGCTGCCGTTTGCACAGGTTGGCATATTTCTAATTAATATTTTTTTTTGTGAAATAATTGTCTTGATTGTTTATTTATTTATACAACAACATCATCACTATGGTCCGTATTACAGAAGGCTACTCAAGTACAGTTTGATCTCGAATCACCTGATCATAGTTTAAATATAGAATCTGCACTTGAGGGTTGTTCTTATTTCAGTACAATACTTAAACTGTACTCAGCTGAATCGAGATTCAAATCGCGCCTCAAGCAGAGAATATGGATTGTCTATGCATCAGCCTGTTTTCGTTTACATTTTATTTTTTTCGCCAACTCTGTTACAACTTACGCAAAATAAAAATTTAGTTATACATCTAATTATTAATGAAATCATGATTGAAAGAAAACATAGGCTTTTTAATTGTAGGTTTTATTTAAATATGCCATTTTTACGCCTTGAAAATGTGTTGAATGATACATATAGCAGATGGTTGTAATATCTAAAATTACAAATACGAGCGTGTTCGTAGAATGGAATGCTTTCCGAGTGTATCGTATCTGTGGTAGTGGAGATTGACACTTGACAGTTACAGTTATAATTTAATATTTTGGTTATTTAAAATGACTTCAAGAAAGAAAACAAATAGTTTATTAGAGAAATTTACTTATCGAAATATTAAAAGAATTTTAAGGTACCTACCTATCGTGGAATGTAAGAAAATCGATAATGTGGACAGTTTAATGGAAATTAATAAAGCCCATGCTGTTGATTCTCCAACACAAGAATTGAAGAGATATCTCTGCAAACGAGCCTAGAGCAACTTTTTTTGTGATTATTTTAGTGTTTTGTTTATTTATAATTGTTTTATAGTCATTTTAAGTTTGAATTAATAAAAAATATGAATATTTTTACATAGTCTTTTATTGATAGAAAAACAAGTGTGTTTAATCATTTATAATAGTATTTTTACATATACCTATACATCTCTGAGATATCTGAGAGGAACGCTGAAGTTCAACCTTCTGTTCGAATCATCGATAGGAAAAATATTATCATAATAATCAATTTCTTCAAAAATATCAATTTTTTGTTCGTATTTTAATTTTAACTTCCTATTCAACAACAAATTATTTGCTAGACTGACAAGGAAATCTCTGCTCAAGCGTGGTGTCGACCACACTTGCGTGATTATAGTTCAAATCTCTACTTAAACTGTAATCTACAACTGAGTAATGATCTACACTCGGCTGAACTATGATCACCGAATCTATGCTTGAGGAGCATTCTAAAATTAAATCTCAACTCAAATCTAGTTTTAAACAGAGATCAGGACTTGAGTAGCCTTCTGTAATACGGACCTATGTGTTGTGTATTCACCTATTGTATGTACACATATTTTTTTCTTTTTATTTCCTTCTTATTTATCTATCTAGTGATACGAACTATTGTCTCTATCAAATCGAAAAATTCGGTAGATATGATATTTATTTTACGTCTAAGAATAGAATTCGAGAATATTTTAAGGGTAGTGTTGCAGTCACATACACTACGCGAAGCTTTTTGCCTAGTTTGCGAGACAGGAAAAATTTAAAGATTTTCATATGTTATGTGCAAAACTTTCAGAGCAATGTTGGGTTTTAACAGTGAAGAGAAAAGATAAGTATGCTCAAATCATAATCGTTTATTGTCCACATAAAACAAATTGCTATTTCAGCAGTACACGGGAGTAGCGAGAGGAGCGCCGCAGCCGCACGCGCACTGTCCGGAGATGGACACAGAACCAGCAGCAGCCACAGGACCGCTGAAGCTCACAGCGCCCATGATGGGCACCTGTCCATACAGAGCGGTGGTACCGGCGACTGGCAGCTCACCAGCGACCGCCACGTTGCCTTCACCGGCGCCGCCGTACGCGGCGACTCCAGAGCCGTAACCGGCAGCGCCAGAAGCCAATCCGAAGGGGCCAGCCAGACCAGCACCAGCCAAGCCAGCAGCAGGGTAGGCGAGCCCAGCTAGTCCAGCGCCGTAGCCAAGACCGGAGCCGCAGGGAGCGGCGGTGGAGAGAGCGGCGGGGGCGATGATGGTGGCAGGTGCGTATGAGCCGAGACACTGGCTGAATACATTCTGTACGAATAGGAAAATCCATTGAAATAAAAAACGCAGCTACAGCATCAGATATAACAGTAAAATCAAAAGAATAGTTGACTTTTTAAGAAAACAATTAATTTCACTCACCTGGACCAAGCAAGCTTGGATGCAGAGCAACAGAACAGTGAAGGAAGACATGTTTCAAGTGTGTTCAACGGAAGCTGAAGACTGAATGATGAACTGAAAATGTTAACACATTTTATACTCAACGCCTAAACAATGACAACACTTGATAGGCCTTTATTTTGAAATTTAAAAAACGTGACTGAAAATACACACACACGTTGCTTTGTTAGTAAATAGTAGTCTGCACAAGTTTGTGATTGCACAAGTTTTTGATAAATAATAATACTTACCTAAATATTTTTCTTGGAAATTGATAAGAATATGGAGTATAAAACCAACAGCAGCAACACTGAATATCATTCTAGTGTCAGCACTCGAAGCAAACTATTATGTCTGTCAAGGCTATCCTCATCCTCTGCGCCCAGGCGCTCCTGCTCAAGGTAACACATTTTACTGAATTGATTTAGTTTTTTTGACGGTCTAATATTTGCCAAAGCTAACATTATTCTATTTAATTTTCAGTCGGCGGTGGGTCAGTGCACCAGCCGCGCTGCAGTCGCTGACGCCTCTGCACTTGCTGCCCCTTGCGGCCTGGCCGCTCCTGCTTGGGCTTACGATGGACTCGCCTACCCTGGTGCTGGCTTGGCAGGCAGAGGTCTGGCTTACAACGGACTGAACGCTGGCCTTGCAGGCAGAGGCCTGGCTTACGATGCAATCTACGCCCCCGCCATGGAGTTCAGCCCCACCAGTGGCGGCGCTCTGCCTGTCTCCAGCGCCTCCGCCATCGCTCCCGTCGGTATCTCCGTAGTGTCCGACAACGTGTATGAGGGTGTTCTGTCCGCGGCTGGTGAGCTGCCGTTCGTGGGTACTGTGGCTATGGAAGGTGTGGTGCCTTCTGCCGGTGCTGGCGCCGTTAACCACGCCTGCGGTAATGGCAGAAACGCCATGATCAGCGAGACTACTGGTTTCGGTGCTGCTAGTGCTTATGGTGCTGGCTTGGGAGCTATCAGCCCTGCTGCTGGTTTTGGAGCTGCTGCCTATGGAGCTGGAATTGGTTCAGGTCTCGGTCTCCGCAGTGGTATTGCTGGCACAGGCTGTGGCTGCCGCAACTAAGAACTTATTGGAACACAAAACAACAACAAAAATTCCTTCGATGAAATAAAACGATGCAATAAACCTGTTGTCTTTTTATGATCTGAATCAATTTTCAAACATAAGTTTTCTTATTTTTGCAGTCAGTAAGGACTGTGGTGCATGATACAAACTGGCTAAAAATGTGTATGTGTTACATCCGCGTAATATCCTTACATAGGTTCACATATCAATAGGTTGGTGAAAGGTTTCAAAACGAATAATATGTCCAAACACTAGGTAGTTGCCATAAACTGCTAAGAAGTTCCCATCACTCTTTCGTTACCTCCACTATCGAATATGGAGGCAAAACTGAGCGACATGGAAAGGCGATTCAGGGGATTGTAAAATCAAAAGCCAATACCTCTATATGTTTCGAGAGATGCCCATGAATTCTTTGAGATTAGATTCTGACTTGATGATCAAGGGACCGCATGCTGAGAATACATTTTTCCAAACATCAAAACAAGGATATGTTTAGGTCTTCCTAAACACTTCTATTTTGAATAGAGTGTATATGGAGTTTCTATCCGGTTCTTCTCCATAAGACCCACTTTTTGGAACCTTACACTTAACTATTGACGTTTCTTAAGCATCTGTATGAAATGAACCCTTTGACTTTGTTTTCTTAAAGGTCTTGGAGTATTCAGAACAGATGACAAAAACAGTTTTGTTTTACAATACAATTATGACACTGAGACCACACCAAATCGCGCGATGAAATTATTGTGGTGATAGCAATATATATTTATTAGTAGTAGCATTTAATTAAATAATGGCTAATAGAGTTTTGGTACTTGATGTAGAAATCTTTGTAGACTTATCTACTTACAAGCATGAGAGTTTTTGGTATATCTTTCAGATATTTCTTCGATTTGCGTTGACGAATACGTTTTCTCATGACAACACGCTCCGGAATGACAGTTTCTCTGAATGTTCTGCTGTTATAGTTCGGCCATTCAGAGAATGCGTTCCTGACACGTCGCGATTGAACTGACGACGTAATAACATTCATTGATTATTGATATAATAATGTTGTTTTAATGCTCCTCAATTGTTAAAACGGTAAACAACCAGCAAAAATATTTTTATCGTAACTGCAACGCCATTGCAAAGTTACGTCGTCAGTTCAATCGCGACGTGTCAGGAACGCATTCTCTGAATGGCCGAACTATAAGACATCTAACACTGACTCAAGCACTATCTGCTATATTAGCCTTTCCCAAAAAAGAATATATGCCTAATGGAATGATCGGTTGTCGCTGAACACCAGGTCCGGGACTGTACTTCGCATGGGGTTCGCATTTATGCTGAGTGAGCTGCCGTTTGCACAGGTTGGCATATTTCTCATTAATATTTTTTTTGTGAAATAATTGTCTTGATTGTTTATTCATTTATACAACAACATCATCACTATGTGTTATGTATTCACCTATTGTATGTACACATATTTTTTTGTTTTATTTCCTTCTTATATATCTATCTAGTGATACGAACTATTGTCTCTATCAAATCGAAAAATTCGGTAGATATGATATTTATTTTACGTCTTAGAATAGAATTCGAGAATATTTTAAGGGTAGTGTTGCAGTCACATACACTACGCGAAGCTTTTTGCCTAGTTTGCGAGACAGGAAAAAATTTAAAGATTTTCATATGTTATGTACAAAACTTTCAGAGCAGTGTTGGGTTTTAACAGTAAATAGAAAAGATAAGTATGCTCAAATCATAATCGTTTATTGTCCACATAAAACAAATCGCTGTTTCAGCAGTACACGGGAGTAGTGAGAGGAGCACCGCAGCCGCACGCGCACTGTCCGGAGATAGACACGGAACCAGCAGCAGCTACAGGACCGCTGAAGCTCACAGCACCCATGATGGGCACCTGTCCATACAGAGCGGTGGTACCGGCGACTGGCAGCTCACCAGCGACCGCCACGTTGCCTTCACCGGCGCCGCCGTACGCGGCGACTCCAGAGCCGTAACCGGCAGCGCCAGGGTAGGCGAGTCCGTCATAACCCAAACCAGAAGCCAATCCGAAGGGGCCAGCCAGACCAGCACCAGCCAAGCCAGCAGCAGGGTAGGCGAGCCCAGCTAGTCCAGCGCCGTAGCCAAGACCGGAGCCGCAGGGAGCGGCGGTGGAGAGAGCGGCGGGGGCAATGATGGTGGCAGGTGCGTATGAGCCGAGACACTGGCTGAACACATTCTGTACGAACAAGAAAATCCATTGAAATAAAAAATGGAGCTACAGCATCAGATAGACCAGTAAAATCAAAAGAATAGTTGACAATTGAAGAAAACAATTAATTTCATTCACCTGGACCAAGCAAGCTTGGATGCACAGCAACAGAACAGTGAAGGAAGACATGTTTCAAGTGTGTTCAATGGAAGCTGAAGACTGAATGATGAACTCAAAATGTTGACGCTTTTTATACTCAACGCCTATATAAACACTGACAAATACTTGATAGGTCTAGATTTCGAAATTTGAAAAACGTGACTGAAAATACATTTAAACTTTCTAAGCATGTATGTAGTAGGCTTATCATTCTTGCATAAGCTTTTCATAAGTTCCACTTACCTAAATACTATTTAATTTTTATTTGTATTTACCTAATAGATAAGAATATGGAGTATAAAATCAACGGCAACAAGACCGAAAATCACTCTTGTGTCAGCACTCGAAGCAAACTATCATGTCTGTCAAGGCTATCCTCATCCTCTGCGCCCAGGCGCTCCTGCTCAAGGTAAGACATTTTATTTTGATTTGGTTTCTCTTAGACAGTCTTATAATAGCTAAAGCTAATACATAACGTTTAATGTGGTTTAATTTCCAGTCGGCGGTGGGTCAGTGCACCAGCCGCGCTGCAGTCGCTGACGCCTCTGCACTTGCTGCCCCTTGCGGCCTGGCCGCTCCTGCTTGGGCTTACGATGGACTCGCCTACCCTGGTGCTGGCTTGGCAGGCACAGGTCTGGCTTACAACGGACTGAACGCTGGCCTTGCAGGCAGAGGCCTGGCTTACGATGCAATCTACGCCCCCGCCATGGAGTTCAGCCCCACCAGTGGCGGCGCTCTGCCTGTCTCCAGCGCCTCCGCCATCGCTCCCGTCGGTATCTCCGTAGTGTCCGACAACGTGTATGAGGGTGTTCTGTCCGCGGCTGGTGAGTTGCCGTTCGTGGGTACTGTGGCTATGGAAGGTGTGGTGCCTTCTGCCGGTGCTGGCGCCGTCAACCACGCCTGCGGTAATGGCAGAAACGCTATGATCAGCGAGACTACTGGTTTCGGTGCTGCTGGTGCTTATGGTGCTGGCTTGGGAGCCATCAGCCCTGCTGCTGGTTTTGGAGCTGCTGCCTATGGAGCTGGAATTGGTTCAGGACTCGGTCTCCGCAGCGGTATTGCTGGCAGAGGCTGTGGCTGCTGGAACTAAATATGTCACCTTCAATTATGACTGATCGAATAGTCTGCGACTAAAACAGCTTAATAAAAGGAAAAACAAACAAAAATCACTTTTTTATTGTTTTAAAGTTTTTATCCACTTAAACTTATTGCCAGTATTTTGGGCAAAGTCCTATAATAATTATGATGCTGATTTTATTTTGATTACACATATTTATAAATAATTTAAAAAATCAATGCAACTTTTCTAACTTTGTGTGTACTTTCTAAGTATATATCTTGGACACCAATTATTGTATTTCGGATAGCACGTTAAACTATAGGTCCCAGCTGTCAGTGAACATCGTCGTAACGGGTTGTCAAAAGCCAGTAAGCCTTACAACCAGTCTTACCAAGGGGTGTTGGGTTACCCGGGTAACTGGGTTGAGGTGGTCAGACAGGGCAGTCGCTCCTTGTAAAACACTGGTACTCAGCTACATCCGGTAAGACTGGACTGGCCAACATAGTTGGGAAAGGGCTCGGAAGATGATGATACTTTTATATAAAAAATCAGGTCTTATCTAAATGCGAGTTTGTGCTAAGTTGAGGTACTCTCGCTTGGTCGTCACAATTTTCACATAATGGATTAGCACTGTAATTGACCCTACACAGTACCTACACTAACTATATATTTGTGCCAGATTTAGAATTTTAATCACCAATGCAAAAACAACACCTTGACAGCACCACTACAGCAAACACAAGACAGTATGAATACTCGTCTAAATTGTGTTTATTTAGAATATTAAAAATAAAACCAGCCAAGTGCGAGTCGGACTCGCGCAGCGAGGGTTCCGTACAAATCCTGTATAGATAAAAAGTGAGTTTCGCGCCAACCGTTAAGTTTAGAACAATCTTAGTTATGGTAATTTCGTGAGAGTCAAAATAGTTAATATTTTTTATTTTATAATATAACTAAAATAGTAGGCCAGTACCTTGTAAAAGTTATTTTATTAAAGTTATTTATATACAACATTTTATAGTCATCATTCAGAAATTTGATTGAAAATAACTAATTATGTCTAAAGGTCATTGGGCATATCTGACCCGCTTTGTAGTGGCGGACATGAATCAAAGTAGTTTTAAATCGTGGAGAATGGTATGACGTTTCTTTGAATATAATATTTTATTAAAATTCCATGGAGACGAATGTCCAGGATCGTTTGAAAAATATAAAAGACAAGCAGTTTCAGAGGATTGTACAGGTTGCAATGCTAGTTTTTATTGTTAAAGAATTTTCATAAAGAAGGAAGATGCCAATTCGGATGACCAGGATCTGATGAGGATCTGGAAACCCTGAGAAATCGAGGGCAACTCTTGAATATTGTAGGCACGCATCGAGTCATAACCAGACATGTGAGTGTATTTTTGAGGGTACTGGTAAACAGTGAAGGTTTGGAGCTGATTTGATTATGGAGACTACAGAGAGTCGAGGGAACTCCTGAACGGTATGTTGCAACTACCACGTGTTTGGGTTTATTTTATTCGGATTGGCGAAGACTTTCCACATATATAGGTTTGACTGCCATTGTGGGATCGATAGCAAAGATCAGATATAGTTATGGGAACTCCTTTACAATTTATAACGTAACCTTGTGTTGGAGCTTATTTTATTTTAGGTGACGAGAATTCACTACTAACTTGGGTTAAAGCAGCCATTGCAGGAATGGGATCTTTTATTTTTGAGGGATTAATCACCTAACGAGCCCCAGTTTCAGGTTTTTTTCGAAACCGCCTGACGACTTGTAGCTGTCGAATTGTAACAACGACCTCTAGAGAGTAGGATTCGGGGCTGCTGGCTTTACGTTTCTAGAGCCTTGACAAAAGTATTCTGTCCCTTTCTTTGTTTTATAAAGTCGGCTTTATTTTGTAGCATTTTACAAACAAATCCAACTTCAAACATATAAAAAAGCAACAAGAAAACAAAAGCAAGAAAGAAATTAAAAAGATGTTAGGTGCATCGGTCTAGAAGTCGGTGTCTAGAGGATGCATCTATATTTATTTAACCACCGAGATCTAGACCGATGCATATAAACAGTTTTCTTGTTGTTTTTAGAAGTAGTTTTTTTTTTTTTGTAAAAAGTTTTTATTTTTAACTTTTGTGAAAAGTTCTCGTCAATACGAATAATATAAACACGACGTAACTAAAAACATACCGTTAAGGAGTTCTCTCGACTTTCTCACGTCTCCATCATCAGGTAAGCTCTAAACCTTCCCTGTTTTATAGTATCACCAGACATACATCTGAGAATCAAGTTTAAATCCTATGCATGCCTACAATTTCTGATAGTTGCCCTCGATTTCTCAGGATTTCCATCATCAGATCCTGACCTGATGACAATGGAAATAAACGGCGAGTATACTCTTTCACTACAAAGAAATGATTTCTCAAATCCGTCAAACGTGGTCGTTTAAATTCCCCATTGAAATGAGGAAAATATTTGATGTTTACACCTGATTTTCTCTAGATTCCCATGGTTCACATTGATGAGACTAATGCCATAGTAAATCAGAGCCTTAATCATTATACTGTGCTATATTTCGTTCGTATCCGCCGTGGGTATGGTTTCCATACTAAGGTGCCCAATGACCTTTGAATGATTTAAAATTTTTCACAGTTTAGAGGCCATTATATTTAAGAAGTGTTTGCTATGAATTTCACTTTTTATCAAAACTTTAATATCTCTACGCGTTCATGTGGAAAAGGGTAAGTAGTAAGTTTATAATTATTAAAAAAATATTTTATGTCATGTAAGCAAAAATAATATTATTTTAATATTTTATGTTACTTCAAATTTATCATTTTCGTAATTTTTCCTTTATCTGTACTATATTATAACGTTGCTTCGTGCCGAATTTCAAGATTCTGAGTTCACGGGAAGTACCTTGTAGGTTTTGATTCCCTAGCGTGTGACGGAAATTCGTCTAAGGTGTCGGTAAAACTGCTGTATCTTTTGATCGCGTTAACTTAGAAGTTTGATTTTTTCATTGCTTAAAGGGACAATAGACCTAGGTATTTGGTATAAATTTCAATTTGGTACCTTTATTCATTCGTGAGAAATAAGGTAGTAAGTTTCATTTTATTAAAATATTTTTATTATATTATATAACAAAAAAAATGTGATTTTCGCAATTTTTCCTATATTTGCATTATATGACAATGCTTCATGCCAAATTTCAAGATTCTGAGTTTACGGGAAGTACCCTGTAGGTTTTGATTCCTTTGCGAGTGTCGAAAATTTGTTGAAAATATCGACATAATCGGTTGTATCTTTTGATTGGCTTGGCTTAGAAGTTTGATATTTTCACAGCTTAAAGGGACAATAGACCCGAGTATTTCATGTGAATTTCAGCTTGATACGTTCACGCGTTCTTATGATAAAGGGTCTTGACAGACAGACAGACAGACGGACAACAAAGTGATCCTATAAGGGTTCCGTTTTTTCCTTTCGAGGTACGGAACCCTAAAAAAAAATATAAACAATATTTTAATGCGTATCGGTACAATATCTGACCAGTGGAAAGGTTAAGAAAAAAATACCAAATCACTTAATATGGCCATCAATCTCAACATACAGTACAGATGAAAATTCTGCCAAAATTGTGCACAGTTTGTACATTATATAATCAGTTATTAAAACTTCATTATTATTTTTTCTAAATAAAATCGAATACCTTTCAAAACGCTGACGATCTTTATACCAAGTTTTTTCCAACACAAGGTAACAATTTTCTCTGAAATCCAAATATGGAATACGCTCTCACGCCACTCTAACCCTTTAGATTCTAGTAATACATTCCAGTCACTAAAAACCTATTCAACCAAATATGAAGTCTGAAAACCATGTTCTTCTTAGGTGCCTGCTAATTTTGCAAAAGTTTTATGAAGGAAATACATAAGGGGAGGATATAAGGGAGTACTTGAGGAAGTAAATAAGGTAGTACATAGCGAGAGTTCGTAAAAGTGTATATACATTAGGTATTACTTAAGGAAATACATGATGGAGTCAATAGGGAGGAGTAATTACAAAGGAGAAATGAGTGTGACGTCAAAAGAAAATTTGAGTAGTGACGTGCGTCACCACGGTAGATCATCAGCGATTTTGGCTTCTGATTAACCACATTTACATAGATACTATTTTTGGAAAATAATTATTAGTTTGTTCTCCTAATCCTTGACTTATGTAAAGCGGTGCTTCAAATAAATAATCTGTACAGGAATGAGAAAAAAATATGAAAAAAACAAGAACTGATTTGCTATTCAAATTGGCTTTATTCTTAGTTTTTAATATTGAATCCAATCGCTGTCTAATATAAGTAAGTGTTGTAGGGGGTGTTGCAGCCGCAAGCACATTGACCGGAGATAGACACGGCACCAGCAGCAGCCACGTCACCTCCGAAGCCTACAGAGCCCATGATGGGCACCTGTCCATACAGAGCGGTGTTACCGGCGACTGGCAGCTCACCAGCGACCGCCACGTTGCCTTCACCGGCGCCGCCGTACGCGGCCACTCCAGAGCCGTAACCGGCAGCGCCAGGGTAGGCGAGTCCGTCATAACCCAAACCAGAAGCCAATCCGAAGGGGCCAGCCAGACCAGCACCAGCCAAGCCGAAAGGAGATGCCAAACCAGAGGCCAGACCACAAGGAGCGGCTAATCCGTAAGGAGCTGCCAGGGCAGGAGCGGCCAGACCATAGGGACCAGCGTACGTGGCGTCAGCAACCGCAGCGCGACTGGTGCACTGGCTGAACACAGACTGGAACAATGTTATAATAATATATTAGACGATCGGTACTCAAACCTGACTAAATTATAAATGTGTACAAGTCATGCAAATGTGTTATCCAAAATTATGTAGCACTTTTTCTCACCTGGACCAAGCAAGCTTGGATGCAGAGGAACACGACAGCGAAGAGAGACATGTTTGATGTTTGTGTTCAACGAGGAGCTGAAGACTGAATGATGAACTGCATCCGTACCCGCGCTTTTATACTTGACACTTAATCGTTATCAGCTGAACTCACGTTTTCATTTTGTAACTTCAAAGAAATATTTAATAGGCTGTGTTAATTACTATTGTGTACAATTAATATTATGCTTATCAGCTTTCACAAGCTTTACATAAATCACACTTACCTTAATACTACTTAATTTTCTAAGAAGTTGGACGATAAGAATGTCGACTATAAAACCAGCTGCAGTTTCACAGATCATCATTCTTGTGTCAACACTCGAAGCAAACTATCATGTCTGTCAAGGCTATCCTCATCCTCTGCGCCCAGGCGCTCCTGCTCAAGGTAACACATTTTACTTTGATTTAGTTTACTTTTGACTTTCCTATACTTGCTGAAGCTAACACGTAACTCAATTTAATTTACAGTCGGCGGTGGGTCAGTGCACCAGCCGCACTGCAGTCGCTGACGCCTCTGCACTTGCTGCCCCTTGCGGCCTGGCCGCTCCTGCTTGGGCTTACGATGGACTCGCCTACCCTGGTGCTGGCTTGGCAGGCACAGGTCTGGCTTACAATGGACTGAACGCTGGCCTTGCAGGCAGAGGCCTGGCTTACGATGCAATCTACGCCCCCGCCATGGAGTTCAGCCCCACCAGTGGCGGCGCTCTGCCTGTCTCCAGCGCCTCCGCCATCGCTCCCGTCGGTATCTCCGTAGTGTCCGACAACGTGTATGAGGGTGTTCTGTCCGCGGCTGGTGAGCTGCCGTTCGTAGGTACTGTGGCTATGGAAGGTGTGGTGCCTTCTGCCGGTGCTGGCGCCGTCAACCACGCCTGCGGTAATGGCAGAAACGCCATGATCAGCGAGACTACTGGTTTCGGTGCTGCTGGTGCTTATGGTGCTGGCTTGGGAGCCATCAGCCCTGCTGCTGGTTTTGGAGCTGCTACCTATGGAGCTGGAATTGGTTCAGGTCTCGGTCTCCGCAGTGGTATTGCTGGCAGAGGCTGTGGCTGCTGGAACTAAGAACTTGTTGGGAACACACAACGGATGTTTTTAACCTTGAGACGAAATAAATTACCATGGATATAATATGTTGTTTTTAATACTCCAAGAATTGTCTTTTTGGGTCAGTAGTAATGTTGCAAACTGGCATAAATTCGTAAATCGGTGGTGCTGTTGCCCCTGTTGTCCCGGTGACCTTACCTACCCCGCGTACCTCGCCGCACCAGCTCTCGGCTACCTCGGTGGATGTGCAGACAACTCAGGCTATGCTTATTGGTTTAGCTACTACTTATTTGACTAGTTAACATGAAATGGAATGCCATATAGAAACAACAGTTGTTTTTATGTTTACCGTTCTATTCATCAACTTTGACTACCAATAAAACCTTAAGTTATCAATGTTATGATAAAGGAAGAAGCAGAACAATATGCTACATAGAGCTATTTCTTAACATCGTCGTCATCATTTGAACCGCAACATATGTGTCTACTGCTGGTTCTACCAAAGTTCACCACTTATATTGGTCTTTGTCAACTTAACGTATGAAGACGTAAATATGTCCATGAACTTCTATATAACAAGGAAAGATCTGACGCAGCGTTATCGTCGATGACATAAATATTTGACACGTCCGTCATCACGTGTCGAGTTTATTATATAACTTCGTACGTGCTCAAATTAACGATGTTGCTTTATTACATTAAGTGCCGATATACAAAATAAAGACACATATTAGGTAAAATTAAAAATGTATCAATCAAAAGTCACGGAAGAGGTCGGTTTAGTCAGCCGCTCGGTCAGATCGATCATAAGGTTAGGCAACTCTTGGTGTGGTCGTTCGGCGGATTTTGGCCATCTCGTGATGACGACTTCATTAGTTTTTTCGGAAGGCAAGATTAACTGGTGGATCCCTGCCGTTATTTGAATATTTTGCTTTAAAATTTTACAGAAGCCAGTCAACCAGTCAGGCCAAGGTATATCGGATTACACGGGTAACTGGGTTGAGTTTTTCAGTTAGGCAGTAGCTTCATGTAAATCACTGGTATTTAAGTGCATCCGGTAAGACTGGAAGCCGACCTCAATATTGTTGGGAAAAGAGTCGGCAGATTCAATGAACCAAAAGTCAAAACCTTAAGTTCTGATATGGGTGAGGGTGGTAGTTCCTTCGGGTCCGGCCGGCAGTCGCTTATCAAGCGTCAAATTAATATATATTTTTAAGGTCAGAAATGCATTACGGTCTTAAGACAACTCCGTCTAAAACCTGTTGTAAGTATAAAAAAAAATCGTATTATAAATCAGTCACACTGAATCCCTACAAAGTCTATTTGATTATCCAGAGCGAGATCAGATCAGGTTTCTAGCAATGAATACCAACACCATGAAATTCGGTTTTTCTTAAACACTGACGTTTTCGTGAAGAACAAGGTCTACTTGCAGACAAAGTAATCAAAGGTTTTGCGGTTAATAAACATAATAATCAAAAAGCAGGCTTAAAAGCTCATTCATTGTGTTTCTCATAAAAAAGATGATTTAAAAAGATTCCAAACTTTTTTAACAATGTTTGCAAAGAGGCAAAGTTCTGATTTTCATAAAAAGTCACAAAATAATTTATATACTTCGTTATTTATTTCTTTGATAGTTTGAGAATATGAGAACATTCGTATTGTTAGTAGAATAGGTCCTTAGTTGCGGCAGCCGCAGCCCATGCCAGCAATACCACTGCGGCGACCGAGACCTGAACCAATTCCAGCTCCATAGGCAGCAGCTCCAAAACCAGCAGCAGGGCTGATGGCTCCCAAGCCAGCACCATAAGCACCAGCAGCACCGAAACCAGTAGTCTCGCTGATCATGGCGTTTCTGCCATTACCGCAGGCGTGGTTGACGGCGCCAGCACCGGCAGAAGGCACCACACCTTCCATAGCCACAGTACCCACGAATGGCAGCTCACCAGCCGCGGACAGAACACCCTCATACACGTTGTCGGACACTACGGAGATACCGACGGGAGCGATGGCGGAGGCGCTGGAGACAGGCAGAGCGCCGCCACTGGTGGGGCTGAACTCCATGGCGGGGGCGTAGATTGCATCGTAAGCCAGGCCTCTGCCTGCAAGGCCAGCGTTCAGTCCGTTGTAAGCCAGACCTCTGCCTGCCAAGCCAGCACCAGGGTAGGCGAGTCCATCGTAAGCCCAAGCAGGAGCGGCCAGGCCGCAAGGGGCAGCAAGTGCAGAGGCGTCAGCGACTGCAGCGCGGCTGGTGCACTGACCCACCGCTGACTGGAAATTAAACCAAATTATGTGTTAGCTTTAGCAATTATAAGACTGTCTAAGAGAAACCAAATCATAATAAAATGTCTTACCTTGAGCAGGAGCGCCTGGGCGCAGAGGATGAGGATAGCCTTGACAGACATGATAGTTTGCTTCGAGTACTGACCCTAGAATGATATTCAGTGTTACTGCTGCTGGTTTTATAGTCGATATTCTTATCGTCCAACTTCCAAGAAAATTAAGTAGTATTAGGGTAAGGCGTTACTTATGTAAAGCTTGTGAAAGCTGATAGGCATAATATTAATTGTACACAATAGTAATTAACACAGCCTATTAAATATTTCTTTGAAGTTACAAAATGAAAACGTGAGGTCAGCTGATAACGATTAAGTGTCAAGTATAAAAGCGCGGGTACGGATGCAGTTCATCATTCAGTCTTCAGCTCCTCGTTGAACACAAACATCAAACATGTCTCCCTTCGCTGTCGTGTTCCTCTGCATCCAAGCTTGCTTGATCCAGGTGAGAAATAGTTATACTTAATTTCGGATTAACTTGGCTTTGCTCTTCTTATATGAGTCAGGACTCTTTAATTTCATCGGGTTTGAGTAAACGTCTTTTAATACATTATTTTATTGTTCCAGTCTGTGTTCAGCCAGTGCACCAGCCGCGCGGCGGTTGCTGACGCCACGTACGCTGGTCCCTATGGTCTGGCCGCTCCTGCCCTAGCAGCTCCTTACGGATTAGCCTCTCCTTGTGGTCTGGCCTCTGGTTTGGCTTCTCCTTTCGGCTTGACTGGCTCTGGTCTAGCTGGCTCCTACGGATTGACTTCTGGTTTGGGTTATGACGGACTCGCCTACCCTGGCGCTGCCGGTTACGGCTCTGGAATCGCCGCCTACGGCGGCGCCGGTGAAGGCAACGTGGCGGTCGCTGGTGAGCTGCCAGTCGCCGGTAACACCGCTCTGTATGGACAGGTGCCCATCATGGGCTCTGTAGGCTTCGGCGGTGATGTGGCTGCTGCTGGTGCCGTGTCTATCTCCGGACAATGCGCTTGCGGCTGCAATACTCCCTACAACACTTACCTGTACTAGACAATGTTACTACTAACTCTAAAATAAATGATTTTATGTATGACCGTATTTAGCTTTGTTACTGTTATTAGTCAAAACAACATTTATTTCAACTCCCATTATACCCTTATTAAGAATGGCCCATTCCTATCTTTTATGATGTTGGCTTCATCTTCATCTGTACGGCTACTGCAGAAGGTACTTGTATTAGAGAAATGAATATCTGACTGCCACGACCAAGCGTATTTGTAGCATAGGTCTATTATTTGTATAATATAAGCGTATTTGTAGCCGGTCTATTACCGGCTAAATACCTGATCTTTATAATGAGCGTACAACCATTCATCTTTATTCTGATTTATGAGCCCAAAGAAACTATCGGCTAACTAAAAGTTTGCAGTGTACAGGAAGGTATTCTAAATCCTAAAACCTTTCTTGTATCCTAGCTGTCAAAAATTTCATGTTCATTTGAAACCATGGACCATTAGGGGGGGGGGGGACGAGGGGGTCCGGACCCCCATTTTATATGTATATCCATGTTTCATGCATAATATTTTAGTGCGCCTGGCGCGATGTAAGAAGAGAGAAGCAATCGTTAATAAGCGCGAGCGAAGCGAGCGCGAAATTTTTATAGTCTGAAAAGTTAATTGGAACCAAAGGCGTCGCCTTGTGCAATCATTACTGATTGATGAAAGATTGTGATTATTAGGTACCAACATATGAATGTCAAAGTACTTAGAACAGTTTATTATTTAACCCAAACTAAAGAACTTAAATACCTATAACAATGTTTTCATTCAGTAAAAGATGTTGATAGCGACAATTTTTTTGGTGGGTTTCCCGATGAAAAAGTTACCGAATAAGACATTATGTCATATGTAAGGAAGCGCGAGCGAAGCGAGCGCGAAAATTTTTGTAGTCTAAGGACACAGAATAGCTAAAAACCACTGTAAGTTAACAAAGCAACGAAGCCGCGAGCGAAGCGAGCGCGATTCTTTCCTTAGTGTTTTCATGAAGTAAACATATCATAAAAAGCCAAAGTGAGCAAAAAGCCATGAAAAATATTTTTTTCGGAATTGAATGCCTCAACAATTAAACAAAGATTAATAACGATGTCTGATACATGGAGCCGCGAGCGCAGCGAGCGCGAATTTTTTTGGGGATGCAAAGGGTGAAGCCGTTAGAATGAGGGTTTTCTAAAATGGCGTCCACGAGGTGGCAGCACCGAGTCGTCAGGTCCAGGTAACTGTCAAAGTGCTTATCTTTACTATGAATAGTGAACGATTTTAGTGTTTTTTTTTTATTTTATAATTAAAGCACTGCATTATTGTTGTACTATTGCGGTTGAGTAAATAAAAAAAACTAAATCATATTGTGTTAACAAATTTTTCAACAAGCTTTTCCTTAGTACCAGTGACTTTTGCACCCTCTCTCTTAGCTCAATTTTTAGTTCGGAAACCTTATTCTGACCGTAGTCCATAATAAAATCAATAACACTTCCAATATAACAGAATTTCAATAAACAATAAGTTCGGCACCTACAATTCCATACTATTTGACAGCTGTTTGGACCTGACGCATACGAAGCGCCGCCTGGCGGCAGAAAAAGTATCGAAAACCCTCATTGACAGGACACGACCATAGTGAGGGCGGCTTTTTCTAAAATTTTATTGCTTATCTACTAAATATTTTTATTTCATAATTCAGTAATCAATAGTTATGGTTTAATTTTACCGCCCCCTAAATCGTGCCGCCCGGGGCTTTTGCCCTTGATCTTAAATAGTTTTCTGACTGAAAACTGAAATCGGCAGTGTAAGTAACATTCTTAGCGCTATTGCTGTTCGGTGTTCGGTAATATTGAAATCAAATCATTGGTAAAAAGATATTGTATTTTTTAAATATAACGTGATAAGTCGCTCGATTTGCTGCCCCCTAGGACGTGCCGCCCGCGTGCGGTGCACACCATGCACGCCCGCTTACGGCGGGCCTGTATAAAGCTGAAGAGTTTGTTTGTTTGTTTGAACGCGCTAATCTCAGGAACTACTGGTCCGATTTGAAAATTTCTTTCAGTGTTAGATAGCCCATTTATCGAGGAAGGCTATAGGCTACTTTTTATCCTGGTACGGGAAGTAGTTCCCACGGGATGCGGGTGAAACTGCTGGCAGAAGCTAGTGTTATATAAAAAGGTCACTACAATAGTAATATATTACGACGAGAGACTTTATAAAAGCAATTATAAGCTGGACTTGTAAGTACTAACTAGTATCTAGTACTATGTAGTATTAACTAGTAGTAAGACTTATGATTCAAGAATTATTACAACTAGTGTAATTTTAGGTTTCTCTGGATTGATTCAATTCTTTAACAATAAGTTAGGATAGTAGAAAAGATTAAATAGGCATTTTTCGTTTGCGTGAACATTTTATTACTTTTGCAGTATAGTATTTGTCATCTAAGCAAGTTTTTAGTTGCGGCAGCCGCAGCCTCTGCCAGCAATACCACTGCGGAGACCGAAACCTGAACCAATTCCAGCTCCATAGGTAGCAGCTCCAAAACCAGCAGCAGGGCTGATGGCTCCCAAGCCAGCACCATAAGCACCATCAGCACCGAAACCAGTAGTCTCGCTGATCATGGCGTTTCTGCCATTACCGCAGGCGTGGTTGACGGCGCCAGCACCGGCAGAAGGCACCACACCTTCCATAGCCACAGTACCCACGAACGGCAGCTCACCAGCCGCGGACAGAACACCCTCATACACGTTGTCGGACACTACGGAGATACCGGCGGGAGCGATGGCGGAGGCGCTGGAGACAGGCAGAGCCCCGCCACTGGTGGGGCTGAACTCCATGGCGGGGGCGTAGATTGCATCGTAAGCCAGGCCTCTGCCTGCAAGGCCAGCGTTCAGTCCGTTGTAAGCCAGACCTCTGCTTGCCAAGCCAGCACCAGGGTAGGCGAGTCCATCGTAAGCCCAAGCAGGAGCGGCCAGGCCGCAAGGGGCAGCAAGTGCAGAGGCGTCAGCGACTGCAGCGCGGCTGGTGCACTGACCCACCGCCGACTGGAAATTAAACCACATTAAACGTTATGTATTAGCTTTAGCTATTATAAGACTGTCAAAGTCAAAGTCAAAGTCAAATCATTTATTTCATTTAGGCCTTTACAAGCACTTATGAACGTCAAAATTATAACTAAGTTTGATTCTAGTTGCCCATTCCAAAAGTAGCTTCCTATGGAGAAGAACGGGCAAGAAACTCCATAGTTACTCTTTTTAAAAATAATATGGTATTACAGTTTGTATGTATTGATACATACAGTAACAGCATGCGAAGATCATGTAGGCAAAGACAAATGAGGATAAAATTACAATTAAAATGCTACATGGTGTTCACATTTACAAATTGGTTTATATTTTGGTAAAAAGTTACAAACTGTCTAAGAAGAACCAAATCAAAATAAAATGTCTTACCTTGAGCAGGAGCGCCTGGGTGCAGAGGATGAGGATAGCCTTGACAAACATGATGGTTTGCTTCAAGTGCTGACACTAGAATGATGTTATGTGTAACTGGCGCTGGTTTTATACTTCATTTTCTTATCAATCAATTTCCAATAAAAGTATTTTGGTAAGTGTTATTGTTAATCAAAAGCTTGTGAAAGAACAATTAGCCTACTAAGTACCTAAAAAAAGAACGCGTCAAAGAATGTATTTTCCGTCACGTTTTAGAAATTTCGAAATGTAGGCCTATCAAGTGTTGCTGTTGACAAGGCGCTGGGTATAAAATGTATCAAAAGTTTCAGTTCATCATTCAGTCTTCAGCTTCCGTTGAACACACTTGAAACATGTCTTCTTTCACTGTTCTGTTGCTCTGCATCCAAGCTTGCTTGGTCCAGGTGAGTGAAATGCGTTGTTTTCTTCAATTGTCAACTATTCTTTTGATTTTACTGTTCTATCCAATGCTGTAGCTCCGTTTTTTATTTCAATGGATTTTCTTGTTCGTACAGAATGTGTTCAGCCAGTGTCTCGGCGCATACGCACCTGCTACCATCATCGCCCCCGCCGCTCTCTCCACCGCCGCTCCCTGCGGCTCCGGCCTTGGCTACGGCGCTGGACTAGCTGGGCTCGCCTACCCTACCGCTGGCTTGGCTGGTGCTGGTCTGGCTGGCCCCTTCGGATTGGCTTCTGGTTTGGGTTATGACGGACTCGCCTACCCTGGCGCTGCCGGTTACGGCTCTGGAGTCGCCGCGTACGGCGGCGCCGGTGAAGGCAACGTGGCGGTCGCTGGTGAGCTGCCAGTCGCCGGTAACACCGCTCTGTATGGACAGGTGCCCATCATGGGCGCTGTGAGCTTCAGCGGTCCTGTGGCTGCTGCTGGTTCCGTGTCCATCTCCGGACAGTGCGCGTGCGGCTGCAACGCCCCTCTCACTACTCCCGTGTACTGCTGAAACAGCAATTTCTGTCATGTGAACAATAAACCATTATGATTTGGGCATACTTACCTTTTTTATTCTTTGACTGACTGTTAAAACCCAACACTACAGTGAAAGTTTAAGACATAACATATGAAAATCTCCTGTCTCGCAAACTATGCCAAAAACCTTCGTGTAGTGTATGTGGCTGCAACACTACCTGTGTAAACCATTCTGGTATTCTATCATAGTGTCAGACGTAAAGTAAATATCTACTGAAAAATTTGATTTGATAGAGACAATAGTTCGTTTGATTAGTGTAGAGAGATAAGAAGTAATATTTATACGACAACGACGATAACAAATATTTATACGTGAAAAATATACACACAACAAAAAATTAAGAAAAATAATACACAAAAAATTCATAGGGTAAGTGGAAATCCACGAGACGTCTCTGGAAACAGCCCTTGATCAGCATAAACCATTACCCCATGCAACTAAAAGTCCCGGCACTGGTTTTCAGCCCCAACCGATCATTCAATCAGCCTAGCCATTTACTTTAGGAATTGGCTAGACTTCTGAGGCCTCTGCCTCGAATTTTGCGGGCAGCGGGGCGGCAGCGGCGGCGGCGCGGGAGCGGGGCGGGCAACGCATACCTGTTCTCGAAACTAGCGGGCAGATCGCGCGGCGCTATAGTAGTGTAGTGTTGTGTTCTGTTGTGTTTGCTGTTCCATATGGGTGTCCTCTCAAAGATGGCCGAAATAATTAGCTCTTGCACGTCCGAAGACATTTTGATACGTCACAAAAAAAATGTATAACATTATGCCTACAATGCAGACGCCCAACGCGGGCGGTCACCGCTTGACTGGAGCGCACCGCTCGTTGCCCGCCGCCGCGCCGCTCCCGCGCCGCTGTATTCGAGGGCCGTTCCATTTGATTATACGCGTAAGATCCTGCCGCTCCCGCGCCGCCGCCGCCGCCGCCCCGCTGCCCGCAAAATTCGAGGCAGAGGCCTGATGGTCGTCCAATGTTATTGTCATAATAGCCGCTGCCTTTGTCAAAAGCTTACTATCAGAAAATGCAATCAGTCAACGCAAATGGAAGAAATGTGTGAAAAATAGACCAAAAACTCTTATGCTTATAATTAAAATGACCTAGATAAGGGGGGGGGGGATTACATAGCAATAGGTTTCTACATAAAATACATACTCTATTGGCCGTTATATAATTAATATTACGCTTAACTAATTGCAATCACAATAATTTCATCGCACGCTTTCAATGACCTGCAGTAACATGATCTTTGTTTATTTATAAGACTCGTGCCGCATCGTGTGTGGTCTCACCATAGATATAATATTACTAAACAAGATTGCGCACGCTCAAAATATATATTTACGAAAATGAACTCTATTCTAACGCAATAAGGTACTAAATTGGTTGCATAATACACAGAGGCAAATCCGAGCCAAGAGGGATAGTTCGAACGGAGGCTGTTTGTCTCTTTCTAACACCTTGCCAGCATAAAAAAAATGTTGTGATCAAAAGTTTTGTCTTCCCAAAAACAATTGAATCACTTATATTTTTATCTTATTTTAACAATTGTAAGTCAACAAATTAATAACAATCGCATTAATTTATTCGTATTTATTATTAAAACATAAACAACATAAATTTTTATTTTACTTTTTTTATTTTCTAGCGGTAACCCTGAACATTCTTGGCGCGTAATCAGCATTTAAAATTTTGTTTATATTTTTTTGTATTAAATCAATTTAAACTATTAAAATGGTGAAAAAGTGTTGCGTTTCTACTTGCAAAAGTGAATCCTATGGTGGTTGCAATATATCGTTCCACAGGTTAGCTAATAATAACATTTTCGTAAACCAAACAACTAGGGTGCCCATGAATTCTTGTAACGAGTCAAAATATGGGTGATGGATTTTAAAACTGTTGTACTATTGTTATAGCTTCCCAAAAAATGAAGAAAGGCGACATAAATGGCTCAGCAGTCTATATATGAAGTAGAAATACAAAAAAAAACAGTCTTCACTTCGAATCTTCCTGCTTTTATACTGCTAATTTCCGCTAATTATTAAAAGCCTTTATTAGTATCTTAAGGTCACAAACTGCGTAAGTTAAAACTACAATACTAATCTGTGTTTAATAATCTTAGCAAATTCGGATTTGTCTCACATAGCTTAATCTCATAGTCACCCTATTAGAAAGGGACAGACAGCCTCCGTACTAACTGTTTCACTCGGCTCGTTTTTTGGGTTTATATGCGCAGTCCTGTTTACTAATATTATGTCTATGGGTCTCACTGACATAATTACAAATAATTTAGAATGCACGTATCTTTTGTTTTTTTTTTTTTTTTTTTTTTTTTTTTTAATATAGGAAACATATCATGTATTTCTTGAGAACGTGTAGATTGATTTCGAAAGTTTGCTTTTTTGTGAAGTCGGTTACTTTTGTTAAAAAATATTATTTTTCGTATGAAAAGATCTCAGAATTTGATCCGAAAGAATTCATGAACATTTCTCAAATTTAAAGTAAGTGTGAAAGAAAAATTGATATTATATTTGACTTCACATTTTTTATTTTTGTACATGAATTAATCCCTTGATTCGACTCTCTATGTACATAGGTCAGTTTTGCCTCCATGTTTGATAATTAATTTAACCTAGAGACATCATTGGAATCAAGGGATCTACTTATGTTTGAAAATTGTTGGTAACAATAAAAAGACAACATGTTCATTGTATCGTTTTATTTCATCGACGGAATAAGAACGTTAGTTTTGTGTTCCATATCACTTTTTAGTTCCAGCAGCCACAGCCTCTGCCAGCAATACCACTGCGGAGACCGAGACCTGAACCAATTCCAGCTCCATAGGCAGCAGCTCCAAAACCAGCAGCAGGGCTGATGGCTCCCAAGCCAGCACCATAAGCACCAGCAGCACCGAAACCAGTAGTCTCGCTGATCATGGCGTTTCTGCCATTACCGCAGGCGTGGTTGACGGCGCCAGCACCGGCAGAAGGCACCGCACCTTCCATAGCCACAGTACCCACGAACGGCAGCTCACCAGCCGCGGACAGAACACCCTCATACATGTTGTCGGACACTACGGAGATACCGACGGGAGCGATGGCGGAGGCGCTGGAGACAGGCAGAGCGCCGCCACTGGTGGGGCTGAACTCCATGGCGGGGGCGTAGATTGCATCGTAAGCCAGGCCTCTGCCTGCAAGGCCAGCGTTCAGTCCGTTGTAAGCCAGACTTGTGCCTGCCAAGCCAGCACCAGGGTAGGCGAGTCCATCGTAAGCCCAAGCAGGAGCGGCCAGGCCGCAAGGGGCAGCAAGTGCAGAGGCGTCAGCGACTGCAGCGCGGCTGGTACACTGACCCACCGCCGACTGGAAATTATAAAGAGAAATATGTTAGCTTCAGCAAATATAGGAAAGTCAAAAGTAAACTAAATCCAAGTAAAATGTCTTACCTTGAGCAGGAGCGCCTGGGCGCAGAGGATAAGGATAGCCTTGACAGACATGATAGTTTGCTTCGAGTGCTGACACTAGTATGATATTCAGTGTTGCTGCTGTTGGTTTTATACTCCATTTTCTTATCTTTAAATTTTTAATAACATTAAGTAGTATTTAGGTAAGTGTAACTTATAATTAGCTTGCGCAAGAACGATAAGCCTACTACATAATATTTACTAACAAAAGAACTTCCCAATGTTTTTTTCAGTCACGTTTTTTAAATTTCGAAACATAGGCCTATGAAGTGTTGCTATTGATAAGGCATTGGGTATAAATTGTGTCAACATTTTCAGGTCATCATTCAGTCTTCAGCTCATCGTTGAACACAAACATCAAAAATGTCTCCCTTCGCTGTCGTGTTCCTCTGCATCCAAGCTTGCTTGGTACAGGTGAGAAATAGTGTTACATAATTTTAAATTTTTTGATTTTGCTCCTCTTAAATGAGAAGGGGTTTTTAATTTCCTCAAGTTTGAGTACCTACACATGCTCACATTATTTCATTGTTCCAGTCTGTGTTCAGCCAGTGCACCAGCCGCGCGGCGGTTGCTGACGCCACGTACGCTGGTCCCTATGGTCTGACCGCTCCTGCCCTGGCTCCTTACGGATTAGCCGCTCCTTGTGGTCTGGCCTCTGGTTTGACTTCTCCTTTCGGCTTGGCTGGTGCTGGTCTGGCTGGCTCCTACGGATTGGCTTCTGGTTTGGGTTATAACGGACTCGCCTACCCTGGCGCTGCCGGTTACGGCTCTGGAGTCGCCGCGTACGGCGGCGCCGGTGAAGGCAACGTGGCGGTCGCTGGTGAGCTGCCAGTCGCCGGTAACACCGCTCTGTATGGACAGGTGCCCATCATGGGTGCTGTGAGATTCGGTGGTGATGTGGCTGCTGCTGGTGCCGTGTCTATCGCTGGTCAATGCGCTTGCGGCTGCGGTGCTCCTCTCGCTACCCCCGTGTACTGCTGAAAAGCTATTTCTGTAATGCGACAAATAAACGATTATGATTTGAGCAATTTATCCTTTTTTATTCTTTGACTTAATATTTAACCCATCGGAGCTCTGAAACTATTGCACATAACATATGAAAAACATGTAATTTTATTAATGTCTTAGAAACTATGCCAACTTCATTGGATAGTGAGTGGGCAGCTGCATCAATTACTTTAACTATTCAGCTGTGCAAACACAGTCTAAACCGTAAAATAAACGTCCTGTCTTTCGAATTATTTTGATTTATGATAACGTATGGACAATATTTCACTCAGCATAAGAGGAAGATAAGAAAGTTTATGACTAATGGATTCGAGGCATACCCAGCACAAAAAAAAATAAACAAGCCAAATAATAAAAAAAAAGTCAAAATATGAGACAAACCTTTGTAAAACAGCCCTCGCTGAGCAGAAATGCATCACCCCATGCAAAGCAGGGGCGCGGCACACATAAGAGAAGTATATAAGATGAGTACATAAGAGGAATACATAAGAGAGTTCATAAGAGGAGTATATAAGATGAGTACATAAGAGAGTACATAAGAGGAGTATATAAGAGAGTACATAAGAGAGTTCGTAAGAGAGTTCATAAGAGAAGTATATAAGATGAGTATATGAGACGAGTACATAAGATGAGTACATAAGAGGAGTACATAAGAGAGTTCATAAGATTAGTACATAAGAGGAGTATATAAGATGAGTACATAAGAGAGTCCATAAGAGGAGTATATAAGAGAGTTCATAAGAGGAGTATATAAGATGAGTACATAAAAGGAGTATATAAGATGAGTACATAAGAGGAGTATGTAAGAGGAGTACATAAGAGGAGTATACTCCTCTTATGTACTCCTCCTCCTACCTACTCCTGTATACATACACCGTGACTTTTTAGTCGTCTTACAAAGGTGGTCCACTCAATCTATCCGACATAAAATACCACTAGACACGATTATTAATTTTATAGCCTTACTTAATTAAGATAATAGGTGGTAGAAAAAAAATGTTTACGTATCAAACTGTACCTTCCCAACGCGCCGCGCTCCATTGATACAAGATTCGGGCAGCGCTCACAACAGGATGTTATAATAATGAATTAATTTTTATTTTTAAATTATTCAAATCTCATAAATATTTTTTTTTTATATATGAACGTTTACTAGTTATTGGATACATGAAGTGGGCTGCCGTTGTAAGACGACTAAAAAGTCACGGTGTATAAGAGGAGTACATAAGAGGAGTATATAAAATTAGTACATAAGAGGAGTACATAAGAGTATATAAGAAGAGTACATAAGAGGAGTATATAAGAGGAGTATACAAGGTGTTGATTTGCATTTGTGCCATATTTCAGGAGGAGGATATAAAATACGTAAATAATCGATTGGAATTACAGTAGACGGGAAATAGCTAATATGCACTGTTTTTTTTGTCATTGTAATGTCGTGGTATTTCAGAAATAATCCAATTTTATGAATGATCGTTGCGTATGCTTTGTGTTTGCGTGTGTGAGGGCGCAGCACGGTCTTAAGGCCACACACGCGCCAAGTTTAAATACGGCTAGATGACGTTGACGGAATTCCGATTTTTTTTTTTTCAATTACGTACCAATTTTTTTGTAGATTTGGGTCGAGAATCATTAGCATAATTACGTCCTTGAATATGGCACAGATGCAAATCAACAGCTTGTATAACAGAAGAACATAAGAAGGTTCATAAGAGGATTACATAAAAGAGTTCATTAAAAGACAAAAGGTTAATTACATCGCTTTATTTCATCGACAGAATCAGAACGTTAGTTTTGTGTTCCAAATAAGTTCTTAGTTGCGGCAGCCACAGCCTCTGCCAGCAATACCACTGCGGAGACCGAGACCTGAACCAATTCCAGCTCCATAGGCAGCAGCTCCAAAACCAGCAGCAGGGCTGATGGCTCCCAAGCCAGCACCATAAGCACCAGCAGCACCGAAACCAGTAGTCTCGCTGATCATGGCGTTTCTGCCATTACCGCAGGCGTGGTTGACGGCGCCAGCACCGGCAGAAGGCACCACACCTTCCATAGCCACAGTACCCACGAACGGCAGCTCACCAGCCGCGGACAGAACACCCTCATACACGTTGTCGGATACTACGGAGATACCGACGGGAGCGATGGCGGAGGCGCTGGAGACAGGCAGAGCGCCGCCACTGGTGGGGCTGAACTCCATGGCGGGGGCGTAGATTGCATCGTAAGCCAGGCCTCTGCCTGCAAGGCCAGCGTTTAGTCCGTTGTAAGCCAGACCTGTGCCTGCCAAGCCAGCACCAGGGTAGGCGAGTCCATCGTAAGCCCAAGCAGGAGCGGCCAGGCTGCAAGGGGCAGCAAGTGCAGAAGCGTCAGCGACTGCAGCGCGGCTGGTGCACTGACCCACCGCTGACTGGAAATTAAATAAAATAATGTGTTAGCTTCAGCAAATGTAGGAAAGTCAAAAGTAAACAAAATGAAAGTAAAATGTGTTACCTTGAGCAGGAGCGCCTGGGCGCAGAGGATAAGGATAGCCTTGAGAGACATGATAGTTTGCTTCGAGTGCTGACACAAGAATGTTGTTGAAATGCCGTTAAGGGTGGTTTTATACTCCATTTTCTTATCAATTTCCAAGAAAAATATTAAGGTAAGTATTGTATTGTATGTCAAAAACTTGTGCAATCATCAGCCTATTATTTACTCACAAAGCAACGTGTGTGTGTATTTTCAGTCACGTTTTTTAAATTTCAAAATATAAGCCTATCAAGTGCTGTCATTCTTTGGGCGTTGAGTATAAAATGTGCCAACATTTTCAGTACATCATTCAGTCTTCAGCTTCCGTTGAACACACTTGAAACATGTCTTCCTTCACCGTTCTGTTGCTCTGCATCCAAGCTTGCTTGGTCCAGGTGAGTGAAATTAATTGTTTTCTTGAATTGTCAACTATTCTTTTGATTTGACTGTTCTAACTGATCCTGTAGCTCCGTTTTTTTATTTCAATGGATTTTCCTTTCCGTACAGAATATATTCAGCCAGTGTATTGGTGCATACGCACCTGCCACCATCATTGCCCCCGCCGCTCTCTCCACCGCCGCTCCTTGCGGCTACGGTCTTGGCTCCGGCCTTGGCTACGGCACTGGACTAGCTGGGCTCGCGTACCCTGGCGCTGGCTTGGCTGGTGCTGGTCTGGCTGGCCCCTTCGGATTGACTTCTGGCGCTGCCGGTTACGGCTCTGGAGTCGCCGCGTACGGCGGCGACGGTGAGGGCAACGTGGCGGTCGCTGGTGAGCTGCCAGTCGCCGGTACCACCGCTCTGTATGGACAGGTGCCCATCATGGGTGCTGTGAGCTTCAGCGGTCCTGTGGCTGCTGCTGGTTCCGTGTCCATCTCCGGACAGTGCGCGTGCGGCTGCGGTGCTCCTCTCACTACTCCTGTGTACTGCTGAAGAAAATTTCTGTAATGTAGACAATAAACGATTATGATTTGAGCAAATTTTTCCGTTTTATTCACTTGTGAGATGACGTTAGACAGTTGAGTATTAAAGAGGAAGTCATAAATTAATTGGGAAAAGAGTAGGAGGATGATGATATTATTTGATTCTTGATCCAACTGTACATACGTTTCAGCTTCACATAAAAAAAGTTAAGACCTGATTGGCGAGGAGGTTTGTGTCTGTTTTTTCGCCCATATCTTGGTGTTCAGTCGCCAGCAGGTCAATCCACCCAAATCTGTCTTTGACTAATCGAACCATAGATATAATATTACTAAACAAGATTGCGCACGCTCAAAATATATATTTACGAAAATGAACTCTATTCTAACGCAATAAGGTACCAAATTGGTTGCATAATACACAGAGGCAAATCCGAGCCGAGAGGGATAGTTCGAACGGAGGCTGTTTGTCTCTTTCTAACACCTTGCCAGCATAAAAAAATGTTGTGATCAAAAGTTTTGTCTTCCCAAAAACAATTGAATCACTTATATTTTTATCTTATTTTAACAATTGTAAGTCAACAAATTAATAAAAATCGCATTAATTTATTCGTATTTATTATTAAAACATAAACAACATAAATTTTTATTTTGCTTTTTTTTATTTTCTAGCGGTAACCCTGAACATTCTTGGCGCGTAATCAGCATTTAAAATGTTGTTTATATTTTTTTTGTATTAAATCAATTTAAACTATTAAAATGGTGAAAAAGTGTTGCGTTTCTACTTGCAAAAGTGAATCCTATGGTGGTTGCAATATATCGTTCCACAGGTTAGCTAATAATAACATTTTCGTAAACCAAACAATTAGGGTGCCCATGAATTCTTGTAACGAGTCAAAATATGGGTGATGGATTTTAAAACTGTTGTACTATTGTTATAGCTTCCCAAAAAATGAAGAAAGGCGACATAAATGGCTCAGCAGTCTATATATGAAGTAGAAATATAAAAAAACAGTCTTCACTTCGAATATTCCTGCTTTTATACTGCTAATTTCCGCTAATTATTAAAAGCCTTTATTAGTATCTTAAGGTCACAAACTGCGTAAGTTAAAACTTCAATACTAATCTGTGTTTAATAATCTTAGCAAATTCGGATTTGTCTCACATAGCCTAATCTCATAGTCACCCTATTAGAAAGGGACAGACAGCCTCCGTACTAACTGTTTCACTCGGCTCGTTTTTTGGGTTTATATGCGCAGTCCTGTTTACTAATATTATGTCTATGAATCGAACATACTCTTCCACTATTGTTTTACTTTTAGTTTTAAAAAGAGTAACCATGGAGTTTCTAACCCGTTTTTTCCGTAGGAAGCTACTTTTGGAATCGGCAACTAAAATCAAACTTAGTTATATTTTTGACGTTTAAAAGTGGTTGTAAAATCCTAAATGAAATAAATGGTTTGAGTTTAACTTTGTGATAAGGTTGAAAATCTATTCAAGAAATTCGACAGATTGAGATATGACGATGGGCAAACGTCTGTGCCTGTGTAGGTATTTCTAGTTATTATTAGTAGGTTTATGTATTAGAAGATTTCATTGGATTTGTTTCGATCATTCAAGTGTCTTAGAGATTTGTTGAAAAACAACAATGTTGCCACTAACACGCCTTAGGCAAAAGTTATTTTTTATCATTTTCTAAAGTTGAATATGAAATCAGAAGGCTCTCCTTGCGATCTTTATTATTTAAACAACTTATTTGTAAGCGAGGTAAGTGTGAATCTACCGTCGTGGGCTCTGTCGGCATACCCATATCATTTTTTTTTAATTATAGCCTTTATTTACATCTGAGGGCACGGCAGTGCCCCAGCCAAGACTCGAGCAAAGCGGGCACGGCCGTACCATCTTTTCTCGAAGCGTTTCGCGGCTATTTCAGTCCCCTGTATCTTCCATGTGAACAAAGCTAGGAGTTTAGGTTTTCGATGACCAAGAGTAAGTATTAGAACAAGCTCAGTCTCAAAATTACAAGACATTTGAGTAAATAGTTTACCAGTTATGAGCGATCAAAGTTACACCATTTTGTCACTGACTCACTGACCGATCATCAAAAGTCTAAGGTACTTCTAGCAAACTTAGAACCTTCAAATTTGGCACCAAGGTAGGTTATTAGCTACATATAAAGGGAAAAAAGTGAACGAAACTATTGATATAGTCACAAAATATTGATTTATTATTACAAATAAAGTAGAACAGGACTTGGCTTCTATGCGATCTCAAAACTTTTTACGGTGGAGGAATTGCGTAGAGGATTGGCTTTTTTTTACATTTAATGTTTTTGGTGGGATAGATATTTACATATTACAATACATACAAGAAACTATCCTAGTAAAACAAAAAAAAAAACACAATAACTAAAACGCGTCAAAACATTCATCCTCATCGCGGTCAACTGGGAGCGTACCCAAGAGGCTGGCAGCATTACCTCGTTGGTTGGCCATATCCATAATTCATTATGTGAATCCCCTTTTAACTCTCCCTACCCTCATGTCTTTTGTTACGTACTCCCTTATAAAAATCTTCCTATTTATCTCCATAATGTACTGCCTTATTATATCGGGTGTGTCGTTCATAATCACATTAAATTCTATCACATGTACTTCATGATACTCTATAGCGAATTGTAAAAAAAATAACAGAATCCATTCAGTGGTTTTGACACAGGAGTCATTTTTCGTTTTCATAATTTACAACATCATGTGTAAAGCAGAGATAAAGTTAGGAGTATCGAATGTTTTGATCAGTTGACAGCTGTCAGTTTTCAAGGGAGAATTTCAGCTGTTTGTAATGACTGACTTCTATATGGTGTTCTAATTTTCGCACATTTTTATTCTATTTACTTTGTTTGAAAAATGCATTTTTTTATTTTCACGTATTTTTCTTTTTTCTTGGTGTTAATCGACATATATTAACCAGTATATTAACGCGTTTCATTTAATGTGATTATGAACGACACACCCGATATACTCTCCCTATGTACTTTTTTTTGTTTTTCACTTACCTTGTAAACTCCCTTATGTACTCCCTGCGTACGTCCTTATGTAATCCCAATATGTGCTTTTACAACAGTTCATAAATACTTTTTATATACTCGCTCATTTTTATGAACTTTCTTATGAGTTCTGCCTATGCGTATAATTTTATTTAATACCCTTATGTAATATTCCTGTGTACTCTCTTATGTACTATTCTTATTTTATGCTTATTTCCTATGACTTTTAAATAGGCTAATTAGGTATAACCAATATTAGGTGTAAGTTTTTCTTACACCTTCAATCTTTCTAAGAGACAGTTTTTTTATTTTTGAAAAAGGTTTTTTTCGATTCCTTTTGATAAACTTATAAAAGGTTACTTAAAAATACAGCCGGTACTTAACAGCAAAGTTGGCTTTTAATTGGATTCCGTGGTCCAAAATTATGATCTGCAAGCCCAGTTACCCCAGATTGTTACTCGGTTTGACGAATTATCCGTAATTTTATATTTACTCTTACTAATAAACATTCATCAATTTGTAGTATAATCAAACGCAATTGTTCATAGAATACTTGCTGTTATGGTGGTTCTGCCCGGGTTCTGAGGGAACTACTTTCCGTCTTCAGATATAAGTGTTACCCAAGTTACTCAAGCTAAGGCTATCTGTTAATCCATTCAAATTGGACAGACAGACATTTCGCATTTACAATGTTTAATAATTAATTAATGGATGGAATAAAAGAAGCAAATAGTCGTAAAAGTTTTATTTATTGAATACCAAACAAAAATTTAATCAAAAGACCAACAATTTCTTAGTTGCGGCAACCACATCCTCTGCCAGCGAAACCGCCGCGGAGACCAAGACCTGAACCGAATCCGGCTCCAAAGGCTGAAGGTCCAAAACCAGCAGCAGGGCTGATGGCTCCCAAGCCAGCACCATAAGCACCAGCAGCACCGAAACCAGTAGTCTCGCTGATCATGGCGTTTCTGCCATTACCGCAGGCGTGGTTGACGGCACCAGCACCGGCAGAAGGCACCACACCTTCCATAGCCACAGTACCCACGAACGGCAGCTCACCAGCCGCGGTCAAAGCACCTTCGTAAGCGTTGTCAGATGCTACAGCGATGCCAGTAGGAGGGATAGCAGAGGCACTGGACACGGGGAGAGCACCGCCTGAAGTAGGAGTGAACTCGATTCCGTCAACGGCAGAAGCGTAGTTCAGACCATCGTAGGCAAGGCCTCTTCCTCCCAAGAAAGCGTCATTGTAAGAAGTGGCAGGTCCGAATCCTGGGGCCATCAGTCTGTCGTAGGCAAAAGCGTTGGCACCGTAGGTGGAGGCAGGGGTGTAGAGACCATCGTAGGCGGGTCCAGCTGAGGCTACGGAGGCAGGAGTTGAGGTGCCGCTGAGAGCAGACTGCAAAGAAAGGTGTGATTAGTTATAATATTCTTTTAAAAAGATATTAAGTAGCTCATTGACAGTGGTCGA
The DNA here is from genome assembly GCF_022581195.2 of Helicoverpa zea. Lineage (NCBI taxonomy): Eukaryota > Metazoa > Arthropoda > Insecta > Lepidoptera > Noctuidae > Helicoverpa > Helicoverpa zea. Next base: position 5,506,549 of record NC_061478.1, read on the forward strand.
AATTCTCAGGGTTAAAAAATCAAGTTTAGTTCTTAAATTGAAGTCCAAAATGATGCAAATAAATAAAGACCGTTCAAAAAACTCACCATAGCATTTAGTCCATTACCGCAGCCGTGGTTGATAGCCCCAGCACCAGCAGTAGCCAAAGTACCTTCCACACCAGTAGTACCCACAAACGGCAGCTCACCAATCACGTTCAGAGTACCATCGTACATATTCTCTGACATAACAGAGATGCCGATAGGAGCAAAGGAAGATGAACTGGTTACTGGCAAAGCACCGCCACTAGTGGCCGTGAAATCCATAGCAGGGGCGTAAAGTCCATCATAACCGAATCTTGAACCAGCTCCAGGGTAAGCCAGGCCGTCGTATGAAAGGCCAGAGAAGCCTCGTGCCATGGAACCGGCGTATCCGAATGGAGAGAAACCTGGTCCGTCGATGCCGAAGCGGCCGGCGCATTGGCTGAATGCAGTCTGGAAAGAGACAATTGTTTATGTAGTTAGAACCACTTTAATGAAGTACATAGGTAGAGAAAAAGTAATGAATGAAATTGTGGGTAAAGTAAACAAAGCAAATGTTTTTGAACATGCATAAGCAAAATAGGATATGACTGATTCAGTTTAACATAAAAAAATAGACCTAGTATTGTTATGATTTTAGAATTTTTATTTTTATGAGTCATTCAAGTTGTAAACGGAGACTTTAGAATTTTGTTAAGATGACAAGTGAACATTTCACTTGAAGAATAAAACTTTAAAGAAAAAGCTGAAATATCTTACCTGAACCAAAAGTGCCTGAGCACAAAGGACAAGAATAGCTTTAGCTGCCATTTTAATAAACTTAGAATGTTTCTAATGGAAACGATGAAAGTAGAATGATTTCCCTCCAAACTTCCTAAGCATATATACTAAGCTGTAAGGCAATTTTCCAGGAATTAGTTGGTAGGCAATTATTTGTAAAATAATTCCCGATAAGCCTACTATTTTGAAACTGAATGTAATAACTTTTATAAAGACATGTTTTGTCAAAGACGTTTATGATGAAATGGCTTTCTTTATAGCTGATAAGAATAAAATGTCTATAGTATATAAAGTGTATTGTATCTTGAATTATTATTCTGTTTTCAGCTTATTGTTGAATAAACATAAACATGTCTTCCTTCACTGTTCTGTTGCTCTGCATCCAAGCTTGCTTGGTCCAGGTGAGTTGAATCAACATTCGTATTTGGAGCATTTAAACCCAAGTCTGCTAAAGCAGAAATTCTCATTTTATTGTTGTAGTATGAAATCAATAAAGTTAAATGATCTTTTTTCTTACAGAATGTGTTCAGCCAGTGTCTCGGCGCGTACGCACCTGCCACCATCATCGCCCCCGCCGCTCTCTCCACCGCCGCTCCCTGCGGCTCCGGCTTAGGCTCCTGCCTTGGCTACGGTGCTGGTCTGGCTGGCTCCTACGGATTGGCTTCTGGTTTGGGTTATGACGGACTCGCCTACCCTGGCGCTGCCGGTTACGGCTCTGGAGTCGCCGCGTACGGCGGCGCCGGTGAAGGCAACGTGGCGGTCGTTGGTGAGCTGCCAGTCGCCGGTAACACCGCTCTGTATGGACAGGTGCCCATCATGGGCGCTGTGAGCTTCGGCGGTGCTGTGCCCGCTGCTGGTGCTGTGTCTATCAGCGGCAACTGTGCTTGCGGCTGCAACACCCCCTACAACACTTATTTGTACTGAAAACCATCTAATTTTTGTCATTAAGAGTGACGTAGTTACTCTATTATGAAAATAAAATATTTAACTAAACGACATTGATTTATTTTGTTACGTAGCTACTCAAATATTCTTAGGTATGTAATAGAAATACTGAATTACCTTTAATCACTATCAGAGTATTCGCATATCGCACACTTTTAGTCTTCCCAGTTTCGAGCTCATGAATCAGTATGGATATTAATGGAATTTGGGCCGGTATAAGCCGGACTAAAAACTTTGATTTAACTGTTAAATCAAGATATTTTTTACAATATCTTGTTTTTACCTCTAGAAACTATGTCGGTCCTGGAAATGAAAAACAACAAAATATTTCTAAAAACTTTATTTTTATTTACTGATGGTGTTTCTCTGCATAATACATTAGTGTTGTCTGCATCCACATCCACAGCCACCGTTGCCACCATAGACTAGACCAGGAGCGATGGCACCAGCACCATATCCAAGACCTTGATTAACACCAAGTCCATAGCCAGCAGGAAGTCCTGAGGCAGACGCAGCGCCAAAGGCACCTGCACCACCATAGGCACCAGCAGGAGCGATGTTCTCAATAGCAGTAACACCGTTACCGCAGCTGTAGCTGACGGCGCCAGCACCGCCGCTTGCCAGCACGCCCTCCAAAGCCACAGCACTCACGAACGGCAGCTCACCAGCCACGGACAGAGCACCATCAAACACATTCTCTGAGTTTATGGAAAGGCCGCTGGGAGCGATCGAGGACACACTGGAGACAGGCAGAGCTCCACCACTGGTGGGGATTACTTCGATGGGTAGGCTGCCGTAGCCTGCACCAGGGTTGTAGCCGAGTCCTGCTCCGTACCCGAGGCCTGCTCCACAAGCCAGGTCACTGCCTCCTGCAGCCAGGGCCGGAGATCTCAGGCCGTAGCCTGACAGTCCTGATAGACCAGCGCCATAGTTGTTACCGGAAATGCAGTAGCTGAATGCAGACTGGAAGAGGACGATAGCATTATCAGTTAAATGGTTATCAATGTGAGGTAAGTAGCTTATGAAATCTGTGGCAATGTTCATATTTCAAGTCGTTTCTTTAACAAGACATCATGTCTGTTTTTATTGAAATCAATAGCAATATTCTTACCCGTAAATGGGAACCCCTATTTTGTACGTATTCTTAAAAAATGCACCTAGTGTGTTTAAGAGAACTCGTAGCTAGCCAGATGCCCTAATTGAAAATTGGCTGATACCTACTGGTTTTTTTCAGCAAATATAAGTATCTCCTGTGGTGCCAACCACACCCTGAGTAAAAATTAACCTTTTCCAGGCTCATACATATACACCCCTTTAAAGGTTTTAACGTAGAAGCCTGGTAGGAAGAGCGGCTTTCACAATATATTATATTATTAGTAAAGATTTTTACCTGGACCAAAAGAGCTTGAGCGCAGAGGATGAGGATGGCTTTGGCAGACATTGCAGTGAGTGTATTAGATACTTCTTCAACTACTAAAGAGAGAATGACATTTAGCAAAACTGCATGTGGTTTTATACTTGCTGTTATCAAAACTATTTTATTGCAACTGTCCTATGAAATAGCAAATGAAATTTCGCGATAAATATTTGCAATTTTTTTATAAAGTCACGTAAGTTGATAATGATAGTCTAGGTCTAGAATTTGTATAAAAACTTGCAAATATTTGCAAAGAATTATTGAGTCTTCAGCTTCTCGTTGAACACTAACATCAAACATGTCTCCCTTCGCTGTCGTGTTCCTCTGCATCCAAGCTTGCTTGGTCCAGGTGAGTGAATATGAAACTTATTTCTACAATACTATAGTCCACTTGAGGTTGATTAGTCCCGGTGGCCAAGTGGCTAACGCGTCAGCATTTTATATAGAAGAAAGACAGAAGAAATAAAAACCATTTATTTACACAAAAGACGCAAAAGCAACAAAACTATTAATGAAACAAAAATATACACAGAAAAACGCTGCAGTTACGTCACCTTACGAAAAAGGGCCATTTAACATTTATTTATTTTATTTAAAATACTTTATGCAAATTGTACAACGGCGGACTTAACGCCTTCGGCGTTCTCTGCCAGTCTACCTTAGGGTGGTGAAACAGAAGTGGTAGGTGCAACAATTACAAACAATTTAGTGGGTACTTTCTATCTACCTCTAAGTATATTTTGGAAACCAATGAGAAAAGGTTTTGCAGGATGGTAAATCTTCGAGAAAGAAAAAAGTCAACAGTCTCCCGAAGCGTCGACCAGAAACTTTCAAAAGACTGAAATTCTAATCTCATTATTTGGTTTTATTATATCTGACCAAAATTATTTTTCTTTCCAGAACGTATTCAGCTACTGCTCAACCCCAGCTGGTTTCATATCTTCTGCGGCTCCTATAGCCCCTGCTTGTGAAGCAACCCTGGCCCCTGGAGCAGCCTACACTCCTTCATCCTACTCCCCCAGTTCCATCGCCTATGGATCCTCAGCTGCCTACGCTCCTGGTGTTTCTGCTTACGGTGGTACTGGTGAAGGCAATGTGGCTGTTGTCGGTGAGCTGCCGATTCTTGGAGAGTCCGTCATTGCTGGTCAGGTGCCCATCATAGGTGCTGTGAGCTTCGGCGGTGCTGTGCCAGCTTATGGTGGCGTGTCCATCACTGGTAACTGTGCTTGTGGTTGCGGTACGGCTTATTAATTGACGGTTGATGATGTGTCGTGAATAAATTGTGTTGAAAGTATTTTTGTCTTTGAATTTATTAAGCCTAACACAGTTAATGCTAATTATCGGAAACAAAAATGCACTGAAACAGAATAGGTACCTCTTGGCTTCAAGTTTAATTTCTTGTCGTTTTGTGCCAGAATTTCTACTAAGGCAGCCTTTTATGCGCGTAATCATGAAGCTTAAACAAAAAGCAAGAGGTTTTTTACACACGATTGAGTTTTGAAGAATTAATTTTTCAGTAGGCGTGTAGGCGATTTCTTCAAATCATTTTACTGAATCAACTAACTTAACTATCGTTTTAATGTGCGGACTATCATTCATATTCATCTGATTGATTGATGAGCCTATCAAACTATCGGCTGACTAAAAGTTTGCAATATACCCCTATGAGCAGATACGAGTAGATCAAAAGGTGAAGATTCTTGAATTATATTATAATGTTTGCTTTTAACATAAAAAATAACACAAAAATAAAATGACTACTGCTAATATAATCGTTTACTGCCCGAACAAAAATTTGAGTGTCTCGAGTATCCTGTATCTGCCATGCAATTTCAAAACTCCAACTAGTTGAGTGGTTGGTGATTGGTTGAGTGGTCGTGGTGGCCTAGTGGGTAAAGAACCAACCTCTCGAGTATGAGGGTATGGGTTCGATTCCAGGTCAGGCAAGTACCAATGCAACTTTTCTAAGTTTGTATGTACTTTCTAAGTATATCTTAGACACCAATGGCTGATAAAAAGCTGAAGGAAAACATCTTGAGGAAACCTGGACTATATAGTCTGTAATCACCAACCCGCATTGAGCACGCGTGGTGATTAATGCTCAATCCTTCTCCGTGTGAGAGGAGGCCGCAGCCCAGCAGTGGGATGATAAAAAGGCTGTAACAGTAACTAGTTGATCAAGTTTAATAAGTTTTTACATCTTTGATCATCATCTGCCGAGCCTTTTCTCAACTTTGTTGGGGTCGGCTTCCAGTCTAACAAGATGCAGCTGAGTACCAGTATTTTATAAGAAGCGACTGTCTATATGACCTCCCCGACCCAGTTACCCGGGCAACCAAATCCTAGGTAATATATTTAAAATAGATACAAAACCATGACTAATAGGAATAAGTTTTCAACTAAAAGACTATTTAATGAACTATTAGAACTATTCAAGGACAACTTTGGTAAATGTTAAAAATCACTTTTTTATACAATTTCATGGCAGAGTTTCAAGGAACAAAATCCTTTGCTAGATCAGTGTTTAGTAGTTAAAACAGATGAAAAGAATTAATATATCCAAGGAAGTATACAAAGGCCACTCCTTATTTTTTCATTCATAGCTTATCATGAATATATTCAATTATAAATAATTTTGGAGCATTGAACCTCATAGAGCAAGACTTTGCTATCTTCTCATGACAATGTTTACTTCCGGATTAGCCTTAAGTCTGTCCTGGTGTCCGAATTTAAGAAAAAGGCAAATGGAAACATCCACTAAGTCAGTGTTTCTATGGAAAGCATCGGTGATAATTATACTTGAGGTTCAAAATCAGGTGACACACACTCCAAGGGAAAAAACAAAGACAGAAATACAGAATTTTCATATATTAAAACACAAATGAAAAATCAACATTTAACATTGTATAACAACTACTTAATCTAGTAAACTCCGTTGAAACCACAACCAGGGCCAGCAAGACCGTTGTATCCCAGACCGGGGCCGGCTGGACCGAGACCAGGGGCACCCAGACCGGATCCAGCCAGACCAGGACCAGCCAGACCAGGTCCATAACCGATTCTGCCGGGAGCTAAACCAGCGGCAGGAGCCACGGGGGCGTAAGGTCCAGCAGGAGCAACCTCGCTGACGATAGCCACGGAGCCACTGCCGCAGCCGTAGTTGATGCCGCCCGCGCCGGCAGTGGGCAGAGCGCCGTCCACAGCCACAGCGCCCAAGAACGGCAGCTCTCCGTTGACAGTGAGCGCGCCTTCGATAGCGTTCTCCGAGACGACGGTGATGCCGGTGGGCGCGATGGGGGAGTAGCTGGTGACTGCGAAGCCGCCGCCGCTGGACGGCACGAAGGAGTTGGCAGCTAGGCCGTAGCTGCCGGGGTAGCCGCTCAGCCCTGCTGGGTTGGAGCCGCACGGGAGCCTGTTGCCGGCTAGGGCGAGCTCGTCAGCTAAGGTAGTGCCGGCGATGTTGTTACCAACACCGATGCACTGACCAGAAATGGTCTGGAAGAAAATAATAAAGGGTTAGCACGTGATTATAGAACAGACAATATTCAACTACTGAAAAAATCAAACAAACGTTACAAAAGAATATAAAAATACTCACCTGAGCCATTAAAGCTGAAGCGCAAATAACAAAGAAAGCTTTAGCGGCCATATTGTTTCGTACTGATGATACAGAACTGAATGATTTGAAACTAAATGCTCCAACATTTTATACTAATACATTACATTATTTCTTCGCAATCGATGTTAAGGAAACTTCTGTATTACGTGACTCTGATAGTAATTAGTGGAAAAGAATTGAATAACCTGCTTATAACATTGTTGATAACAGCCAGAATTTTATGTTGCACTTGAAATATAATCACGTATTTTCAGACATTGTACTAAAATGTCATAAGGATTATGTCATTTATGAACCTCAAATGGCTCTATCAGATGATGTAGGGAACACTCATATTTGCTTTCTTCTACTTATCGAGCTGCAGGTTTAATCACCTTATAAGCCCTAGTGTCAGAGTATTCTCAAATCCGCCTGACGGCCTCTGACGTAGGGTTGTGCGCATTCGGGGACGTCTGCTTTAGGTGCCCACTCAGACAAAAGAGTAAATCACATTTCGTCAATTTTGTCTTTAGGGCCATGAATATAATGCTGATCAAGTGGCCGCAAGAATGACTTCACGCTAGCAACCCTCTTCAATCCTAACATAGCTGGCAAGACTTTAAATATTTTTTTGGTATATTTTAATCTCTCTGACGTATGTACAATCCCATGATCTACAAGGTGTTGATTTGCATTTGTGCCATACTTCAGGAGGAGGATATAAAATACGTAAATAATCGATTGGAGTTACAGTGGACGGGAAATAGCTAATATGCACTACTTTTTTTGTCATTTTAATGTCGTAGTATTTCAGAAGTAACCCAATTTTATGAATGATCGTTGCTTTGTGTTTGCATTTGTTTGAAGGCGCAGCACGGTTTTAAGGCCAGTAACACACGCGCCAAGTTTAAAATACGGCTGGATGACATTGAACGAATTCCGAAAAAAAAAATTTAAAAAAATTACGTACCAATTTTTTTGTTCATTTGGGTCGAGAATCCGTAGCATAATTATTACGTCCTTGAATATGGCACGGATGCAAATCAACAGCTTGTATACCTTACAACCCAATATAGATTATTTGATTGAAGATTGAAGGTGTTCAAATGTCCAATCACATATGTAGACAAAACGTGATTGTGGCAAGAAAGGGCGGTCCATTATATCAGCGGTTTTTTAAATATGTGCGGGGGTTTTTTGGCGAGGCTATATTTTTAGAAGATTGTCCGTTCTCACATCTCTGCTCGTCATTTTGTTCTTCATGGTTGAGACCTATTTTTTTATGTCATACTACCTACATTGCGATATAATATCAGTTGCCAAATACCTATATTCACCATACACGCCAGTCATAAACACCATGCATCCTTTGACATCCCTTTAGGGGATGCCTTGTAAGTAAATAGGTGGATATATTTCTATCAGCTGTATACCTATTTGCCACAGCAAGCTAGGTTTAGTCGTTCCATGTAATATACTACTCAGCTGCATCTGGTTACTCTGGAGGCCGACCCTAACATAGTTGGTAAAAGGCTAGGCAGTTAGTTGATGGTATAGCTAGGTGTTTATATTCGGATCAAAACACTGCTACTTGTCGTTTTGCCGCAATCAAAATGCTCTTTAGTAAACTCCTTGTATGCTGGCGTATACTATATTTTATCTGAATTAGCGGTCGTTTAACCAACTGAATACGTGAAACAGCTATCGCTGAAATTGGCCCTTCGCCGTTTAACCCACTTATCATCATAATGTTCATACACATGTTGAACAATGAACAGTCTTGAAGACTCAACGGATTATGTACTATGTGGATCAAGCATTTTTGTAAAAACAAGCATCAGCATTTTTATTCTTATTTGAGAATAAGTTTACAATTTGCTTGCAATTTATTGTTCTTGATTTGTTCGTTGTTATGTTTCTAGCAATTTTATTAATAGTGCTAATCTACATACTCAGTCAAGAACCTATGTATGACAGTCGTTTACTTCAATAGGCTGGGTTCATTAGGAAATCTTTGTCTTGGACTACGCCCCGTACCTGGGTACCATCGACACAACCCATATTTCGGTATTGTACATACCTATCCATCATAAAAGGTCTAAGGATTGGAAAAGATTGGAATTGCTACTAAGGGTCCAAATAATCAGGGTAAAACAGGCAAGTAAATCAGGGAAAACATCAAATTTAGCAAATTTCAACATAATTTATTAATCAATAAATAATTGTTATTAAGTTACATTATAAATTAAATACTTCGGCAATCGAATCCTTAAACCTAATACCCATAGGGTTTATTAGCAACATTGCCATGCGTTGACATTTTTACGTTGGCACTAGGAGCACTTACTCCACGGGGTGCACAACTGCCACTAATAGTGACAGTTCCGCCACAAGCCACATTGCCATTGAAAGCCACTTTGCCAGTCATTGGCACGTTGCCTTTCACATTTGTCATGCCTTTAACTGGCAACTCGCCATTCACAGCTACATCGCCGTTTCCAGCACCACCATAAGTTGTAGCTGGCGTGCCAGTGTTAGCATTGTACTGGTTTGGCGTGCCAGCATTAACAATACGTTTATTTGGCACGCTAGCCCCATAAACTTGATTTGTTTTGCCAGCATTTGTGTACGCTTGATTGTTGGGCTTTATTTGACCGTATGTGCCAATTTGTTGATTTGGTCCTATTTGCGCCATGCCAGGTCCGCCAATAGACCCTAATTCTGGAGATATTCGGCCCATTTGTTGTCCAGGGCCACCTAGACCTGGGTTGGGTCCGTATTGTATTCCATTGTTTACTGGAGATCCGTTGACACGTTGAGCGAATGCAAACTGGAACAAGATACATACAAATTTTAAAATCGCCCTTGTTTCAGTTTTCAGGAAAGACTTTAAGGCGATAGTTATTTGTTTTTAAATAGGTTAAAAAAAACTCGATCAAAAAGGGAACTAATATAAAAGCGAGGAT